>NC_133524.1:75075000-75700000 GCF_049354715.1 Callithrix jacchus
AGCACTTGATCTCCTATAAAGATCATTCTGTCTCCTTAAGCAGCTCCCTGACTCCTGTATATCCAAAGAGACACCTCATAAAGGAGAGCTCAAGCTGACATCTGGCAGGTATCCTTCCAGGTCAAAGATAACAGAAGAAGAAACTAGCACCAACCCTTACAGTTCTGCAGCTGCCAAAGGTGATCCCCAGGCAAGCAGGGTCTAGAGTGGACCTCCAGCAGTCCTACAGCAGAGGGGCTTGTTAGAAGCAAAACTAAAAAATAGAAAGAAATAATTTTATCATCAACAAAAAGGATGTCCACTCAGAAACTCCATCCAAAAGTCACCAACCACAAAGACCACAGGTAGATAAATCCACAATGATGGGAAGAAAGCAGCACAAAAAAGGATGAAAACACCCAAAACCAGAACACCTGTCCTCCTCCAAGGGATCACAACTCCTTGCCAGCAAGGAAACAAAGCTGGATGGAGAATGAGTCTGACAAATTGACAGAAACGGGCTTAAGAAGGTGGGTAATAACAAACTTCTCTGAGCTAAAAGAACATGCTCTAACCCAATGCAAAGAAATCAAGAACCTTGAAAAAAGGTTTGACAAAATGCTAACCAGAATAAACAGCTTAAAGAAGAATACAAATGAACTGATACAGCTGAAAAACACAACACGAGAACTTCTCAAAGCATACACAAGTTTCAATAGCCAAATCGATCAAGCAGAAGATAGGATATCAGAGATTGAAGATCAACTCAATGAAATAAAACAAGAAGGCAACATTAGAGAAAAAAGAGTGAAAAGAAATGAACAAAGCCTCCAAGAAATATGGGATTATGTGAAAAGACCCAATCTACATTTGATAGGTGTACCTGAATGTGATGGAGAGAATGACTCCAAGCTATTTTCCAGGATATTATCCAGGAGAACTTCCCCAACCTCGCAAGCCAGACCAATATTCAAGTTCAGGAAATAGAGAGAACACCACAAAGGTATTCCTCAAGAAGAGCAACCCCAAAGCACATAATCATCAGATTCACCATGGTTGAAAAGAAGGAAAAAATGCTAAGGGCAGCCAGAGAGAAAGGTCGGGTTACCCACAAAGGGAAGACCATCAGGCTCGCAGCAGATCTCTCAGCAGAAACCCTAGGAGCCAGAAGAGAGTGGGGGCCAACATTCAACATCCTTAAAGAAAAGAACTTTCAACCTAGAATTTCATATCCAGCCAAATTAAGCTTTATAAGTGAAGGAGAAATAAAATCCTTTACGAACAAGCAATAGCTGAGAGATCTCATCACCACCAGGCCTGCCTTACAAGAGCTCCTGAAAGAAGCACTAAACATACAAAGAAACAACCTGTACCAGACACTCCAAAAATGTACCAAATGGTAAAGAGCATCAACACAGTGAAGAACCTATGTCAACTGATGGGCAAAACAACCCAGCTAGCATAAAAATGGCAGGATCAAATTCCCACATAACAATATTAATCTTAAATGTAAATGGGCTAAGTGCCTCACACAAAAGACACAGATTGGAAAATTGGATCAAAAGTCAAAACCCATCAGTGGACTGTTTCCAGGATACCCATATCACATGCAAGGACACAGGTAGGCTCAAAATAAAGAGACAGAGGAAGATTTACCAAGCAAATGGAAAGCAAAAAAGCAGGAGTTGCAATCCTAGTCTCTGATAAAATAGACTTTAAAGCAACAGAGATCAAAAGAGACCAAAAAGGGCATTACATAATGCTAAAAGGATCAATGCAACAAGAAGAGCTAATGACCCTATATATAAATGCATCCAATACAGGAGCACCCAGACACATAAAGCAAGTTGTTAATGACCTACAAAGAGTCTTAGACTCCCACACAATAATAGTGGGAGATTTAACACTCCACTGTGAGTATTAGACAGATCAATGAGACAGAAAACTAACAAGGATATCCAGGACTTGGAATCACATCTCAACCAAGCAAACCTAATAGACATTTATAGAACTCTCTACCCCAAATCCACAGAATACACATTCTTCTCAGCACCACATTGCACCTACTCTAAAATTGACCACATAATTGAAAGTAAATCAATCCTCAGCAAATGCAAAAGAACGGAAATCACAACAAACAGTCTCTCACACCACAGTGCAATCAAATTAGAACTCAGCATTAAGAAACTAACTCAGAACCACACATCTTCATGGAAACAGAACAACTGGCTCTTGGATGTTGACTGGATAACAAAGAAATAAAGGCAAAAATAAAGATGTTCTTCAAAACCAATGAGAAGAAAGACACAACATACAAGAATCTCTGGGACACATTTAAAGCAGTGTCTAGAGGTACATTTATAGCAATAAAGGCCAACATGAGAAGTGAGGAAAGATCTAAAATCGACACCCTATCATCTAAATTGAAAGAGCTAGAGGAGCAAGATCAAAAAAAGTCAAAAGCTAGCAGAAGGCAAGAAATAACTAAGATCAGAGCAGAACTGAAGGAGATAGAGACACACAAAATGCTTCAAAAAAATCAATAAATCCAGGAGCTGTCTTTCTGAAAAGATCAACAAAATAGACAGACTGCTAGCCAGATGAATAAAAAAGAAAAGAGAGAAGAATCAAATAGATGCAATAAAAAATGATAAAGGTGATATCACCACCAATTCCACAGAAATACAAGCTACTATCAGAGATTACTACAAACAACTCTATGCACATAAACCAGTAAACCTGGAAGAAATGGTTAAATTCCTGAACACTTGTACCCTTCCAAGCCTAAACCAGGCAGAAGTCAAAACCCTGAATAGACCAATAACAAGGTCTGAAGTTGAGGCAGCAATTAATAGCCTACCCACCAAAAAAAGCCCAGGTCAAGATGGGTTCACAGCCAAATTCTACCAGACATACAAAGAGGACCTGGACCACTCCTTCCGAAATGATTCCAAACAATCCAAAAAGAGAGAATCCTTCCCAAATCATTGTATGATACCAACATCATCCTGATATCAAAACCCGGGAGAGACTCAGCAAGGAAAGAAAACTTCAGGCCAATATCCATGATGAACATAGATGCAAAAATCTTCAATAAAATACTGGCAAACCAATTGCAACAGCACATTGAAAAGCTTATCTATCACAATCAAGTAGGCTTCATCCCATGGATGCAAGACTGGTTCAACATACGCAAGTCTATAAATGTAATCCACCACATAAACAGAACCAAAGAAAAATACCACATGATTATTTCAATAGATGCAGAGAAGGTCTTTGATAAAATGCAACAGCACCTTATGCTAAAAACTCCCAATAAACTAGGTATCGATGGAATGTATCTCAAAATAATAAAAGCTGTGTATGACAAACCAACAGCCAATATCATACTGAATGGGCAAAAGCTGGAAGCATTCCCTTTGAAATCTGGCACTAGACAAGGATGCCCTCTCTCACCACTCCTATTCAGTATATTATTGGAAGTTCTAGACAGAGCAATTAGGAAAGAAAAAGAAATAAAGTGTATTCAATTAGGAAAGGGGGAAGTCAAATTGTCTTTATTTGCAGACAACATGATTGTATATTTAGAAGACCTAATCATCTCAGCCCAAAATCTCCTGAAACTGATAAGCAACTTCAGCAAAGTCTTAGGATACAAAATCAGTGTGCAGAAATCACAAGCATCACTATGCACTAACAGAGAGCCAAATCAAGAATGAACTGCCATTCACAATTGCTATGACGAGAATAAAATACCTAGGAATACAACTAACAAAGGATGTAAAGAACCTCTTCAAGGAAAACTACAAACCACTGCTCAAGGAAATAAGAGAGGACACAAACAGATGGAAAAACATTCCATGCTCATGGTTAGGAAGAATCAATATCATGAAAATGGCCATACTGCCCAAAGTAACTTATATATTCAATGCTATCACCATCAAGCTACCTATGACCCTCTTCACAGAACTGGAAAAAACCACCTTAAAGTTCATATGGAACCAAAAGAGAGCCTGCATAGCCAAGACAATTCTAAGCAAAAAGAACAAAGCTGTAGGCATCACACTACCTGACTTAACTATACTACAAGGCTACAGTAATCAAAACAGCATGGTACTGGTACCAAAACAGAGATATAGAACAGTGGAACAGAACAGAGGCCTCAGTAGCAGTGCCACACATCTACAACCAACTGATCTTTGACAAATCTGACAAAAACAAGCAATGGGGAAAGGATTCCCTGTTTAATAAATGGCATTGGGAAAACTGGCTAGCCATGTGCAGAAAGCAGAAACTGGACCCCTTCCTGACACCTTACACTAAAAACTTTAGATGGATTAAAGACTTAAATATAAGAGCCAACACCATAAAAAGCCTAGAAGAAAACCTAGGCAAAACCATTCAGGACATAGGCATAGGCAAGGACTTCATGGCTAAAACACCAAAAGCATTGGCAACAAAAGCCAAAATAGAGAAATGGGACCTAATTAAACTCAAGAGCTTCTGCACAGTAAAGGAAACAATTACTAGAGTGAACCAGAAACCAAGAGAATGGGAATAAATTTTTGCAATCTACCCATCTGACAAAGGGCTAATATCCAGAATCTACAAAGAACTAAAACAGGTTTACAAAAAAAAAAAAAACAAGCAAACCCATTGCAAATTGGTGAAGAATATGAACAGACACTTTACAAAAGAAGACATCGATGACACCAACAAACATGAAAAAATGCTCATCATCACTGGTCATTAGAGAAATGCAAATCAAAACCATATTGAGATAACATCTCATGCCAGTTAGAATGGCTATCATTAAAAAATCTGGAGACAACAGATGCTGGAGAGGATGTGGAGAAAAAGGAACACTTTTACACTGTTGGTGGGAGTGTAAATTAGTTCAACCATTGTGGAAGACAGTGTGGCTATTCCTCAAGGACCTAGAAACAGAAATTCCATTTGACCCAGCAATCCCATTACTGGGTATATATCCAAAGGACTATAAATCATTCTACTATAAGGACACATGCACACGAATGTTCATTGCATCACTGTTTACAATAGCAAAGACCTGGAACCAACCCAAATGCCCATTGATGATAGACTGGACAGGGAAAATGTGGCACATATACACCATGGAATATTATGCAGCCATCAAAAATGATGAGTTCGTGTTCTTTGTAGGTACATGGATGAACCTGGAGACAATCATTCTCAGCAAACTGACACAAGAACAGAAAATCAAACACCTCATGTTCTCATGTGGTGGACACAGGGAGGGGAGCATCACACACTGGGGTCTGTTGTGGGGGAATAGGGGAGTGACAGCAGGGTTAGGGAGGTTGGGGAAGTATAACATGGGGAGAAATGCCAGATATAGGTGATGGGGCGGGGTGGTGGAGGCAGCAAACCACATTGCCATGTAGATACCTATGCAACAATCCTGCATGTTCTGCACATGTACCCCAGAACCTAAAGTACAATAATTATATATATATTTTTTTTAATAAAATAAAATAAAGAATCATACAATGGACTTTGGAAACTCACAGAAAAGTGTGTGGGGGGCTGTGGGTTAAAAGACTATACATTGGCTACAATGTACACTGCTCTGGTAATGGGTGCACTAAAATCTCAGAAATCACCACTAAAGAACTTACTAATGTAACTAAACACCACCTGTTACCCAAAAAGATATTGAAATTGAAAATAAAAGCCATTCTAACAGGTGTGAGATGGTAGCTCATTGTGATTTTAATTTGTATTTCCCTACGATTAGTGACACTAAACATTTTTGTATGAACCAGTTGGCTATTTGTTTGTCTTTTTTTAAGAAATATCTGTTCAGGTCCTTTGCCCATGCACATGCACCCCCGAATCTAAAACAAAAGGTGAAATTATTTTTAAAACTTAAAATAAATTTCACCTTTTGTTTTAGATTCGGGGGTGCATGTGCAGTTTTGTCACGATGCTAAGGTTTGGAGTATGGATCATCCTATCACCCACTTTACACATCTTTTAATCAGGTTGCAATGGAGTTGTTTGGGTTTTCCTATATATTTTGTATATTAACCCTTTATCAGATGGTTGATTTACAAATATTTTCTCCTACTCCATGGTTGTCTCTTTATTTTGTTAATTGTTTCCTTTATTGTGCGAAAACCTTTAAGTTTGATATAATTCCCTTTGCCTATTTTTTCTCTTGTTGCCCGTGTTTTCAGAATCATATGAAAATAAAAATAAAAGTCATTGCTCAGACCAGTGTTGTTGAGTGTTTCCCCTAGGTTTTCTTCTAGTAGTTTCAGGTCTTATATTCAAGTCTTCGATACATTTTGAGTTGGTTTTTGTACATGATGTGAGATAAGGATCAAATTTTATTCTGCATGTAGCTATTCAATTTTCCCAACATCATTTACTTCTAATTTCTTCATTGTGTGTGCTTGGCACATTTGTTAAAAATCAATTGATTGTAAATGCGTGAGTTTATTTCTGGGCTTTCTATCCTGTTCTGTTGGTTGATGTGTCTTTTTTATGCCAATACCATGCTGTTTTAATCATATCATCTTATAATATAGTTTCAAATCAGGGAGTGTTATGCCTCCAAGTTTGTTCATTTTGCTTAAGATTTTTTTGGCTTTTGGGGGTATTTTGTGGTTCCATATGAAAGTTTTTTTTCTATTTCTGTGAAAAATAATACTGAAATTTTGATAGTGATTGCTTCGAATCTGTCAATTGTTTTCAGTAGTATGCCCATTTTAACAATATTAACTCTTCTGATCCATGAACATGGGATATATTTTCATTTATTCATATTTTCTTCTATTTTTTCACTAGTTTTTTATAGTTTTTAGTATGCAGTTCTATAACCTCCTTGGTTAAGTTTACTCCTAAGCATTTTTATTGCTGTTGATGCTATTATAAATGAGATTGCTTTCTTAATTTCCTTTCCAGATAATTTTTTATTAATATATAGAATGCTACAGATTTTTGTATCCTGCAACTTTACTAAATTTAGTTATCAGTTCTAACAGTTTTTTGGTAGAGTCTTTAAGGTTTTCTACATATAAGATCATGTAGGCCAGGCATGGTAGCTCATGCCTGTGATCCTAGCACTTTGGGAAACCAAGCTGGGAGGATCACATGAACCTCAAAGTTCAAGATCAGCCTCAGCAACATAGCAAGACTCCATCTTTACAAAAAAAAATAAAAATAGGAGAGCCAAAGCAAGATGGCAGAATAGAAGGCTCCACTGATGGTCCCCCATCCACAAGGACACCAATTTAACAATTATATACAAAGAAAATACACATTTATAAGAACCAAAAATTAGGTGAACAGTCATAGTACCTGTTTTTAACTTCATATTGCTGAAAAAGACACAAAAGAGGTATTAAAAAAAAACAGTCCTGAATCATCCCTGGCAATGGCAGCATGGTGCAGTGTGTCTCTGGGTGCTGGGGGAGGGAGAACACAGCAATTGTGAAACATTTAACTCAGCATTGCTCTGTTAGAGCAGAAAGGAAAACAAAACCAAACTCAATCAATGCTCATCCATGAAGGGAGCATTTAAATCTGCCCTAGCCAGAGGAGAATTGCTGATCTCAGCAGTCATAATTTGAGTTCCTACACACCTTGCCACCAAGTGCTGCAATGTTCTGTATCTCCAAGTAAATCTGAAAGGCAGTCTAGGCCATAAGGACTGCAACTCTTAGATGAGTCCTAGTGTTGACTAGGGCCAGAGACAGTGGACTTGGGGGGTGGGGGCATGTAACATACTGTGATACCCGCTGAAGCAGCCAAAAGAGTGCTAGCATCGCCCCTGCCCTAACCACAGGCTGAACAGCTCCTGGCTCCAAAAGAGACCTCTTCCTTCTGCTTAAAGAGAAGAAAGGGAAGAATAGGAAGGATTTTGTCTTGCATCTTGGATACTGGCTCAGCCACAGCAGGCTAGGGCACCAGCAAGAGTTGTGAGGCCCCTGTTCTAGGCCCTAGCTCCAAGATAATATTTCTAGATACACCCTGGCCAGAAAGAAACCTGCTGACTTGAAACAAAGGACTCAGTCCTGGCAGCATTCATCACCTTCTAAATAAAGAGCCCTTGGCCCATGAACAACCAGAAGTGATACCCAGGTACTACATTGAGGGCCTTCAGTGAGCCTCTGAAACTTGCTGGATTCAGGTGAGACTCAGCACATTACCAGCTGTGGTGGTTACTGGTCAAAACCCCTTCTGCTTGAAAAAAAGGGGTTTTGTCTTTCAACTTGGGGACTTTGTCTTGTAACTTAGGTACCAAACATCATGGCCACAGGGGCATAGAGCACCAAGCGGGTTTCTGGGGACCCCAATTTCATGACTTGACTCTTGAACAGCATTTCTGGACCTGCCCTGGGCCAAAAAGGTGCCCATTTCCCAGAAGGGTGAGTCCCAGGCCAGGCAGCTTTTAGCATAACCTGACTTAAGAGGTATTGGGCCTTAAAGGGAATATCTTCAGTAGTCTTGCATTTCTCCTCATAATCTGGAGTGGTGGTGGCTAAAAGGTGAGGCTCTCTGCCTTTGGAAAGGTGAGGCAAAAGTGAGAAAGACTGTATTTTGTGGTATGATTGCCAGCTCAACCACAGTACACTAGAACACCAGGTAGAGGTCACAAGTTTTGACTCTATTTTCTAACTCCTGGTAGCACCTCTGGACCCACCTGGGGCCTGGAAGACCTCACCATTCTGATGGGAAGCACACAGGCCTACCTGGCTTTGTTCTTGGGCTGACTGTAGCACCCCAGGGCCAAGAGAGAACATAGGCAGTAGCTAGGGAGTAGTTACAGCAGGCTTTCGGGGAGGCCCAGTGCTGCACTGGCTTCAGGTCTGACCCAGTACAGTCATACTATTGGTGGCCACAGGGGTGCTTGTGTCATTCCTCCCCCAGCTTTAGGTGGCTCAGAACAAAAAGAGGGAGATTCTGATTGTTTGAGAGAGAGAAAGGAAAGAGAACAAAAATCTTTACCTGGTAATCCAGAGAATTCTCCTGGATCTTGTTGAAAACTATCAAGGCCGTACCTCAATGAGTCTACAAGAACCACAATATCACTGGGCTTGGGGTGCCTCCTAAAGCAGATATGGCTGAGGTTACAATATTCAAGTCCATTCAATTATCTAAAAACCCCTTCCCACAGTGAATGCATACAAATAATCCCAGACAGTGAAGACTACAATAAATATTTAACTCTTCAATGCCCAGACACCAACAAACATCAACACCATCCAGGAAAACATGACCTCACCAAATAAACTAAACAAGCCACCAGGGACAAATCCTGGAGAAACAGAGAAACAAGATCTTTCAGACAGAGAATACAAAATAGCCGTGTTCAGAAAACTTAAAGGAATTCAAGGTAACACAGAGAAGGAATTCAGAATTCTATCAGATAAATTTAAGAGAGAGATTATCATAATTAAAGAATCAATAAGAAATTCTGGAGCTGAAAGATGCAATAAGCATACTAAAAATGCATCAGAGTTCTTTAATAGCAGAACTGATCAAGCAGAAGACAGAATTAGTAAGCCTGAAGACAGTTTATTTGAAATACACAGTTGAAGGATACAAAAAAAGAATAAAAAATGATGAAACACACCCACAGGATCCAGAAAATAGCCTTAAATGGGCAAATCTAAGAATTATTGGCCTTAAAGAGGAGGTAGAGAAAGAGATAGGGGTAAAAAGGTTATTCAAAGGGATAATAACAGAGAACATCCCAAACCTAGAGAAAGATTGATATTCAAAAAAAACGTTACAGAACACCAAGCAGATTTAACCCAAAGAAGATTACCTCAAGGCACTTAATAATCAAACTCTCAAAGGTCAAGGATAAAGAAAGGATCCTAAAAGTGGCAAGAGAAAAGAAACAAATAACATAAAATGGAGCTCCAATAATAGTAAGTACAAACAAAAATACAATATTATAACATTGTAACTGTGGTGTGCAAACCACTCTTATCCTAAATAGAAAGACTAAACAATGAACCAATCAACCATAATAACCAGAAAAACTTTTCAAGATATAGTAAGTACAATAAAATATAAATAGAAACAACAAGAAGTTAAAAAGCAGAAAAATTAAGACATAGAATATATTAGTTTTATTTTTGCTTGTTTGTTTATGCAAACAGTGTTAAAGTTGTTGTCAGCTTAAAATAATGGGATATAAGATAGTATTTGTAAGCCTCCTGGTAACCTCAAACTAAAAAATATACAACAGATGCACAAAAAATAAAAAACAAGAAACTAAAACATATCACCAGAGAAAATCACTCCCAAAAAAAGAAGAGAGAAAGAAAAGAAAGAAGGAAGAGAAGACCAGAAAAAAAAACAGAAAACAAATAACAAAATGCCAGCAGTAAATTCTTATGTATCAATAATAATATTGATTATAATGTATGTAATGAATGTAATGTAATAAATGTAATATTGAATGTAAATGGACTCAACTCTCCCATGAAAAAACATAGAGTGGCTGAAAGAGCCATTGATCTGTTGCCTACAAGAAACACACTTCACCTATAAATACATATATAGAATGAAAATAAAGGGATGGAAAAACGTGTTCCATGCTAATGGAAACCAAAAAAGAGAAGGAGTAGCTCTACTTGTATTAGAAAAAAAAGAGTTCAAGACAAAAACTATAAGAGACAAAAGAAGGTAACTATATAATGATAAAAGAGTTAATTCAGCAAGAGAATATGATAATTTTAAATATATAGGCACTCAACACTTGAGCACCCAGATATATAAAGCAAATATCATTATAGTAAAGAGAGAGATAGGCCCCAATGCAATAATATCTGGAGATTTTAACACCCTATTTTCAGCATTGGACAGGTCTGCCAGACAGAAAATCAACAAAGGAACATTGGATTTAACCTGCACTACAGACCAAATAGATCTAAAAGGTATTTATGGAACATTTCCTCCAATGGCTTCAGAATACACATTCTTTTCCTCAGTACATAGATCCTTCTTAAGAATAGACTATACGTTAGGTCACAAAACAAGCCTTAAAACATTTTTTTTAAACTGAAATAATATCAACAATCTTCTCTGACCACAATGGAATAAAATTAGAAATCAATAACAAGTAGAACTTTGGAAACTATACAAGTACATGGAATTTAAACATATGCTCCTGAATGGCCAGTGGGTCAATGAATAAATTAAGAAGGAAATTGAAAAATTTATTGAAACAAATGATAATGGAAACACAACATAACAAAACCTGTGAGATATAGCAAAAGCAGTACTCAGAGGAAAGCTTATAGCTATTAGTGCCGACATCAAAAAAGAGGAAAGCCGAGATCACACTCGGAGTCGACGAGGGGGCTGGCGCCGGCCTGCTCTCTCCCTGCGGGCCTCGGAGATAGCATCCCACACAGTGCAGAGGCAACTTGGCTGTGACCCAGACCCAGCTCAAGCTATGTAAGTTAGAATCTTAAAACATTGGTGTTGGGAGAGATCCAAGATGGCTGATCGCTAACAGCTCGGGATTGTAGCTCCCAGTGAAAGCACAGAGAATGAGAGGATGCCACACTTTCAGACGAATTTTTGTCGCTCACGGACCAGAAGATTCCCAGCAAAGGAGCCCCACAGGTTGCCAGTGCAACACTCGTGGCCTGCGCGGCGGCTCTTGATGCAGAGTAAACGGGACTAGTTTCCCTTCTGACCAATGTTTTGAGCTCCAGGAAGGCAGAGTCGCCTATTACGGACTCAAGAAGGAAGCCAGACTGGAGATACCCTGGCAGAAAAGTACTATCAGTCTTAACACCACTGTTTTAGCCGGCGCAGTGGGTTGCTCAGATTCCACCACTGGAAATTAATAAATTGGATGTCCACTCAGAGACCTAATTTGAAAGTCGGTAATTACAAAGATGATAGGTGGATAAATTTACAATGATGGGAAGAAACCAGCATAAAAAGGCTGAGAAAACCCAAAATCAGAATGCCTCTCCCTCTACAGAGGATCACAGTTCCTCATCAACAAGGGAACAAGGCCTGATGGAGAATGAGTGCATACCATTAACAGAATTAGGCTTCAGAAGGTGGATAATAAGAACCAGAATGTGACGAAGAGAATGAATCCAAGCTGGAAAATACTCTTCAGGACATTATACAGGAAAATTTCCCCCACCTAGCAAGACAGGTCAACACTCAATTGCAGGAAATACAGAGAACACCACAAAGATATTCCGCAAGAAGAGCAACCCCAAGGCACATAATCGTCAGATTCAACAAGGTTGAAATAACGGAGAAAATACTAAGGGCAGCCAGGGAGAAAGGTCGGGTCACCCACAAAGGGAAGCCCATCAAACTCACAGCAGATCTCTCAGCAGAAACTCTACAAGCCAGAAGAGATTGAGGGCCAATATTCAACATCCTTAAAGAAAAGAACTTTCAACCAAGAATTTCATATCCAGCCAAACTGAGCTTCATAAGTGAAGGAAAAATAAAATCCTTTGCGAACAAGCAAGTACTCAGAGATTTTGTCACCACCAGCCCTGCTTTACAAGAGCTCCTGAAAGAGGCACTACACATAGAAAGGAACAACCAGTACCAGCCATGCCAAAATCACACTAAATGCTAAAGAGCATCAACATAATGAAGTATCCACAAAAACTAATGGGCAAAACAGCCAGCTAGCATCAAAATGGCAGTATCAAATTCACACATAACAATATTAACCCTAAATGTAAATGGACTAAATGCACCAATCAAAAGACACAGACTGGCAAATTGGATAAAAATCCAAAACCCATCAGTGTGCTGTATCCAGGAAACCCATCTCACATGCAAGGATACACAAAGGCTCAAAATAAAGAGATGGAGGAAGATTTACCAAGCAAATGGAGAGCAAAAGAAAGCAGGAGTTGCAATTCTCATCTCTGATAAAATAGACTTTAAAGCAACAAAGATCAAAAGAGACAAAGAAGGCCATTACATAATGGTAAAAGGATCGATACAACAAGAAGAGCTAACGATCCTTAATGTATATGGACCCAATACAGGAGCACCCAGATATATAAGGCAAGTTCTTAATGACTTACAAAGACACGTGGACTGCCACACAATAATAGTGGGAGACTTTAACACTCCACTGTCAACATTAGACAGATCAACCAGACAGAAAATCAACAAGGATATCCAGGGCTTGAACTCAGACCTGGAGGAAGCAAACCTGATAGACATTTACAGAACTCTCCATCCCAAATTTACAGAATATACATTCTTCTCAGCACCACATCACACCTACTCTAAAATTGACCACATAATTGGAAGTAAAGCACTGCTCAGAAAATGCAAAACAACTGAAATCATAACAAACAGCCTCTCAGACCACAGTGCAATCAAGTTAGAACTCAGAATTCAGAAACCAACCCAGAACCGCACAGCTTCATAGAAACTGAACAACTGGCTCTTGAATGTTGACTGGATAAACAACGAAATGAAGGCAGAAATAAAGTTCTTCGAAACCAATGAGAACGAAGACACAACGTGCCAGAATCTCTGGGACACATTTAAAGCAGTCTCTAGAGGAAAGTATATAGCAATAAGTGCCCATATGAGAAGAATGGAGAGATCCAAAATTGACACCCTATCATCAAAATTGAAAGAGCTAGAGGAGCAACATCAAAAAAACTCAAAACCCAGCAGAAGACAAGAAATAACTAAGATCAGAGCTGAACTGAAGGAGATTGAGACACGAAAAACCCTCCAAAAAATCAGTAAATCCAAGAGCTGGTTTTTTGAAAACATCAACAAAATAGACAGACCACTAGCCAGATTGATTAAAAAGAAAAGAGAGAACAACCAAATAGATGCAATAAAAAATGATAAAGGGAAAATCAGCACAGATTCCACAGAAATTCAAACCATCATCAGAGAATATTACAAACAACTCTATGCACATAAACTAGTAAACCTGGAAGAAATGGATAAATTCCTGGACTCCTATGTCCTCCCAAGTCTAAACCAGGAGGAAGCTGAAACTATGAATAGACCAATAGCAAGGTCAGAAGTCGAGGCAGCAATTAAGAGCCTACCACACAAAAAAAGCCCAGGTCCAGACGGGTTCACAGCCGAATTCTACCAGACACACAAAGAGGAGCTGGTACCATTTCTTCTGAAACTATTCCAAATAATCCAAAAAGAAGGAATCCTTCCCAAATCATTCTATGAGACCAATATCATCCTGATACCAAAACCCGGCAAAGACCCAACAAGAAAAGAAAACTTCAGGCCAATATCCATGATGAACATAGATGCAAAAATCTTCAATACAATATTGGCAAGCCGATTGCAACAGCAAATCAAAAAACTTATTCATCATGATCAAGTAGGATTCATCCTGGGGATGCAAGGCTGGTTCAACATACGCAAGTCTATAAACGTAATTAACCACATAAACAGAATCAAAAACAAAAGCCACATGATTATCTCAATTGACGCAGAGAAGGCATTTGACAAAATTCAACAGCCCTTTATGCTAAAAACCCTCAATAAACTCGGTATCGATGGAACGTATCTCAAAGTAATAAAAGCTATTTACGACAAACCAACAGCCAATATCATACTGAATGGGCAAAAACTGGAAGCATTCCCTTTGAAATCTGGCACTAGACAAGGATGCCCTCTTTCACCACTCCTATTCAATATAATTCTGGAAGTTCTAGCCACAGCAATCAGGCAAGAAAAATAAATAAAGGGTATTCAAATAGAAAAGGTGGGAGCCAAATTGTCTCTATTTGCAGACGACATGATAGTATACCTAGAAGAACCCAAATATGGGTGAAGGGGAGAAAGCAAACAAAACACACTGCCATGTGTGTACCTATGCAACTGTATTGCATGCTCTGCACATGTACCCCAAACCCTAAAATGCAATAAAAAATAAAAATTAAAAAAAAAGAAACTTCTGTGAGTTAAAAGAACATGTTCTAGCCCAATGTAAAAAAAGTAAGAACCTTGAAAAAAGGTTTGACAAAATCCTAACGAGAATAGACAATTTAAAGAGGAATATAAATGAATTAATGGAACTGAAGAATACAATATTAGAACTTCGCAAAGTATCCACAGGTTTTAACACTCAGATCGATCAAGCAGTAGAAAGGATATCAGAGGTCGAAGACCAGCTTAATAAAATGAAACGAGAAGACAAGATTAGAGAAGAAAAAGTAAAAAGGAATGAGCAAAGTCTCCAAGAAATATGGGACTATGTGAAAAGACCTAATATACATTTCATAGGTGTACCTGAATGTCATGAAGAGAATGAATCCAAGCTGGAAAATGTTCTTCAGGATATTATTCAGGAAAATTTTTCTAACCTAGTAAGGCAGGACAATACTCAACTCCAGGCAATACAGAGAACACCCCAAAGATACTCCTCAAGTAGAGCAACCCCAAGACACATAATTGTTAGATTCACCAGGGTGGAAATAAAGGAGACAATTCTAAGGGCAGCTAGAGAGAAAGGTCAGATTACCCATACCTTTATGGGTAATCAGCAGAAACCCTACAAACTAGAAGAGAGTGGGGGTCAATATTCAAGATCCTCAAAGAAAAAATTTTCAACCCAGAATCTCATATCCAGCCAAACTTAGCTTTATAAATGAAGGAAAAATAAAATTTTTCACGAAGAAGGAAGCACTCAGAGATTTCATCACCACCAGGCCTGCTTTACAAGAGCTTCTGAAAGAAGCACTACACACAGAAAGGAACAACCAGTATCAGTTATCCCCAAAAACTTATCAAAAGGTAAGAGTATCTCCATAATGAAGAATCTATATCAACAAATGGGCAAAATAGTCAGCTAGCATTAAATGGCAATATTAAACTCACAAATATCAATATTAATCCTAAATTTACATGGATTAAATGCCCCAATCAAAGACAGAGACACGCAACTGAATAAAAAGTCAAAATCCATCGGTTTGCTGTATCCGGATCCATCTCATAAGCAAGGACACACAAAGACTGAAAACAAAAGGTTGGAGGAAAACTCACCAATCAAATGGAGAGAAAAAGAAGAAAAAAACAGGAGTTGTAACTTTCGTCTCTGATAGAATAGACTTTAATAGTAACAGAGACTAAAGGAAACAAAGAAGGACATTACAAGATGATAAATGGATCAATGCAACAATAGGAGTCAATGATTATAAACATATACGGACCCAATACAGGAGCACCCAGATACATAAGACAGGTTTTTCAATGACTTATAAAGAGACTTCGACTCCTGCACAATAATAGCAGGAAACTTTGACACCACATTGTTAATATTCGATGGATCAATGAGATAGAAAATTAACAGGGACATCTATGATTTGAACTCAGACCTGGAACAAGTAAACTCCATGAATATTTATAGAATTCTTCACCCCAGGTCCACAGAACATACATTTTTCTCAGTATCACATTACACCTATTTTGAAAGTGACCACATAAATGGAAGTAAATCACTCTTCAGCATTTGCATAGCATTTCAAAGACTTAAATAAAATATTATTTGGCAAAAAAAAGAGGAAAGCCTTTAGGTGAGGCACAGTGGCTCACACCTGTAATCCCAGCACTTTGAGAGGCCAAGATGGGCAGATTACCTTAGGTTAGGAGTTTGAGACCAGCCTGGTCAACATGGTTTAACCCTGTCACTACTAAAAAATACAAAAATTAGCCAGGCATGGTGGTGGGCACCTGTAATCCCAGCTGCTTGGGAGGCTGAAGCAGGAGAATCACTTGAACCTGGGTTCCAGTGAGCCAAGATTGAACCACTGCTCTCCATCCTGGGTGACAGACTCCGTCTCAAAAAAAAAAAAAAAAAGAGGAAAGCCTTCAAATAAGCAATCCAACAATGCATCTTAAAGAACTAGAAAAGCCACAATCTGCCTCCCAGGTTTAAGCAATTCTTATGCCTCAGCACCTGAGTAGCTGGGACTACAGGCAGGCACCACCACACCCAGCTAATTTTTGTATTTTTTTAGTAGAGACAGGGTTTCACTATGTTGGCCAGGCTGGTCTTGAAATTCTGGACTCAGGTGATCCACCTGCCTTTGCCTCTCAAAGTGTTGTGATTACAGGCATGAGACACTGCTCTCTGCCAAAAAAAAAAAAAATTCTTTCAGGCAGTCTTTAAGACTCATTGTTTCTTTCTACTTCTCTCAGAGAGCCTTCCTGCAGCTCTGAAAGCTGTGTCCTTTCATAGAGCCCTTGATTTCAACACCTCCACACAGCCCTTGTGTTTTCAACATGTTTGGATTTATCTGGTTCTTGAAGAGCTTCCTAAATATACAATTAAGGGATGAAGCCATCAAGGAAAATATTTGAAGTTCGTAAACTCCTAAACATAAAAAAGCAAACTCAAAAGATTTAAAAACCTGCTTAAATATTTGCCACAAAAGAAAAATGTTACTATCTTTAACTAAATATAGGACCCATATAAATATAATGAAACCAGCAAGCTTCCAATACAATGTGAGCAATGAACATAAATAGGCAATTCACAAAAGAAAACATATAATTTGTTTAAAAACATAAGCAACATATTTCCACCTCTAAAGTAATTAATAAAATGCAAAATTATGAAATACATTTTCATCAAATTAACAAAGTTTTAATAAATAATATTAATACTCAAAACCAATGAAGGGCCAGGCATGGTCTCTCATACCTATAATCCCATTGCTTTGGGAGGCTGAGGAGGATCACTTGAGACAAGGGGTTTGAGAAAGCCTGGGCAATATAAGAAGACCTCCATCTCTACAAAAAAAATTTTTTTAATTAACTAAGCATGATTGTGTGCACCTGTAGTCCCAGCTACTCAGGAGGCTGAGGTAAGAGAATCACTTGATGCCAAGAGTCCGAGGCTGTAGTGAGCTATGGTCATGCCAGTGCATCCCAGCCTGGGCAAAAGAGCGAGACCACATCTCTCAACAACAGTAACAACAACAACCAAAAAAATTATTAAATCCGCTTCTAAGGATGTATTCATAAGAATGCTCATCGGAGCATTATATATAAAAGCAAAAAGAATACATCTAACCTTCAACAATAGAAAAATAGCTATGTTGTTTTACCTCACTATGATCAATTATTATGCAATCAATTTAAGATGAAATTGATAAATATCTTTTTTATAAATATATATATATGTTATTGCACTTTAGGTTCTGGAGTACATGTGCAGATCACGCAGGATTGTTGCATAAGTACATACGTGGCAATGTGGTTTGCTGCCTCCATCACCCCGTCACCCATATCTGGCATTTCTTTCCATGTTATCCTTCCCCAACATCCCTAACCCTGCTGTTACTCCCGTAGTCCCCCCCAACAAACGCCAGTCCCCCCAACAGCTCCCCTCCCTGTGTCCATGTGTTCTCATTGTTCAACACCCACTTATGAGTGAGAACATGTGGTGTTTGATTTTCTGTTTTTGTGTCAGTTTGCTGAGAATGATGGTTTCCAGATTCATCTGTGTCCCTACAAAGGATACAAACTCATATTTCTTATGGCTGCATAGTATTTCATGGTGTATATGTGCCACATTTTCCTTCTCCAGTCTATCATCAGTGGGCATTTGGGTTGGTTCCAGGTCTTTGCTATTGTAAACAGTGCCACAATGAACATACATGTGCATGTGTCTTTATAATAGAATGATGTATAATCCTTTAGGTATATACCCAGGACATAGGAGTAGGCAAGGACTTCATGAACAAAACACCAAGAGCATTGGCAACAAAAGCCAAAATAGACAAATGGGACCTAATGAAACTCCACAGCTTCTGCACGGCAAAAGAAACAGTCACTAGAGTGGATCGGCAACCAACAGAATGGGAAAAAATTTTCGCAGTCTACCCATCTGACAAAGGGCTGATATCCAGAATTTACAAACAACTCAAGCAGATTTACAGGAAAAAAACAAACAAGCCCATTCAAAAGTGGGCAAAGGATATGAACAGATACTTTACGAAAGAAGACATATATGAGGCCAACAATCATATGAAAAAATGCTCATCGTCACTGGTCATCAGAGAGATGCAAATCAAAACCACATTGAGATACCATCTCACGCCAGTTAGAATGGCGATCATTAAAAAATCTGGAGACAACAGATGCTGGAGAGGATGTGGAGAAAAAGGAACACTTTTACACTGTTGGTGGGAGTGTAAATTAGTTCAACCATTGTGGAAGACGGTGTGGCGATTCCTCAAGGCCTTAGAAATAGAAATTCCATTTGACCCAGCAATCCCATTACTGGGTATATATCCAAAAGACTATAAATCGTTCGACTATAAGGACACATGTACACGAATGTTCATTGCAGCACTGTTTACAATAGCAAAGACCTGGAATCAACCAAAATGCCCATTGATAATACACTGGATTGGAAAAATGTGGCACATATACACCATGGAATATTATGCAGCAATCAGAAATGATGAGTTTGTGTCATTTGTAGGGACATGGATGAATCTGGAGAACATCACCCTCAGCAAACTGACACAAGAACAGAAAATGAAACACCGCATATTCTCACTCATAGGTGGGTGATGAAAAATGAGAACACATGGACACAGAAAGGGGAGTACTAAACACTGGGGTCTATTGGGGGGAAAAGGGGAGGGCCAGTGGGAGGGGGAGGTGGGGAGGGATAGCCTGGGGAGAAAAGCCAAATGTGGGTGAAGGGGAGAAGAAAAGAAAGCACACTGCCATGTGTGTACCTACGCAACTGTCTTGCATGCTCTGCTCATGTACCCCAAAACCTATAATCCAATAAAAAATAAAATAAAAATAAAAATTAAAAAAAAAAATGACATTAGAATTGGACCAAAAAAAAAAAAAAGAAAGAAAATGTCTGTTCATATCCTTTGCCCACTTTTGAATGGGTTTGTTTGGTTTTTTCTTGTAAATCTGTAGTTCTTTGTAGATTGTGGATATTAGCTCTTTGTCAGATGGGTAGATTGCAAAACTTTTTTCCCATTCTGTTGGTTGCTGGTTCACTCTAATAATTGTTTCTTTTGCTGTACAGAAGCTCTGGAGTTTAATTAGATCCGATTTGTCTATTTTGGCTTTTGTTGCCAATGCTTTTGGTGTTTTAGCCATGAAGTCCTTGCTTATGCCTATGTCCTCAATGGTTTTGCCTAGGTTTTCCTCTAGGATTTTTACAGTGTTAGGTCTTATGTTTAAGTCTTTAATCCATCTGGAGTTAATTTTAGTGTAAGGTGTCAGGAAGGAGTCCAGTTTTTGCTTTCTGCACATGGCTAGCCTGTTTTCCCAACGTTTATTAAACAGGGAATCCTTTCCCCATTTCTTTTTTTGTCAGGTTTGTCAAAGATCAGATGGTTGTAGATGTGTGGCATTGCCTCTGAGGCCTCTCTTCTGTTTCATTGTTCTAGATCTCTGTTTTGGTACCAGTACCATACTGTTTTGATTACCGTAGCATTGTAGTATAGTTTGAAGTCAGGTAACATGATGCCTCCAGCTTTGTCATCTTAAATAACCAAAGTATTCTCTCAGAAAAGCAGAATATGGAATTACATTACACTGTTGTTTTAATTATTTAAGTATACCACACACAGAGATATGCATCACTTAACAATGCAGTATGTTCTGAGAAATGCAACATTAGGCAACTTTGTCATTGTGTAAACATCATAGAGTGTACTTACACAAACCTAAATAGTATATCCTAGTACACACCTAGCTTACATGGTATAGCCTATTGTTCCTAGGCTACAAATCTGTACAGCGTGTTACTGTCCTGAATACTGTAGGCAATTGGGACACGATGGTATTTGTATATCTACACATAGAAAAGGCACAGTAAAAATATGATACAAAAGATTTTTTAAATGTTTCACTTGTATCAGGCTCTTACCATACATAGAGCTTGCAGGACCAGCAATTGCTCTGGGTGAGTCAATTAGTGCATGGTGAATGAATGGTGAATTAATGTGAGGGCCAAAGATATTACTGTATACTACTGTAGACTTTATAAACACTGTATACTTAGGCTACATTAAATTTGTAAAAAAAAAATTTTGCCTTTGAAGAAATAATTTTAACTGAGATGAAAATAAATTTTTTCTTTCTTCGGTAATAAAATTAACATACCGTAACTTTTTTACTTTATACACTTTTTAGTTTTTTTAACTTTTTTACTCTTTTGTAATAACACTTAGCTTTAAAAACAAACACATTACCCCTTCCTGACACCTTACACTAAAATTAACTCCAGATGGATTAAAGACTTAAACATAAGACCTGGCAGCATAAAAACCCTAGAAGGAAATCTAGGCAAAACTATCCAGGACATAGGAGTAGGCAAGGACTTCATGAACAAAACACCAAAAGCATTGGCAACAAAAGCCAAAATAGACAAATGGGACCTAATCAAACTCCACAGCTTCTGCACGGCAAAAGAAACAGTCACTAGAGTGGATCGGCAACCAACAGAATGGGAAAAAATTTTTGCAGTTTACCCATCTGACAAAGGGCTGATATCCAGAATTTACAAAGAACTCAAACGGATTTACAGGAAAAAAAAAAACAAGCCCATTCAAAAGTGGGCAAAGGATATGAACAGACACTTTACGAAAGAAGACATATATGAGACCAACAATCATATGAAAAAATGCTCATCGTCACTGGTCATCAGAGAGATGCAAATCAAAACCACATTGAGATACCATCTCACGCCAGTTAGAATGGCGATCATTAAAAAATCTGGAGACAACAGATGCTGGAGAGGATGTGGAGAAAAAGGAACACTTTTACACTGTTGGTGGGAGTGTAAATTAGTTCAACCATTGTGGAAGACAGTGTGGCGATTCCTCAAGGCCTTAGAAATAGAAATTCCATTTGACCCAGCAATCCCATTACTGGGTATATATCCAAAAGACTATAAATCATTCTACTATAAGGACACATGTACACGAATGTTCATTGCAGCACTGTTTACAATAGCAAAGACCTGGAATCAACCCAAATGCCCATTGATAATAGACTGGATTGGAAAAATGTGGCACATATACACCATGGAATATTATGCAGCAATCAGAAATGATGAGTTTGTGTCGTTTGTAGGGACATGGATGAATCTGGAGAACGTCATCCTCAGCAAACTGACACAAGAACAGAAAATGAAACACCGCATATTCTCACTCATAGGTGGGTGATGAAAAATGAGAACACATGGACACAGAAAGGGGAGTACTAAACACTGGGGTCTATTGGGGGAAAAGGGGAGGGCCAGTGGGAGGGGGAGGTGGGGAGGGATAGCCTGGGGAGAAATGCCAAATGTGGGTGAAGGGGAAAAGGAAAGAAAAGCACACTGCCATGTGTGTTCCTACGCAACTGTCTTGCATGCTCTGCTCATGTACCCCAAAACCTAAAATCCAATAAAAAATTTAAAATAAAATTAAAATAAAATAAAACACATTGTATAGCTATACAAAAACGTTTTCTTTATTTATGTCCTTATTCTATAAGCTTTTTTCTCTTTTTAAATTTGTTTTACTTTGTAAACACTTTTGTTAAAAATGAAGACATAAACACATTCATTAGCCTAGGCTTACACAGGGTCAGGACCATCAATATCAGTCTTCCTCCATATTTTGTCCTACTAGAAGGTCTTTGGGAGCAATAACAAGCATGGAGCTGTCATCCACTATGACAACAATGCCTTCTTCCTGAATACATCCTAGAGGACCTGCCTGTGTTTCTTTTGCAATTAACATTTTTTATAAGTAGGAGTAAACTATAATGATAAAAAATACACTATGGTAAATACGTAAACCAGTAACATAGTCATTGATCATTGTCAAATATTATGTACTGTACTTAACTGCATTGCTATACTTTTTATTTTTATTTTGTATTCGTTATTTTTACTATTATTATTATTTTTTTTTTTTTGAGATGGAGTCTCATTCTGTCACCCAGGCTGAAGTGCAGTAGTATGATAGCTCACTGCAACCTCTGCCTCCTGGGTTCTAATGATTCTCCTGCCTCAGCCTCCTGAGTAGATGGGATTACAGTTGACCACCACCACACCTAGCTAATTTTTGTATTTTTAGTAAAGATGGGGTTTCACCACGTTGGCCAGGCTAATCTCAAACTCCTGACCTAAGGTGATACACCTGCCTTGGCATCCCAAAGTGCTGGGATTACAGGCATGAGCCACTGTGCCCAGCCTATACTTTTTTTAAACCCAACAACTTCCTCACACCACCTCCTTCCTTCCCCTCTATTGCTGTACTTTTTACAACTGTCATTGTAATAGGTTTTTTTAAGTCAGCATCACCACAAACACGAGTCAATAGCTGTGATATCACTAGGCCATAGGAATTTTTCACCTTCATTATAATCTTATGGGGCCACTGTCATATATCTGCTCAGTTGTTGACTGAAACATCATTATGGGGTTCATGACTGTACACACATATGCATAGAAGAAAAAATAGAGCTAAATGTGCCAAAATGTGAGTTTTTAGAAGTGGGTTTTTATTGTGTTTGTCTTCTATATGTTTCTATTTTTTCCAACTTTTCTATAGTGAACACATATAATTATCTATATAGTGGACTGCCTTGAGGCCATTACAATGATGTCATAAAAGTATATTTATTGATATAAAAAGATGTTTATAAAATATTATAAATTTATGAGAAAACAGGTTATAAAATCTTATTTTATGATCTCATTATTGTAAAAATAGTATATAGATAGTATAGGTTGAGCATCCCTAATTCAAAATTCAAAATCAAAATCCTGCTCCAGAATTCAAAACTTTTTGAGCTCTGACATGACACATGACACCACAAGTGGAAAATTCCACATATAAGTGCTTAATACAAACTTTGTTTCATGGGAAAAATTATTTAAACTATTGTATAAAATTATCTTCAGGCTGATATGTTTATAAAGTGTATATGAAACATAAATGAATGTCATATTTAGGCTTGCATCCCATCTCCAAGAGATCTCATTATTTATATGCAAGTATCTCATTTCCTATAAGCAAATAGGCCAAAATTGCAAGATATCTGAAATCTAAAACTCTTCTGGTTCCAGATAAGGGATACTCAACCTATATATTGTTTAGTATGTTGTTTATCTAAATACATATATTCATAAACGATTGGAATAGTGCATGGCTCATATTAAATGCTCTCTAAGAAGTTAGCTATTACTATTACATATCTTACCCTCTTTAAAACAAACTGTAGCATATTGCATACATTGTTATACACCTTGCTTTTATTCATTCACAATATGTCTTACAGAGCTTTCCATTTTGGTAAGTATACATCTATTAAATGGCTGCAGATTATTTAATAAGCCTCCCCATCGATGATTAAATAGGTGGTTTTAGCCTTCTACTACTACAACCAACATTCTGGTAAATATCCTCGTACATATATTTATGTGAGTATATCTGTAAGATAATTCACTAGAAGTGAAACCTTCTTTGCCAAATGAGATGAGCATTTCACATTTTATAGATAAGATTTTTAAATAGTGCCAAATAAAGCTGCATAGAAGTTGTGCCAATTTATACTATAGCCAATCATTTATTAGTGTCTGTTTCCCCATGATCTTATCAACAAAATAAGCAATCATTTTACCTTTGTCAATCAAATATAGATAAAAATTGTATTTTTAAAACTTTATTTGCATTTTATGCTTGAGATTAAGCCTGTTTCCATTTTTAAGACCTAATTGCATTTTTAACCTCCTTATTTTTAAACTGAGGAGACTAATGTTCAAAGAATGTAATATATTTAAGAGTACATGCCTAATTAGTGGCAGATTCAAAGTTAGTTCCATAGTTTACTGAATTTCAATTCTATACATTTTGCATCACATCCCTTTGTCTTTACCTCTACCACAAACTACCACCTGATCACAGACTGCTCCAGTGGGCTGTCTTCATGTCAAGAACATCAGCCCTATATTCCTTAACAGGTTGTAAGAAGTGCCATAAAAGGAAAAGGAGGGGGGCTTTGCAGGAGGCAGACTTGGGTTTAAAGCCTGGATGTTCCACGTTCTCCTTGTCTGACCCTTTTTGGCAAGCCTCAGTTTTCTCAGCTATAAAATGGTGGCAAATAACACAGGGCCAAATGGTATCTGATGGGTGTAAATAACCAAGGATAGTGGCTGGCACACAGAAGACACTTCATAAATGAGAGATACATCAACTTCTTAATGCCAGGATCCAGGCAAGCAAGTTCTCCACAACTTTTTATTTCTCTTTTTTAGAGACAGGTTCTTGCTCTGTCACTCAGACTGGAGTACAGTGGCAAGATCATAGTTTATTGCAGCCTTGAAATCCTGGGTTCAAGTAATCATCCCACCTGTCTGCTGAGTAGCTGAGACTACAGGTGTAGACCACCACACCTGGCTCTCCACAACGTCTTTATTGTACCTGTCACAGTGTCGGGAACTCAGTAGCTGCTAACAAATGTTCATTGACTTGATATGAGGGGAAGACTTTCAGTAGAATAGAGATTCAAAAAAACAAAAAGAAATCTATCTGCCCTGCAGCTTTCTGTCTTTTTGCCCTGGAGTTCCTTGTCTCCATGCACAGCGATTGAAGTGATTCAAAACACTGCAGCCAACAGGCAAAGGAAACAACCAGTAGGTCCCCCCAACACTGATCCTCAGGGCATATTTGGATGGACGGCATAAATCCTAGGCTAAAGAGGCTGATCCCTGTGGCAGTTTTGATGACTTTCAGGAGTTTAATGGAGAAGCATGCATTTATTTGAGATGCTATATGGTGGAGAGCAAACTAAGGAAATTTAACATGGTCAGATTTGCGTTTTAAGGAGACCAATTAAGAAGCTCCTGCAGCTCCTCTTCCAGTCGGGAAGTGATCAGTGTTGGATAGATGGAATTTGAAGGTATTGGAGAGAGACAGATAGAGAGATCTGCAAGAAGAAAGGAACTTGGATCCATAGCACAGGGGAGAAATTCATTTATCACCAGAAGGGAGACATTAACACTGAAACACAAGAAAAGATGAAAGAAAAGGTGATTTTGTGAAGCAGACTGGGTGAAAAGGAGGTTGAGAGATTCTGACTTGATTCCTTGTCACTCTCAGTTAACTAGTAGGCAAAGTCCTCTCCTAAACATGGAAAGGAAGGTAGTAGGCAGCTTGATTAGGAACACTTAGAAGGGTTTCTAGGCAGTTGTGTTTAGAGACATTACTTTATTGTGGTTCCAGCCCACAGAGTTGTGGGATTTTTCTTTTTAAGAGAAAGTTGTAGTATTTGATGATGCTAATATCATCAGTTCTGATCAAGAAAGTACCTTCTGTAGAGGAGTATGAGCAGAAGACATGTTGCTGGGCCCAAGAGGTAAACAAGAGGGTAGAGGGAACTGCAGACAGCAAGTAAAGACCACTCTTTCAAAAAGTTTG
The DNA here is from genome assembly GCF_049354715.1 of Callithrix jacchus. NCBI lineage: Eukaryota > Metazoa > Chordata > Mammalia > Primates > Cebidae > Callithrix > Callithrix jacchus. The sequence continues at coordinate 75,101,430 of NC_133524.1, forward strand.
GCAGACAAAAGGGAAGATAGGGCCATGGCTTGAGAAGGAAGCAGAAAAGACATATTTTATTTTTTTTTAGGACAGGAAAGACTTTGAGGCCTAAAAAAGATGCATTGATAGCTATGTATGCACTCTTATGAAGGTAGTATAAAGTAGTGTTCAAGAGCACAGGCTCTGGGGTCAGGTGTACCTGGATTCAAATTCTGGCTTTGCCAGTTACCATAAGCAAGTCACTTATCCTCTCTGTGCCTCAGTTTTTACATCAGTAAAATGAGAAAAATTACAATATCTACCTCATAATTGTTGCTTGTAATAAATGGGACATTTGTAAAATATTTAGAACAGTAACACAAATTAAGTATTCAATACATGGCATTATTTAAGCAAAAATCATATGCAGAATATGATTGGATTTGTTTCACTTTTGGCAAACTTTTTTCCTTATTGTAAAAGTGATGTATATGCCTTTTAAAAAAAAGAGTAGCTTTTGAATAATTATAAAAGGTTTTTTTTGCTACAAAAAAAAAATCTTGGGTGGGGCCAAGATGGCAGAGTAGAAGCAGCTCTTGTGTGCTGGTCTCATGGAGAGGAAACAAAAGGACTAGTGGACACTGACCCTGCAGGCCAATCATCTGAGAAAACACATCGAGATTCATCAAGGCAACAGGGAAACACAGAGAGTAGAGAGGAGTGAAGCTGGGTACCAGCCTGTCTGAGCACAGTGCAAAGCCAGGAGAACCTCTCCAACAGGGAAAGGATGAGTAAGTGAGAGCCCCCAGTGGCATTCATGCTCTCCACATGGCCTTGTGGAAGACTGGGAATGGGAGTATTCCCCTATCACCCCCAACCCCCACACTGTGCTTCTAGACTGAGGCAGAGAGCCACATGGACATTTTGCAGGAGCAACTCTTAGGTCCAAAGGGACCTCTATAAGCCTTGGGTCACAGAGCAGACCAGCATCAATGCCATAGCTCCAATAGAGCCTGCAGTTGTGCCTTGGAGCAGTATAATTGCTCCACCATACTTGCCTGATAGGGCTCTGCTCCAGCTTCTAGCCCAGGATTCCTACTTTGGTCTGAACTTGGCTAGCCACTCCAACCACCTCTACCACTGGTAGCAAAGAAAGCAATGCTTGCTTGAGCTTTCAGCCCAACAGTCCCACTTTTGTGTGATCTCAGCTGGAGGGGGAAGCTTCTGGTTGTCCCAGGATGGCAGAGCATGCAACCCCTCCCACCTCCACCACTGATAGCCAGGTGGGAAACACTTGCTAGACCTTCTAGCCCAGCAGTCCCACTATTACGTGAACTCAGCTGAAGGGCACAGTTACTGTTGTCCTGGGAAAATGGCAGAGCACATAACCCCACCTGCCCTCACCACTGATAGCCAGGTGGGCAATGCCTACTAGACCTTCCATCCCAGATGTCCTGCTTCTTTGTGAACTCAAATGGAGGGCACAGCTTTCTATTGTCTCAGGAAACGACCAGACAGCAGAGCATGCATCTGACCTGTTCCTACCACTAGTAGCCAGGTGAGCCACACCTGTTAGAACTACTGGCCAAGAAGTCCTGCTTCTGCCTGAATTTGCTGAGGGGCACAGCTTCCTATTGTCCTGGGAAACACCTGGATGGCAGAGTGGGCAACTCCTCCCACCCCCACTTCTCATAGCCAGATGGGCCATGCCCACTAGAGCTTCCACCCCAGAGGTCCTGCTTCCACTGGAACTCTACAGGCACACACAACCCTATGTTTCTCCAGGAAGCATACAGGTAGCATATTGGGGCCAACCTGGAAAGAGTACGGTTTTTCTGCCAACTGCTGCCCCTGTCTGAAGGAGACTTGTGGACCAGAACACCCAACAAAACACATGCAGGCAAGGAGACAATAAGCTGTGGAAGCACTTCCAAGACCCAGGTGCAAACTAGAATTGAATCCAGTTAACTGAACCACCTTATACCATAATTAAACCCCTAAGGGCATCAAATAAAGAAAAAAGCAAAAAAGAAAAATTATCCAAAGGACAGCAGCTTCAAAGATTGAAGGAACATCAGCCCACAAAGATGAGAAAGAACCAGGGCAAGAACTCAGGCAACTCAAAAAGCCAGAATATCTTCTCACGTCCAAGCAGCCAAACTAGTTCCCCGGCAATAGTTCTTAACCAGTCTGAAATGGGTGAAATGTCAGAAATAGAATTCAGACTACAGATAGAAACAAAGATCATCAACATATAGGAGATAGTCAAAACTGAGTCTGAGAAATCTAAGGATTACAATAAAACAATACAGGAGGTGATAGACCAAGTGGCCACTATAAAAAAGAAATAAACTGATCTGATAGAGCTGAAAAGCACAGGACTCCATGTTTGGGTCCCCTTCCACAAACACTCTCTTCTGGAAGCCTGTCTTCCCCTCCTAAACTCCACCTCTCTATTCCCTTCCACTCAGTGTGGGAGCTGCTTTTCTCTACTGGATTCCATCTTTCTGGATTCTCTCACTCAGTGTGAAAGGAGCTTTCCTTCTCTGGTTTTCCCCCTCTGGAAACCCTTCTCACTCAGTGTGCCCTTCTCACTCAGTATGAGAGCAGCTTTTCTTTCTCTCACTCAGTGTGAGAGTTAGCTATTTCTCTCTCCTTCTCCTTTTTCTCTCTCTAAATAAATCAAATCACTTTCTACAAGCAAACAAACAAAAAAACACACACTAGAATAATTAAATAATGCAATCACAAATATTAACAGCAGAACTGACCAAGCTAAGGAAACAATCTCAGAACTTAAGACTTGCTCTCTGAAATAACCCAGTCAGACAAAAATAAAGAAAAAGCAATAAAGAAGAATGAACAAAACCTCCAAGAAATATGGGATTCTATAAAGAGACCAAATCTATGACTCAATAGTTTCCCAAAAAGAGAGGGAGAGAAATCAAGCAACTTGGAAAACATATTTCAGGATATCATGCATGAAAATTTCGCCAACCTCAGTAGAAAGACTGACATTTAAGTTTGGGAAATGCAAAGAACCCCTGTAAAATTCTACATGAGAAGACCATCTCCCAAAACACAGAGTCATCAGATTTTCTAAGGTTGAAATGAAAGAAAAAAAGTTAAATACAGCTAGAGAGAAGTGGCAGGCCACCTACAAAGGGAACCCCATCAAGCTAACAGCAGACCTGTCATCAGAAACCCTACAAGCCAGAAGAGATCAGAGGCCTAAATTCAGCATTAATAAAGAAAAGAAATTCCAACCAAAAATTTCATATTCAGTTAAATTAAGCTACATAAATGAAGGAGAAATAAGATCCTTTACAGGCAAGCAAATGCTAAGGGAATTCATTACCACCAGACCTGCCTTACAAGAGGTCCTGAAGGAAGTGTTAAATGTGGAAAGGAAAGACCATTACCAGGCACTACAAAACACCCTTTAGTTCACAGACCAGTGATACCATAAAGCAGACAGACAAACAAATCTGCGTAATAACCAACTAACAACATAAGATTACATACACACATATCAGTACTATCCTTGAGTGTAAATGGGCTCAATTAAAAGGCACAGAGTCACAAGTTGGATAAAGAAGTAAAACCCAATGGTATGCTGTCTTCAAGAGATCCATCTCACATGCAAGACACACATAGGCTAAAATTGACCACACAATCAGACATAAAACAGTCCTCAGCAATTTTTTTTAAAACCAAAATTATACCAGCCATGCTCTCAGACCACAGTGCATTAAAAATAAAAACCAGTGCTGGCTGGGCATAGTGGATCACACCTGTAATCCCAGCACTTTAGGAGGCCAAGGCAGATGGATCACTTGAGGCCAGGAATTTGAGACCAGCTTGTCCAACATAACAAAATCCCATCTCTACTAAAAACATAAAAAATTAGGTGAGCATGGTGCCACATGCCTGTAATCCCAGTTACTCAGGAGTCTGAGGCAAGAGAATCGTTTGAACCTGAGATGCAGAGGTAGCAGTGAACTGAGATCATGCCACTACACTTCAGCCTGAGTGACAGAGCTAGACTCTGTCTCCAAGAAATAATAATAATAATAAAGAAACCAATGCTAAGATAATCATTCAAAACCATACAATTACATGGCAATTAAACAACCTGATCCTGAATGACTTCTGGGTAAATAGTGAAATTAAGGCAGAAATCAAGAAATTCTTTGAAACCTGTGAGAACAAAGCTACATTATACCAGAACCTCTGGGATATAGCTAAAGCAGTGTTAAGAGGTAAGTTCAAGGCAATGAATGATCATATCAAAAAGTTTTAAAAATCTCAAATTAACAACCAACATCACAATTAGAGGAACAAGAGAAACAAGAGCAAACCAACCCCAAGGCTAACAGAAGACAAGACATAACAAAAATGAGAAGTGAGCTGAAATAAATTGAGATACAAAAAAAATACAAAAGATCAATGAATCCAGGAACTGGTTCTTTGAAAGAACAAATAAGATAGCTAGACTGCTAGCTAGAGTAATAAAGAAAAGATACATATAGAAGATCCAAAAAACACAATCAGTAATGATGAAGGGGATATTATCACAGAAATACAAAAAAAAAACCATTAGAGACTATTGTGAACACCTATATGCACACTATCTAGAAAACCCATAAGAAATGGATAAATTCCTAGAAACATACAACCTCTTCAGATTGAACCAGAAAGAGATTGAATTCCTGAACAGACCTATAATGAGTTCTGAAATTGAATTAGTAATAAAAAGCCTACCAACGAGAAAAAGCCAAGGACCAGTTAGATTCACAGCTGAATTCTACCAGATGTATAAGGAAGAACTGATATCATTCCTACTGAAACTATTCCAAAAAATGGACATGGAGTATAATAGGCCATTCTTGCAATGCTATAAAGAAATATTGGAGACTGGGTAATTTATAAAGAAAAGAGTTTAATTGGCTCATTGTTCTGTAAGATGTACAGGAATCATAGTGGCATCTGCTTCTAAGGAGGCCTTAGGAAGCTTCCAATCGTGGCAGAAGGAGAACAGGGAGCAGGCATGTCACATGGTGAAAGCAGGAGCAAGAGAGAGAGGAAAGAGGTGCCACACACTTTTAAATGACCAGATCTCATGAGAACTCACTCACTATTATGAGGACAACACCAAGAGGATGGTGCTAAAGCACTCATGAGGAATTCACCCCAATGATCCAATTAACTGTTACCAGGTCCCATCTTCAACATTGGGGATTACCTTATGACATGATATGTGGGCAGGGATACACCTCCAAAATATATCAAGTAGGGACTCCCTAACTAATTCTATGAGGCCAGCATCATTCTGATATGAAAACCTGGCAGAGACACAACAAAAAAAGAAAACTTCAGACCAATACCTTTGATGAACATAGTTGCAAAAATACTTGACAAAATACTAGCAAACTGAATCCAGTAGCACATTAAAAAGCTAGTCTACTACAAGGGTCAGGCATGGTGGCGCAGGCCTGTAATCCCAGAATTTTGGGAGGCCAAGGTGGGTGGATCACTTGAGGTCAGGAGTTCGAGACCAGCCTGGTAAAAATGGTGAAACCCTGTCTTTACTACAAATACAAAATTAAACTGAACATGGTGGCCTGTGCCTCTCTATGCACAGCTATTGCATAGAGGCAGGAGAACAATTTGAACCCAAGAGGCAGAGGATGCAGTGAGCCAAGGTCTTGCCACTGCACTTCAGCCTGGGTGACAAAGTGACACTCTGTCTCGTATGTTTTTTGTGGCACTGTTCACAATAGCAAAGACTTGGAACCAACCCAAATGCCCATCAATGATAAACTGGATAAAGAAAATGTGGCATATATATACTATGGAATACTATGCAGCCATAGAAAGGATGAGTTCATGTCCTTTGCAGAGAGATGAATAAGGCTGGAAACCACCATTCTCAGCAAACTGACACAAGAACAGAAAACCAAACACTGCATGTCCTCACTCATAAATAGGTGTTGAACAATGAGAACACATGGACACAGGAAGGAGAACATCACACACCAGACCTGTCAGGGAATGGGGGGTTAGGGAAGGGATAGTAGGAGGTGGAGGGCTAGGAGAGGGATAGCAGTAGAAATACCTAATGTAGCAGATCCAAGATGGCCGATTATGAGCAGCTGAGGATTGCAGCTTCCAGTGAAAGGGCAGAGGGTGAGTGGATGCCGCATTTCCAGACGGATTTTTATTGCCCACAAACCAGGAGATTCCCAGGCAGAGAAGCCCTACGGGTCACCAGTGCGGCTGGTTTGGCCAGTGCGGCTGTTTTTGCCAGCGTGGTTGTTCTGCCGGTGCCCCAGTGCAGTGACTCTCCATACAAAATACACGGGTCCGGGTGCCATTTTAGCTGCCAATTGGAGCTCTGGGCAGACAGAGTCGCCCATTCAACTGATTATAAGGGTGACTGTAACAGGGAGCCAGGCCAGGAGATTCCTGGACAGAAAAGCACCACAAATCAGCGTGGCTCTTTCAGCTGGTGCAGTGGGTTGCCACATGGAAAATCACACAGATCCCAACACCTTTTCAACAGGCAACTGGAAAAACTGGGAGACAGTTGACCATTAAACTAAAAAAAAAAAAGGGCTCTGAGGCAAGGAGCCAGGTAATCAGGCTCGGCTGGTCCCACCCCCACAAAAAAACTGCAATTGGAAACGCTCTGGATTGAGGGTTTCACAGCACACATAGATGAACCTGGGATAGTCCAGCTCTGTAGGGGAGGGGCGTCCGCCATTACCAAGGCACTCCATCACTGCAGAGGTAGTTTGCCATTACTGAGGCAGCCCAGCATTGCTGAGGCAGCCCACCACAACAGAGAGAGTCCACCATTATAGAGGTGGGCTGCCATTGCTGAGGCAGTTCTAACTACACCCATATAAACAGGACTTCAGGGAAGTTCACATGGCAGCTGTGTGGAGCCCACAGCAGCTCAGCAAAGCCTCCCCAGGCAGATAGTGACTAGGCTGCCTCCTTGCTGGGCAAGGCAGCCCTGAAAAAAGGCAGCAGCACAAGAGAAACTCATAAATAAAGCCCTAACTCCCCAGGACAGAGCATCTGGGAATAAAAAAAGGGGAGGGTTTATGAGTTCTGCTGCAACAGACTCAAACGTACCTGCCCAGCAGCTCTGAATGAACAATGGAGCACACAGCTCAGCACTTGAGCTCCAATAAAGGACAGATTGTCTGCTCAAACAGCTCCCTGACCCCCAAATATCCAAAGAGTCACCTTATAAAGGAGAGCCAGGACTGACATCTGGTGGGTATCCTTCTGGGACAAAGATAGTAGAGGAAGAAACTGGTAGCAACCCTTACTATTCTGTAGCCCCTGCAGATGGTCCCCAGGCAAGCAGGTCCTGGAGTGGACCTCAACAGTCCTACAGCAGAGGGGACAGACTGTTAGAAGGAAAACTAAGAAACAGAAAGAAATAACTTCATCATCAATAAACTGGACATCCACTCAGAGACCCAATCTGAAAGTCAACAACTACAAAGACGACAGGTGGATAAATCCACAAAGTTTGGAAGAAACCAGTGCAAAAAGATGAAAACTTCGAAACAAGAATGCCTCTCCTCCTAAAAGGGATCACAACTCCTCACCAGCAAGGGAACAAGGCTGGTTGAAGAATGAGTGTGATAAATTGACAGAATCAGGCTTCAGAAGGTGGGTAACAAGAAACTTCTGTGAGCTAAAAGAACATGTTCTAACCAAATGCAAAGAAACTAAGAACCTTGAAAAAAAGATTTGATGAAATGCTGACAAGCATAAACAATCTAGAGAGGAATATAAGTGCATTGTTGAAGCTGAAAAACACAACACGAGAACTTCACGAAGCATAAACAAGTTTCAACAGACGAATTGACCAAGCAGAAGAAAGGATATCAGAGGTCAAAGAACAACTCAATGAAATAAAACAAAAAGGCAAGATTAGAGAAAAAAGGAATGAACAAAGTCTCCAAGAAATACGGGACTATGGGAAAAGACCTAATCTGTGTTTGATAGGTATACCAGAATGTGTCAGAGAGAATAAATCCAAGCTGGAAAATACTCTTCAGGATATTATCCAGGAAAATTTACCCAACCTAGCAAGGGACGCCAATATTCAAGCTCAGGAAATGCAGAAACACCACAAAGATATTCCTCAAGAAGAGCAACCCCAAGGCACATAATCGTCAGATTGTCCCAGGATTGAAATGAAGGAGAAAATGCTAAGGGCAGCCAGAGAGAAAGGTTGGATTATCCACAAAGGGAAGCCCATCAGACTCACAGCAGATCTCTCAGCAGAAACCCTACAAGCCAGAAGAGAGTCGGGGCCAATATTCAACGTCCTTAAAGAAAAGAACCTTCAACCCAGGATTTCATATCCAGCCAAACTGAGCTTCATAAGTGAAGAAAAAATAAAATCCTTTCCAAACAAGCAAGTACTCAGAGATTCCATCACCACCAGGTCTGCTTCACAAGAGCTCCTGAAAGAGGCATTTAACATACAAAGGAATAACCAGTACCAGCCACTCCAAAAACATACCAAATGCTAAAGAGCATCAACACAATGAAGACACTGCATCAACTAACAAGCAAAACAGCCAGCTTGCATCAAAATGTCAGGATCAAATTAACACATAACAATATTAGCCCTAAATGTAAATCGGCTAAATGCCCCAATCAAAAGACACAGACTGGCAAATTGGATAAAAAGCCAAAACTCATCAGTCTGCTGTATCCGGGAAACCCATCTCACATGCAAGGATACACAAAGGCTCAAAATAAAGGGATGGAGGAAGATTTACGAGGCAAATCAAGAGCAAAAAAAAAGCAGGACTTGCAATTCTCATCTCTGATAAAATAGATTTTAAACCAACAAAGATCAAAAGAGACAAAGAAGGACATTACATAATGGTAAAAAGATCAATGCAACAAGAAGGGCTAATGATCCTAAATATATACACACCCAATACAGGAGCACCCAGATACATGAGGCAAGTTCTTAATGACTTACAAAGAGACTTAGACTCCCACACAATAATAGTGGGAGACTCTAACACCCCATTGTCAATATTAGACAGATCGATGAGACAGAAAATTAGTAAAGATATCCAGGACTTGAACTCAGTCCTGGACCAAGCAAACCTAATAGACATTTAAGAACTCTCCACCCCAAATCCATAGAATATACATTCTTCTCAGCACCGCATCACACCTACTCTAAAATTGACCACATAATTGGAATTAAATCACTCCTCAGCAAATGCAAAAGAACAGAAATCATAACAAAGAGTCTCTCAGACAACAGTGCAATCAAGTTAGAACTCAGAATTCAGTAATTAACTCAGAACCGCACAGCTTCATGGAAACTGAACAACAGGCTCTTGAATGTTGACTGGATAAACAATGAAATGCAGGCAGAAATAAGGATGTTCTTCAAAACCAACAAGAAAGAATACACAATATACCAGAATCTCTGAGACACATTAAAGCAGTCTCTAGGGGAAAATATATAGCAATAAATGCCCACATGAGAAGCAAGGGAAGATCTAAAATCAACACCCTATCATCAAAATTGAAAAAGCTAGAGGAGCAACATCAAAAAAACTCAAAACCTAGCAGAAGACAAGAAATAACTAAGATCAGAGCAGAACTGAAGGAGATAGAGACACAAAAAACCCTTCAAAAAATCAATAAATCCAGGAGCTGGGTTTTCAAAAAGATCAACAAAATAGACAACTAGCCAGATTAATAAAAAAGAAAAGAGAGAATAATTAAATAGATGCAATAGAAAACGATAAAGGGGACATTACCACAGATTCCACAGAAATACAAACCATCATCAGAGATTATTACAAACAACTCTATGCACATAAACTAGTAAACCTGGAAGAAATGGATAAATTACTGGACACTTGAGTCCTCCCATTCCTAAACCTGAAGTCGAAACCGTGAATAGACCAATAACAAGATCTGAAGTGGAGGCAGCAACTAAGAGCCTACCACCCAAAAAAAGCCCAGGTCCAGATGGGTTCATAGCCGAATTCTATCAGACATACAAAGAGGAACTGGTACCATTCCTTCTGAAACTATTCCAAACAATCCAAAAAGAGGTGATCCTTCCCAAATCATTTTATGAGACCAACATCATCCTGATACCAAAACCCGGGAGAGACTCAACAAGAAGAGAAACCTCCAGACCAATATCCATGATGAACATAGATGCAAAAAATCTTCAAGAAAATACTGTCAAACCAATTGCAACAGCACATCAAAAAGCTTATCTAACATGATCAAGTAGGATTCATCCCAGGGATGCAAGGCTCATTCAACATATGCAAGTCTATAAACATAATTCAACACATAAACAGAACAAAAGACAAAAACCACATCCACATGATTATCTCAATTGATGCAGAGAAGGCCTTTGACAAAATTCAATGTCCCTTTATGCTAAAAAATCCTCAGTAAACTAGACATTGACAGAACATATCTCAAAATAATAAAAGCTATTTACAACAAACCCACAGCCAATATCATAGTGAATGGGCCAAAACTCGAAGCATTCCTTTGAAATCTGGCACTAGACAAGGATGCCCTCTCTCACCACTGCTATTCAATATAGTACCGGAAGTTCTAGCCAGAGCAATCAGGCAAGAAAAAGAAATAAAGGGTATTCAAGTAGGAAAGGAGGAAGTCAAATTGTTTCTATTTGCAGACGACATGATTGTATATCTAGATGACCCCATCGTCTCAGCCCAAAATCTCCTCAAACTGATAAGGAACTTCAGCAAAGTCTGAGGATACAAAATCAATGTGCAAAAATCACAAGCATTCCTATACACCAATAACAGACTTAAAGACAGCCAAATCAAGAAGGAACTGCCATTGATAATTTCTGCAAAGAGAATAAAAACCACTTTAAACTTCATATGGAACCAAAAGAGAGCCTGCATAGCCAAGTCAATTCTAAGCAAAAAGAACAAAGCAGGAGGCATCACAGTACCTGGCTTCAAACTATACTACAAGGCTACAGTAATCAAAACAGCATGGTACTGATAACAAAACAGAGATATAGAACAATGTAACAGAACAGAGGCCTTGGAGGCAACACCACACATCTACAACCACCTGATCTTTGACAAACCTGACTAAAACAAGCAATGGGGAAAGGAGTCCCTGTTTAATAAATGGCGTTGGGAAAACTGGCTAGCCATGTGCAGAAAGCAGAAACTGGACCCCTTCCTGACACCTTACACTAAAATTAACTCCAGATGGATTAAAGACCTAACACCATAAAAACCCTAGAAGAAAATCTAAGCAAAATCATTCAGGACATAGGTGTAGGCAAGCACTTCATGACCAAAACACCATAAGAATTGGCAACAAAAGCCAAAATAGACAAATGGGACCTAGTCAAATTCCTCAGCTTCTGCACAGCAAAAGAAATAGTCATTAGAGAGAATTGGCAACCCACAGAATGAAAAAAATTTTTGCAGTTTACCCATCTGACAAAGGGCTGATATGTAGAATTTACAAAGAACTAAAACAGATTTACAAGAAAAAAACAAACAAGCCCATTCAAAAGTGGGCAAAGAACATGAACAGACACTTTACAAAAGAAGATATACATGAGGCCAACAAACATATGAAAAAATGCTCATCATCACTGGTCATTAGAGAAATGCAAATCAAAACTACATTGAGATACCATCTCATACCAGTTAGAATGGCAATCATTAAAAAATCTGGAGACAACAGATGTTGAAAAGGATGTGGAGAAATAGGAACACTTTTACACTGATGGTGGGAGTGTAAATTAGTTCAACCATTGTGGAAGACAGTGTGGCGATTCCTCAAAGACCTAGAAATAGAAATTCCATTTGATCCAGCAATCCCATTACTGGGTATATATCCAGAGGACTATAAATCGTTCTACTATAAGGACACATGCGCACAAATGTTCATTGCAGCACTGTTTACAATAGCAAAGACCTGGAACCAACCCAAATGCCCATCGATGATAGACTGGACAAGAAAAATGTAGCACATATACACCATGGAATACTATGCAGCCACAAAAATATGATGAGTTCGTGTCCTTTGTAGGGACATGGTTGAACCTGGAAACCATCATTCTCAGAAAACTGACACAAGATCAGAAAATCAAACACCACATGTTCTCACTCATAGGTGGGTGTTGAACAATGAGAACACATGGACACAGGGAGGGGAGCATCACACACTGGGGTCTGTCGGGGGGGAAATAGGGGAGGGACAGTGAGGGGTGGGGAGTTGAGGAGAGATAGCATGGGGAGAAATGCCAGATATAGGTGATGGGGAGGAAGGCAGGAAATCACACTGCCATGTGTGTACCTATGCAACAACCTTGCATGTTCTTCACATGTACCCCAAAACCTAAAATGCAATTTTAAAAAAAAGAGAGAAAAGGGCTTTGATGTGTCTTTAGGAATTCCACCTTATGGCATTGGAATAGAAAATTGTCATTATACAAAAAGGAAGAAAACAATTCCTGAGATGGATTTGCTGTGAAATAATTCTCTACCTTGTATAAGCACCATCCAAGGCTTTTTACTTATAATTTTGTATTCCTTTAAAGACAGCCCCCCAAAATCAAAATGTTTCAAGCTCCCCCCCAAAAAATACCTAATATAGATGATGGGGTGATGGATGCAGCAAACCACCATGGGACATGTATACTTATGTAACAAGCCTGCATGTTCTACACATGTACCATAGAACTTAAAGCATATATATATACACATATATATGCTTTAAGTTCTATATATATATACTTATATATATAAGTATATATATTTGTAAGTGTATATATATATATACACTTAAACACAAAGTGTGTGTGTGTGTGTGTGTGTGTATATATATATATATATATATATATATATATATTTAAACACAAACACATAGATGCTAATTTATCATTATCAAGTAGGCTTTATCCCTGGGAATGCAAGGTTGCTTCAACATATGCAAACTGATAAATGTGATCCATCACATAAACAGAACTAAAAACAAAACCACATGATCACCTCAACAGATGCAGAAAAGGCTTTCAATAAAATTCAACATTACTTCATGTTAAAAACCCTCAACAAACTAGGCATTGAAGGAGCATACCTCAAAACAAGAGCCATCTATGAAAACCCCACAACCAACATCATACTGAATGGGCAAAAGCTGGAAGCATTCCCCTGGAAAGCCAGCACAAGACAAGGATGCCCTCTCTCACTACTCCTACTCAACATAGTACTGGAAGTCCTAGCCAGAGCAATCAGGCAACAGAAAGAAATAAAGTGCATCCAAATAGGAAGAGAAGAAGTCAAACTATTCCCATTTGCAGAAAAAATAATTCTATACCTAGAAAACCCCACAGTCCTTGCCCAAAAGCTCCTTAATCTGATAAATGACTTCAACCAAGTTTCATGATACAAAATCAATGTACAGAAATCATTTGTATTTCTATACACCAACAATATCCAATCTTACAGCCAAATCAAGAATGCAATCCCACTCACAATAGCCCAAAAGTAGAATAAAATACCTAGGAATACCTAACAAAGGTGAAACACCTCTACAATGAGAACTTCAAAAGACTGCTCAAAGAAATCAGAGATGACACAAACAAATGCAAAAACTTTCCATGCTCATGGATATGAAGAATCAATATTATTAAAATGACCACACTGCCCAAAGCAATTCATACCTTCAATGCTATTTATATCAAACTACCAATGAAATTCTTCACAGCATTAGAAAAATCTATTTTAAAATTCACATGAAACAAAAAAGAGCCCAAAAATAGCCAAGGTAATTCTAAGCTAAAAGAACAAAGCTGGAGGTGTTACATTATCTGACTTCAAACTATACTACACAGCTACAGTAACCAAAATAGCATGGTACTGGTACAAAACAGACACACAGAATAATGGAACCAAATAGAGAGCCCAGGAGTAATGCTGTACACCTACAACTATCTGATCTTCAAGAAAGCTGACAAAAACAAGCAATGGGGAAAGGGGCCCTTAGTAAACGGTGGTGCAAAACTGGCAGAAGACTGAAACTGGAACCCTTCCTTACACTATATACAAAAATCAACTCAAGATGGATTAAATACTTTTATTTAAAATATTTTATTAAATGTAAAACCTAAAATTATAAAAAACCCTAGAAGATAATGTAGGAAATACTATTCTGGACATAGGTCCTGGCAAAGATTTTATGAAGAAGATGCTAAAAGCAACTGCAACAAAAACAAAAATTGATAAATGGAACCTAATTAAATTAAAGAGCTTCTGCATAGCAAGAAGAGGTAAGTTCTTTCCTTAGAAGATACTATCAACAGAGTAAACAGATAACCTACAGAATGAGAGAAAATATTTGCAAACTATACATCTGACAAAGGTCTAATGTCTAGAATCTATAAGAAATGTAAACAAATTTGGAAGTAAAAACAACCCCATTAAAAAGTGGGCAAAGGACCAGAACAGACAATTTTCAAAAGAAGACTTATACATGGCCAGCAAGCATGTGAAAACATGTTGAGCATCACTAATCATTAGAAGAATGCAAATCAAAACCAAAATAAGATACCATCTCACACCTGTCAGAATGGCTTTTATTAAAAAGTGAAAAAGGCCAGCTGTGTTGGCTCACTTCTGTAATCCCAGCACTTTGGGAAGCCAAGGTGGAAGGACCACTGGAGCCCAGGAGTTGGAGACCAGCCTGGGCAACATGGCAAGACTCCATCTCTACAAAAAATACAAATAAACCTAAATAAATAACTGGTCATGGTGGCACATGCCTATAGTCCCATCTACTCGAGAGGCTGAGGTCAGAGGACCACATGAGCCCAGGTCGAGGCTCTAATGAGCCATGATTATGCCACTGAACTCCAACCTGGGCAATATCGTGAGACCCTGTCTCAAAGGAAAAAATTAAAAAAATAGTCATTGCTGGCAAGGTTGTGAAGAAAAGGGAATGCTTATACACTGCTGGTGGGAATGTAAATTCACTCAGCCATCATGGAAAGCAGTTTGGAAATTTCTCAAAGAACTTAAAATGGAATTACCATTCAACCCAGCAACCCTACAATTGGGTGTATACTCAAAGGAATATCAATTGTTCTATCAGAATGACACATGTATGTTTATGTTCATTGCACTATTCACAATAGCAAAGACATGGAACCAACTTAAATGCCATCACTGGTAGACAGGATTTTAAAAATGTAGTTCATATACACAATTAAATACTATGCAGTCACAAAAGAAGAATGAGATCATGTCCCTTGCTGCAACATGGATGAAGCTTGAAGCTAATATCCTAAGCAAACTAACACAAGAACAAAAACTAAATACCACATGTTCTCACTTATATGTGGGAGCTAAAATTTTGAGTACATATGTACATAAAGAAGAGAACAACAGCCACTGGGACCTACTTACAGGTGGAGGGTGGGAGGAGGGTGAGGATCAAAGGATTACCTACTGGGTACTACACTTATTACCTGGTTAGTAAAACACTCTGTACACCAAATCCCCATGACATGCAATTTACCTATACAATAAATGTGCATATGTACCCCAAAACCTAAAATCCAATAAAAAATTAAAAAAAAAAAAGAATCACGAGAGGGGACTCAAGATGGCGCTGTGAGAACAACCCAGGATTGGAGCCCGCGTTGAATCCGCAAACGGTGAGTCAGTGCTGCATTTCCAGACTGATCTTTGTTGCCCACAGAACGGGGAAACTCCCAAGTATAAAAAGACACGGGACGCCAGGCAGTAGGTCTGCCTGGTGAAGCCGGCAGCCGGGGCGGCGGCGGCCGGCCCTACCCAGCAATCCCCACAGGGCGCGCTTGTCCGGGTGCCTTGTTGAACCGGCAGCCTGAGACTTGAGAGGGCTGGACTTGAGACTGAACGAGACTTGCACAGTAGCCCAGCCCAGGGGATTGCAGGGACAGATCGTTTGGGATACCCAGTGGGACGAACAAAACCGCGATTTCAAACTATCCCGGGCAGACGGTCCGAGACGCTCTGTGGGGGAGGGGCGTCCACCACTACGGAGGCAACCTGCCCCAACTGATATACACGCCCACTGCTGACGCAGCCAGCCGTTGCCGAGGCAACCCGTCCCTACTGAGATACACGCCCACTGCTGACGCAGCCTGCCGTTGCTGAGGCAACACGCTACAACGAAGAGACTCCGCCGCAGGGCGTGGCGGAGACCACAGCAGAGCTGGCAGGAACAGCGCGAATCACACAACAGCAGGGCGGAGCCTCGGCAGCCAAACAGTGGCTAGTCTGCCTTCGAGCTGGGCAGGACACTTGATCGGACATCCAAAAATAAAGCCCAAACCCCTCAACACAGAGCATTTGAGAAAAAAAAAAAAGGGTTGTTTAATGAGCTGTGTTGCAGCAGAATCAAACATAGCAGCCTAACAGCCCTGAATGAACAACAGAGTGCACAGCTCAGCAATTAAACCCCTATAAAGTACAAACTGTCTCCTCAAGCAGCTCCCTGACCCCTCTATATCCAAAAGGCTGTCATTAGGCAGGCATCATCCTGGGACAAAGAGAGCAGAAAAAGAAACTGGTAGCATCCCTCGCTGTGCCACGGCTACTAGAGGTGCACCCCAGACAAGCAGGGTCTGGAGCGGACCTCAACAGTCGTACAGCGAAGGGGCTAGACTGGTAGAAGGAAAACCAAGCAACAGAAATACTTCATCATCAACATTCTGGGTGTCCACTCAGAGACCCAAACGAAAAGTCAGCAACTACGCAGACGACCAGCGGACAAATCCACAAAGATGGGAAGAAACCAGCGCAAAAAGGAGGAAAACACCCGAAACCAGAACACATCGCCTCCTAGAAAGGACCAAAACTCCTCACCAGCAAGGGAACAAAGCTGGACGGAGAATGACTGTGACGAAATGACGGAATTAGACTTCAGAAGATGGATAATGAGAAACTTTTGTGAGCTAAAAGATCATGTATTAAATCAATGCAAAGAAACTAAGAACCTTGAAAAAAGATTTGAAAAAAGATTCGAGGAAATGATAACAAGAATGGATACCTTAGAGAGGAATATGAATGAATTAAAGGAGCTGAAAAACACAATACGAGAACTTCGCGAAGCAAACGCAAGTTTCAATAGCCGAATTGACCAAGCAGAAGAAAGAATATCTGAAGTCGAAGACCAACTCAATGAAATAAAACGAGAAACCAAGATCAGAGGAAAAAGCGCAAAAGGAATGAACAAAGTCTCCAAGAAATGTGGGACTATGTGAAAAGACCTAACCTACGTTTGATAGGTGTACCAGAAGGGGACGAAGAGAATGAATCCCAGCTGGAAAATACTCTTCAGGACATCATCCAGGAAAATTTCCCCCACCTAGCAAGACAAGCCAACACTCAATTGCAGGAAATACAGAGAACACCACAAAGATATTCCGCAAGAGGAGCAACCCCAAGGCACATAATCGTCAGATTCAACAGGGTTGAAATAAAGGAGAGAATACTAAGGGCAGCCAGAGAGAAAGGTCGGGTCACCCACAAAGGGAAGCCCATCAGACTCACAGCAGATCTCTCGGCAGAAACACTACAAGCCAGAAGAGAGTGGGGGCCAATATTCAACATTCTTAAAGAAAAGAACTTTCAACCCAGAATTTCATATCCAGCCAAACTGAGCTTCAGAAGTGAAGGAAGAATAAAATCCTTTGCGAACAAGCAAGTACTCAGAGATTTTGTCACCACCAGGCCTGCTTTACAAGAGCTCCTAAAAGAGGCACTACACATAGAAAGGATCAATCAGTACCAGCCATTCCAAAATCACACTGAATGCTAAAGAGCTTCAACATAATGAAGAATCTACAACAACTAACAGGCAAAACAGCCACTTAGCATCAAAATGGCAGTATCAAATTCACACATAACAATATTAACCCTAAATGTAAATGGACTAAATGCACCAATCAAAAGACACAGACTGGCAAATTGGATAAAAATCCAAAAACCATCAGTGTGCTGTATCCAGGAAACCCATCTCACATGCAAGGATACACAAAGGCTCAAAATAAAGGGATGGAGGAAGATTTACCAAGCTAATGGAAAGCAAAAAAAAGCAGGAGTTGCAATTCTCATCTCTGATAAAATAGACTTTAAAGCAACAAAGATCAAAAGAGACAAAGAAGGCCATTACATAATGGTAAAAGGATCGATACAACAAGAAGAGCTAACGATCCTAAACATATATGGACCCAACACAGGAGCACCGAGATACATAAGGCAAGTTCTTAATGACTTACAGAAGGACTTAGACTCCCACACAATAATAGTGGGAGACTTTAACACTCCACTGTCAATACTAGACAGATCAACCAGACAGAAAATCAACAAGGATACCCAGGGCTTGAACTCAGACCTGGAGCAAGCAAACCTGGTGGACATTTACAGAACTCTCCACCCCAAATCCACAGAGTACACATTCTTCTCAGCACCACATCACACCTACTCTAAAATTGACCACATAATTGGAAGTAAAGCACTGCTCAACAAATGCAAAACAACTGAAATCATAACAAACAGCCTCTCAGACCATAGTGCAATCAAGTTAGAACTCAGAATTCAGAAACCGACCCAGAACTGCACAGCTTCATGGAAACTGAACAACTGGCTCTTGAATGTTGACTGGGTAAACAACGAAATGAAGGCAGAAATAAAGAAGTTCTTTGAAACCAATGAGAACGAAGACACAATGTGCCAGAACCTCTGGGACACATTTAAAGCAGTCTCTAGAGGAAAGTATATAGCAATAAGTGCCCATATGAGGAGAATGGAGAGATCCAAAATTGACACCCTATCGTCAAAATTGAAAGAGCTAGAGGAGCAAGATCAAAAAAACTCAAAACCCAGCAGAAGACAAGAAATTACTAAGACCAGAGCTGAGCTGAAGGAGATTGAGACACGAAAAACCCTTCAAAAAATCAATAAATCCAAGAGCTGGTTTTTTGAAAAGATCAACAAAATAGACAGACCACTAGCCAGATTGATTAAAAAGAAAAGAGAGAACAACCAAATAGATGCAATAAAAAATGATAAAGGGGAAATCACCACAGATTCCACAGAAATTCAAACCATCATCAGAGAATATTACAAACAACTCTATGCACATAAACTAGTAAACCTGGAAGAAATGGATAAATTCCTGGACTCCTGTGTCCTCCCAAGCCTAAACCAGGAGGAAGCTGAAACTATGAATAGACCAATAACAAGGTCTGAAGTTGAGGCAGCAATTAAGAGCCTACCTCACAAAAAAAGCCCAGGTCCAGACGGGTTTACAGCCGAATTCTACCAGACACACAAGGAGGAGCTGGTACCATTCCTTCTAAAACTATTTCAAACAATCCAAAAAGAGGGAATCCTTCCCAAATCATTTTATGAGACCAACATCATCCTGATACCAAAACCCGGCAGAGACCCAACGAGAAAAGAAAACTTCAGGCCAATATCCATGATGAACATAGATGCAAAAATCTTCAATAAAATATTGGCAAGCCGATTGCAACAGCAAATCAAAAAACGTATTCATCGTGATCAAGTAGGATTCATCCCAGGGATGCAAGGCTGGTTCAACATACGCAAGTCTATCAATGTAATTCACCACATAAACAGAAGCAAAAACAAAAACCACATGATTATCTCAATTGACGCAGAGAAGGCATTTGACAAAATTCAACAGCCCTTTATGCTAAAAACCCTCAATAAACTCGGTATTGATGGAACGTATCTCAAAGTAATAAAAGCTATTTATGACAAACCAACAGCCAATATCATACTGAATGGGCAAAAACTGGAAGCATTCCCTTTGAAATCTGGTACTAGACAAGGATGCCCTCTCTCACCACTCCTATTCAATATAGTACTGGAAGTTCTAGCCAGAGCAATCAGGCAAGAAAAAGAAATAAAGGGTATTCAAATAGGAAAGGTGGAAGCCAAATTGTCTCTATTTGCAGACGACATGATAGTATACCTAGAAGACCCCATCGCCTCAGCCCAAAAATTCCTGAAACTGATAAACAACTTCAGCAAAGTCTCAGGATATAAAATCAATGTGCAAAAATCACAAGCATTCGTCTACACCAATAACAGACTTAAAGAAAGCCAAATCAAGAGCGAACTGCCATTCGCAATTGCTACAAAAAGAATAAAATACCTTGGAGTACAACTCACAAGGAACGTAAGGGACCTCTTCAAGGAGAACTACAAACCACTGCTCAACGAAATCAGAGAGGACACAAACAGATGGAGAAACATTCCATGTTCATGGTTAGGAAGAATTAATATCTTGAAAATGGCTATACTGCCCAAAGTAATTTACAGAATTAACGCTATCCCCATCAAGCTACCATTGACTTTCTTCACAGAACTGGAAAAAACCACCATGAACTTCATATGGAACCAAAAGAGAGCCCGCATAGCCAAGTCAATTCGAAGCAAAAAGAACACAGCGGGGGGCATCACACTACCGGATTTCAAACTATACTACAAGGCTACAGTAATCAAAACAGCATGGTACTGGTACCAAAACAGAGATATAGACCAATGGAACAAAACAGAGGCACCGGAGGCAACACAACATACATACAACTATACAATCTTTGATAAACCTGACAAAAACAAGCAATGGGGCAAGGATTCCATGTTTAACAAATGGTGTTGGGAAAACTGGCTAGCCATATGCAGAAAGCAGAAACTGGACCCCTTCCTGACACCTTACACTAAAATTAACTCCAGATGGATTAAGGACTTAAACATAAGACCTGGCACCATAAAAACCCTAGAAGGAAATCTAGGCAAAACTATCCAGGACATAGGAGTAGGCAAGGACTTCATGAACAAAACACCAAGAGCATTGGCAACAAAAGCCAAAATAGACAAATGGGACCTAATGAAACTCCACAGCTTCTGCACGGCAAAAGAAACAGTCACTAGAGTGGATCGGCAACCAACAGAATGGGAAAAAATTTTCGCAGCCTACCCATCTGACAAAGGGCTGATATCCAGAATTTACAAACAACTCAAGCAGATTTACAGGAAAAAAACAAACAAGCCCATTCAAAAGTGGGCAAAGGATATGAACAGATACTTTACGAAAGAAGACATATATGAGGCCAACAATCATATGAAAAAATGCTCATCGTCACTGGTCATCAGAGAGATGCAAATCAAAACCACATTGAGATACCATCTCACGCCAGTTAGAATGGCGATCATTAAAAAATCTGGAGACAACAGATGCTGGAGAGGATGTGGAGAAAAAGGAACACTTTTACACTGTTGGTGGGAGTGTAAATTAGTTCAACCATTGTGGAAGACAGTGTGGCGATTCCTCAAGGCCTTAGAAATAGAAATTCCATTTGACCCAGCAATCCCATTACTGGGTATATATCCAAAAGACTATAAATCGTTCTACTATAAGGACACATGTACACTAATGTTCATTGCAGCACTGTTTACAATAGCAAAGACCTGGAATCAACCCAAATGCCCATTGATAATAGACTGGATTGGAAAAATGTGGCACATATACACCATGGAATATTATGCAGCAATCAGAAATGATGAGTTCGTGTCGTTTGTAGGGACATGGATGAATCTGGAAAACATCATCCTCAGCAAACTGACACAAGAACAGAAAATGAAACACCGCATATTCTCACTCATAGGTGGGTGATGAAAAATGAGAACACATGGACACAGAAAGTGGAGTACTAAACACTGGGGTCTATTGGGGGGAAAAGGGGAGGGCCAGTGGGAGGGGGAGATGGGGAGGGATAGCCTGGGGAGAAATGCCAAATGTGGGTGAAGGGTAGAAGAAAAGCAAAGCACACTGCCATGTGTGTACCTACGCAACTGTCTTGCATGCTCTGCTCATGTACCCCAAAACCTATAATCCAATAAAAAATTAAAAAAAAAAAAAAAAAAGAAATAGAAATTCCATTTGACCCAGCAATCCCATTACTGGGTATATATCCAAAAGACTATAAATCGTTCTACTATAAGGACACATGTACACGAATGTTCATTGCAGCACTGTTTACAATTGCAAAGACCTGGAATCAACCCAAATGCCCATTGATAATAGACTGGATTGGAAAAATGTGGCACATATACACCATGGAATATTATGCAGCAATCAGAAATGATGAGTTCGTGTCGTTTGTAGGGACATGGATGAATCTGGAAAACATCATCCTCAGCAAACTGACACAAGAGCAGAAAATGAAACACCGCATATTCTCACTCATAGGTGGGTGATGAAAATGAGAACACATGGACACAGAAAGGGGAGTACTAAACACTGGGGTCTATTGGGGGGAAAAGGGGAGGGCCAGTGGGAGGGGGAGGTGGGGAGGGATAGCCTGGGGAGAAATGCCAAATGTGGGTGAAGGGGAGAAGAAAAGCAAAGCACACTGCCATGTGTGTACCTACGCAAAAAAAAAAAAAAAAAGAATCACTTTTGTCTGATGTGGTCAGTTGTCCCATACATAATTGTTAGAGTTTGTTTGAAGTTTCTGTCTCAAGTTCCCAAAGAGTTATGAGGGAGGCCAAAAAATACATTTAAATTAAGAATCTAGGAAGAAGCTCTTTTTTTTTTTTTTCTGAGATGGAGACTTGCTCTGTCACCAGGCTGGAGCACAGTGGCACAGTCTCAGCTCACTGCAACCTCCACCTCCTGGGTTCAAGTGATCCTTCCACCTCAGCCTCCCGAGTAGCTGGGACTACAGGCACGCGCCACCATGCCCGGCTAATTTTTGTATTTTTAGCAGAAACAGGATTTTACCATGTTGGCCAGCATGGTCTCCATCTCTTGACCTTGCGGTCCACTCGCCTCAGCCTCCCGAAGTGCTGAGATTACAGGCGTGAGCCACCGCGTCCAGCCTGCAAGAAGCTCTTGAAGTGATCCTCAGGACACTGACACTGCAACTTCTGGTTGTCTATCTTTGTTTTTGTTTCATTTCTTCTAGTACTTTGAATTATTCCATTTTTATCATGTCAATATTTCATCCATTGGATTTTAACTTGATGTGAATTATTAGATAGAAATTCAATTTTATTTTTCTTTCTTTGTAGACATTTCTTATTAACTTAAAATGACATCTTCAAAATATAACAAATACCTGTATGTGCTTGTGTCTTATTTTAGAATTTTTAATTACATTCAATTGATCCCCCATTCATACACTAATGTCATATTTTTAAATTACTGATCCTTCAGAATATTAAGTCTATAACAGTTAGTTACCTCTCATTGCTATTATTTCTCAAAAGTTGTCTGGATGCCTTTTTTATTTTTAAATTTTTTCACATGACATATAGAATCAACGTATCCTATCCCAAGTAAAATCCCATTGGTATTTGGGGGGGAGAATTTTAGAAAATGAAGAAAAGCAAAGAGAAGAAAACAAAAAACCCTGTATCTTCATTTCTTATTGTCTTCAACACCCTGGCATATATCTTTCCACACTTTTTTCTACTTACCTAATAGTGTGTGTGTGTGTGTGTGTGTGTGTGTGTGTGTACAGCAGGGAGGCTAGACAAGTACTTTTGCTAAGCTTTTGAACTTCTTCTCTTGTGGTAACTAGAGTTAATTGCCCCAATACACACACTTTCCTGATTTCCCTTGACCCCACACCGCTAGGGAAGATTAGACACACCTTCCCTGGAGCAGCAACTAGATCTAGGGATCCGAACTTGTGAGAGACCTAGGCCCTCCCTCTGTCCATAAGAAAGCTGAGACCTCCCCGAGGTTCTAGTTCTATGAACTCCCACTTTCTGGTTCCTGTGTAGAATGCAGATACCTTTTCTCTGACTGCCTTACATCTACTCTTCCCTTGCTCCTTGAAGGGTGGTGCCGGGGCCAACAGCATCAACATCACCTGGGAAATTTTAGAAGTGCACATGCTTGGGCCTTACACCAGACCTACTAAATCAGAATGTAAAGTTTAATAAGCTTCTCTGGTGACTCCTCTATACATTAACGTTTGAGAAACACTGGACTAGGTGATCTCTACGGGCCCTTTGTATTCAAAAATGAAATTTTCTCTAGATGTTCTTGAACACCAGAAACTTCAAGAACTTTCCCATCAAAAGTTTTACCTTGCTTCAGGCCATTCCATTTGATGGAACAGGTTGAGATTTATAGACGAATAGGACCTACCGCCTTCCATGCAATTCCAGTACACTCTGTTCAAACTTTAAACATTTTAATGCCCAAACTTTAAACATTTTTATGCAGCCAGAGGGTAAGGCCAGGGAAAATACTGAATATCTCTGGTCCTAAGTAATAGGGGAATTCACTTAATTTTGAGTAGACAATGTCAATTCCTTCTCAGAAGAATGTGGGCCATGCAATAAGGGAACAAGTTCCCACCAGCAGGCACAAAGGGACAGCTTCCGTAAAATATTTCTACTCGTGTGTTCTATACACCATCCTAAGTCAGTGATGAGAAGCTTCCATCAAGGATCACTCACCCACTGACATAAATTATAGTTAGTAAGTGAAGGGGCTCTTGAGCATAATGCATTTTTTCATTGCAATAAACTACATTACTTATTTATCTTTAAAAACCATGAACATTAAATGTAAGACTTTATTCCATAAAGATAATAGGTAATGACAACTTGCACTTCATTTCTTTGTTATGACCAATTAAGAAATAGGGACAGAAGTAAGGAAGAGAGAAGAAGGAGAAAGACAAAGAGCCCCCCAAAAGAGACAGAAACAGGCATACGTACACATACAAGGACAGAAACAGGCATACATACACATACAAGGACAGAAACAGGCATACATACACATACAAAGACACAGAATCTGACTGATGTTATTGATCTTGCCATAATGTTGTCATATAAGTTATGACTGATAAGCCATTCAGTCATAAATTTGTCAAACCTTTATAGCATATCTTTTCTCTGTCAGATGCTGAAGATACTAAAGTGAGCAAAAAAAAGGCTCTTGCCCTTAAGGAGCTTACATATCTAGCAGGGGAGGAGGACATTAATCAAGTAATCACACAAATAACCATTTGTATTAGTTTCCTATTGCTGCTGTAACAAATCACCACTAAGATAGTGGTATAAAACAATACCCATTTACTGTCTTACCATTCTGTAGGGTAGAGCTGTGACATGGATAGAGCTAAAGTCAAGATGTTAGCAGAGCTGTGTTCCTTTTTGGAGGCTCTAGATGAGGATTCTTTTCCTTGCTCTTTCCAGCTTCTAGAGGCCACTCACTTTCCTTGCCCATGGTGCTCTTCCTCTTCAAACCCAACAACGTTGAAACTCTCTGAGCCTTTATCTCCTAATCATATCCTCCTGTTACTCTCCTACCTCCCTGTTATGGTGTGAATTTGAGTCCTTCCCAAATCTCATGTCAAATTGCAATCCCCAACATTGGGGGAGGGGCCCTGGTGGGAGGTGATTAAATCATTCCCCCTTTCTGTTCTCGTGATAGTGAGTTCTCATGATATCTGGTTGTTTAGAAGTGTGTAGCACCGCCCCCACCCCTTAACTCTCTTCCTCCTTCTCCAGTCGTGTTAGCATGTGCCTGCTTCTCTTTTGCCTTCCACTATAATTGAAAGTTTCCTCAGGTCTCCCTAGCCATGTTTCCTGTACAGCCAGCTGATCTATGAGCCAATTGAACCTCTTTTTTAAATAAATTATCCAGTTTCAGGTTTTTCTTTATAGTATTGTGAGAACGGACTAATATACTCCCTTTTCCACTTTTAAGGATTCTTGTGATCACATTGGACCCATCTAGATAATCTAGTAGAATCTCCCCCCACTGCAAGTTCAGTTAATTAGCAACCTTAATTAACTGAACTTGCAGTGGGAGAGACTTGCCATGTAAGGTAACATATTCACAGGTGCTGGGGATTAGGAATTAGACATCTTTTGGGGACTATTATTCTGCCTACCAAACCATTTAAATGTGTTACAGCAACCATTGGCTTAAATGGGACTATGATTTTTGTGCACAAGTATACAGCATGGCATTTTCTGAAACTATCCTATTCTGAGTTATGTTCTTTGCTGCCTACTTGTGTTTGTATTTGCTGTTCCCTCTGCCGAGATGCCCTCCTCCTTAATCACTACATGTCCATATTCTAGTTCTATTTTAAGGCCTTGCTCAACTGTTGCCTAAATTGTATCAGGTGGAACAATGAACAATAAACTTAGTTCAGAATACTTCAACCTTTAGGGTTCTCAATTGGTGACTAATTGAACTTGTGTGGAAGCCTCTGCATTAAAAATGAGGTTCAATATATTAAAACATATTTTAAAGTATTCAGACTGGGGTTTCAGACACTTCTGTTTGGATCACAGAACAAAATGAAAGAAAAATGCTAAACCCTCTAGCACTATTGAAGAGGGACAGAAGGAAGTACCTTGAAAACATCAAGAGTGCAGTGTAATTGTCTGTTCCCACACTGCTATAAAGAAATACCTGAGACTGAATAATTTATAAAGAAAAGAGTTTTAATTGGCTTACAGTTCTGCAAGCTGTATAGGAAACATAGGGGCTTCTGCTTCTGGGGAAGCCTTGGGAAGCTTTCAATCATGGCAGAAGGCAAAGGGGAAACAGGCGTCTCACGTGGCAGGAGCAGGAGCAAGAGAAGGAGCAAGAGATGCTATACACTTTTAAATGACCAGTTCTCATGAGAACTCACTATCATGAGAACAGCACCAAGGGGATGGGGCTAAACTATTAATGAGAAATCCACCTAGCGGTGGGGCAGGACCAAGATAACCAACTAGAAACAGCAGCGATCAGAGTCAAAAAGCACCATCATTAGCGTGTGAATCCTTCACAGGCAACCAAGGTATCCAGGTTCTCTCATCAGAACTGACTAGGCAGCTGATGTGATCCATGAAAAGAAAGGAAGAGCAGTGCGGTGCGGCAGTCCACCTGAAAGCCACACAGGGCAGGGGGGTCCCACCCAACAGCCAAGGGAGGTGTTGAGGGAGTGTGCTACCCACGCCAGAAAACCATGCTTTTTCCATGGAACTGTGCAACCCATGGGTCAGAAGACCTCACTCGCCAACCCACGCCAGTGAGGCCCCAGAGTCCCAACCCCCAGCCACGCAGATTCTCAACAGCCTCTCAGCTGGAATCTGCTTAAGCCTGCCGAGCTCTCAGGGGGAGGGGCAACCAGCAACACAGCTGCGGCTGCCTGGTGTATAAGCCATTTGAGCTCCTTGGGGGAGGGGCAGCAGCCAGCACTGCAACTTATAACTGCCCAACACGCTAAGCTCACTGGGTGGGGGAAGGGAGACATCCATCTCTATAGCTCTAGGCCACACTTTTCCCTTGCTGGAGCCAGGGAGACTGGACAGCTTGGTCCCAAAAGGTGTCCCCCACAGCCCAACACACTGGCAGTAGCAGACTGTGTCCAGAGCACCTTTTCAGGTCTGACCCTGAACCATCCTTCCTCATTGTGTGGGGCTTCCCTGCTGGAACTCCAACAACTCCAGCCTGAGGCTCAGGGACAGAATCTGGATCTACCTGGGCCTCAGACCCTAGGAGGGGTGACCGCAGTCTCTGCAGACTAGCACACTTAGCCTTTCCTCCTGGTAGTTCTAAGGAATCCAGGCAGCCCAGATGAGTGGATTTACCTTTAGCAAAGCACACCCCCTCCACCAAGGGACACAGTGCTTTGTTAAATGGATCCTGTTCCCCGAGCCACCCAGCTGGGTGAGAACGCTCCAACAGGGGTTGTCAGATAGCCTATACAGGAACGATCCTACTGGCATCAGCTTGGTTCCCCTCGTGGTCAGAGGTCCCAGAAGAAGAAGCAGGCACCCATCTTTGCTGTTCTCCAGCCTCCTTGAGAGACATCTCCAGGCGTGGGAGCAAACCAGATGAATAAGGCCTGAAGTGAACCCACAGCAAACCACAGCAGTCCTACAGCAGAGGTACCTGACCATAGAAAGAAAAACAAACAGAAAGCAACAGCAGCAGCATCAACAACAAAAACCCCATCCAAGGGTCAGCAGCCTCAGAGAACGAAACTAGACAAACTCATGAAGATGAGAAAGAATCAAGGAAAAGATGCTGTAAACCCAAAACACCAGAGTGCCTCTTCTCCAAATGATCACGCCTCTCCAGGAAGGGTGCAGAACTGGACCGAGGATGAGATGGATGAATTGACAGAAGCAGGCTTCAGAAGATGGGTAATAAAAACTCCACTGAGCTAAAGGAGTATGTTCTAACCCAATGCAAAGAAGATAAGAACCTTGACAAAAGGTTAGAGGAGTTGCTAACTAGAATAACCAGTTTAGAGAGGAACATAAATGAGCTGATGGAGCTGAAAAACACTGTACAAGAACTTTGTGAAGCATACACAAGTATCAATAGCCAAATTGACCAAGAGGAAGAAAGGATATCAGAATATGAAGACCACTTTGCTGAAATAAGGCATGCAGACAAGATTAGAGAAAAAATAATAAAAATGAATGAATAAAGCCTCCAAGAAATATGGGACTACATAAAAAGACTGAACTTACAATTGGTGTGAGTACCTGAAGGAGATGGGGAGAATGGAAACAAGCTGGAAAACGCACTTCAGGATTGTTGAAAAACTGTGCACTTTGAATGAAGAGACCTTCCAAACAGGCTTTGTGTGAGGAACATGGCTGTTTATTCACGTAGGTGCAGGTGGGCTAAGGCCAAAAAGGGCATTAGCAAAGGGCAGTGGGATAGGAGTTGGTTTTATAGGTTTGGGCAGTTTTTTGGGGGGCAGGGGTGTTGCAGAGTAAGTTCAGGTATGTGGGGGGTAGGGGCAAGGAGTATACATGATCACAGGTTCAGTTACAATGGCAGGGTTGGGTGAGAGGTATTTACTTTATCATAAGAGCAGTTAAGATGGCAGGGTTGGGTGAGGGGCTTGTCCGGGACGCTCCACTGCCAGGCTATTAGGGACAATGACAAATGCAGGTAGCGGGTGGGAGACATCAGCCAAGGCAAGCAGGACTTCAGATTTTCAGTGTCCAGGCTTGCATGTGGTGACCTGACTTACCCGTCTTTTTATAGAGAAAGAATTAGAGAAGAGGGGGTGATAACAGGTTTTAGGGGGCAAAGTTTCTCAAGGCTTCTTTGAGTGGGATTGGGATCAAGGTGGAAACCTAAAAATGGGAAAGAATTTAGACTGCTGGGAGATCTCGGGGAAAGGGGTGATATTGCGGGGATTGTTAGAAGGAGCATTTGTCGTATTGACTGATTGGTTATTGCTTGTATACGATTTTGTAGGAATTGAGAGATTAATTGGAAAAACACAGAGTCTAAATGAGAGGAGAAAGATAGTATCAGAGGACTAAGGATTGGAGGAAGCCATCACTCCCAGTTAGAGTGTCCAGATAGTCCAGCCAGGTCCAGAATAACCATTTGCCTGATTAGTGAGCTTTTGGGCTCTGTCTTTTAATTTATTGATGGCATTATATATGAGGCCAGGCTGGTTTACATAAAACAACATTTTTCTGGAGCTTTGGACCCGAATGCCAATGGAACCAGCAAGGGCTGCAGCTGTTAAAGGTTGTAGCGGGGCTTAGTGGGGTAACCGTGTGGGCTTTTGTTTTCATTGTGTATGAGGAAGCTCATGGTATCTACAAGCAACCACTCACTTTTATTAACAAGATTGGGTTTGAGCAGAGAATGGGAGCCAGATTAACAGTGAAATATTAGCTATAATTGCTTGGAGGAAATGTGTAAACTGGCAACTTAGACAAAAGCAGGGCATGTAAAAGTAACTGAGTGCAGTGAATCTGAGCACAGTTAGACAGAAAATCATAGAAACAGGCTTTCTGAGGTGTGGTTTAAGTACTGGGGCTACTGTGTAAAGGTGGAGATGGCGAAGGGCTGAAAGTAAGTGTGTGAGGTGTAAAGAGAAAACTTTGGAGGCTGTGAGAGTTATAGAGGGTAAATGCGGCATAGCCTGCGATTTTGAGGGACTTTAGGAGTATTAGGGCGGCAGCTGCTGCTGTGCATTGTCGTGAGGGCCAGCCCAGGACTGTTAGGTTAAGTTGTTTGGATAAAAAGGCTACAGGCCATGGGCCTGGCTCCTATGTGAGAATTCTGACCACACAGCCCTGGATTTTAAAGTGTATAATGAAAAAGGGTTGAGACAGGTTGGGGAGAGCTAGGGAGGGAGCAGTTTTTAGAGCTGTTTTTAAGGAACAAAAGGAGTAGTGAGGAAAGGATTTAGGATTAATAGGGTTGGATAAGCTTTCTTTAGTGAGTTTATACAATGGCTGAGTTAGAATAGCAAAACCTGGTATTCAGAGGTGAAAGTAGCAACCACACCCAGGAAGGAGAGAAGCTGTCCTTTGGTGGATGGGGTTGGGGTTTTGGAAATTAACTGGATACAGTTGGCAGGGAGAGTGCGTGTATGCTGGCGAAAGATTATAACAGATGGGGAAGAAATTTGGGCTTTGGAAGGGGATACATGATACCCCTTTGAGTATAGATGTTGAAGAAGCAGGAGGGTGAATTAAAAGGCCATGTTGCAATAGACGGGTGATAACAGGCTTTACTTTTAAAGCCTGTTGTGGGATGGGGTACTGGGGCTGGGCAGGGTAAGGGCGGTTAGGTTTTAAGGGGATGATGAGGGGTGAGTGACTTGCAGCAACAGATGGGAAGGCCGTGTTTTACATCCTAGGGTTAAGGTTGGGGAACATAAAGGGAGCTATTGAAGGAGGTACAGGTTTGGGGAGGAGGGCGGCAATGAAGTGTGGCTGTAGCCCAAGAATAGTTAAGGAGGCAGACAATTTTGCTAGGATATTTTGGCCTAACAGGGGAACTGGACAAGTGGGGATGATTAAGAAAGAATGTGGAAAGGAGTGCTGGCCTAATTGGCACCAGACTTGGGGAGTTTTGAGCGGCCTGGAGGCATTGCCGTCAATTCCCACAACAGTTATGGAGGCCAAGGAGACAGGTCCTTGAAAAGAAGGCAGCAAGGGGTGGTGGCCTCTGTGTTGGTTAAGAAGGGGATGGTCTTACCCTGTACTATAAGAGTTACCCTAAGTTCAGCATCTGTGATGGTCCAGGGGGTTTCTGAGATGCTCAGGCAGCATTAGTCTTCAGCCACCAAGCCGAGGATTGGAGCTTTAGGAGCTCTGGGAGCAGCGACATGAGTGAAACAGTTGACTTTCTGTGGGGGCTCCGCACAGACAGGGCAGGGCTTAGGAGAAATCTCGGGCTGCGGGAATTTCTTGGCCCATTGGCTAGGTTTCTGACTCTTGCAGCAAGGTCCAGGAGGGGCTGCTGGATGTGTTGCAGTTTGGGCACTCCGAAGTCTCTGTGAGCCAGTGTTGTGGCTGGGGTTTGTCTTACAGCAGAGGCAAGCGTCTGTAGTTCTAAGATGCACTACCGCTGGGCAGATTTTTCCCTTTTATTGAACACCTTGAAGGTGAGGTTTCTTAATTTCTGTTGTGGAGTTTGAGGGCCAGATTTTTATTTTTGTACCTTTTTGTAATGTTGGGGTTGATTGGGTGATAAAATGCATGTTAAGCATTTTTTAGGGGCGAGAGTAGAAGTAAGGATGACATTTAAATTACTCCAGGTGATGTTATAGGACTGGGTTAAGTATTGGAGGATTTGATGAAAAGGAGCCTAACCAGTGGCCAATTTGGAAAGCCTGGATAAAGGAAAAGGAATGTGCACCCTAACTATGCCTTTGGCTCCAGCCACCTCTGGAAAGGGAATTGTTGGGCAGGGGCAGAGGAGGTAGCCGCGGGACTAAACTGTAAACTGGGAGTAGAGATTAGGGAGGGATTGGTATGTAAAAAAATGCTGGGATGTAGGGAATTTCAGATGATTCGCCTGTGTTGTGACAAAAATTTTCTAAATTTTGTAAAATAGAGAGGTTGAAAGTGCCATTTTTTGGCCAATTGGAGCCGTTGTTTAACTTGTATTGTGGCCATGCAGCATTACAGAAGAAGATGAGATGTTTGGGTTTTAGATTAGGAGACGTTGAAGAGGCTTGAGGTTTTTTAGAACACAGGCCAGCCAAAAGAAGGGAGGGATAGAGGACAGACGATTGCCCATGGTTCTGGAAAGGCAGCAGAGACAAGGAAAATGGGCATGCAACCCAGCTGCTCAAATGGCATCCCTAGTTGAGCCTGGGTTGAACCTCGTCATTGGTGGGTGGTCAAAGAGAGCGTCCTCTACATTGACCTGCCACCAATATCAACCGTAGGCCTGGTGGACGAGTGACTAGGGTGAACGTCTCCATGATAGTCAAACCCCTGGGGAAACTGGGTCCCTGGATCCATGACCTACGTAGGATTTTCCGGTCATGAACCTCATGGAAGAACCTGGTTTACCTGATTTTCCTTGTCTTTGTGGTGGAAAAAGGATGAAACCAAAATGGGGAGGATGTGGAAAGGAAAAGACAAAAGGATGGGAAAGCAAAAAAGAGAGACGGCTCACCAAGATAGCCGGTGGTGTGTGTCTGTGGGCTGGTCTGATGACCCCAGATCAGTAGGTAGATCTCTTCATGGAGGGAGCACAAGAACAGGGACAGGGGTTTTGTCTCCCATAGGAATTCCCCCGTCCCAGGTTTCTGGCACCAAATGTTGAAAAACATGCGCTTTGAATGAAGAGAACTTCCAAACAGGCTTTGTGTGAGCAACATGGCTGTTTATTCACCTGGGTGCAGGTGGGTTAAGGCCGAAAAGGGCATTAGCAAAGGGCAGTGGGATAGTAGTTGGTTTTATAGTCTGAGTACTTTTTGGGGGGTGCAGGGGTGTTGCAGAGTAAGTTAAGTTATAGTGGTGGGGGATAGGGGCAAGGCAGTATACATGACCACAAGTTCAGTTACAATTGGCAGGGTTGGGTGAGGCACTTGTCCGGGAAGCTCTGCTTCCCAATGATTGATTAGGGACAATGGTGAATATAGTTGGGAGGGGGGAGTGGGGGCAGTGGGAGACATCAGCTGAGGCAAGTAGAACTTCAGACTTTCAGGCTCCAGGCCTGCATATGGAGACCTGACAAGGATATTATCTAGGAGAACTTCCCCAACCTAGCAAGAGAGGCCAACATTCAAACTCAGGAAATACAGAGAACACCACTAAGATACTCCATGAAAAGATCAACCCCAAGACATATAATTATCAGATTCTCCAAGGTCAAAGTGAAGAAAAAAGTGTTAAGGGCAGCCAGAGAGAAAAGTCAGGGAACCTATAAAGGGAAGCCCATCAGACTAACAGCAAATATCATACTGAATAGGCAAATGCTGGAAGCTTTTAAGAATGGCACAAGATAAGGTGCCCTCTCTCACCACTCCTATTCAATATAGTATTGAAAGTTCTGGCCAGGGTGATCAGGAATGAGAAAGAAATAAAGGGTATTCAAATAGGAAGACAGAAAGTCAAATCATCTTTGTTTGCAGATAACATGTTCCTACAGCTAGAAAACCCCGTTGTCTCAACCCAAAAGCTTCTTAAGCTGATAAGCAACTTTACCAAATTATCAGGATAGAAAATCAATGTGCAAAAATCACAAGCATCTCTTTACACCAATAATTGACAAGCAGAGAGCCAAATCATGAATGACCTCCCATTCACAATTGCTACAAAGAGAATAAAATACCTGGGAATACAGCTAACAAAGGATGTGAAGGACCTCTTCAAGGAGAACTACAAACCACTACTCAAGGAAACAAAAGAGGACACAAACAAATGGAAAAACATTCCATCCTCATGGAATGGAAGAATCAATATCATGAAAATGGCCATACTGCCCAAAGTAACTTAAAGATTTAATGCTATTCCCATCAAACTACCATTGCCTTTTTTGACAGCATTAGAAAAAAAACTACTTTAAATTTTATATGAACTCAAAGAAGACCCTGCATAGCCAAGAGAATCCTAAGCAAAAAGAACAAAGATGGAAGCATCATGCTACCTGACTTCAAACTATTCTGCAAGTCTCCAGTAACCAAAACTGCCTGGTACTGGTACCAAAACAGACATATAGAAAAATGGAACAGGACAGAGACATCAGAAATAACATCACACTTCTACAACCATCTGATCTTTGACAAACCTGACAAAAACAAGCAATGGGGAAAGAATCTCCTATTCAAAAAATGGTGCTGGTAAAACTAGCTAGCCATATGCAGAAAACTGAAACCGGACTCATTCCTTACACCTTATACAAAAATTAACTGAAGATGGATTAAAGACTTAAATGTAAAACCTAAAACCATTAAAAACTCTAGAAGAAAATCTAGGCAGTCCCATTCAGGACATAGGCATAGGCAAAGACTTCATAACAAAAATGCCAAAAGCAGTTGCAACAAAAGCCAAAATCAACAAATGGATCTAATTAAACTAAAGAGCTTCTGCACAGCAAAGGAAACTAGCATCAGAGTGAACAGGCAACCTACAGAGTGGGAGAAAAAATTTGTAATCTATCCACTGACAAAGGTCTAATATCCAGAATTTACAAGAAACTTAAACAAATTTACAAGAAAAATACAACCCCATCAAAAAGTGGGCAAAGGATATAAACAGATGCTTCTGAAAAGAAGACATTTACATGGCCAAAAAACTTATGAAAAAGAGCTCAACATCACTGATCATTAGAGAAATGCACATCAAAACCACAATGAGATACCATCTCACACCAGTTAGAATTGCAGTTAATACAAAGCCAAGAAACAATAGATGCTGGCAAGGCTGTGGAGAAATAGGAACACTTTTACACTGTTGGTGGGAGTGTAAATTAGTTCAATCATTGTGGAAGACAGTGTGGGGATTCCTCAAGGATCTAGAACCAGAAATTCCATTTGACCCAGCAACCCCATTACTGGGTATATAGCCAAAGGAATATAAATCATTCTACTATAAAGACAAATGCACACATATATTTATTGCAGCACTATTTACAATAGCAAAGTCATAGAACCAACCCAAATGCCGATCAATGATAAACTGGATAAAGAAAATGTGATGCATATATACCACGGAATACTATGCAGTCATAAAAAGGAATAAGAGCATGTCTTTGCAGGGACATGGATGAAGCTGGAAGCCATCATCCTCAGCAAACTAACACAGGAACAGAAAACGAAACACTGCATGTTGTCACTCATAAGTGGGTGTTGAATAATGAGAACACATGGACACTGAGGGGAACAACACACACCAGGGCCTTTTGGGGGTGGAGAGTGAAGGGAGGGAACTTAGAGGACGGGTCAGTAGGTGCAGCAAACCACCACGGCACATGTATACCTATATAACAAACCTTCACGTTCGGCACATGTATCCCGGAACTTAAAGAAAAAAGAAACTCATCCCCAGGATCCAATCGCCTCCCACCGGGCCCCACTTCCAGCACTGGGGATTACAATTCAACATGAGATTTGGTGGGGACACAGACCCAAATCATATCAGGGAGTATTCTGTTTTATTTAAGTCTTGGTTAAAGTAACAACAGATGTGAGAGCTAATATGCAAAAGAACAAAATAAGGTTCTCTAAATGTTTGCATTTGGTTTGGCTGAGGTTAAATCACAGTTCAAGGAAGAATTGCAGGCTACTTCAGTGGGAAAAAACATTTGCCATTTGCCATTTGCCTCTTTCAGGTAGTTGTAAGACACTGGGCAAATTAAGTATTTCAAACCAATTTTCTCATCTGCAATATAGGAGTAATGAAAAGTGGACTGGCCATAGTGCCTGAAACACAATAGGTGCTCAATAAATCTTGATCACTGTGTGAGAGAAGATACATAGAGATGAAGTAACTTGTCCAAGTTTACAGATGGAACCATGCTCCCAAGTGCTAGCATATTAAAATCATTTTAGGGCCAGGCATACTGGCTAACATCTGTAATCCCAGCACTTTGGAAAGCTGAAGCGAGGATCACTTGAGCAGCCCAGGACTTCAAGACCAGCCTGGCCAACATAGTGAGACATTGTCTCTACAAAAACTAAGCAAAATTAGCCAGGTGTAGTGATGCACCCCTGTAGTCCCACTACTTGGGAGGCTGAGGTGGGAGGATCATTTGAGCCCAGGAGGTCGAGGCTGTAGTGAGCCAAGATCGCACCATTGCATTCCAGCCTGGGTGACAGAGGGAGAACTTGTATAAAAAAATCATTTTGCTTTCAGTTCCTTGGATATATGTAAACTGTTCATGATCCATGTGGTACAGCTCTGTAACTCAAGAACAGTCACCCTTATTCCGACAGAGATCACTATACTAACACAGAGCTATTTTGTTTTCTCATGAATATATCATTTCTCATTTGAAATGGAGGATTTTAAAGTACTTGGTGCATAAACTTGCCTGGTCTAAGGAAGGCTGAATGATTCCATCCTTGTCACTGGATACTGAGATCCAGAAAGTAGAACAGAGCTCCTTGATCCTATCAGTGTAAACCATACCGAGTGTGTTAAAAGAACCATTTAAAGAAATTAAATATCCCTCTGAAACAAAATCCTGAAGCCAATATTCTGGATGCCGAATTAATGGTTTAGGGGATGTCTTGCGGGCTTCCTGTTTTACAGTTATACAAGAATGTTACCCTTTCATTTTGGTTTACATATTCTACTTTTCACAAACAGTTCTCATTTTTTAAGCTTAGCTCTGTACCCATTATTCTGAAAATTTGCTTAATTTTGTCTGGTGGATTGAAGAAAATGAATTAGAATTTAAATGTAACAAAGGCATCTGAATGGAGTGGAATGAGAACTGGAATAAAAGTTAGAAGACATGAGTGCCCTGGTGCACCTTTTCCCCTCTCTGGGCCTTTGTCTTCCGGATTGTAAAGAGAGGGGTATGGGCTACACGGACTTTAAGACCCCTACTGTCTCTGGCACTCTAAGGTTCTACAAGTCCTCCTCAACCTCACAAACAGGCATTTCTAGAATATAAGACTAGAGTTGGGGAAAAATGTCGCAGGCAGCCACCTCGTTTGAGCTTAGCACATCCAGGGATAGTGTGTGCAAGACAGGGAAGACAGGGTGAACAACTTGCTAATAGAATAAAAGGTTTACTTTGTTAAGGATAATTAGGTCCAAGTAAGTCTGCATCGCTAAAGCCTTTGAAGCCCAACCTCTCCACGCTGTATTGTTGAAAACTTACTAAGAGTTGGGGATAAAGTAGTAAGACCTCAAATAGTGGTAAACCAAGTCCCCCTCCCACCTTTTAAGTTTGGTTTTGTTTTCATTGAATGTATTCAATAGGCTAGTGTGTCTACCTGCTTTGCTACTGGCATGAGGGGCACAAACAGCTACAGAAAAAAGCAATGATTCCTGTTTCATTCATCTATTAGTTTTCTTTTTGTCATACAATTTGACTATAAAACATACATCTCAAAAAGTGTTCCATGTAGTTACATAGGAGTCAACATAAACAAATATTGCCTCTATGAACTTTTTCCAGACCAGACAATGTAAACATTGGTCTAATTGGCTTTACAGTTACAAACAATAGAGTGGTAAATCACCAAATATTTGCTTAAAAGTGGGCTTCACAAAACCGATCTGCATTTTCATTGTTGTTTTGTCATGTTCATAACCCAATCAGCCAATCAAAATACAAGAATCAGATTCTTAAACATGTTTTTTTCATTTTCTGCAACGATTTCCAAAGGCAGTAGGAAGCTCTGGGAGAGCCTCTGGGCAAAAGATAAAGGTTACAGCTAGTGGAAGTGGTAATTAGAGCCAATTACAACTTACCTGCTTTGTCATTAAAATGTCTGTCAGACCTCTCATTTTTCTACACAGAGGGAAAGAAAAGGTATAGCTTAGTAGGGGAGAAGGTCAGCCAAAGGGAAGAGATTTCTAATGCTGTTTACATATTTACCCTGCAATGTTAGAAAAACACATTGCATTTTGGGCAAAGTTTAATTCAGGGAGGTGAACAGGACTTAAGAGATCACCTGGCCTAGTCCCCTGCACTCTAGCAGGCAAAGTATTATATTTTCCCATTTTTCTCAAAGCAGATGTGAAAGACCCAGAGAATTTAAATAACTAGAATACGTCTTTTGCCTCCTCAAGTGCAACAGATTTGATTTTGGTTTCACTTATAGCTTGTCATAAGGAAAATGTTAATTATTCTCACTTCTCTCACAGATACGCTGTGTATAGGTTAACACATGGTAACTACAAAGCACATTGAAAATACTAAGGAAAGCTTATAAATATAACATTACCCACAAAGATACTAGCACTTTGAATGAATGGGTCCCACGGAAATGTAACAGAAATGTATTTGACTCTTAAAAACTGGCTTGGGGAAAAAAGTAGAATTACACTCAAAGGACCAACCTCACTTTCTGCAAATGTAAAGGAGTAGCAAAAAATTTAGAAAGACCATTACGTTTGAGAGTTATCAGAATAAGTGAACTTTTGTGTGTGTAAAAATAAAAATTCCAAAACAAAGGCTTCTCAGGGGGAAGAGTAAAATAACAGGTTTTTTTTGTATCATTGTAAAACTTCACTATCCTATGCAACCTCTAATGATTTTTTTTTCCTTTTGTCCTTCATGCTTGGACTAATTATCTTCCTGTCTCCAATCTTTCTTCACCTTGCATTCTAAACCAAATTACCCTCACCCAAATCACCATCTTACTTGCTAAACATATCATCTGCCTCACAAACCCATTATCCTCTATACTGAATTACTCATTCAGGATTTCAAGGCTCAATCCACTCCAATGTAAGTCTCTTCCCTGATCCCTCTTCGTTCTGTTTCAGTACTATACTTTCTCCTCATATAACTAAAGCAAATCCCATCCTTGCATCTGATAAGCCACCTTTCTTTACCTATCTTGAAAACCAATATGTATCTGACACAAGAACCACAGGGATGAACCTGGGTATACTTAATAGATAAAATTATCTTAGTAATCATCTGGTATGTATAGCTGAAGATTACAGCAAAGCTCCTCCCTCCCTTACGTTTCTGTCAGAGAAGGGTAGAATGTTCGGGAACAGATTGTGGAGTGTTGCTGGGTAGAGATCGCTTGTGGTATGTTTGTATTAAAGAGAGCCTGCTTGCATTATTTTAGGATTTGCCTCACTCCTTCATTCTTTCAATTAAAGTTGTATTCTTAGTCTCTTTACTGAAGGCCTCAATTTATATGCTCTTTCTTGGTGAAGGTGTGTGCGCAGCAGTCACGATCAGAAAGATCCCTAGAGAGCAAAGAGGAAGGATGATTCTCTTACTTTAGGGGCACAATGGTGTCAGGAAGGTTACTCCAAAGAGAGGGTGGTAGTGCCTATCATAAGGGAATTTTATGGCAGCTCTTGGGGGTGAGCCACTATCCTGTTATTATATCCAACACTAGTGATGTAAACAGTTTAGTTACCTGGCAGATATTGAGCTTTGACACAGTATGTATTTTGGATTTAAAACTTTTTATTCACCCCATATAATGGTATATATAAAATGTTGCAAAGATGAAAGCATTTCTTAAAGTTGGTCACTCCTTTGGGACTGGCTCAGATTATAGACTTGAAAAAAATTAATGGTAGAAAAATGTTTATTCTCTAAGGGTAGATTTGATTTGGAGATAACCAAGTCATTTGAGACTGAGTCTGGTGAAATAAAGTAGTAATAACCTGAACATAATTTTAAGTAAAATAAACATGTAAAAAGGATTGACCTGTTTTACTGTTAGAATAGTCTCTATAGTCTCACAATATGCTACCCTCAAAGGAAACAAGGGCTCCTGGGACAGATATATAACTGCTTTAAAAGTTTTGTTTGGGGAACATAAATATGGATCTGATTTTATGATAATGGAGGGAAAATGAGCATAGCGCTAAGGGAAGGCTACAAAATATTCAGCTTCTTTGGAGGCCAGGTAATAAGGTTTCCATCTACCTGCTATGGCTTCTGAATGGTAAGCAGCTTTTCTATCAAGTATGGGATGGTAGCCCAGCTTGATTTAAAATGAGTGTTACAGCTGTTGGGAAACAGGAAATGGGGCTGGATTACACAGACATCCAAAACTAACAAACACACATGGCCTTCCTGGTATGTAAATTTTTTTTAAGGTTAGAGATCTCCCTTTACAGAATTTAGTATATAACAGATTCAATAACCAAACTTCGTGACCTCTCAGTATTAAATAACTAAACGTGCAAAAGAACCACCATTATATAAAACAACAAAAGCTATACATTTTCTATGAGACAGTATGTGCACAGATTTTCAGAGCTGTGAAAATACAATAAAGAGCACAACACATTTTGGTCACTTTATTAAATGACATTAAATAGTTTAAGTTTCAACTACTAAACAGCACTTTGAATGGTGAAAACACAGATAGTATATTATCATACTTGAATGCTTTTCTTTAAAAACACAATTCCAGTCCTTATATATATTACAAAACAGCCTTAAAGAAGTGACATCTTTTCTACAGTACTTAAGATACTCAATACAGAACTGAAAAGCAGTCTAACAGAAACAAAGGCAAGTCTTCACAGCTGTATGATTTCAGCAGCCAAAGCTGGATGATGGACTGAAACATTACTATACAACTGGGACAAAACATATACAGTATCACAATACTAAGCAAAAACGCTTTACACCCGAAGAAATAAAACAGGTTACAAAATGTGGAGAATTTAGCAGGCAAAACTGTATTACAAGCAACATTTTAAATCATCATTTTTAACCATTGCAACTATTTAAAACATCTAAAACAAATATAAAAATGAGCCTTTTAGTATTTTATTGACGTGATTTTTTTGTCTTTAAATATTTGTTAAAGCTTGATGTTATACTCAAAGTACATATTATGTAGCTAAAATGTCAGTGAGAAGAGTGTATGCAAAGTGGTCCAAGTTTTATTTCAAACTCTGATTTCCAATTAATCCTTCTAAGTATTATTCTTTAAGTTATAGTTTCATCCATGGTGAAAAAGTTTTAGAAGGTGGCCTAAAATTTTCACATCTATGTCTTTGAGTAAATAATTAGACCATGTTGAAAATTCCCAGGTCTAGTAAATCAGGTTTAAAGTATTCTGAACTTGTAGAAATACCAACTGATAACAGTTGGCCAGAGTATACTGCCTTCAAATATTTCTCATAAATCTTGTCTTTTTCATTTTTTCTAAAGTAAATACACACGTGCCCCGCCCAATTAAATAAATCTGATTACATGGCTGGCATAATATCTAAATATACAAAAATTATTAGTGATATCTCATCATGGATGGTGGGGGTGGGATCCACCAAACCTCACAGAATCTATTATCACAATTCTAGTGCTCCCGGATGCTTTGCCACTAGTTATTTCAAGATAAAAATGGCAATCTCTTAATCATCCAAACAACTCAAAGCAGTTTTACCTAATGTTAAATTCAGTCTAATCCAGTGATGCCTAGAGCAAAGCCTATACCCAGTTTTCTTTTTTTTTCTGAATTCTGAAGCTGTTTCACTACCTGTTATATCATCATTTCAAAAATGGTTTTGCCATGTTGAATTGACTCCCACAGTCAAAAACAATGTTTTCTTTAAGAATCCAAGTAACCAAAATTGTACCTGAATAAAATTATAGGTCATTTTTACAGAACTGGATTAAGAAAAAAAATGTAATACATTTTCTAGTAAAACTTCTAGTAAAAGGGTATTGGATGAATTAGTTTTGATTTAATAATTGCCTTACAATCTAAACTAAAAAAAAAACCAAAACTCTGAAACAATTTTTAAAAAATGTAAGGAAACTGGGGTAAAAGAACATGATGATGAGAGAAAAGAAGCGCATCGAAGCCAGTGACTCTTACCTTTCAGAGGAATATTTCACAATACCGATAGTACTGGGAATTGTTAAAGCACATTCCTCATGTGAACTTAAAGTCAGCAATGGTTCTGCCATTTTGATATTGTTCATAAAACAGGGTGTGAACCTAACAACCACAACTTCTGTGTTAACCTCTTAAAATGCTAGAACTTGATTTTCTAAGTCCACATCCCACTGCCAGCAACAGGATGAAGCACTAGCACTGGCACTATGCAGTTAAGAGATGTGCTTTATATTCGTGCCAGGAGAGAGAAATTTCATGTGTGGAAGATAATCCGCAACCCTGAAATTTTACCAGTAATTATTTCAGCACATATAACTGAAAATAAAAAATGGCAGGACTAAAGAAGAAAAAGGAATTCTCTTCTTAGGCTATACTTAAGGCTGTTTATACAATGCTAAGATAACTGCAAGACTCCTCCAACTTTTAGAGCAGTAGTATTTAAGAATATTGCACACAATTCTGTGTCAAAGATAACTCTCAGGTTCTAACGTTCAGTCAGAGATGATAAAGCAGGAGCCCAGTTTCAGACTTCAGTCAAAAGAACATTAAAACCATTTCAATCACTTTAATCAAGAAATGGATTAAGTATAAAAGTATTTCGTAACTTGAGGAATCAACTCTAAGAACTCAGCTGTTTTTTTTATATGTAAAGGATGAATATATAAATCTTTATTCTTTCCTAAATTTATTAATTTTATGACAATTTTATGGTTGATAAAAGCAGGCATAAAAATTTAGAGAGGAAATCTGTGGAGCTGTTACTATTATGGAAGGACTTGTTTTCACTGAAAACAATTTGAAATATCTTCTGTACTCAATGTGTGTAAGAAGATTCTAGGCAACATCACTGACAAATGTCAGGAAGAAATGGTATGCCCTATTTAAAAAAAAAGTAAAACTAATATGGAAGATTGGCATTTAAGGGGACCAAACTATTTATACAGTTGAGTTCTGTTAAGTCATTGATTCCTAAAAAAATAAAAGATCTTTCTATGATTTTAACAATCCATTAAGCTTTTAGTGCAAAATCACATTGATTTCCCTTGGGAAGGTCCTGGATTTTTGCTTCTCATTGGGGGTGGTGCACGCTGTAATGGTGGTGGCTGCATACCACCAGCCACTGGCTGATACATTCCTCTCATATCAATCTGCTGGTAGTTAGAAGGATTCATGATCAAATTTGGAGGCTTTGGCATCATGAGGTGACCCAGTGTTGCTTGTTGATAAGTCATCTGTTGCTGTTGCTGCTGATTGTACTGCTGCTGGAGCCTTCTGTTCATAAGTATTCGCTGAACACAGCTGATTAACTATAGAGAGAAAATGGGAGTTGTTACAAGTGCATGACCTGTCTCAAAAGAGGTATCAAGTTTTTACTTACAATCAATTTGTTAAGGGGGTACCATACCAAAAGGAAAACACATTATTGTTAGTTATCACCATTGCTAATTTGATGGCATTCACAGGAACATTACTGTAGAAACCAGTTAGTAAGACCATTTAGGGCTAAATTCTCTTAATGTCTTTACTACTGTATTGCAAGCAGCATTTA
Organism: Callithrix jacchus; assembly: GCF_049354715.1. Classification (NCBI taxonomy): domain Eukaryota; kingdom Metazoa; phylum Chordata; class Mammalia; order Primates; family Cebidae; genus Callithrix; species Callithrix jacchus. The sequence continues at coordinate 75,144,821 of NC_133524.1, forward strand.
GGTTAGTTGCCGTAGTAACTGGTTCCGCACAGTGATTAGTCTTAAGTATTAGTTACAGCATTTTTTTGTCAACATTCTTTTCTTTTTCATTCTTTTGAGTATTTCACATGACAGACAAACATTTTAGTGACAAACACCAAAGGGAAAGGCACTTGCAGTAGGAATCATTCTGACCTAGAATGTCTCAAATTTCCTAATATAATTTAAAACCACATAACCCTGCAGTGCTTTCTAAGTAAAATACATGCCACAGAAATGGATTCCCTGTTGTCAAGAGTTGAATTTTCCGAGTATAAGGCAGAAGGGTGGCAAACAACTGTGTTGGGAAACATGATCAAGGATCCTGGAATACGGTGCCCTTTTAAATAATTATATAACTTAATAGAAACCTTTGATAAGTATCATCCATAGCTCACTTTTTATTCTTAAATTAAACACACTGACAAGTATACTACTATTTTGAGGTTATTTAACAATGGCAAATGTGACTGGAGGCAGAGCAAGATGGCTGAATAGAAGCCTCCACTGATCGCCCTCCCTGCAGGAACACCAAATTGAAAAACTATCCACAATAAAAGCAACTTCATGAGAACCAAAAATCAGGTGAGTAATCATTGTACCAGATTTTAACTTCATATCACTGAAAGAGGCACTAAAGGGGGCAGAAAACCAGTCTTGAACTGTCAATGCCACCCTTGAGTCATCCTCTGGCAGCAGCCGGGTGGCAGGAAGAGAGAATCTGTGTGTTTGGAGGAGAGTACAGTGATTATGGGACCCTGCATTGGAACTCAGTGCTGCCCTGTCACAGTGAAAGGAAACACTAGGCAGAACTCAGCTGGTACCCACAGAGGGAGCATGTATAACGGCCACAGCCAGACGGAAATCACCTATCCCAGCAGGCGGAACCTGACTTCTGACAAGCTTTGCTACCGTAAACTAAAGAGTTCTGCGGTCCTAAATAAACCTGAAAGGCAATCTAAGCCACAAAGACTCCCAAGTCCTGTGATTTGCTGTGCTGGGCTGAGAGCCACTGGACTTGGGGGTCATGTGACCTAGTGAGACACCAGCCAGGGTGGCCAGGAGATTGCTCGTGCCCCCACTTTGCAAATTCCAGGCAGCATAGCTCACAGCTCCAGGATAGATTCTTTCCTTTTGCTTGAGGAGAGGAGAGAGAAAAGAAGACTTTGTCTTGCTGCTTGAATGTCACCCTCAGCCACAGTAGGATAGGGCACCAGTCAGAGTCCTGAGGTCCCTGTTCCAGGCCCTAGCTCCTAGATGACATTTCCAGACATACCCTGGCCAGAGAAAACTCGTTCTCTTGAAGGGAATGACTCAATCCCAGCAGGATTCAACACCTGCTCTCTAAAGAGCCCTTGGGCCCTGAATAATCAGGTAGTACTTGCAGTGGGCCTTCAGTGAGACTCAGACACATGCTACCTTCAGGTGTGACATAGCACATTCCCAGCTGTGGACACTATGGGAAGAGACTTCTGCTTGAGGAAAGAGTAAAGAGGACTTTGACATATGGTTTAGGTACCAACTCAACCACAGTGGGGTAGGGTACCAAGCAGACCCTTGGGGACCCTAATTCTAGGCCTTGACTTTTAGATGGCATTTCTGGACCTTTCCTGGGATGGAGGGGAGCCCACTTCCCAGAAGAGAGAGTTGCAGTCCTGGTAGCATTTACCACAAGCTGATTGAAGGGCCCTTGCTTGGGGCCTGAGTGAACATCAGCAGTAGCCAGGCAGTACCTGATGTGGGTCTGGGGTTGGGGGCGGTGCTAGTGGACACAGGGAGAGACTCCTTTGCTTGTGGAAAGGAGAGGGAAGGGTAGAACGGACTTTGTCTTATGGCTTGGGTGCCAGCTCAGCCGAAGTAGAATAGAGCTCCAAGCAGATTCCTAAAGTTTCTGACTCTAGGCCCTGGATCTTGGATAGCATCTTGGAACCAGTCTTGGGTAGGGGGACATTTGCAGCCCAGAAGGGAAGGACACAACTGGGGCTGGCTTTGCTACATGCTGAATGTGGAGCCTTAGAACCTTGAGCCAACAAAGGCAGAGGCCAGGCAGTGGTTACTGTGGAGCTTGGGTGAGACCCACTGCCATGCAGCCTTCAGGTCTAACCCAGTGTGGCCCCTGTGGGGGGAGTCAGAGGGGTGCTTGTGTCACCTCTCCACCAATTTTACAGATAGCTTAGCACAGAGATTGATTCTGTTTGGGAGAAAGTAAGGGAAGAGAACAAGAGTCTCTGCCTGGTAATCCAGACAATTCTTCCAGATCTTATCCAAGACCACCAAGGTGGTAGCTTTATGAGTCTGCAAGATTACAAGAGTCACAGCATTACCCAGCTTGGGATGCCCTCTAATGCAGAGAGAGATGCAGTGACCAACAACTTAGATCACAATACTCAACTCTCTTCGAATACCTGGAAAGCCTTCCTAAGAAGTATGGGCACAAACAAAGCTAGATTGTGAAGACTATAATAAATACCTAACTTTTCAATAACCAGACACGAATCAATGTCCACAAGCATCCAGGAAACACACCACCACTAAATGAACCAAATAAGGCCCCAGGGACCAATCCTGGAGAGACAGATATATGTGAATGTTTAGACAGAGAATTCAAAATAGCTGTCTTAAGGAAATTCAGTGAAATTCAAGATAACACAGAGAAGAAACTCAGAGTTCCATCAGATAAATTTCACAAAGATATTGAAATAATTTAAAATAATCAAGCAGAAATTCTGGAGTCAAAAATGCATTTGACACACTGAAGAATGTATTAAGAGTCTCTTAATAGCAGGACTGATCAAGGAGAAGAAAGAACTAGCGAGCTTGAAGACATGCTATTTGAAAATGCAACATCAGAGGAGACAAAAGAAAAAAGAACAGAAAACAACGAAGCACATCTACAAGATCTAGAAAATAGCCTCAAATGGGCAAATCTAAGAGTTATTGGCCTTAAAGAGGAGGCAGAGAGACAGATGGGGTATATATTCAAAGGGATAACCACAGAGAATTTCCCAAACCTAGAGAAAGGTATCAATTTTCAAGCAAAAGGGTTATGGAACACCAAGCACATTTAACCCAATGAAGACTAACTCCCACCATTAAATAAACTCTCAAAGGTCAAGGATAAAGAAAGAGTCCTGCAAAATCCCATCTGATACAAAATAGCAGAAAGACCGCCAGAAAAAAAAAAAAGGACCCTAAACACAGCAAGAGAAAAGAAAGAACATACAAAAAAGCTCCAATACATCTGGCAGTAGACTTCTCCGTGAAAAACTTACAGGCCAGGAAAGAGTGACATGAGACATTTAAAGGGGTGAAGGAACAAAAACAACAAAAAACTTTTACCCTAGAAGAACATATCTGGTGAAATGTCCTTCAAATGTGAAGAAGAAATAAAGACTTTCCCACACAAACAAAAGCTGAGAAATTTCATCAATACCAGACCTGTGCCACAAGAAATACTAAAGGGAGTTTCTCAGTCTGCAAGAAAAGGTTGTTAATGAATAATGAAGAATTATACGAAGGTATAAAACTCACTGGCAACAGAACATTAGTTTTCTCTTTGCTCATTTGTTTGTTTGCTTGTTTATGCAATCAGTGTTATCATCAGCTTACAATTATGTGTTATATTATTTGCAAGCTTCATGGTAACTTCAAATAAACAAACATACTACAGATATACAAAAAAGTATAAGCAAGAAATTATGCTGGGTGTGGTGACTCATGCCTGTGATCCCAACACTGAGAGGATGAGGTGGACGGATCACCTGACTTCAGGAGTTTGAGACCAGCCTGACAAACATGGTGAAAACCTGTCTCTAGTAAAAATGTGAAAATTAGCTAGACGTCGTGGGGACTTATAATCCCAGCCACTTCGGTGGCTGAGGCAGGAGGATCATTCAAACCCAGGGGGCAGAGGTTGCAGTAAGCCGAGATCGAGTCACTGCATTCCAGCCTGGGCAACACAGTGAAACTCCATCTCCAAATAAATAAATAAATAAGAAATTTTAAAACATACAACCACAGAAAACTGCCTTAACTAAAAGCAAGACAAAAAGGAAGAGAGGGATCACAAAACAAGCAGAAAACAAATAACAAAATGGCAGGAGTAAGTCCTAACTTATCAAGGTTGGACAAGATGGATGACTAGATGCAGCAAGGTGGAAAAGCTGCCACCGAGAGACAAGAATGACTAGCACATTCCTAACACATCTTCAGAGAGAAGGCAATGAGAGTAGACAGAGGGAAGACACAGAAGAGCTTGGTTGAAGGAGGAGAAAGCTGGGGACCCTGAACGGGGCTACCACACACCAGGACTCATTCCTGGCCCCCAAGAACTCCAGGGGAATGAGTTGAACTAACAAGGAGCAATTGGCTCTTGCCTCGGGCATCTGGAATCCCGGCAGAAGGAGACCTACAGCCAACATTATACTAAATGGGCAAAAGCTGGAAGTATTTCTCTTGCAAACCCGGCACAAGACAAGGATGCCCTCTATCACCACACCTATTCAACCTAGTATTTGAAGTCCTGAGCAGAGCAATCAGGTAACAGAAAGAAATAAAGGTCATCCAAATAGGAAGAAAGAAAGTCAAACTACCATGGTTTGCATATGACATAATTCAATATCTAGAAAACTCCAGTCTTGGCCCAAAAAGCTCCATAGGCTGATAAACAACTTCAGCAGTATCTCAGGGTACCAAATCAATGTACAAAAATTAGTAGCAATCCTATACACCAACAAAAGTCAAGACAAGAGGTAAATGAGGCATACAATCCCATTTACAACTGCCACAAAAAGAATAAAATCCCTAGAAATACAGCTAACAAGGGAGGTAAAAAGGTATCTACAATGAGAACTACAAAAGACTGCTCAGAGAAATCAGAGATGACACAAACAAATGGAAAAACTTTCCATGCTTATGGATAGGAAGAATTAATATTGTTAAAATGGCCATAGTACCCAAAGCAATTTATACATTCAGTGCTATTCCTATCAAACTATTAATGATGTTCTTCACAAAACTAGACAAAACTATTAAAACACATATGGAACCAAGAAAAGCTTGAATAGCCAAGGCAATTCTAAGCAAAATGAACAATGCTGGAGGCATTGTGCTACACAACTTCAAACTATACTACAGAGCTACAATAACCAAAACAGCATGGTATTGGTACAAAAAGACACACAGCTCAATGGAACTGAACAGTGAGCCCAGAAATATGGCCACATACCCACAACCATCTGATCTTTGACACAGCTGACAAAAGCAATGAGGAAAGTACCCCCTATTCAACAAACAACGCTGGGGTAATCAACTAGGCACAGGCAGAAGATTGAAACTGGACACCCTCCTTACACCATACACAAATATGAACTCGAGATACATTAAGTACTTAAATGTAAAACCCCAAACTATAAAAACCTGGAAGACAACCTAGGCAATATATTTCTGGATATTGGAACAGGCAAATATTTCATGATGAAGATGCCAAAATCAATTACAACAAAAGCAAAAATGGACAAATGAAATCCAACTGAACTAAAGAGCTTCTGCACAGTAAAATAAACTTATCAACAGAGTAAACAGACAATCTAGAGAATTGCAGAAAAGTTTTACAAACTATCCATCTAACAAGCAATATCCATTATCTATAAGGAACTTAAAGAAATTTACACAGATATAGACCAATGGAACAGAACAGAAGCCTCGGAGGCAACATAACATATCTACAATCATCCGATCTTTGACAAACCTGACAAAAACAAGCAATGGGGAAAGGATTCCCTGTTTAATAAATGGTGTTGGGAAAACTGGCTAGCTATGCACAGAAAGCAGAAACTGGACCCCTTCCTGACACCTTACACTAAAATTAACTCCAGATGGATTAAAGACTTAAACATAAGACCTAACACCATAAAAACCCTAGAAGACAATCTAGGCAAAACCATTCAGGACATAGGAGTAGGCAAGGACTTCATGACCAAAACACCAAAAGCATTGGCAACAAAAACCAAAATAGACAAGTGGGACCTAATCAAACTCAACTGCTTCTGCATGGCAAAAGAAACAGTCATTAGAGTGAATCGCCAACCAACAGAATGGGAAAATTTTTTTGCAGTTTACCCATCTGACAAAGGGCTGATATCCAGAATTTACAAAGAATGAAAACCGATTTACAAGAAAAAAAACAAACAAGCCCATTCTAAAGTGGGCAAAAAATATGAACAGACACTTTACAAAAGAAGACATACATGAGGCCAACAAACATATGAAAAAATGCTCATCATCACTGGTCATTAGAGAAATGCAAATCAAAACTACATTGAGATACCATCTCACACCAGTTAGAATGGCAATCTTTAAAAAATCTAGAGACAACAGATGCTGGAGAGGATGTGGAGAAATAGGAACACTTTTACACTGATGGTGGGTGTGTAAATTAGTTCAACCATTGTGGAAGACAGTGTGGTGATTCCTCAAGGACCTAGACATAGAAATTGCATTTTATCAAGTAATCCCATTACTGGGTATATATCCAAAGGATTATAAATCGTTCTACTATAAGGACACATACACATGAATGTTCACTGCAGCACTATTTACAATAGCAAAGACCTGGAACCAACCCAAATGACCATCAATGATAGACTGGACAGGGAAAATGTGGCAATATATACACCATGGCATATTATGCATCCATCAAAAATGATGAGTTTGTGTCCTTTGTAGGGACATGGATGAACCTGGAGACCAGCATTCTCAGCAAACTGACACAAGAACAGAAAATGAAATACCGCATGTTCTCACTCATAGGAGGGTGTTGAACAATGAGAACACATGGTCACAGGGAGGGGAGCACTACACACTGGGGTCTGTTGGGGGGAATAGGGGAGGGACAGTGGGGGGTGGGGAGTTGGGGAGAGAGAGCATGGGGAGAAATGCCAGATATAGGTGAAGGGGAGGAAGGCAGCAAATCACACTGCCATGTGTGTACCTATGCAACTATTTTTCATGTTCTTCACATGTACCCCAAAACCTAAAATGCAATAAAAAAATTTAAAAAAAAAAAAGAAATTTACAAGAAAATAACCCCATTAAAAAGTGGGCAAAGGACATGAACAGACACTTTGCAAAATAAGACATACATGTGGTCAACACGCATATGAAAAAAAGCTCAATAGCACTGATCATTAGAGAAATGCAAATCAAAACCACAATGAGATACCTTACACAACGAGCAATAAGAATGGCTATTATTAAAAAGTCAAAAGATGCTAGTGAGGTTATAGAGAAAAAGAAATGCTTATACACTGTTGGTGGGAATGGAAATTAATTCATCCATTGTGGAAAGCAGTGTGGCAGCTCCTCAAAGAGTAAAAATAGAACTACCATTCAACTCTGAAATCCTATTACTGGGTATAAACTCAAAGGAACATGAATTGTTCTATTATAATGATACATGTGTATGTTCACTGCAGCATTATTCAGAAAAGTAGAAACATGGAATAAAGCTAAATGCCTATCAGTGGTACACTGGATAAAGAAAATGTGGAATTAAAATAAAATAAATTCAAGGGAGGGGGAAAAAAAAAGAGAATCCATGTGTGTAAAGGTGTATTCTCTAAATGTGCCTTTCTTCCTGATACCTACAGTGACTGAAGCTCTAGATACTCAAGCCCACTCATACTCAAGCCTCCTTGTAAGGCATTCATTATGGAATGCCCCATTATCAAGTTCCATAGCCAAAATGGAGATGTCGCATCCTGTGATTTCTAAACCTCAGCTAACAGAGCCATAGTCTGCTACTGATACCTCTGCATTTGGTTTATTGAAAGCAGCTCATCACAAACAGTCTGACAAATTCAACATGTTATAGACAACTAGAGCTTTTCTTATTCCAACAGCAGCCGACTCAGCTATTACTAATCTCAGAGATCAAAAATCTACTTTCTCATCTAGGCTTAAGACCCAGACCTCAGTATACATCTTAAAGACTGCTGTCAATCTCTTTTAAAAATTTTATATCTTCTATAAACCTAATTACAAATAATGATGCTTAAAAAAAAAAAGAAAATGTAGTATATAATACACCATGGAATACTATACCACCATAAAAAAAGAACAAGATCATGTCCTATGAAGAAACATGGATGGAGCTGGAGGCCATTATCCTTAGCAAACTAATACAGGAACAGGAAACCAAATACTATGTTTTCACCAATAAGTGGGAGCTAAACATAACACACAGAGGGCAACAACAGACACTGAGGGTGGCCAGAGGGTAGAGGGCGGGAGGAGGGAGATGATCAAGAAAAAATAACTTAAGGGTGTTAGGCTTAATACCTGGGTGACGAAATAATCTGTAAAACAAACCTGTGGTACAGGTTAACCTATATAACAAACCCACATACGTATCCATGAACTTAAAATGAAAGTTTAAAAAAAGAATAACATCGAATATAAATGAACTAAACTCTCCAATCAAAAGACATGTAGTGTCTGAATGGATTTTTTAAAAAAGATCTAACTATCTGTTTCCTATAAGAATACATTGTACCTATAAAGACACATATAAACTAAAAATAAAGGGACGAAAAAAGACACTTCATGAAAATGGAAACAAAAAAAAAAAGAGCAGGACTAGCTATACTTATATCAGACAAAATAGATTTCAAGAGACAAAGATGGTCATTCTATAATATAAAGGGGTCAATTCAGTAACTAGATAAAACAACTGTAAATATATGTGCACCCAACACGGGAGCACCAGATATAGAAAGCAAATATTATTCTATCTAAATAGAGAGATAGACTCCAAAATAATAATAGCTGGAGACTTCAACACCTCAACTTTACATATTGGACAGATCATTGAGACAGAAAACCACCACCACCAACAAAACCCAGTGGACTTACTCTGCACCAGAGACCAAATAGATATTTACAGAACATTTCATCCAATGGTCACAGAATATACATTCTTTTCCTCACACATAAATCATTCTCAAGGAAAGACCATATGTTAGGCCACAAAACAAGTCTTAAAACATTCAAAGTGAAATCGTATCAAGTTTCTTCTCTGGCCACAAGGGAATAAAACTAGAAATCAGTAACAAGAGGAATTTTTGAAACTACATAAAAACATGAAAATTGAACAATATGCTCCTGAATGACCAGTGGTCAATGAAGATATTAGAAGAAAATTGAAAAATTTCTTAAATGATAAAGGAAACACAACATACAAAACCTATGGGATACACCAAAAGCATTATTAAGAGAAAGGTTACAGTTCTAAATGTGTATATCAGAAAAGAATAAAAAATTGAATTAAACACCTACCAATGCATCTTAAAGAACTAGAAAAACATAAGAAAACAAAACCCCAAATTAGTAAAATAAATAAGAGCAGTGCAGAAATAAGTAAAAAGTTGGTTTTTTGAGAAGATAAAATTGACAAACCTTTAGTCAGACTAAGAAAAAAAGAGAAGATTCAAATAAATAAAATCAAATATTAAAAAGTAGACATTAAAACTGATACCACAGAAATGATACCGAAAAATTAGAAAACCTAGAAGAAATGGATAAATTCCTAGACACATACAATCCACCAAGATTGAAACATGAAGAAATCCAAAATCTGAACAGACCAGTTACTAAGTAATGAGATCAAAGCTGTAATAAAAAGTCTTCCAGCAAAGAAAAGCCTGGAAACCAATGTCTTCACTGCTGAATTTTACCAAACGTTTAAAGAAGAATACCAATTTTCCTCAAACAATTGTGAAGAGTAGAGGAGAAGAGAAAACTTCAAACACATTCTACAAGGCCAGGTCACACTCTGATACCAAAACCAGACATATCAAAAAAAGGAAACTACAAGGCAATAACCGAGATGAACATTCATGCAAAAATCCTCAATAAAATACTAGCAAACACAATTCAACAACACATTAAAAAGGTGTTGTTGAACATGACCAAGTAGGGTTCATCCAATGGCTGCAAGGATGATTTAACATAGGCAAATCAATCAATGTGATACATCTTATCAACAGAATGAAGGACAAAAACTATGTGATCATTTCAATTGATGCTGAAAAAATATTTGATAATATTCAACACCCCTTCATGATAAAAAACCCTCAAAAAACCAGGTATAGTAGGAACATGCCTCAACACAATAAAAGCCATACACTGACAGACTCACAGCCAATATCATACTCAATGGGGAAAAACTGAAAGACTTTCTTCTAAAAATTGGAACACAACAAGGATGTCAGCTTTCACCACTGTTATTCAACATAGTTCTGGAAGTCATAGCTAGAGCCATCAGACAAGAGAAAGAACTAAAGGGCATCCCGGTTGGAAAAGAAGAAGTCAAATTATCTTGTTTGCTAATGATATGATCTGGCATTTGGAAAAACCTAAAGACTCCAGAAAAAATATTTAAGAACTGTTAAACAAATTTAGTAAAATGGTAGCATACAAAACCAGCAGTTTCTGTATGCCAGCAGTGAATAATCTGAAAAAGAAATCGAAAAGTAATTGCATTTATAGTAGCCACAGTCAAAATTAAATACGTAGGAATAAACTTAACAAAAGAAGTGAAAGATTTCCACAATGAAAACTACACAATGTTGATGAAAGAAATGGAAGAGGGTACAAAAAATGGAAAGATATTCTATGTTCATGGATTGGATGAATTAATACTGTTAAAATGCCCATACTACCCAAAGCAATCTATAGATACAATGCAATCCCTATCAAAATACCAATGACATTCTTCACAGAAATAAAAAAAATCCTGAATTTTTCATGGAACCACAAAAGACCCAGAATAGACAAAGTTGTAATGGACAGAAAACAAAACTGGAGGAATCACATTACCTGATTTCAAATTATACTACAGAGCTACAGTAACCAAAACAGCACAGTACTGGTATAAAAACAGACATATAGACCAAGAGAACAGAAGAGAGAACCCAGAAACAAATCCACACACTAGTGAACTCATTTTTGGCACAGGTACCATGAACATGCATTGGAGAAAAGACAGTCTCATTAATAAATGGTGCTGTGAAAGCTGGATACTCATGAAACAATGAAAGGAGAACAATGAAAGTAGACCCCTATCTCTTGCCATACACAATATTCAAATCAAAATGGATTAAAGACTTAAATCTGAGACCTCGAACTATGAATCTACTACAGAAAAACATTGGGCAAACTCCAGGACATTGAACTGGCAAAGAATTCTTGAGTGTCCCACAAGCACAGGCAACCAAAGCAAAAATGGACAAATGGGATACCATTAAGTTAAAAAGCTTCCGCACAGCAAAGGAAACAATCAACAAAGTGAAAAGACAACCCACAGAATGCAAGAAAAATATTTGCAAGCTATCCAACTGACAAGGGATTAATAACCAGAATATATATGGAGCTCAAACAACTTCATAGGAAAAAAAATCTAATAATCAGATTTTAAAATGGGCAAAAGATCTGAATAGACATTTCTCAAAAGAAGACATACAAATAGCAAACAGGCATTGCATAAGGTACTCAACATCATCAATCATTAGATAATGCAAATCAACACTACAATGAGAAGCTGGGCATGGTAGCTCATGCCTGTAATCCCAGCACTTTGGGAGGCCAAGGCAGGTGGATCATGAGGTCAAGAGATCGAGACCATCCTGGTCAACATGGTGAAACCCCATCTCTACTAAAAATACAAAAAATTAGCTGGGCACAGTGGTGCGTGCCTGTAATCCCAGCTACTCAGGAGGCTGAGGCAGGAGAATTGCCTGAACCCAGGAGGCGGAGGTTGCGGTGAGCCGAGATTGCACCATTGCACTCCAGCCTGGGTAACAAGAGCGAAACTCCGTCTCAAAAAAAAGAATATGTAGTACACATACACAATGAAGTACTATTCAGCCATAAAAAAGAACAAGATACTGCCATTTGCAGTAACATGCATGGAACTGAAGATCATTATGTTAAGTGAAATAAGCCAGGCACAGAAAGACAAAGTTCACATATTTTCTCTTATTTCTGGAGGCTAAAAATTAAAATAATTGAACTTATGGGGACAGAGTAGAATGGTAGTTATCAGAGGCTGAGAAGGGTAGCAGAGAGTGGGGGAATGGGGGATGGTAAATAGGTACGAAAGTATAGTTAGAATGAATGAGATCTAGTATTTGATAGCACAACAGAGTGACTACAATCAAAAATAATTTATTGCACATTTAAAAGTAACTAGAAGAATATAATTGGTTTGTAACACAAAGAAAGAATAAGTGCTTGATGTGATAATCTTTAACTCTGATGTGATTATTATGCACTGTATGCCTGTATCAATATGCTCTATGTACCCCATAAGTATATATACGTATTATATACCTGCAAAAATTAAAAGTTAAATAAAATAAAAATGGCAAATGTGATAAAACTCTGGCAAAAACTCCTACATAGATGTCCAGAATATATGAGAAATAAAATTATATGGACTAGATCCTATGTAAACTTCCAGGATTCCTTTGGGTAGCTGTTGTTTTTTTGTAACAAATATATTACATTTACCTGACATTCCTGGTTTTTTTACATTTCTTCCAGAATTAACAATGACCATCCATCCATCCATAGTAGGAATAATTACTGATATAGATGTCATAAAAACCTATTATTACAAATTCAAGAAAATTAAACATAACCTAGAAATAGTCAGAATTCTTACCATCTGTTGTTTTGTCAATACATCGTTGTAGATTGCTTCTCTTCGTTTAACATCAAGCTCCTGACTGGCTTGTCTACTTAATGCTAACGCCTGTACTTGGGCCTCTGAGAGATTCATGTTTTCCTTCCACTAAAAGAAAAATTTTCTATTTATTCCTTATTACTGTACAATTGAGGAAAAACAATTAAGGTATTTAAAGATATTTGGGCTTTTCCAAGGTTTTCCCCCTTTTCCTTTATTCTTTTCTAAAGAAAAACATAATTCAAAAACACGGTACTAAGTTGTTCACTGCTGTACTTGGGCCGGCTATCTCTGGAATGAAACAATAATTTAGATTTAATTTGTGCAACTGGTAACTAAAATGTTTATGTAAACAATGCATACATTTCCATGTTTGATTTTTGATTTCTCAATTCTTACATTTCACCCATTTCTCATTTGTGCCAACATCAATGCAAAATTGCTGGGTTACAGTTTGGCACTATTATCCATCCATTCTACTAATATTTTACTATTGCAAATCAAGTTATAAGAAGTAAAGGAAACAATTAAAAATTAAAACAAATGGCAGTAGGGGGGAGAGGGCACAAACTGGATGTTGGAATAAGAATCGCCAATTAGCTTACGACAGCTGAAATTATATCTTCAAGAGGTTGAATCCTCACTGCTGTCACACTGTTTGTTGCTTCCACAACTTTTTCTCTTCCTTGATTAATGAGGTCCTAGAAGAATGCAAGAAATAAGTTATAAAAGGCAGAAAGACAGCACAGTGTTAAAGTATAGGAATCCTTCCATTTGCCAATTTATAGCAGTTGTTTTTAAAACTCTTTAAATAATTGAAGAGAACAGCAAAATTCAGTGTCAATAAAGTGGAGTAAAATGTATCAATGTCCAAATGGTCTTGTTAGGAAGATAAACGTTTGAGTCTTATCACACCAATAATTTAATAATTTAGATGAATCCATAGCACATTTTATAATGTGTTTCAGATTTAACTAAGTCATTATTGGTATAATAAAAACCCAATCTTTCCTATTTAATTTACAGTTGATTCTAGCTTTAAATAATTTATTTCATAATATTGGGCATTATATATTTAATTATACATCTATAATGCACTAAAATAGAAATTAATGAGTATATTTTATCTTACTTTCAAGCAGTAAGATAGAAATTTGTTTATTATAAATATTTCATAACTGAAGAAGATGCTATTTCCAAAGCTGGTCAGCAGTCCTATCGTTTCTTAATTTAAATAATTCAGAGTACATTAATTCACCGACTGATTCCTTTGGGCTCTGAACAAACCACATTTTACAACATTATGTTGGTTCAAAACGGTCAACAAATAAAAGAAAAATTTCTTGGTCTCTTCAGAGGTAATCTTTTGGAGAATGTGATATTCCTACATGGTGAACCCTCAACAAGGCACTTTAAATTGCCTTTAATTTATGTTAAATTACTTTTGTACTTCACAACTTACCTCCAGCTGTTGATTACTCATTGCTGACAGGGCACCCAAATTGAAAGGAATATAAGGAGTTTGAGAATTGAAAGTGACAGGGGGTAAATTGGTCCCAGTTGGTATGTTGAAACGCATGGTCAGTCCCTAAAAACAAAAAAAAATTATGTAATTTTCACATTGTGATTTAAAACTTGAAATTCTACATCACCTACTGGTTTAGAAAAGAATCCACACTCTCAAATCCAGGAAATTATTAACACTCTTCCACATACAAACAAAACACCCTTTTCACCGAAAAGCAAGATCTTATTACACGGAAAGCTTTAACCCATTAAAGGTGTACTTTTTTTCTGATAATTCCCACAGAATGGGGGCAACTCAGAGAATTCTGATGAGACTCTGAACATCACATTAATGTTAAAGAAGTTTGGTACAATAAGTTAGGAGTTTGAAAAGGATTCAGGTATTAAGGTTTCCCATGCTCAGGAACATTTTTGCTCAAGTGGGTTGATGTTTAAAACAGAATCATTTTAAATGAAGCTGCTGCTGGAGCAAATGGCATTAACGTCTAATAATGAAATATTTTCGTGTTCTGATATTCAGCCAAAATTTAGATTTCATGGTAGACATGCTAAAGTTACATTTATTTCCACCTCCAAACTCTAAGCTCCGGTATGTTTTTTACTAAAGAGAGGGTACTGATGCTAAATACATGGCTTTCCACTCATCGCTCAATTCAATAAATACTAAGCAGAAATAGGGTTACCACTTCTTAAGTGTAAACTATTTTCTTCTGTCTTCTCCTCCTACTCTACCACCAAAGGCAGTTGAAACCAACCCATAAAGAGATTCTTGTAATTGGGAACTGTGTTCCTAAAACCCACTATATTATTATTACCTGTTTCAAATGTGACCCTTTTATTCTTCATTGCTTTCAAATTACTAACATAACAAAAACAAAAACGGATTTTGCATCAACTACCTTCTTCTCTGCTTCATACTCAGCCCAAGCTGCTTTTCTTTCTTCTTCAGTCAACTCTTCTTCTTCTTTGTGGTCCAAAAGAGAATCATGTTCATGATATCCTACAATGTGTTCTTTATGTATCTGAAGGAGTTCTGCAAGTATGGTATCCTGTTTAGAGAGGTTGAAATAACAGACAATTATTTTCTCCCTCTGAATAGTAGTATCTCCAGAGTTCCACGGTCAACTGTACTAGAAACCAGAGCCTGATTGCTACATATATTTCTGAAAAATATGACAAATACCTAGAAAACAGCAACAAAACAAGTTAACATCAGCCTCTTATATAAGACATTCATGTTTATACGGTATGTTTTAGGCCTTCAATTTTTTTTTAAATGACCACTTTTCAGATTTCAAGGTCTTTCCACCAACTTAACATTTTTTTCACACGCATTTTATTTTGTGCTTAATTCTGAGTTGATAAATGCTAACATAAGTATGCTTAAATTAGTGATTATATTAAATGCCTATGCTAGAAATCATGGCTACTCCTATTTATACATAATAAACAACTTTATTTTCATAATCACTTTAGCTACCAACAAATATACTAACAAAAAAACTAATCTAAATTAATCTAAACCGTTACAGGACAGTTTAACTGGAACATATCGCCCTTACATTCCAACTGCAGGAAGGTCAAATGTAAATTACACTGTAAAGACTCATGGATCAAATTTAAATTGATATACATTTTTCAATTTATCATAGTATATATATTTTTAGGAAATTATGGTGTCTTAAGCCAATCTTTTAAGATTAAAAAATTAAAAGCTGAAAAAATTGGAATCGTTTATATATATACTCAGTAAGAACACTAAACTCCTGCTCTGTGAAATTATAACTATGAGAGTGAGACACAAAGAGAGATGGGGTGGGGGTTAAAAGTGAATCACAGATATTTTACTTTTAATAAATTTAATATATTCATAAGTTGTTCATTAAGAAATAACATATGAAAACCTGGATCTATAAAAGGCAAATTAATTCACTTTACAGAAGGATTTTCCATAGCTTTTAACAAGTTCTCCTAGATCACACTTTCTAATTTGAGTGTGAATTTAGTGAAGGGACATAATTACTGATCAAATGAAGGTAGTGGAGGTATATATATAGCACACTGAATTCAAATTTAATCTGCATGTAGTGATGCTTAATGCATCCATAATTTTTGCATAGACAAAGCCCACATTTGAAAATAATTATGCCTTTACTTATTCAACCACACCTTGAGTATAGGATCCAAAAAGTGGTAAGAACTCAAATGTGTATTAGATAACTCAAGATGAAAAATTGAAATCATGAGTCACTGTTTTTTTCTATATAATAGCAAATGCTGACACTAATTCCAAATATTCTAATATTTAATATCTTGTAAACAGCTTTCTATCTTGCTACTCCAATAAACATTCAAAACAATTATTTCCTTTCTTAACAGAACTGATCCTTTTTTTTTTTTTTTTTTGAGGGGGATGGAGTCTTGCTCTGTTGCCCAGGCTGGAGTGCGGTGGCATGATCTCGGCTCACTGCAACCTCCATCTCCCGGATTCAAGCCATTCTCCGCCTCAGCCTCCTAAGTAGCTGGGACTACAGGTGCATGCCACCATGCCTGGCTAATTTTTGTATTTTTAGTAGAGATGGGGTTTCACCGTGTTAGCCAAGATGGTCTCGATCTCCTGACCTTGTGATCTGCCAGCCTTGGCTTCCCAAAATGCTGGGATTACAGGTATGAGCCACCACACCTGGCCCAAAACTTTCTTAACAGATATATAACCATAACTGAAATGTCATAATTCTTCTTCCTTTTTTTTTTCTTTTCAGGTAGGGTCCTGCTCTGTCACCCAAGCTGGAGTGCAGTGGTATGATCATAGTTCACTGCTGCCTTGAACTCCTGGGCTCAATGATTCTCCTGCCTTAGCCTCCTGAGTAGCTAGGACTACAGGTGTATACCACTGTACATGGGAGATTTAAAAAATTTTGTAGACATAGGATCTCAGTATATTTCCCAGGCTGGTTTCAAATTCCTGGCCTCAAGTGATCTTCCTACCTTGATCTCCCAAAATACTGAGATAACATAAAATCCATTTTGAAATGTCTGTGTGTGCTATCTCCTTTGTTGAAAACAGAAAACAATAAAAGACCATACAAATGAGAGGACTCAATAAAGTCTACTGTAGAATACATAGATGCTAACGGGTTTAGTTCCTTTGAAATGTTAACTAAATTCTTCTCTTTCACACCAAAGTAGAAACTTGCTATCAAAACTGACTTCTCTGGTCTATGCCACATACAACAGGTTTATTATCACTAGATCAATCTCCAAAGTCCACTGTTACTGAACAGGCAGGCAAGAAGACAGGCCAATTTGCATTAATTTATTCAACTAAAAGATAGGGCTTCCTTAAATGTGTAACTCCTATACCCACGCCCCCAACACACATATGCCAAACATGACTCAAGAGAGAGAGAAAATAATAAAACTAGGTAACATTGACTAACATTTTTAGCACATTTACCAAATACAATGAGAAAAGTCAGCTGTTCTACAACACACCAAATAAACTACAAGATGAAAATGTTGTATAGCTAATCCCTAATTTTACTTCTGTCTAGCAATAAATGATCTTAATGATAGTCAGATCAGTTCATTTATCTAAGAAAGCAACCTGATTAAGAGAAAGACCAAGAAAATTGTACACTAGGAACTAATTCATTTCTACCTGTACAACGAATTCTCTCAATAACATTGGATAATAACTTAGTCTACCTATGACTGTAAATTAAACATGGATGATATACTCTCTGCTCACATGTGTAACAGGATGATATGAGAATAGCAGGAATAAACGAAAGCATGAAAATAAGCACTTCTTTGGAAATAAACACTGTCAAGTGTGGTATTTATTTCTCAAATATAAACACCACAATTTATAACATTAATTATGTCTTTAATGGTTGGAGGGGAAGCCTTTCCAGAAATGCATGTGCACATACACATATACACAAACTCATATACAGCCTTTAAAAAAAAAGTCTGCGATACCAGGAAAGCTTTATTAAGTCAATCCTTAGCATCCGATAATTTTTAAGTCCAAATTTGCAATCATGGAATTAGTAGAAATTGAGGCCCAGAGGCTGATTACACAGCTAAGGACTAGCTGAGACTGGAAACTAAATTTCCTGGCTCCTATCCAGTGATGATGCCATCAGTCCGTTTTCTTAAGATACAGTTCTTCTACTTCCCAGACCTATTCTCTTACATAAAAAAGATCATTCACTGAAAGATTCCATGGGAGGGGGAACTTAAGTAAGTCTATTTCCTTACTTTTAGCACTTTAGTACTTCTATTTATTATTTTTCTTGAGAAAGAGTTTTACTCTGTCGCCCAGGCTGGAATGCAGTGGTGCAATCTCAGCTCACCTTCACCTCCCTGGTTCCAGTGATTCTCCTGCCTCAGCCTCCCTAGTAGCTGGGACTACAGGCACCTGCCACTAAACCTGGCTAGTTTTTGTATTTTTAGTAGAGATGGAGTTTCACCATGTTGGCCATGCTGGTCTTAAACTCCTGACCTCCAGTGATCCACCCACCTCAGCTTCCCAAAGTGCTGGGATTACAGGCATGAGCCACTGAACCCGGCATGCACTTTTGTACTTTTTAAAACAAGCATGCCAATTTAATAAAAGAAAGCATAAAAACTGAAACAACCACAATTCTCAAAGACAAACTTGTGAAAGGCCAGTACATGCTTATAGTATACTTGAAAATAGTACCACATACTATTTTACCATTTTTATCTTCAGAAGATATTTATCTTGAGAAACGCCATTTCTAAAACCCTTTAATGTATTCAGCCCACTAATTCCAGATTTAAAATCTATCAAGTCAGACATGACTGTCTAATTAAGGTCAGGTTATGATGAAGGTTCAGCCTGTGACCATGCAATAACATTCCTTTTGACTTACACTCAACTGAAATGCCAATGTAAGTCACAGGAAAAGTACATGTGAATTTGTCTGTTTTCTATCTTAAAAAGTTTCAGAATCTTTCCCTAAAACATTACCTCCATCCTGGCTACTATAATCCCTCTTCTCAAAGAACCAAACAAAACAAAGAAATGCAAACAATACTAATATCCAATTACAAAACCAGGAGATAACTACCAGTAACATTTGTTATGTATTCCTTGATACATTTACACACACACATCTTTGCAAGATGCCTGATGAGAAGCAGCAGTGGTCTCTGGCATTCACAGAGAGGAATGAAAAGGGGTGAGTGAATCAACACCTTCAAATGAAATATGTACCAGGCAGCAATATTTGCTGTTCTGTAGCCTCGGCTGGTGATACCTAGGCAAGAGGGTCTGGAGTGAACCTCCAGCAAACTCCAGCAGACGTGCAGCAGAGGGACCTGTTAGAAGGAAAACTAACAAACAGAAAGAAATAGTTTCAACATCAACAAAAAAGACGTCCACTCAGAGATGCCATCCAAAGATCATTGACTTCAGATACCAAAGACAGATAAATCCACAAAGATGGGAAGAAATCGGCGCAAAAAGGCTGCAAATTCCAAAAACCAGAACACCTCTTTTCCTCCAAGGGATCACAACTCCTTGCTAGCAAGGGAACAAAACTGGAGAGAGAATGAGTTTGATGAAGTAACAGAAGACAGAAGCAGGCTTCAGAAGGTGGGTAATAACAAACTCCTCCAAGCTAAAGGAGCATGTTCTAACCCAATGCAAGGAAGCTAAGAACCTTGAAAAAAAGTTCAGATGAATTGCTAACTAGAAAAACCAATTTAGAGAAGAACATAAACGACCTAATGGAGCTGAAAAACACAGCGCAAGAACTTCATGAAGCATACACAAGTTTCAATAGAAGAATCAATTAAACGGTATAAAGGATATCAGAGATTGAAGATCAACTCAATGAAATAAAGCATGAAGATGAGATTAGAGAAAAAAAGAGTGAAAAGAAACAAACAAAGCCTCCAAGAAATATGGGATTATGTGAAAAGACCAAATTCATTTCTGATTGGTGTACGTGAAAGTGATGGGGAGAATAAAACCAAGTTGGAAAATACTCTTCAGGATATAATCCAGAATTTACCCAACCTAGCAAGACAGGCCAACATTCAAATTCAGGAAATACAGAGACCACCACAAAAATACTCCTCGAGAAGAGCAACCCCAAAAATCGCCATATTCAAATGAAGAAAAAAGTGCTAAGGGCAACCAGAGAGAAAGGTTGGGTTACTCACAAAGAGAAGCCCATCAGACTAACAGCAGATACCTCTGCAGAAACCCTACAAACAAGAAGAGAGTGGGGCCAATATTCAACATTCCGGAAAAAAAAAGAATTGTCAGCCCAGAATTTCATATTCAACCAAACTAAGCTTCACATACGAAGGAAAAATAAAATCCTTTACAGACAAGCAAATGCTGAGATTTTTGTCACCACCAGGCCTCCCTTACAAGAGGCTCCTGAAGAAAGCATTAAACATGGAAAAGAACAACCAGTACAGGCCAATGCAAAAACACACCAAACTGTAAAGACGATCGATGCTATGAAGAAACTGCATCCACTAACAGGCAAATTAACCAGCTAGCAATATAATGGCAGGACCGAATTCACATGTAACAATATTAACATTAAATGTAAATGGACTAAATGCCCCAATCAAAAGACACAGACTGGCAAACTGGATACAAAGTCAAGACCCATTGGTGTGCTATATTCAGGAGATCCATCTCATGACACACATAGGCTCGAAATAAAAGGATGGAGGAATATTTAACAAGAAAATGGAATGCTAAAAAAAAAAGCAGGGTTTGCAATCCTAGTCTCTGATAAAACAGATTTTAAACAAAGATCAAAAGAGATAAAGAAGGGCATTACATAATGGTAAAGGGATCAATGCAGCAAGAACTATCCTAAATATATATGTAGCCAATACAGGACCACCCAGATTCATAAAGCAACTTCTTAGAGACGTGCAAAGAGACTTAGACTCCCACAAACTAATAGGGGGAGACTTTAATACCCCACTGTCAATATTAGACAGAACGATGAAACAGAAACTTAACAAAGATAACCAGGACTAGAACTTAGCTCTGGACCAAGCGGACACAATAGACATCTACATAACTCTCCACCCCAAATCAACAGAATATAAATTCTTCTAAGCACCACATCACACCTATTCTAAAATTGACCATATAATTGGAAGTAAAACACTCCTCAGCAAATGCAAAAGAACGGAAATCATAACAGTCTCTTAGACCACAGTGCAATCAAATTAGAACTCAGGATTAAGAAACTCACTCAAAACTGCAGTTACATGGAAATAGAAAAACATGCTCCTTGATGGCTACTGAATAAGTAAGAAAATTAAGGCAGAAAAAAAAATAAGGACGTTCTTTGAAACCAATGGGAATGAAGACACAACATACCACAATCTCCGGGATACATTTAAAGCAGTGGGTAGAGGGAAATTTATAGCACTAAATGCAAACAAGAAAAAGCAGGAAAGATCTAAAATCGACAAATGTCACAATTAAAAGAACTAGAAAAGCAAGAGTAAACAAACTCAAAAGCTAGCAGAAGACAAGAAATAGATCAGAGCAGAACTGAAGGTGACAGAGACACAAAACACCCTTCAAAAAAAAAAAAATCAATGAATCCAGGAGCTGGTTTTTGGAAATGATCAACAAAATAGATAGACCACTAGGCAAGACTAATAAAGAAGAAAAGAGAGAAGCATCAAAGAGATGTAATAAAAAACAATAAAGGAGATATCCTACCAATTCCACAGAAATATAAACTAATATCAGAGAATACTATAAACACTTCTACACAAATAAACCAGAAAATCGAGAAGAAATGGATAAATTCCTGGACACTTACACCCTCTAACACCAAACCGGGAAGAAGCCAAATCCCTGAATAGACCAATAACAAGATCTGAAATTGAGGCAGCAATAAATAGCCTACCAACCAAAAAAAGTCCAGGGCCAGACAGTTGGTCACAGCTGAATTCTACCAGACATATGAAGAGGAGCTGGTACCATTCCTTCTGAAACTGTATTCCAAACAACAGAAAAAGAGGGACTCCTCACTAACTCATTTTATGAGGCCAACATCATCCTGACACCAAAACCTGGCAGGAAAAACACAACAAAAAAAAGAAAATTTCAGGCCAATATTCCTGATGAACATCAATGTGAAAATCCTCAATGAAATACTGACAAACCAAGTACAACAGCATATCAAAAAGCTTATCAACCATGACCAAGTCGGGTTCCTCCCTGGGATGCAAGGCTGGTTCAACATATGCAAATCAATAAACGTAATCCATCACATAAACAGAACCAAAGACAAAAACCACATGATTATCTCAATAGATGCAGAGAAGGCCTTCAACAAAATCCAACAGCCCTTCATGCTAAAAACTCTCAATAAACTAAGTATTGATGAAACATATCTCAAAATAATAAGAGCTATTTATGACAAACCCACAGCCAATATCATACTGAATGGGCAAACACTGGAAGCATTCCCTTTGAAAACTGACACAAGATAAGGATGTCCTTTCTCACCACTCCTATTCAACATAGTATTGTAAGTTCTGGCCAGGGCAATCAGGCAAGAGGAAGAAATAATGAGTACTTAATTAGGAAAAGAGGAAGTAAAATTGTCTCTATTTGCATATGACATGACTGTATATTTAGAAAACCCCGTCTCCTCAGGCCAAAATCTCCTTAAGCTGATAAGCAACTTCAGCAAAATCTCAGGACACAAAATCAATGTGAAAAATCACAAGCATTCCTATCCAGCAATAACAGACAAACAGAGAGCCAAATCATGAGTGAGCTCCCATTCACAATTGCCAGAAAGAGAATTAAATACCTAGAAATGCAACTTACAAGGGATGTGAAGGACCTCTTCAAGGAGAACTCAAACCACTTCTCAAAGAAATAAAAGGGGACACAAAAAGATGGAAAAACAGTCCAAGCTCATGGTTTGGAAGAATCAGTATTGTGAAAATGGCCATACTGTCCAAAATAATTTATAGATTCAATGCGATCCTCATCAAGCTACTACGGACTTTCTTCACAGAATTAGAAAAAAACAACTTTAAATTTCATATGGAACAAAAAAAAGAGCCAGCATAACCAAGACAATCCTAAGCAAAAAGAACAAAGCAGAAGGCATCATGCTACCTTACTTCAAACTATACTACAAAGCCACAGTAATCAAAACAGCATGGTACTAGTACCAAAACAGAGGCATAGACCAATGGAACAGAACAGAGGTCTCAGAAATAATGCCACACATCTACAACCATCTGATCTTTGACAAATCTGACAAAAACAAGCAATAGGGAAAGGATTCCCTAATTAATAAATGGTGTTGGGAAAACTGGCTAACCATATGCAGAAAGCCAAAACTAGACCCCTTCCTTACACCTTACACAAAAATTAATGCAAGATGGATTAAAGACTTAAATTAAGTCCTAAAACCATAAAAATCCTAGAAGAAAACCTAGGCAGTACCATTCAGGACATAGGGATGGGCAAAGACTTCATGACTAAAACACCAAAAGCAATGGCAACGAAAGCCAAAATAGATAAGTGTGATCTCATTAAACTAAAGAGCTCTGCACAGCAAAAGAAATTATCAGAGTGAACACGCAACCTACAGAATGAGAAAAAACTTTTGCAATCTCTCCCTCCAACAAAGGGCTAATATCCAGAATCTACAAAGAACTTAAACAAATTTACAAGAAAAAAACAAGCAACCCCACCAAAAAGTAGGCAATGGATATTAACAGACACTTCTCAAAAGGAAACGTTTATGCAGCCAAAAAACATAAAAAAAAGCTCTTCATCACTGGTCATTAAAGAAATGCAAATCAAAACCACAATGAGATACCATCTCACACCAGTTAGAATAGTGACCATTAAAAAGTCAGGAAACAACAGATGCTGGAGAGGATGTGGGGAAACAGGAATGCTTTTACACCGTTGGTGGGAGTGTAAATTAGTTCAACCGTTGTGGAAGACAGTGTGGTGATTCCTCAAGGATCTACAATGTAAATACCATTTGACCCAGCAATCCCATTACTGGGCATATACCCAAAGGAGTATAAATCATTCTATTATAAAGACACATTGACATGTATGTTTACTGCATCACTGTTCACAATAGCAAAGACTTGGAACCAACCCAAAGGCCCATCAATGATAGACTGGATAAAGAAAATGTTGCACACATACACCATGGAATATTGTGCAGCCGTAAAAAACGGATGAGTTCATGTCCTTTGCAGGGAGGGACCCGGATGAAGCTGGAAACCATCATTTTCGGCAAACTAACACAAGAACAAAAAACGAAACACCACATGTTCTCACTCAATATGTGGGAGTTGAACATGAGAACACATGGACACAGGGAGGGGAACATCACACACCAGGGTCTGTCAGGGGGTGGTGGGTTAGGGGAGGGATAGCATTAGGAGAAATACCTAATGTAGATGATGAAGTGATGGATGTAGCAAATGATAATGGCACATGTATACCTATGTAACAAACCTGCACATTCTGCACATGTACCCCAGAACTTAAAGTATAATAATAATAAAATATATATACAGGTTCTCACATTGGAACTGAATAGGTAAAAAGCACGGAGAGCAAGGAGAAGAGAGGGGGCTATGGCCCATCTGGGAGCCTTATGGAGCCAAAGGAACTCCCACCCCCAGCCAGTGGAGGCAGTGAGTCATTATGCAACCTGCCCAGGAAGCCATGCTTCTCCCATAGGTCTCTGCAACATGTGGAGCAGAAGATCCCCCAGTGAGCCCATTCCACCAGGACCTTGGGTCTGATACACAGAGCTTTATCTGTGCACAGAGAGATTCTCAGCAAAACAGCAGCTCAGGCGCACAGCGAGACCCAGGAGTTTTGCATGCTGCTGTCCTGGGATACCCATCAAGGCAGAAAATCCATCCATACACAACCCTAAGAAGGGGTCTGAATGCAGGGAGCCAAGCAGCATGGCTCAGCGGGCCCCACTTCCATGGCACCTCACAGGCTAAGACCTACTGGCCTATAATCCCAGCCAGCCAACAGTAGAGGGCTGAAGTCAGCCTGAGATAAAACTCAGTTCCAGGGGGAAGGGCGGTCACCATCTCTGCAGTTCAGGGGAAATT
Organism: Callithrix jacchus; assembly: GCF_049354715.1. Lineage (NCBI taxonomy): Eukaryota > Metazoa > Chordata > Mammalia > Primates > Cebidae > Callithrix > Callithrix jacchus. The sequence goes on from NC_133524.1 coordinate 75,170,262, forward strand.
GCAATCCAGCCTGCAAGACAAGACCCAGAGGAGGAGGGCCCCCCGCAGTGCAGTGGCCTTGCCAGATCAGGGGGCCAGACCTCTTCTTTAACCAGCCGGACCCACTCCAAACTGAGCAGGATTTCCCATGTGGGGTGAGAGATCAGATCTCTCGCTGGGAGGGTGCTGGGTGTGGTGGGGAGGGACAGCTAATATCTCTGTGGTTCTGGGGACTCAGTTGTTCCAGCCTACCAGCTGTGGAGAGTGCAGACTGCCCAGACAAGGAGGGCTCCCCTCACCACAAGGGGAGCTGCCTTGACAGATTGTAGCCAGACTGCTTTTTTATAGTCCCCGACCCACTCCTCACTGGACAAGTCTTAGGTTCCACAGACAGAGATATGATTTCTCCCTGGGGGGGAGGTCCAACGGCCGTCTCTGTGCTTCCCTTAAACCAGCCATTCCAGCTTGCTGGATATGAAGAATACAGGTGGTACAGAGGAAGAAGTGTCCACCCCAGTGCAACATGCCTGCTACCAAGAAGCAAACAGACTGCTTCATTGGGTGGGTCCCTGATCCCATCCCTCTTAACTGGGTGAGATCTTCCAGTGCAGGTCACCAGCCACCTCCTGCAGGTGTGGGAGAGGCTGAGGAGAGTGGGTTCTAGAGTAGACCCTCAGCTAACCAAAGGAGCCCTACCGTAGAGTGGTGTGACTTTTAAAAGAAAAACAACAGCAATGTCAACAAAAAAAGACCCCAAAAAACTTCATTCAAAGGTCAGCAACCTTGGGCATCAAAGGTAGATAAGCTCAAAAAGATACGAAACAATCAACACAAAAGTGCTGAAAACTCAGAAAGTCAGAGTGCTTTTTCTCCTCCAAATGAGTGCAACACCTTGCCAGCAAGAGCACAGAACTGGGCTGAGGCTGAGAAGGATGAAATGACAGAAACAGCTTCAGAAGGTGGGTAATAACAAATTTTGCTGGGCTAAAAAAGCATGTTTTAACCCAATGCAAAGAAGCTAAAACTTATGATAAAAATAATACAGGAGTGATAGCCAGATTAGCCAGTTTAGAGAGAAACATAACCAACCTAGTAGAGCTGAAAAACACAACATGAGAACTTCACAATGCAATCACAACAATCAATAGAAAACAGACCAAGGGGAGGAAAGAATTTTGAAGCTGGAAGGTTATCTTTCTGAAATAAGACACGCAGACAGAATAGACAAAAGAGAATAAAAAGGAATTAACAAGACCTCTGAGAATTATGGGACTGTGTAAAGAGACCAAACCTACGACTGACTGGGGTACCTAAAACAGACAGGGAGAATGGAACCAAGCTGGAAAACACACTTCAGGATATTATCAAGGAGAACTTCCACAACCTACCAAGACAGGCCAAAACTCAAATTCAGGAAATACAGAGAATCCCACTAAGAAATTACACAAAAAGATTAACCCCAAGACATGTAATCATCAGAATCTCCAAGGTTGAAAGGAAAGAAAAAATGTTGAGGGAAGCCAGAGAGAAAGGCCAGGTCACCTACAAAAGGAAGCCCATCAGACTAAAAGCAGATCTCTTAGCAGAAAACCTGTAAATCAGAAGAGATTAGGGGTCGTTATTCAACATTCTTAAAGAAAAGAAATTCCAGCCCAGAATTTCATATCTGGCCAAACTAAGCTTCATAAGCAAAGGAGAAATAAGATCCTTTTTAGACAAGCAAATGCTAAGGGAATTCATCCCTAGCAGGCCTGCCTTGCAAGAGGTCCTGAAGGAAGTACTAAGTAAGGAAAGAAAAAATAATTATCAGCCACTAAAAAATACACTGAAGTACACAGTCCAGTGACACTATGTAGCAACCACACAAGTGAGTCTGCAAAATAAACAGCCAGCGTCATGATGACAGGATCCAATTCACATATAATAGTATTAATCTTAAATGGAAATGGGCTAAATGCCCCAATTAAAAGAAAGAGAATGGCAAGTTGGATAGAGTCAAGCCCCATCAGTATAGTGTCTTCAAGAGGCCCATCTCACGTGTAAAGGTACCCACAGGCTGAAAATAAAGGGACAGAAGAAAATTTATCAAGCAAACAGAAAACAGGAAAAAGCAAGGATAGCAATACTAGTTTCTGACAAAACAGACTTTAACAAAGATAAAAAAAGACAAAGATGGGCATTACATAATGGTAAAGGGTTCAGTTCATCAAGAAGATCTAGCTATCCTTAATATATATGTACACAATACAAGCACACCCAGATTCATAAAGCAAGTTCTTAGGGACCTACAAAGATAATCAGACTCCCATACAATAATAGTGGGTGACTTGAACAACCCTTTGACATATCAGACAGATCATCGAGACAGAAAATTAACAAAGACATTCAGGACCTGAACTCAGCTCTGCATCAAGTGGACCTGATAGACAGTTACAGAACTCTTCACCCAAAAACGACAGAATATACATTCTTCTAATTGCTGCACAACACAAACTCTATAATTAACTACATAATAGGAAAATGCTTAGAAAATGCAAAAGAACTGAAATAATAACAGTCTCTCAGACCACACTGCAGTCAAATTAGAACTCCAGAATAAGAAATCCACTCAAAACACCACACAACATGGAAATTTAACAACCTGCTCCTGAATGACTCTTGGGTAAATAATGAAATTAAGGTAGAAATCAAGTAGTTTTTTGAAACTAATGTGAACAAAGAGACAACATACCAGAATCTCTAGGATGTAGCTAAAATAATGTTGAGAGAGGAACTTGCAGTACTAAAATGCCCACATCAAAAAGCTTGAAAGGCCGGGCACCATAGCTCACACCTGTAAGCCCTGCAGTTTGGAAGGCCAAGGCAGGTGGATCACTTGAGGTCAGAAGTTCAAGACCAGCTTGGCCAACATGGTGAAACCCCATCTCTACTAAAAATATAAAAAATTACCAGGTGTGGTGGCAGGCACCTGTAATTCCAGCTACTTGGGAGGCTAAGACAGGAGAATTGCTTGAACCCGGGAAGAGGAGGTTGCAGTGAGCCAAGATTGTGTCATTGTACTCCTGCCTGGGCAACAGAAGCTCCATCTCAAAAAAATAAAAAATAAAAAAAAAAGCTAGAAAGATCTCAAGTTAACAACCTAACATCTCAACTAAAAGGACTAGAGAACCAAGAGCAATCAAACCCCAAAGCTAGCAGAACACAAGAAATAACCTAGATCAAAGCTGAGCTGAAGGAAACAGAGACGTGAAAAACCCATTAAAAAAAATTAACAAATCTGGGATCTAGTTTCTTAAAAAAATCAATAAAATAGGTAGACCACTAGCTAGGCTAATGAAGAAAAGAAAGAATAATCAAATAAAATCAGACATGATAAGAGGGGCATCACCACTGACCCCAAAGAAATGCAGTCAACCATCAGAGAATACTACAAACACCTCTATGCACATATACTAGAAAATCCAGAAGAAATGGACAATCTCCTGGACAAATACACCAAGACTGAGCCAGGAAGAAATCAAATCCCTGAACAGACTAGTAAAATGTTCTGAAATTGAGGCAGTAATAAATAGCCTACCAGCCAAAAAAAGCCCAGATCCAGATGGATTCACAGCTGAATTCTACCACAGGTACAAAGAGGAGCTGAATACTGAAAGTATTCCAAAAAATTAGAGGAAGGACTCCTCCCTAACTCATTCTATAAAACCAGCATAATCCTGACACGAAAACCTGGGAGAGATACAATAAAAAAAGAAAACTTCAGGCCAATATCCTTGAGAAACATTGACGCAAAAAATCCTCAATAAAATACTGTCAAACTGAATGAAACCAGCAGCACAATAAAAAGCTTATCCATCATGATCAAGGTGGTGTCATACCTGGAATGCAAGGTTGGTTCAACATATGCAAATAAATAAATGTGATTCATCACATAAACAGAACTAAAGACAAAAACCACCTGATTATTTCAATAAATGCAAAATATGCCTTTGATAAACTGAGCATCCCTTCATTGATTAAAACTCAATAAACTAGGCACTGAAACAGCGTATCTCAAAATAATAAGAGCCATATACAACAAACCCAGGCCAATATCATACTGAATGGGCAAAAGCTGGAAGCATTCCCCTTGAAAACTGGCACATGACATAGATACCTTCTCTCACCACTCCTGTTCAACATAGGATTGGAAGTCCTGGCCATGCAATCAGGCAAGAGAAAGAAAGAAAAGAAGAAAAGAAAGAAAAGAAAGAAAAGAAAGAAAGAAAGGGTATTCGAATAGGAAGACAGAAAGTCAAATTATCTTTGTTTGCAGATGATATGTTCCTATAGCTAGAAAACCCCATTGTCTCAGCCCAAAAGCTTCTTAAGCTGATAAGTAACTTCAGCAAATTCTCAGGATATAAAATCAATGTGTAAAAATTGCTAGCATTCCTATACACCAACAACAAGCAAGCAGAGAGCCAAATCATGAATAAACTCACATTCACAATTGCCACAGTGAGAATAAAATACCTAGGAATACAACTAATAAGGGGGAAGTGGAAGACCTCTTCAAGGAAAATGACAAACCTCTGCTCAGAGAAATCAGAGAGAATACAAACAAATGGAGAAACATTCCATGCTCATGGATAGGAATAATCAATATTGTGAAAATGGCCATATTTCCCAAAGTTATTTACAGTTTTAATGCTATTCCCATTAAACTACCATTGACGATTCGTCATAGAATTAGAAAAAAAAAACTCAGCAAACTGACACAAGAACAGAAAATGAAATACCACACATTCTAACTCACAGGCAGGTGTTGAACAATGAGAACACATGGACACAGGGAGGGGAGCACTACACACTGGGGTAAGTTGGGGGGAATAGGGGAGGGACAGCGGGGGGTGGGGAGTTGGGGAGAGAGAGCATGGGGAGAAATGCCAGATACAGGTGAAGGGGAGGAAGGCAGCAAATCACACTACCACGTGTGTACCTATGCAACTATCTTGCATGTTCTTCATATGTACCCCAAAACCTAAAATGCAATAAAAAAAGACAAAAAAGAAAATTCATATGGAACCAAAAGAGCCCAAATAGCCACTGAATCCTAAGCAAAAAGAACAAAACTGGAGGCATCATGCCACCCAACTTTTAACTATACGACAAGTCTACAGAAACCAAAACACCATGGTACTGGTACAAAAACAGACACACAGACCAATGTAACAGAATAGGAAACCCAGAAATAAGACCACACACCTACAGCCATCTGCTCTTTGACAAACTGGACCAAAACGAGCAACGGGGAAAGGATTCCCTATTTAATAAATGGTACTGGGAGAACTAGCAAGCCATATGCAAAAAAGTGAAACTGGAACCCTTCCTTACACCATATACAAAATTTAACTAAAGATGGAACCCAAAACTATAAAAATCCAAGAGGAAAATCTAGGAAATACCATTCAGAATATAGGCATGGGCAAAGATTTAATGAGAAAAACAGCAAAAGCAAAATTACAACAAAAGCCAAAATTGACAAATGAGATCTAATTAAACTAAAAAGCTTCTGCACAGCAAAAGAAGCAACTTACAAAATGAGAGAAAACATTTGCAATCTATCCATCTCAGAAATCCAGAATTTACAAGAAATTTAAACCAATCTATGAGGAAAAAATAACCCCATTAAAAAGGGCAAAGGACATGCATGAACAGATACTTCTCAAAAGAAGACATATTTGTGGCCAATAAACATGTGAAAAAAAGCTCAACATCACTGATCATTAGAGAAGTGCAATTCAAAATCACAAAGACATACCATCCGATGCCAATCAGAATGGATATTACTATAAAGTCAAAAAACAAAAGATGCTGGCAAGGTTGTGGAGAAAAAGGAACACTTTTACACTGTTTGGGTGTTCAACCATTGTGGAAAACAGTGGTGGGGATTCCTCAAAGACCTAGAGGAAGAAATACCATTTGACCCAGCAATCCCATTACCAGGTATATACTCAAAGGAATAGAAATCATTCTATTATAAAGATACATGCATGCATATGTTCACTGCAGCACTATTTAGAATAGCAAAGTCATGGAATCAACCTACATGCCCATCAATGATAGACTAAAGAAAATATGGTACATACATACCATGGTACATGTATATATACTATGCAGGCATAAAAAGAATGAGATCATGTCCTTTGCTGAGACACGGATGGAGATGGAAGCCATTACTCTCAGCAAACTAACACAGGAACAGAAAACCAAACACCACGTTCTCACTTATAAAATGGGAGCTGATCAATGAAAACATATGAACACCTGGGGAGGATAACACACACTGGGTACCTGTAGGGGGTGGGGAGAGGGAGTGCATCAGGAAGAAGAGCTAATGGATGATAAGCTTAATACCTGTGTAACAGGATGATCTATGCAGTAAACCACCATGGCATATGCTTACCTATGTTACAAACCTGCACATGTATCCCTGAACTTAAAATAAAAATTGAAAGAAAAAAAAGTAATTGAAATACATGTAGTTTTGAAACATACTCTCATCAAAAGATAAGAGCCATCTTTCCATGGGCATCACTTTACATCAAATCCAACCCTTCATTATTTTTAATAGCTGCACAGTGCTTATATTATATAGTTACACTTTATCATCTATTTAGTCATTCCATTACTTAAGAGTTTATTAAAACATCAAGACTGCTTCCAGTTTTATTACCAAATCTGCAAACAAGGGTTAATGAATAAAGTTTAATGTATTTCAATCATTTCTTTATATGAATATGCCAAAAATATTCAAAGACTAAGATAAGTATGCTTTCCATAATTTTCATTTTAACAAAGAAAAGACAGTGCAAGTAAGTTAACTGGTTTTTTTTAAAGGAAAATCATTTATGTTGTTCATAAGCAGAAAGGCAGAAGTCTTTCTTTCCACCAGAGTGCTATGTAAGGCACAAATAAGAGAAAAAAGATACAGAATTTCTGATACAAACTGTTTCTAAATCTTCCCCTTTTAAATTAATGGCAGCATACTATCAATGTAAGAAACAAATAATGAAATAAAGAAGACAAAAAAGTATTTGTAACAGGATCTTCAGATTATTTCTTTGGGAAAAACAGTTTTGCAAAGTTCAGAGCAAGTAATAAAAGTTAATAAAGAAAATTTTCATCCCAATACACAACACAACTGGTGGAAAGGGTTTTGTTTTATCCCCTAAAAGCATGCATTTATATTAGTTGCTGGAGTAACACTATTATTGAAAACAATACTGGAACAGAATCTATAATCACTAGGCCAACAGTCATCAAAATGAGATTTAAATTACATCCAAATGTGTACCTTTACTTTTCTTTGTCTAAACTTTTTTTTCCTTAAATAAGTAAAAAAGCTGATACGCTGGGAAAAATCAAGGTCTATATTCTAGCTCACAATCTAAATTAGTTTAAGCTTTTAAAATGACTAGTTCAATTAATAAAACAAAACTAATGATAAATTAAAAGTTTAAGTTAATTTATTTAGAAGTTTACAATATTTGGCAAGCTGACAAAAATTCCCATCTAATTAATTCTGAAATTCAACCTTGAAAATAAAATATCTAAAAAAATAATCAAGGCTTTGCCTGGGGGTAAGGGAGGGAGTTTGCCACGTTTCAAAAATATTTTGCTTGCCATTACTTTGAATTTGAGTTTTATAATATCTGGAAATAAAATCACCAGAATACTTAACTGCCACATGACCCGCTCAAAAAGCTATGAAAAATTCCTTTTATTGCTTAAATAAGTCTAGCTTCTTAGCAAAGAAATTCAATATTCCTGGTCAAAAAGCTTCTATTTTCAAATTTGAAGGCTTTTTCTTCCCAAACTACACTGGAAAAAAAAATGCAATGAATTTGATAAGTAACTAGAGAGCTTACTGAATGAAATTCATGTAACACCTTGTATCAGACTTTCTGGTCAAGAGCACATAACCTTTGCCAAAGAGTATTTATAAATATATCCAGATTCCCAAATTGTTGTTATGAATAAGATAGTGACACCTACAGAACTTGTCACTTTGTCTGAAAGAAAAGGCAGGCCTGCCAAACTGACTTAGGTGGAAGGTAAAAGCCTCCTTTGATAAGATTGTTTTCTCCTTAACACTTAAAGAACTAGATACTATATTTAGCACTTTACCTTTAAAAATTTGATATCCATTACAGCTATTACATATGCCACATGCCACTGTGAGGTAGAAAGTCATCATTCTAGATTTTATATGACTGCCGTGACATTCTAGAGGTTGCAGCTTTCCAAGTATAGCCTGAATTGAAACTCAATTTTCATTCTACACAATCGTAAGTTAATATTATTTCACAAACATTGCTGTAATCTCTGACTCAACTAAATGTGAAAACAGAAGACATAAAATAGTAACGAAAGTAGCTATTTAGAAGTTCAAATTATATCTTCTTTTTTTTTTTTTTTTTTAAAGACAGAGTCTGACTCTGTCACCCAGGCTGGAATACGTTGGCACAATCTCAGCTCACCGCAACCTCTGCCTCCTGGGTTCAAGCAATTATCTTGACTCAGCCTCCCAAGTAGCTGGGATTACAGGTACCCACCAACACCACGCCTGGCTAACTTTTTTTATTTTTAGTAAATACAGGGTCTTACCATGTTTGCCAGGCCAGTCTCGAACTCCTGACCTTAAGTGATCCACCTGCCTCAGCCTCCCAAAGTGCTGGGATTACAGGTGTGAGCCACCACGCCTGGCCATATAATATCTTTTGTTTTTAAGAGACAGGACCTTGCTATGTTGCCCAGGCTGGAGTGCAGTGGCTATTCATAGGTGTGATTATGTGTTGGATAGCATCAAACCCCTGAGCTCAAGCAATCCTCCTGCCTCAGACTCTTGAGTAGCTACGTCTACAGGGTTGTGCCACCACGCCTGGCTTTTGAATTATATCTTAGAGAAAGAAAACATGAATAAAAGATAATAAGTGCGATAAAAAAGGAAATAAATAAGGCCATCTGGTAATTCTTAGACTTAACAAAATGTCTCCCGCAATTTATATTCCTTTAAGGGTCAAAAATAATAAATTTGATGTAAAACCCTTGGTCATGCAAACAGTAGTAATGGAAGAGACAAAAGTGAGATATTTACCTACTTAAGCCCTTAAAAGGATTATAGCTTCAATTTCTTGCTACTCTTATTCCAGAAGTGTCAAAAGACTAACATGTATGAATCAGTCAACCTAACCAATACAGTAATACCACTTTAAGTTATTAATATACAGATACTGTGGCACTGAAATATCTATATTAATGCAGAATCATTCATCATTTCGATATGGTATTTTCTTCTGAACTGTAAATGAAAATGGGGAAAAAATTAAAGGACATATAGCTTTGTTTCCAGGTTTCTCTCTACAATAGATAATTTCATGACCAGGTTGCCTAAAATGTAAATACCAATATAACGTCTGCAATCAGCTTATTTGATAAAAAGATCTGTGTCCGCCTTTTGAATTTCAGAGGTAATTTTTTTGGAAGGACTTAAATGATATCACACACACACACACACACACACACACACAAAAGGTGGTAACTTTGTAAAATGAGAGGCTTCAGGTGTAGTGATTCAGATCATAGGTTCTGGAATACTGTTCTCTAATAGTACTTTCTGCAATGATGGAAATATTCTGTGTTTGTACTATCCAAGATGGTAGCTACAAGCCACATGTGACTACTGAGTATTTGAAGTGTGACGAATGTGATGAAGAAACTGAATTTTTAACTTAATTTTAATGTAAATGCAAATAGCCATACGGAGGTAGTGGCTCTTGCATTGAACAATGAGTCTCAAGCAGATTTTAATCCTAGTTCCACTTATTAGCCCTGCATCCTTGAGCAAGTTATCTTGCTGAATATCAGTCTTCTGGTATATAAATTGTGCCTACTAGGCATCTACTTCATGGGATTATTGTGAACATTAAATATTACACATTAAGTGCTTAGCACAGTGCCTGGTTTACCAATGACCTTTGTGTCACTAAATCTAATGGTCAATTCTCAGACCTGATCCTATCCTACCCATCAGTAACGTGTAACAAAATTTAATCACTCTCTTCACCAAAATACTCTCTTCTCTTGGTCGGCTTCTGGGAGAGCTCTACTGCTGTTATTTACCACTTTCGATTATTTCTAATACCTTTTCTAATAGTGTTAAAGCTGACCCTTACCTTAAAAGAAAAAAAAAAAAAGAGAGAAAAGCCCTGGCATGGTGGTACACGCCTGTAGACTCAGTTACTTGGGAGGCTGAGGCAAGAGGATTGCGTGGGCTAAGGAGGTCAAGTCCAGCCTGGACAACATAGTGAGACTCTATGTCTTAAAAAAAATCACATTTCCATACACAGGTGTTTTACACTCTAATCAAGTTTTTCTAATAAAACACTGAGATGTTTGACAGGACAAATTATCTGATATTGGAGTTGTATGAGAAAATCCTAGATATAAGGCTACCATAACTTTAGAAACACCAATACTTATTATCTGTCCTGAAAATGTATATATGAATTTTTAAAAACTTAGGAGATACACAATCACAAAGTCATGGAATCAGCCTAAGTGTCCACCAATGGATGACTGGATAAAGAAAACATGGTATGCGCATGTTCTCACTTATAAGTGGGAGCTGCACAATGAGAACACATGAATACGATGAGAACACATGAATACGTTGAGGGGAGAACACATACTGGGGCCTGCGGGGGTGGAGGGTGGGTTGAGGGGAGGGAGAGCATCAGAAGGACTAGCTAATAGATGCTAGGCTTAATACCTAGGTGTTGAGGAGATGATCTGTACAGAAAACCACCACAGCACACGTTTACCTATGTAAATCTGCACATTTTGCACATGTACCCCTGAATTTAAAAGCTGAAGGATAATAAAGGAAATGTGGTGTGTACACAAACACACACACACACACACCCCATGGAATACTACTCAGCCATAAAAATAAACGAAATTATGTCTTTTGCAACAACATGGATGAAACTGGAGAGGCCATTATCTTAAAGAAATAACTCAATTAGAAAGTCAAATACCACATATTCTCACTTATAAGCAGGGGTTGAACAATAAACAATGTGCACACATGGACAAACAGAAAAGAATAACAGACACTGACGACTCCAAAATGTGGGAGGGTAGGAGGTATATAAGGGATAAGAAATTACCTATTGCATACAATTAACACTATTTAGGTGATAGTTACACTAAAAACCCAGACTTCACCACTATTCAATATATCTGTTTAACAATAATGCACTTGTACTCCCTAAATCTATAAAAATAAAAAAAAAAATTTTTAAGAAAAAAAAATATATAAAGTTAGCTGATGCATAAAGGACACCTCTACTTACCTAAAATGAAAAACACAGTAAGCCTGAGCAATTGTGAGGATCAAATAATGTTGAAATTGTAAGAGACTCTGGAAATAAGTTAATTTGCTGCTCTTATTTTACCAGAAACTGAGGCATAGACAGTAAGTGATTTGTTAGTAATTTTTATGTTTATGTAATGATAAAAGGCCTTGTTGGAATTACTTTCCTTCTCTTTATGAATGCGAATTTTGCTCCTTAAGAGTTGGGTGATCCTAGTCAACTGGCAAGATGGCTGATTAGGAGCAGCTCTACATCGCAGCTCCCAGTGAGAGCATGGAAAGTGAGTGGACACTGCATTTCCAGATGGATTTTTATTGGCCACAGACCAGAAGATTCCCAGGCGTAGTAGCCCCACGGGTCGCCACCATGGCTGTTCTGGCCCGTGTGGTGCATCTCCACACAAAATACACGGGTATGGGCGCCATTTTAGCTGGTGATTGGAGTGCCTGGGAGACAGAGTCATCCGTTCAACTGATAAAAAGGGGACTGAAACAGGGAGCCAGGCCAGGAGATTACTGGGTTAAACAGCGCCACAAACCTCCAGGGTGCCTGTTTCAACCAGTGCAATGGGTCGCCACACGGGAAATCTCACAGACCTGGGTGCCTTTTCTAAAACTGACTGGAAAACCTGGGAGACAGAGTTGCCCATTCAACTGAAAAAAAATGAGACTAAAACAGGGAGCCAGGCCAGGAGATTCCTGGACGAAAAAGCACCATGAGCCCCCAGTGTGGCTGTTTCAGCCAGCGCAGCAGGTGTCTACACAAAATCTCACACAAATCCGGGCACCTATTCAACTGTCGACTGGAAAAACAGGGAGACAGAGCCACCCGTTCAACTGAAAAAAAGAGGACTGAAACAGGAAGCTAGGCCAGGAGATTCCTCGGTGTAAAAGCACCACAGTCTCCAGCAGCTGTTTCAGCCAGCACAGCAGGTCTATACACATGAAATCACACAAATCCAGGTGCCCATTCAACTGCTGACTTAGATGCCTGGGAGATAGAGTCGTCCACAGAACTGAAAAAAAATAGGGGGGAGTTTGATCCAACATGGCCCTTTAGGAGCAGCTCAGAATTGCAGCTCCCAGAGAAAGCGCAGAGGGTGAGTGGACGCCACATTTCCAGACGGATCTTTATTGCCCACAGACCAGGAGATTCCCAGGCGGAGGAGCCCTATGGGTCACCACCGCGGCTGTTTTGGCAAGCGTGGCTGTTTCAGCCAGTGTGGCTGTTTTGCCGGCACTGCAATGTGGTGGCTCTCGATACAAAATACACTGGGTGTGGTTGCCCTTTTAAGTTGGCAATTGGCGCTCCAGGAAGGCAGATTCACCCATTCACCTGATTAAATGGGTCTGAAACAGGGAGACAGGCCAGGAGATTCCCGGGCAGCGCAGTTGTTTCAGCCAGTGCACTGGGTCGCCGAACGGGAAATAACACAGATCCTATCACCCTTTCAGCAGGCGACTGGAACACCCGGGAGAGAGTCAACGGTTCAACTTAAAAAAAAAAAAAAAAAAAAAAGGCTCTGAGGCAGGGAGTCAGGTGATCAGGCTCAGCGGGTCCCAACCCCAAAAAACAAACAAAACGGTGATTGGAAATGTTTGGGGTTGAAAGTTTCACAGCAAGCACAACTGAACCCAGGACGGTGCAGCTCAGAGGAGGAGGGGCGTCTGCCATTACTGAGACACTCCACCCCTATGGAGGTAGTCCACCACTGCTGATGCAGCCTGCCATTGCCGAGGCAACCTGCCATAACAGAGAGAGTCCACCATTACAGAGACAGGCCAACATCTCCGAGGCAGTTCTAACCACACCCATATAAACAGAACTGCAGGGAAGCTCACAGCGCAGCAGGGCGTAGCCAGCAGCAGGCGGGAACCCACAGCAGCTCAGCAAAGCCTCTGCAGACAGACAGAGACTAGGCTACCTCTTTGCTGGGCAGGACAGCCACGAAAAAAAGAAGGCAGCAGCCCAGCGAATAATCATAAATACAGCCCTACTCCCTGGGAGAGAGCACCTGAAAAAAAAGGTGGTTTATGAAATATGCTGCAGCTGACTTAAATGTACCTGCCTAGAAGCTCTGAATGAAAAACGGAGCTCACAGCTCAACACTTGAGCTCCTATAAAGAACAGACTGTCTCCTCAAGCAGCTCCCTGACCCACTTATATCCAAAGAGTCACCTCACAAAGGACTGATCAGACTGATATTTGGCGGGCATCATTCTGGGACAAAGATAGCAGAAGAAGAAACTGGTAGCAACCCTTACTGTTCTGCAGCTGCTGCAGGTGATCCCCAGGCAAGCATGGCCTGGAGTGGACCTCAGCAGTCCTACAGGAGAGGGGCCAGACGGTTAGAAGGAAAACTAAGAAACAGAAACAACTTCATCATCAACAAGCTGGACGTCCACTCAGAGACCCAATCTGAAAATCAGCAACTACACAGACGACAGGTGGATAAATTCACAAAGATGAAAAGAAACCAGCGCAAAAAGGAGGAAAACACCCAAAACCAGAACACCTCTCCTCCTACAAGGGATCACAACTCCTCACCAGCAAGGGAACAAAGCTGGATGGAGAATAAGTGTGATGAAAGGACAGAATTAGAATTCAGACGGTGGGTAATGAGAAACTTCTGTGAGCTAAAAAAACAGGTTCTAACAAAATGCAAAGAAACTAAGAACCTTGAAAAAAGACTAGAGGAAATGTTGACAAGAATGGACAACTTAGAGAGGAATATGAGTGAATTGATGGAGCTGAAAAACACAACACGAGAACTTTTGCGAAACATGCACAAAATTCAACAGCCGAATTGACCAAGCAGAAGAAAGGATATCAGAGGTCAAAGATCAACTCGATGAAATAAAACCAGAAGGCAAGATTAGAGAAAAAAACCGCAAAAACGAATGAACAAAGTCTCCAGGAAACGTGGGACTATGTGAAGAGATCTAATCTACGTTTGATAGGTGTACCTGAATGTGACGAAGAGAATGAATCCAAGCTGGAAAACACTCCTCAGGACTTCATCCAGGAAAACTTCCCCAACCTAGCAAAGCAGGCCAATATTCAAGTCCAGGAAATACAGACAACACCACAAAGATATTCCGCAAGAAGAGCAACCCCAAGGCACATAATCGTCAGATTCACCAGGGTTGAAATGAAGGAGAAAATGCTAAGGGCAGCCAGAGAGACAGGTCGGGTTACCCACAAAGGGAAGCCCATCAGACTCACAGAAGATCTCTCGGCAGAAACCCTACAAGCCAGAAGAGAGTAGGAACCAATATTCAACATCCTTAAAGAAAAGAACTTTCAACCCAGAATTTCATATCCAGCCAAACTGAGCTCCGTAAGTGAAGGAAAAATAAAATCCTTCGCAAATAAGCAAGTACTCAGAGATTTCGTCACCACCAGGCCTGCTTTACAAGAGCTCCTGAAAGAGGCACTACACATAGAAAGGAACAACCAGTATCAGCCACTCCAAAAACATACCAAATGCTAAAGAGCATCAACAAAATGAAGAATCTGCATCAACTAACAGACAAAACAGCCAGCTAGCATCAAAATGGCAGTATCAAATTCACACATAACAATATTAACCCTAAATGTAAATAAGCTAAATGCACTAATCAAAAGATACAGACTGGCAAATTGGATAAAAAGCCAAAACCCATCAGTGTGCTGTATCCAGGAAACCCATCTCACATGCAAGGATACACAAAGGCTGAAAATAAAAGGATGGAGGAAGATTTACCAAGCAAATGGAGAGCAAAAAAAAAAAGCAGGAGTTGCAATTCTCATCTCTGATAAAATAGACTTTAAAGCAACAAAGACCAAAAGAGACAAAAAAGAACATTACATAATGGTAAACGGATCGATACAACAAGAAGAGTTAATGATCCTAAATATGTATGGACCCAATACAGGAGCACCCAGATACATAAGGCAAGTCCTTAATGACTTACAAAGAGACTTAGACTCCCACACAATAATAGTGGGAGAATTTAACACTCCACTGTCAATATTAGACAGATCAACCAGACAGAAAATTAACCAGGATATCCAGGACTCGAACTCAGACCTGAAACAAGCAAACCTGATAGACGTTTACAGAACTCTCCACCCCAAATCCACAGAATATACATTCTTCTCAGCACCACATCACACCTGCTTGAAAAGTGACCACATAATTGGAAGTAAATCACTCCTCAGCAAATGCAAAACAACTGAAATCATAACAGTCTCTCAGACCACAGTGCAATCAAGTTAGAACTCAGAATTCAGAAACTGACTCAGAACTGCACAGCTTCATGGAAAATGAACAACTGGCTTTTGAATATTGACTGGATAAAAAATGAAAAAGAAGTTCTTCAAAACCAATGGGAATGAAGACACAACATACAAGAATCTCTGGGACACATTTAAACCAGTCTCTAGAGGAAAATATATAGCAATATGTTCCCACATGAGAAGGGTGGAGAGATCCAAAATTGACACCCTATAGTCAAAATTGAAAGAGATAGAGGAGCAACATCAAAAAAACTCAAAATCTAGCAAAAGGCAAGAAATAACATAGATCAGAGCAGAACTGAAGGAGATAGAGACACGAAAAACTCTTCAAAAAAATCAATAAATCCAGGAGCTGGTTTTCGAAAACAAAAGAAAATAGACCACAGACCAGATTAATAATAATAAAAAAAGAGTGAATAACCAAATAAATGCAATAGAAAATGATAAAGGGGAAACCACCACAGATTCCACAGAAATTCAAACCATCATCATAGAATATTACAAACAACTCTATGCACATAAACTAGTAAACCTGGAAGAAATGGATAAATTCCTGGACACTTGCATCCTCCCAAGCCTAAACCAGGAAGAAGTCAAAATCACGAATAGACCAATAACAAGTTCTGAAGTTGAGGCAGCAATTAAGAGCCTACCACACAAAAAAAGCCCAGGTCCAGATGGGTTCACAGCCGAATTCTACCAGACACACAGAGAAACTGTTACGATATCTCCTGAAACTATTCCAAATAATCCAAAAAGAGGGAATCTTTCCCAAATCATTTTATGAGACCAACATCATCCTGATACCAAAACCCAGCAGAGACCCAACAATAAAAGAAAACTTCAGGCCAATATCCATGATGAACATAGATGCAAAAATCTTCAATAAAATACTAGCAAGCCGATTGCAACAGCACATCAAAAAGCTTATCCACCATGATCAAGTAGGATTCATCCCAGGGATGCAAGGCTGGTTCAACATACACAAGTCTCTAAACGTAATTCACCACGTCAACAGAACCAAAAACAAAAACCACATGATTATCTCAATTGATGCAGAGAAGGCCTCTGAAAAAATTCAACAGCTTTATGCTAAAAACCCTCAATAAACTTGGTATTGACGGAACATATCTCAAAATAATAAAAGCTATTTACAACAAACCAACAGCCAATATCATACTGAATGGGCAAAAACTGGAAGCTTTCCCTTTGAAATCTGGCACTAGACAAGAATGCCCTCTCTCACCACTCCTATTCAATATAGTACTGGAAGTTCTAGCCAGAGCAATCACGCAAGAAAAAGAAATAAACTGTATTCAAATAGGAAAGGAGGAAGCCAAATTGTCTCTGTTTGCAGATGATATGATACTATATCTAGAGGACCCCATCGTCTCAGCCCAAAAACTCCTGAAACTGATATGCAAAAATCACAAGCATTCCTATACACCAATAACAGACTTAAAGCAAGCCAAATCAAGAACGAACTGCCATTCACAATTGCTACAAAAAGAATAAAATACCTTGGAATACAACTAACAAGGAACGTAAAGGACCTCTTCAAGGAGAACTACAAACCACTGCTCAATGAAATAAGAGAGGACACAAACAGATGGAGAAGCATTCCATGTTCTTGGTTAGGAAGAATTAATATCGTGAAAATGGCTATACTGCCCAAAACAGAATCAACGCTATCCCCATCAAGCTACCATTGACTCTCTTCACAAAACTGGAAAAAACCACCATGAACTTCATATGGGGAACCAAGAGAGAGCCCGCATAGCCAAGTCAATTCTAAGCAAAAGAACAAAGCGGGGGGCATCACACTACCGGATTTCAAACTATACTACAAGGCTACAGTAATCAAAACAGCATGGTACTGGTACCAAAACAGAGATATAGACCAACGGAACAGAACAGAGGCATCAAAGGCAACACAACATATCTACAACCATACAACCTTGGATAAACCTGACAAAAACAAGCAAGGGGTAAAGGATTCCCTGTTTAATAAATGGTGCTGGAAAAACTCACTAGCCATGTGCAGAAAGCAGAAACTGGAACCCTTCCTGACACCTTACACTAAAATTAACTCCAGATGGATTAAAGACTTAAACATAAGACCTGGCACCATAAAAACCCTAGAAGAAAATGTAGGCAAAACCATTCAGGACATAGGAGTAGGCAAGGACTTCATGAACAAAACACCAAAAGCATTGGCAACAAAAGCCAAAATAGACAAATGGGACCTGATCAAACTCCACAGCTTCTGCACAGCAAAAGAAAGAGTCATTAGAGTGAATCGGCAACCAACAGAATGGGGAAAAGTTTGTGCAGTTTACCCATCTGACAAAGGGCTGATATCCAGAATTTACAAAGAACAAAAACAGATTTACAAGACAAAAACAAACAAGCCCATTCAAAAATGGGCAAAGGATATGAACAGACACTTTACAAAAGAAGACATACATGAGGCCAATAAACATGAAAAAATGCTCATCATCACTGGTCATTAGAGAAATGCAAATCAAAACTACATTGAGATGCCATCTCATGCCAGTTAGAATGGCAATCATTAAAAAATCTGGAGACAACAGATGCTGGAGAGGATGTGAAGAAATAGGAACACTTTTACACTGCTGGTGGGAGTGAAAATTAGTTCAACCATTGTGGAAGACAGTGTGGCGATTCCTTAAGGACCTAGAAATAGAAATTCCATTTGACCCAGCAATCCCATTACTGGGTATATCCAAAGGACTATAAATCATTCTACTATAAGGACACATGCACACGAATGTTCATTGCAGCACTGTTTACAATAGCAAAGACCTGGAACCAACCCAAATGCCCATCGATGATAGACTGGACAGGGAAATTTTGGCACATATACACCATGGAATATTATGCAGCAATCAAAAATGATGAGTTTATGTCCTTTGTAGGGACACTGATGAACCTGAAAACCATCATTCTCAGCAAACTGACACAAGAACAGAAAATGAAATACCGCATGTTCTCATTCATAGGCGGGTGATTAACAATGAGAACACTGGACACAGGGAGGGGAGCACTACACAGTGGGGTGTATTGGGGGAATAGGGGAGGGACAGTGTTGGGGGGAGTTGGGGAGTGATAGCATGGGGAGAAATGCCAGATGTGGGTGAAGGGGAGAAGTCAGCAAATCACACTGCCACGTGTGTACCTATGCAACTATCTTGCATGTTCTGCACATGTACCCCAAAACCTAAAATGCAATTAAAAAACAAAAATAAATAAAACATTTCTTTCTATTGCCATTTATTTTAAATGTGTCCAACCAAATGAAGAACTAATATACTTTTGAGCTTTTTGTAAGTGACTAAAGTGACTCTGGTATAGTGCTACCATACCCTGGTGGCTGTTTCCCAATTCTCTTAAAAGTAGCGCAGAATATTAAGTGCTTGTACTTGAAACCAAGACTACAGGAAAGGCACCCCTCCATTAAGAGAATTTCTCCCAAAGTGGCCTTTTACATAAATAGAGTAAGTTTTAATACATAACATCCTTATTTAGATCAGAAAACATACAATTTTTTCTTATGTTCAAAAGGTCACAATGGCATCTACCATCATATCAAATTTTATAAAATAAATATGCAATCACCATTTTACCTAGAAGGGTCTTTACTTGATATGTTAATGTTAAGTAACATTTTAGGACAATAGATCAGAAGATAGATGGAGACACTACTCCTGGCTCTGTTACTTACTAGCTGAAAACTGTGGGCAAGTCAATGTTTCTGACCCTATGTTTTCAAATCTATAAAACAAGATAGCCTTGCTAGACTGCCTCTAAGGGTCCTTTTCCACATGTGAAAGTCTTATTTTATGACAGTGAAAAATATCAAGAAACATTGCCTTATTTGGTAATTCTTTTTAAACATAAATGAATAAAAAATTATTGCCTTCGGCAGGAAATGTGTTAGAGCAGAAATATAATAAATTTATAGTGAGAAAATGTGAATTACAGTACTGATTCAACAAACACATTATTGACTTGTGACCATGAGTGAGTCATTCATACTGAGAGTCCATGTTTTCATCTGTGGAATAGGTATACTGATACTATTTACCTTACCAACCTGGAAAGAACTATATAGTTAAAGTTTTTAATTAAAAATTCTTTTAAATTTAGAGCTACATCTCCATATTTTTTGACATTCACAAAGCTATAAATATGTAATGTATTCTATTATTATTTTTATAGAGATAGGGTTTCACCATGTTGGCCAGGCTGGTCTCGAACTCCTGACCTCAGGTGATCCACCCGCCTCGGCCTCCCAAAGTGCTGGGATTGCAGGTGTGAACCATTGTGCCCAGCCTAATTATTTTTTTTCAGACAAAGTCTTGTTCTGTGGCCCAGACTGAGGGCAGTGGCACGATCTTGGCTCACTGCAATCTCTGCCTCCTGGATTTGAGCAGTTCTCCTGCCTCAGCCTCCAGAGTAGCTGGGGATTACAGGTGTGCACCACCCTTCCCAGAAAATTTTTGTATTTTTAGTAGAGTCAGGCTTTCGCCATGCTGGTCAGGCTGATCTTGAACTCCTAAGCTCTACCGATGTGCCTGCCCTGGCTTCCCAAAGGGCTGAAATTACAGGCCTGAGACCGGGCACCCAGCCTAATATATTCAATTTGATGAATTTGGAGGTAAGTATACGTCACTGAAACCATCACTATAATCAATATCATAAACATATCTTTCATATCTAAAAATTTCCTCCCATTCTCTATTTTTTGTGATAATACTTAAAAGACCTATCCTTTTAGCAAAATTTTAAGTATATAGTACAGTATTATTAAATACAGGCACTATATTTGTATAGTAGATATCCAGGATTAAATTATCTTGCCCAGCTGAAATTGTGCATCCTTTGACCAATATTTCCCTGTTTCCCCCTCTCTCCTGCCCCTAGAAATCACTGTTCTACTCTCTGCTCCAGTAAGTTTGACTTATTTTAGATTCCTCATATAAGTGTGATCATGCTTCTGTGTCTAGCTTATTTCACTTAACATAATGGCCTCCAAGTTCATTCATGCCATTGCATATTGCAGGATTTCCTTCCTTTTTTTCCCTTCCTTTTTAATGCTGAATAATATTCCATTGTATCTATATACCACATTTTCTTTATCCATTCATCTGTTGATGAACATTTAGGTTGCTTCCATGTTTTAGCTATTGTGAATAATGAATACAATGAACAGGAGAGTTCAGATATCTCTTTAACAACCCGATTTCAATTTCTTTGGACATATACCCAGAAGTGAGATTGCTGGACCATATGGTAGTTTTATTTTTAATTTTCTGAAGAATTTCCAAACTGTTTTCAATAGTGACTGTACCAATTTATTTTCCAACCAATAATGTACCAAGATTCCCTTTTCTCCACATGCTTAGTATCTTCTGTTTTTCTGATACTAGTAACTCTAACTGGTGTGAGATGATATGTCATGGTGACTCTGACTTGCATATCCCTGATGACTAGTGATGTTGAGCACCTTTTCATATACTTGTTGGATATTTGCTGATTCTTAACTGCTCTATGATAGAAAAGAATGTTAAAGAAGAGACAGTTTAATTTTATGTAGAATTATTTAAATTGTGTATGCCCTCTACTGGAAAGCTGAACTTTTTATTTTGCATAAAATATGTGTTTCAGAATATACTATCTTTTTGTGGTAATATATGGAGAATTGATCAAGCACTCTCTCATTTATAATTTTCTAAAAAAAATTCATTAAATATCTATTTATTCTCCTTGAAAAATTCTGAAATATAGCCTTAATCTGATGACTAACTTTCATAATAGTAGTAAAATTCCCTTAGTCCACTTGGTTTGTTAAGTCAATAATCTAAATATGTTTACCTTTGGCAGCATGGGAGTATCCCTCTTCTTTTTCTTTTCTGAATTAGGGTCATCTAATAAGTCTGGCTCAAAAGTATAAAGTTCAGTAAGTTCATTCATCGTAAAATGACGCTCAACCTGCTGCTGATCAACAACTCGAAAAGACAGTGACTGCTTAGTTACTTGCCGATCATAAATCTTATCTTCCATGGTGCCCTTAGTAAAAAGAAGGAAGAATATACAAAAAAATTAAATTTCGTAAGCATAAAAGTTAATCAAGGATAAATATCATTTAATATAAAATGGTAAAACTTCATGGTAATATATTGCCATAAAGAAAAACTCATCAGTAATTTTGCTGAATCCATGAAAGATTTCATCTGTGTAGCATAGTATATCATAACAAATAAAATTACATTATTGATAATCATTCTATATTATCTGACCAAAATGCATTCATGTGTTGCTTTATATATTTCTGTACTCGGTAGCAGAAGGATAGCAGGCAGATACCAGAGTAAACAAAAATAAAGGGGCACACACAGAAAACATTTAAGTAAATGTTGAAGTTAGAATGCAAGAGAACAGTCTGATTCCTTTTCAATGTAATATAATAAGCTATCAACAAACACCATAAACTGCTTTTTTATATCATCTTATTTTCTATAATTTCAAGACAGAAGACTAATATAAATTCCATTACATATAAACTACATTAGATTAAATGTATACATAAATTATATTAAATATAATAAAATTATATGATAAATGAGAATGTAAAGAAGTTCTAAACTTAAATAACAGGTAAGAAAAAAGTAAAGGGCCAGGCATGGTGGCTCACGCCTGTAATCCCGGCACTTTGGGAGGCCGAGGAGGGCGGATCACCTGAGGTCAGGAGTTCAAGACCAGCCTGACCAGCATGGAGAAACCCCGCCTCTACTAAAAATAAAAAATTAGCAGGGCATGGTGATGCAGGTAATCCCAGCTACTTGGGAGGCTGAGGCAGGAGAATCACTTGAACCTGGGAGGTGGAGGTTGCAGTGAGCCGAGATTGTGCCATTGCACTCCATCATCCTGGGCAACAAGAGCTAAACTCCTTCTCCCAAAAAAAAAAGAAAAAGAAAGAAAAGAAAAAAGTAAAAATAAAGATATAAATAATAAAGAGTTTATATAAAGTTGTGAATAATATCTAGTTATTAAAGAAGATCAAATAAGCAAGGATCTACCAAGTAAACAATGATATACCAAAAAAAAAAAAAAAACCACCCAGGCTCTGGTTGAGAAGCCCAGATTTTGGAGGCAGGTTGAGACCCCGGGATTGCATCTGCTTTGGGTAGCATCTGCTAAATCTGTTTACTCACGCAAAATAATCTCAACCTGAGAAAGATGAAATTCCAGAAATGAATATACTACAAAACAGAAAATCAAGAAAGGGCAAAATTGACTTTCACTGCTTTATGTACAGAAATGGTATTCCCAACTTCGTTTAGCTCTTTGTAATACATATATGTTCTATACCTCTAAAATATTATCAGTTTTACATGAATTTTCAATATGGAAAAGAGAATTATAAACCTACCTGAGCTAAGAACCTATATACATAAACAGGCTTAGTTTGTCCAAAGCGATAAACTCTGAATATACTCTGGATGTCATAAGATGGATTCCAAGAAGCATCGAATATAATTACTCGATTAGCAGCTACCAGATTAATTCCTAGAGATCCTGCTTTAGTAGAAATGATGAATAATCGCCCTCTGAAAATGAAAATATAGAAAAAATGCTTCAATAATGAGTGCTTTACAATATGACTTTTTGATACTTGGGCAGTTTTTTTTTTAACTATGAGGAGTTCAGAGAATTCATTTCTTACTGAAGAAAGTAAGACATTATCTAAGGATTCAGGTTGATAATACAAATAAATGCCCAGGAGGAATTATATCGTTGAAAAATAGTCTGATTGAAGAATAAAAATGAAATGATAATCATATATTTACAATGTAGTAAAGGTTTTATTTACAGATTTCTGAATAAATTTAGAGAATTTATATATAACTTGGAAGTCCACATTGTATTGGGTATCGCTAGGGCCACTAAGTACATGATAATGAATAACAATGCAAAATTAGGCAAGTATGCAGGGGTGACTCAACGTTTATAATCTAGCATAATGAAAATAAGGAGAGAAGTTAGATAGAGGCCAGGTATTGAGGTAGATAAAACAGTAGCAATAAAACAGACACAGGGCTTCAGGAAGGGTGTTTCTAAATAAAAAGAAAAGAAACTGATAGATTATCTGTTGTGTTGAAACACACGGATTAATAAGATGTCTTTTTTTTTTTTTTTTTGAGACAGAGACTTGCTCTGTCTCTCAGGCTGGAGTGCAGCGGCGCAATCTCAGCTCACTGTAACCTCCACCTCCCAGGTTCAAGTGATTCTCCTGCCTCAGCCTCCTGAGCAGGTGGGATTACAGGCGTGCATCACCATGCCAGGTTAAATTTTGTATTTTTAGTAGATAAAGTGTTTTACCATGTTGGCCAGGCTGGTTTCGAACTCCTGACCTCAGGTGATTCACCTACCTCAGCCTCCCAAAGTGCTGGGATTACAGGTGTGTGCTACCATGCCTGGCCAGGATTTATAGTATTTCTACAGGAGAATTTGGAAATGAATTGGTGATAGGTATATAGAAAACTATGCAAATGGTAAAAACAAATCAATACTTCAGCAAAACATAGTAAGTACAAAAAAAAGGAAAAACAATCACTGTAGTGAAGTAGCTTACAAATATTTACATAGCCACAATAAAGAAAACACTCCAAATTAATTTAGGCAAATATGAAAAATTATATTGGGAAAACGAATGAGGAAAAGTGTGCATGTGCTTGTGCCTACCTTACACTTTAGAAAGGAGGTATGTATGTAAGTAAGTACAAATTGCCAAGAGTTGAAATTGGTTACCTCCAGAAAGTAGAAATCACAGGTAGAAAGAGGTTTGGTCACAGGACTGGTTTTTATTTGAAGCCTTGTAAAACTGTTTTTTAAAAATATGTAAATATATTACTTTGACATTAATGAAAATTTAATTTGAAAAAAATTGATAAACACTTTTTGAAAATAAAAACAACTCTAAGGAAAAAAATTACTCAGTTCCAATCCCCAGTAACAACCTCCATTCAAATCATGATATATTTCCTATAGGTTTCTTTTTTCTAAGTATATACATTTAAAATTTTGTAGCCAGGATAGCATCTGTATATACAGTATTTATTATGAATAGTTCTCCAAATTTCTTGGTAAACACCATGATTGGTAGCTGCAGAGTATTTCACTGGATGACTGTACAATAATTTATTTAATAATTTGCTTATTGCTGTGTTAGAGTGACAAAATCCCTGGAATATAATAAGCTCTCAATAACCAACATGAAAATGTCTTTCTTTTCTCTCATGAAAGAAAAATAGTCACTAAAATGCCATACTAATTACATTTACACATTCATTATACACTAGAATGCAAAGAAATTCTAAATTTAAATGATGAGAAAGAGTTTACAACAAGTTAGTTTACAAATCATATTATATACTAAAAAAATAATGGTATAAAATAAATAGACATACTGAATTCATGTTTTATGTCAATTTGGAGCTACTACACATCTATGAATACAGACTATAGAAATATCGTAAAAGCTAACCAATTCTGAAGAAAATATATTCAGTGTTATTTTATAATAGCCTAAGTTTGAAAATTTAAAAATATGTATAACATAGAGAATTAAGTTTCACTCTGGCTATATTACCATTAAAAATCCAAAATATTACATTATATGGAAGAAAAGCAGAACACAGAGCCTTACTAAACACAATTGCAAATGCATTAAAAAACAAAACACATACACATAATGTTAATAGTGGTTCTCTGTGGACAGTGGGATTATGATGACAAGTTTCATCTTTATACCTCTATAACACATATTCATTACAAAGAATAAACTGTAGCATCTTTAATTAGAAGACACACCTGAAGGTTTATGGGTATATGCTGCTCCAAAATTATTCCACTTATTAGTATCTATTCCACATAAGCAAAAGATGGCATAGAACTATACAAAATACTCAAGCCTACAGAATGGTATAAACTACGTAGGCTAAAAAACACACATACATACATACACACAACACAAAAGAAACCTTAAAGAACTTCAATATCTAAGTCCATACTGAGATAAACTACCCAGTACATTTTTTAGATATTCTTAATACTAAGTATTAGTATTAAAGTATATACTTAAAACAAATATAATTAAAATATAAAGTATTTGCATAGTACTCCTGTAAACCACCTTCCACATGTCTTTTGATAAAAGTATTTCTGTCAGGTACATATCTAAGAGTGGAATTGCTGAGTCATAGAGTATTTATATGCACTGTTAAACTGAACAAACAGTTCTGTAAAATAGTTATTCCAGTTCACATTCCCACCAGCAGTATATGAGACTTCCAGTTGTTCTGGTCCTTGACAACTCATGGTACTATCTTTCTGTTTTTATTGTAACCTTTAAAAACAGTTTAAGGTTCACAAAAATTACAGCAGTTGAGTTCCCATGTACCTTCACTCGGCTTTCCCCCAATGGTACCCTACAACTTACATAACAACAATACATTGTTAAAACCAGGAAACTGATGTTGGTATAAACTCAGGTACAGAGCTCATTTGGGTTTCATCAGTTTTTGTTTGATGTACACTTCTACAAAATTTTGACATGCATGTAGAATCATGTAACCATTACCAAAGCAGGATACAGAACTATCCTATCATCACAAAAAAAATCCTTCCGTTATTTCTTTTTATTCACACCCTTCCCCTAACCCTAAACCCTGTAAACCACAGATCTGTTCTCTATCATTACACTTTTGTCAGATCAAGAATGGCATTTTCCAGTTAGCATGAGATCCATCTAAGTTATTGCTTGGATCAGTATCAATAGTTCATTCCTTTTTACCACTGAGCAGTATTCCATTATATAGATATAACACAATTTGTTCATCCATTCGCATGTTAAATAACATTTGGATGTTTCTAGTTTGAGGCCATTATAAATAAAAGCTGCTGTGAACATTTGTGTTTAAGATTTTATGTGAAAATGTTTACAATTCTATGGAATAAATTTCTGAGAGTGCAATTGGAGGGTTATATGACAAGTATGTTTAGTTGTATAGTTTTGCTTTTATAAACTGCCAAATTTGTATTCCAGAATGGTTTTATCATTTTATGTTCCCACCAATAATGTAGGACAGATCCAGTTTCTTTTGTATCCTCAGCACCATTTAATGCTGTCACTATTTTTTATTTTAGCCATGCTGATAGGTGTAAAGTGACAACTCATGTGCTTTTAAATTACATTTTCTTTCTTCTTTAGAGACAGGATCTCACTCTGTCTCCCAGGTTGGGGTGCAGGGGTACAGTCATAGCTCACTGGAACCTCAAATTCCTGGGCTCAAGTCATCCTCCTGCCTCAGCCCTCTAAGTAGCTGTAACTATGGACATGTACCACGATGTCCAGCTATTTGTATTTAATTTTCTATAGAGACAGATTCTTGCTATGTTGCCTAAGCTGGTCTTGAACCCATGGCCTTAAGTGATCCTCCCACCTCCGCCTCCCAAAGCCCTGGGATTATAGGCATGAGCCACCAGCCTCACCAAAATTACATTTCCCTAATGGCTAGTGATGCCATCTTTTCATATGCTCATTTGACACGCATAGCCTTCTTCAGGAAAATGTCAATTCAGGTCCTTTGCCCATTTTCTAACTGGGTTGTTTTCTTTCTGAGAGTTACTTGTACATTCTGATGATTCCTTTGTTAAATATGCAAATTTCAAATATTTCTCCCAGTCTGCGAGTTGTCTTTTCATTAACAGTCTTCCATAGACAAAAGTTTTTATTTTTGATTAAGTCCAATTATTGATTTCTTTAATGGATTATATGCCGTTGGCATCATGACTAAGAACTCTGCCTAACCCTACTTGCAGACGATTATCTTCTATATATTATTAAGTAAAACAGTTTTACATTTAGATTTATGATTTATTTTGACTTCATTATATTTTAATATGGGAAAGGCTTAAGTAAAGGTTTGTTTTTGGCCTATGAAAGTCTAATTGTTTCAATACCATTTTTTGAAAAGGCTATGCTCTCTCCATTTAATTGCTTTTGCATCTTTGTCAAAACCATTTTTAACTTGCATTTCTCTGATGATTAATAAGGATCATCATGCTTTCATACATTTATTGGCCATTTGGATATCATCTTTTGTATAAAGTCCTATTTAAGTTTTTGCCCATTTTTCCAACGGGTTGTCTAGTTATTGATTTTTAAGAGTTCTTTATATATCCTGGACGACACTTCTTTGGATCTATATATTGGAAACGGCTTCTCCAACTTCATGGCTTGCCTTTACACTCTCAACGTGAAATGACATTTGCATTAGTCAGGGTATTCCAGAGAAACAGAATCAACAGGAGTTAAGAACTTGTGTGTGTGTGTGTGTGTGTGTGTGTGTGTGTGTAGATATATTACCGGATTCACCTCACTGTGACTATGAAAGCTGAGAAGTGCTACAATGTGATGTCCACAAGCTGCAAAAGCAGGGAAGCTAACTATATAAATCCTGGTCCCAGTTCGAAGGTCTGAGATTCAGGGAGTAGGGTTGTGGGTGCGGGCAGTATAAAGGCTGAAGAACCAGGACTGCCAATCTACAAGAGCTGGAGAAGATGAATATCCCTGCTCAAAGAGAGAGAGAGAGAGAACAAATTTGCCTTTCCTCTGCATTTTTGGTCTATTCAGGCCCTCAATAGATAGGATGATGCCCACTCACATTGATGAGGGCAATCTTCTTTACTGAGTCTACTAATTCAAATAACCTTTCAGGGGTACCCTCACAGATGCATCCAGAAGTGTTTTACCAGCTGCACTGGCATCTCTTGGTCCAGTCAAACTGACATATAACATTAACTATCACACATTTGGTCAACAGAAGTCCTTAATTTTAATGAAGTCCAAATTATGAATCTTTCCCTTTATAGTTAGTACTTTGTGCGCCCTGTGTATGACCATCTTCTTACTACAAGATCAGGAAAATAACCTTTGTTGATTACTTCTAAAAATTTTATTGTTTTCACTTCCAAATTAAACACTATAATTCACTGGAAATAGTTACAAGAGAAATGCAAATTAAACTCTGAAGCATTACCACTATATATCCATCACAAGCTTTAGAAAAAAGGACAAACAACAAGTGATGTTGAGGTCAGAGAACAACTTAAATGCACATACACTACTGGTGGGAGCACAAATTGGTACAACCATTTGTAAAAATGTTTTGGCTGTATAAGGTAAAGATGAACGTGCCTATTACACAGTAATATCACTTTCAGGAATATATACACAAACATACACACACATACTTTTTTCTTCATCAGAAGCCATATACGACAATTATTTTTAAAGTTTAATCTTGAACTTTCACTTAGAGAAATGGAGTAGACATACTGTTCCCTATTCCTCACCACAAGTACAGCTAAAAATTCTGTATATATACAAGGAACAAAAGCAGCTCTGAAAAATGAGAAGGATGAGGCAAATGGTAGGGACCTCAGGATATAAAGGATAATGTGGTACTGAGTTTCATGGGATACCTTTTTACTTTTAAAATCTTCTTTTTCTTGAGACAGGGTCCTAAATCGTTCACCCATGGTGGAGTGCAATGGCGTGATCACTGCTCACTCTAGCTTGACCTGCAGGGCTCATGCGCTCCTCCCGCCTCAGCCTCCTGAATAGCTGGGACTGCAGAAATGCACTAATGCACCCAGCTAATTTTTATTTTTATTTTTTTTGTAGAGACAGGGTCTCACTAGTTGCCCAGACTGGTCTTAAACTCCTGTGCTCAAGTGATCCTCCTGCTTCTGCCTCGCAAAATGCTGAGATTACAGGTGTGAGCCACCGAACCCAGCTATTATAGGCTTTCTTTCTGCCTCATGCATCCTACGTCGGTTGCTGAAGAACTCCAGAAGGTACTATCAAAAAAATCTCCAAGAAAAGCCTACCCTCCACTCCAGCCAAGGGACCAGGAAGGAGGTAGCATAGCAAGACAGAACATGATAGGATAACCACCCAATTCCAACCAAACAGTACAGCAAAAAATGCAGCTGTGAGAAGGGAAAATCCAAGACCAAATAGGAACAGCTCCAGAGTACAATTCCCAGCAAGAACAACGCAGAGGGTGAGTGCTCACTGCACTTCCCCAAACAAGTTTTCACTGCCCGCAGAACAGGAAATTCCTGGGCCAAAAAGCGCTGCAAGTTATCAACATGGCTGTTTCAGTGGGTGCTATGGGTTGGCACACAGAAAGTCACACAAATCTGGGTGGCCATTTCAACTGATGTCTGGAACACATAGGAGACAGAGCCACCCATACAACTGAAAGGGAGGGGGCTGAGACAGAGAAGCAGGTGATCTGGCTAGGGGTGTACCACCCCACAAAGCAAGCAATCTGAAACACTCTGGAATGAGAGTCCCGCAGCAAGAAAAGCTGGACCCAGGACGGTCCAGCTCAGTGGGGGGAAGGGGTCCACCACTACCAATGCAGTCCACCAATATAGAGGCAGTTCACACAGCAGCTAGACAGAGCCTGCGGCAGCTCAGCAACACCTCTGCTGACAGACAGTGACTAGACTACTCTGTGCAGGACACGGCATCTACGAAAAAAGGCAGCAGTACATCAGGAACTTATAAATGAAGCCAACCTTCCTAGGACAGAGCACCTGGGAAAGGAGGCAGTTATGAGTTCCACTGGAGCAGACTTAAAGGTCCCTGCCCAGCAGCTCTGCACAGAAAAATGCAGCTCCCATCACAGCACTTGAGCTCCTATAAGGCACAAGACTGTATCCTCAAGCAGCTCCCCAACCGCCGTATACCCAAAGAGATACCTCATAAAGAAGAACTCAGGCCAACATCTAGCGGGTACCCTTCTGGGATGAAGATAACAGAAGAAGAAACTGGCAGTAACCCTTAGTGTTCTGCAGCCCCCGTGGTGATCCCCAGGCAAGCAGGGTCTGGAGTGGACCTCTAGGAGTCCTGCAGCAGAGGGGTCTGACTGTTTGAAGTAAAACTAAGAAACAGAAAGAAATAGCTTGAACATCAACAAAAAGGATGTCCACTCGAGAGACTGCATTATAAAGTCACCAACTACAAAGACCACAGGTAGATAAAACCACTAAGATGGAAAGAAACCAGCACGAAAAGGATGAAAACACCAAAAACCAGAACGCTTCTCCTCCTCCAAGGGAACACAACTCCTCACCATCAAGGGAACAAAACTGAATGGAGAATGAGTGTGACGAATTGACAGAAGCAGGCTTCAGAAGGTTGGTAATAACAAACTTCTCAGAGCGAAAAGAACATATGCTAACCTGATGCAAAGAAACTAAGAACCTAGAAAAAAGAGTAGATGAGATGCTAACTAGAATAAACAGCTTAGAGAAGAATATAAATGACTTGATGGAGGTGAAAAACACAGCATGAGAACTGCATGAAGAATACACAAGTTTCAATAGCCAAATCGACCAAGCAGAAGAAAGGATATCAGAGATTGAAGATCAACTCAATGAAATAAAACAAGAAGGCAAGAACAGAGAGAAAAGAAATGAACAAACCATCCAAGAAATATGGGATTATGTGAAAACACCTAATCTACGTTTGATAGGTGTACCTGAATGTGATGGGGAGAATGGATCCAAGATGGAAAATACTCTTCAGGATATTATCCAGGAGAACTTCCCCAACCTAACAAGGCAGGCCAATATTCAAGTCAAGGAAATACAGAGACCACCACAAAGATACTCCTCAAGAAGAGCAACCCCAAGGCATATAACCATCATATTCACCAGGGCTGAAATGAAGGAAAAAAGGCTAAGGGCAGCCAGAGAGAAAGCCCGGGTTACCCACAAAGGGAAGCCCTTCAGACTCACAGCGGATCTCCTGGCAGAAACCCTACAAGCCAGAAGAGAGTGGTGGCCAATATTCAACATCCTTAAAGAAAAGAACTTTCAACCTAGAATTTTATATCCTGCCAAACTAATCATAAACGAAGGAGAAAGAAAATCCTTTACGGACAAGCAATGGCTGAGAGATTTCATCACCACCAGCCCTGCCTTACAAGAGCTTCTGAAAGAAACACTAAACATGGAAAGGAACAACCAGTACCAGCCACTCCGAAAATGTACCAAATGGTAAAGACCATCAACATACTTAAGAAAATGCATCAACTAACAGGCAAAACATCCACCTAGCATCAAAATGGCAGGATCAAATGCACACATAACAATATTAACCTTAAATGTAAATGTTCTAAATGCCCCAATCAAAAGACACAGACTGGAAAATTGGATAAAAAGTCAAGACCCATCGCTATGGTTGTATTCAGGAAACTCATCTCACATGCAAAAACACACATAGGCTAAAAATAAAGGGATGGAGGAAGATTTACTTAGCAAATGGAGAGCAAAAAACCAACAAAGGTCAAAAGAGACAAAGAAGGGCATTAGATAATGGTAAAAGAATCAATGCATGGAGAAGTGCTAACTTAGATTCTAAATATATAAACACCCAATACCAGAACACTGAGGTACATAAAGCAAGTTAACAACCTACAAAGAGACTTAGACTCCCACACAGTAATAGTGGGAGACTTTAACACTCCACTGTCAATATTAGACGGATCAATGAGACAGAAAATTAACAAGGATACCCAGTACTTGAACTCAGATCTGGAACAAACGGATGTAATAGGCATCTACAGAACTCTCCACCTCAAATCCACAGAAAATACATTCTTCGCAGCACCACATTGCACCTACTCTATAATTGACCAGATAATTAAATGTAAATCTCCTCAGCAAATGCAAAATAACAGAAATCATAACAAACAGTCTCTCACACCACAGGGAAATCAAATTAAAACTCAGAATTAAGAAACTAACTCAGAATCACACAACTTCATGGAAACTGAACAACTGGCTCCGGAATGTTGACTGGATAAACAATGAAATGAAGGCAGAAATAGAGATGTTCTTTGAAACCAACGAGAAAGAAGACACAAAGTACCAAGAATCTCTGGGACACATTATAAGCAGTGTCTAGAGAGAAATTTATAGCAATAAATGCCAACATGAGAAGTCAGGAATGATCTAAAATCGACACCCTATCATCAAAATTGAAAGAGCTAGAGGAGCAAGATCAAAAAACGCAAAAGCTACAGAAGACAAGAAATAACTAAAATCAGAGCAGAACTGAAGGAGATAGAAACATAAAAAACCCTTCAAAAACAATCAATATCCAGGAGCTGTTTTTCTGAAAAGATCAACAAAAGAGACCGCTAGCCAGATTAATTAAAAAGAAAAGAGCGAAGAATCAAATAGATGCAATAAAAAACAATAAAGGTGATATTGCCAGTGATTCCACAGAAATACAAATTACCATCAGACATTACTACAAACAACTCTATGTACATAAACCAGTAAACCTGGAAGAAAGGGATAAATTCATGGACACTTGCACCCTTCCAAGCCTAAACCAGGAAGAAGTTGAAACCATGAACAAACCAATAACAAGGGCTGAAGCTGAGGCAGAAATTAATATCTTATGAAGCAAAAAAAGCACAGGTCCAGATGGATTCATAGCTGAATTCTATGAGATGTACAAAGAGAAGCTGATACTATTCCTTCTGAAACTATTCAAAACAATACAAAAAGAGGGAATCCTTCCCAAATCATTTTATGTGACCAACATCATCCTGATGCCAAAACCCGGCAGAGACTCAACAAGAAAAGAAAACTTCAGGCCAATATCCATGATGAACATAGATGCAAAAATCTTCAATAAAATACTGGCAAACAGATTGCAACAGTACATCAAAAAGCTTATCCATCACAATCAATTAGGCTTCATCCTGGGGATGCAAGGCTGGTTTAACATATGCAAGTCTATAAACATAATCAGTCACATCAGGTTCTGTTTACAGAACCAAAGACAAAAACCACATGATTATCTCAATTGATGCAGAGAAGGCCTTCGACAAAATTCAACAGCCCTTTATGCTAAAAACTCTCAATAAACTAGGTATCGATGGAACGTATCTCAAAATAATAAAAGCTATTTACGACACCTAATATCATCCTGAATAGGCAAAAACTGGAAGCATTCCCTTTGAAATCTGGCACGAGACAAGGATGCCCTCCCTCATCACTCCTATTCAATACAGTATTGGAAGTTCTAGCCAGAGTAATTAGCCTAGAAAAAAAAAATAAAGGATATTCAAATAGGAAAGGAAGAGGTCAAATTGTCTCTATTTGCAGACAACATGATTGTATATTTAGAAGACCCCACTGTCTCAGCCCAAAATCTCCTTAAACTGATAAGCCAATTCAACAAAGTCTCAGGATACAAAATCAATGTGCAAAAATCACAAGCATTCCTATACACCAATAACAGACTTAAAGAGAGCCAAAACAAGAACAAACTGCCATTAACAATTGCTACAAAGAGAATAAAATACCTAGGAATACAACTAACAAAGAATGTAAAGGACCCTCCAAGGACAATTATAAACCACTGCTCAAGGAAATAAGAGAGGACACAAACAGATGGAGAAACATTCTATGCTCATGGTTAGAGAGAATCAATATCATGAAAACAGCCATACTGCCCAAAGTAATTTATACATTCAATGCTATCCCCATCAGGCTACCAATGACCCTCTTCACAGAACTGGAAAAAACCACCTTAAACTTCATATGGAACCAAAAGAGATCCCGCATAGCCAAGACAATTCTAAGCAAAAGGATCAAAGCTGGAGGCATGACACTATTTGACTTCAAACTATACTACAAGGCTACAGTAATCAAAACAGCATATGGAACCAAAAGAGAGCCCACATAGTCAACTCAATTCTAAGCAAAAAAAAAAAAAACAAAAAAAAACAAGCTGGAGGCATCACACTGCCTGACTTCAAACTATACTACAAGGCTACAGTAATCAAAACAGCATGGTACTGGTACCAAAACAGAGATATAGAAAAATGGAACAGAACAGAGGCCTCAGAGGCAATGCTACACATCTACAGCCATCTGATCTTGGACAAACATGACAAAAACAAGCAATGGGGAAAGGATTATCTGTTTAATAAATGATGTTGGGAAAACTGGCTAGCCATGTGCAGAAAGCAGAAACTGGACCCCTTCCTGACACCTTACACTAAAATCAACTCCAGATGGATTAAAGACTTAAACATAAAGACCTAACACCATAAAAACCCTACAGGAAAACTGAGGCAAAACCATTTCTCACATAGACATAAGCAAGGACTTCATGACTAAAACACCAAAAGCATTGGCAACTAAAGCCAAAATAGACAAATGGGATCTAATTAAACTCTAGAACTTCTGCACAGCACAAGAAACAATCATTAGAGTGAACTGGCAACCAACAGAATGAAAAAAAATTTTTGCAATCTACCCATCTGACAAAGGGCTAATATCCAGAATCTACAAAGAACTAAAACAGGTTTACAAGAAGAAAAAAAGCAAACCCATTCAAAAGTGGTTGAAGGATATGCACAGACACTTTTCAAATAAAGACATTTATGAAGCCAACAAACATATGAAAAAATGCTCATCATCACTGGTCATTAGAGAAATGCAAATCAAAACCACATTGAGATACCACCTCACACCAGTTAGAATGGCGATCATTTAAAAATCTGGAGACAACAGATGCTGGAGAGAATGTAGAGAAATAGGAACACTTTTACACTGGTGGTGGGAGTGTAAATTAGTTCAACCATTGTGGAAGACAGTGTAGCGATTCCTCAAGGACATAGAAATACAAATTCCATTTGACTCAGCAATCCCATTACTGGGTATACATCCAAAGGATTATAAATCATTCTATTACAAAGACACATACACACGTACGTTCAGTGCAGCACTGTTTACAATAGCAAAGATCTGGAGCCAACCCAAATGCCCATCGATGATAGACTGGACAGGAAAATGTGGCACATACACACCATGGAATACTATGTGGCTATAAAAAAACGATGAGTTCGTGTCCTTTGTAGGGACACTGATGAACCTGAAAACCATCATTCTCAGCAAACTGACACAATAACAGAAAATCAAACACCGTATGTTCTCAC
Source organism: Callithrix jacchus (assembly GCF_049354715.1). Taxonomy (NCBI): domain Eukaryota; kingdom Metazoa; phylum Chordata; class Mammalia; order Primates; family Cebidae; genus Callithrix; species Callithrix jacchus. Next base: position 75,206,074 of record NC_133524.1, read on the forward strand.
TTATAGGCGGGTGTTGAACCATGAGAACACAAGGACATAGGGAGGGGGGCATCACAAAGTGGGGTCTGTTTGGGGGAGGACAGTGGTGGATAGGGAGGTTGGGGAGGGATAACATGGGGAGAAGTGCCAGATGTAGGTGACGGGCGGATGGAGGCAGCAAACCACATTGCCACGTATGTACCTAGGCAACAATCCTGCATGTTTTGCACATGTACCCAGAACCTAAAGTGTGATAAAAGATATATTTAATATATATATATTTAAAAATGCAGCTGAACCCTCATCCCTCTACCATAACCAAGTTATAACAAGGCACTGCCAGGATGGGGTCAGAGAATCTGATTTAACAAGGTCCTCCCTCTCACCCAATAATGTCCATAAAGACCATGTAGGGAAACTATACATACACCCACAACCAGCAGTTATAAAAAAAGCCCTTCTATTCCTACTGGAACTATACCACCATCTAGTAACTAGTGAGTTACTCCCTGTGGTGTCAGTGGAGGCCATCTGTGGAGAAGTAAACAGGTAATCTTGAGCCTCTGTCCCCCCACCCAGCCAAGATAATACCAGTAGAGGCATAATGAGGAGACTGAACTCCCGCTATCAACTGGCAACAATGTGGTAGGGCACCACATGCCCTGCCAAAATATTTGTTAGAAGACACTTACTATAACAAAAGATTTAAATATGATCCAGCATCTCACGATACGGTAACCAAAATGCCCAGTTTAAATAGTACTTTCTAATAAAAACCAGAAAAATCTCCAGTTCAATGAGAAAAGACAATCAACAAGACACTAACACTGAGATGACAAAAATGTTAGAATTGCCTGACAAGGATTTTTAAAGTCGTTATTATGAAAACACCTCATAAGCAATTATTAACACACTTGAGACAAATGAAAGAAATAGTCTCAGCAAGGAAACAGAAGACATAAAAAAGAACCAAATGAAAATTTCAGGCTGGGCATGGTGGCTCATGCCTGTAATTCCAGCATGTTGGGAGGCCAAGGCAGGCAGATTATTTGAGGCCAGAAGTTCAAGACCAGTTTGGCCAAAATGATGAAACCCCGTCTCTACTCAAAGTACAAAAGTTTGCTGGGTGTGCTGGTGCATGCCTATATAACCCCAGCTATTTGGGTGGCTCAGGCACGAGAATTGCTTGAACCTAGAAGGCAGGGTTTGCAGTGAGCCGAGATCTTGTCACTGCACTCCAGCTTGGGCGAGAGTGAGCCCTTGTTTCGAAATAAATAAATAAATAAATAAAAATAGAACTGAAAAATATAACAGAAATTAAAAACTCAGAATGAGTTGAGTAGAATGCAGAGAAGAAAAGATTCTGTGACTTTGAAGCCTAAACTACAGAAATGGCCTAAATTGAACAACAGAGAAAAATAGAATGGAAAAGAGACTCAAGGACCCATGGGAGTATAACAAAAGATTTAACATTTTTGTCATTAGAGTTCTAAAAGAAGAGTTCCTAAGGAGGGGCTGAAAAGGTATTCAAAGAAATAATTACTGAAAATTACTAAAATTTATCAAGAAACATAAACCTGCAGGTACAAGTAGCTGAATGAACCACAAACAAGATAAACCCAAACAAATCCGTGACAAGATACATCAGTCAGTCATCTTCTGAAAATGCAGAAAAATAATCTTGAAAGAAGAGAGAAACAACATCTTATCTAAGGGGGGAAAAACAACTCAAACAGCAGGTTTCTCATAAGAAACCAGAGAGACAAGAAGGTGGTGACACAATATTTTTCGTGTGCTGAAAGGAAAGAATTGACAACCTGCAATTCTATTTCCATTTGAAATACCATTAAAGAATAAAGGGGAAATCATTTGTTGCCAGCAGACTTGCTCTGGCTAGGCCAGGTGTGGTGGCTCATGCCTGTAATACCAGCACTTTGGGAGGCCAAAGCAGGTAGATCACTTGAATTCAGGAGTTCAAGACCAGCCTGGGCAACATGGTGCAACCATCTCTACAAAAAAATACAGAAATTAACTATGCATGGTGGTGTGCACCTGAGTCCCAGCTACTTGGGAAGCTGAGGTGGGAAGATGGCCTGAGCCTGGGAGGTCAAAGCTGCAGTGAGCTGAGATTACGCCACTGTATGCCAGCCTGGATGACAGAGAGAGACCCTGCATTTAAAGAAAAAAACAAAAAAAACAAGAAAGAATGGCTAAAACAAATTCTCTAAATACAAAGCAAATGATATAAAAGAAGGAATAGTGAAACATTAGGGAGAAGTAACAATTAAAACAGCAAATTATAAATATGAGTCTATACAACACTTTCCTTCTGCAGTGTTTTCTAAATTACATTCTAAAATTGAAAAAAGAATGACAACACAAACTGATATGGTTAAACACTTGAGACAGTCATATTATAAAAAGGGAATCAAAAGGATATAAAGAGGTAAGGTTTCTGCACCTCAATCAAACTTGCAAAATGACACCAGTAGACTGTAACAAGTGTGTGTATATATATGATGTTAAAACCTACTGCAACCACTATCAAAGCGATACAAAGAGATACACTTAAAAAACACTATAGATGAATCAAAACAGTTTAAAAAATATAAAACTAACCCACAGGAAGGGAGGAAAAATAAATCATAAACAAAAGAAAATAGAATGAAAGAGAAAAAAATTGAACAAAAAAATAAAATGGCAGACTGAAGTCCATACATTAAATATAAATGGTCTACACACACCATTTAAAAGAAAGAATGGGTAAAAAATAAAATAAAAACATGACTCAAAAAAAAAAATGACCCAACCACATGCTGTCTATAAGAAACTCACTTCAAACACAACACTATAGGTGAGTTGAAGTAAAAGGATGAAAAACTATATACCATGCAAACATCAATCAAAATAAAACAAGAGTGGTTATATCAGTATCAGAGGAAAGAAAACTATGAGGGATAGGGACACAACAATACTAAACGTTTATAATAACAGAGCTGAAAATATCAGAAGTAAAACCTAACAGAACTGAAGGAGAAACAGACAAATCCACAATTATAGTTGGAGACTTCAACCTTCCTCTGAAAAGCTGAAAACCACCCAGACAAAAAAAATCAGCATAAAGAAGAATACAACAAACTCATGGAAGAAAAAATAATCAATATTTATAGAACATTCCATCCAACAACAGCAAGGTACATATTCTCTTCAAGGCCCAGTCTACTTGGGACATAAAACATAGCACAATAAACTTAAAAGGACTGAAATCATACAGAGTATATTTCCTCAACATAATTGTATTAAACTAGAAATCCACAACAGAACAATAATGGGAACCTCCAAATGCATGAAAATTAAACAATATGCTTCTAGCTATGAGTCAAAGATGAATTCTGAAAGAAAATAAAAATATACTGAACTAAATGGAAATATAACACACCAAAGTTTGCATAACTAAAGCAGTGCTGAAGGGAAAATTTATAACACTAAATGCTTAGAATTAAATTTAAATTAAAGAAGAAAATTCTCAAATCAAATTAGTAATCTAAGCATCTACCTCCAAAAAGTAGAACAAGAAGAGTAAAACAAACCAAAAGCAACATGAAATTAAAATAGAATTGAAACTGACAAACCTCTAGCAAGTATAATATACAGAAAACACACAAATTACCAGTATTAGGAATGAAACAGAAGTTAATCACTATAGATCCTAAAGACATGAAAAGGATATTAACAAAATGCTATGAACAAGTCTATACATACATTTGAAATTATGAATAAATGAACCAATGAAGTGAACAAAAGCACAAACTACCACAATTCTTAAGATTAACACAAATCCCCATAATCTTTATCAGAAAATAGAAAACAATTCTTATTTTATGAGGTCAATATTAACCTGATACTAAAACCAGACAACAACACAAAACAACTGAATATATAACAGTTAACACTCATAAATATCTCTCGACAAAATATCAGAACCCAGTACTATATAAAAAGAATTATCCTTATGACCAAGTGACGTTTTATTCCAGGAGTGAAAGGTTGGTTCAGTATTCAAAAACAGATCTACATAGCACACCATATTAACAGATTAAGAAGAAAAAACAGACAATACTGAGACAGAAAAAGCATTAGACAAATGTAAACATCCATTTGTCATAAAAACTCAGAAAATTAAGAATAGAGGGAAACGTCAACTCGATGAAGAGTAATCACAAAAAAACATACAGCATGACTGTGCACTCTTATAGCCCCATCTATTCAAAGAGGGTAAGGCAGGAGGATCTCTTGAGCTTAGGAGTTGGAGGCTGCAGTGTGGTATGGTCACACAACAGAACCCTGATCAGGGTGATAGATAGATACCTAGATACCTTGTCTCAAAACAAAAACAGAAACAAAAATAACCCCCTCAACCCCCGCCGCCAAAAAAACAAAAACAAAACAAAAAAAAACCTTCATTACCTGTGATGTTAGCTAACATAAAAATCAGAATATGCAGCAACATCTTGATACTCTAAAAACACAATACCAAAAACGTTAAGAAAATCATTTCTAAATTTGATCTAAGCCAAAATGTGGAGAAGCAATAGGGAAGAAAATTATTTCTGTATAATGAGATTATAAGTTTTTTCTCCGAAAAAACTTATCTAACTTAGCTAACATCACAGGTAATGAAGACAAAATGCTTTTCTCCTAAGATCAGGAAGAAGGTGAGGATGTCCACTCTTACCACTGCTATTAACCATATTACTCTAAAGTTTTAACCAGTATGAGCAATAGGAAGGGATATAGCAATACTAAATGTGTATAATAAACAGAGCTGAAAATATCAGAAGCAAAACCTGACAGAACTGAGAGGAGAAATAGACAAACTCACAATTATAATTGGAGACTTTTCTTGCAATAAGGCAAGTGAGACGGACGGATGAATGAATGCATTCTACACCATTACAGTGTTTCAAGTGGGCTGGGGATGGCCGTTGGCTGCTTTCAGAAGGTAAATTGCAACCAATCAACCCAGACCCTTTGTCCATCACACATTTATTCCCTCAAGTTTTTACAACACAGGTTCTAAGTTAATACACTTGTGGTTAATTAATATGGTTAAGAGAACGGTTTTGGGAATGATAAAAGCTTTAGGTTCTGGGGCCCATAGTAAATACTATTAACAGGTAATTCCCCTTTGGTCCTCCCCAGAGGGGCAGTCCAGCACAACATTAACATGAGTAAACAGCCTGGAGACAAATGGGTGTGGGGCAAGGCCTTTGATCATATCTATCTCTCCCTAACTTAAAATAATGGACCAGTCACCACCTTCAGCCTGTCCCAATAAAATCTTTCAGCCTTCCAAAAGGTTTGAGGTTATAATCTATAACTTTCCTTAAATATTTTCCATACTATTTTGCTGCCACCCCAAGTCAATAGCAACAGGCAACAAAAGGAAACAAACAGCATACAGATCATAAAAAAAGAAATAAAGCTATCCCTACTAGCAGATAATATAACGGTCCATTTAGAAAATCCAAAGAAATCCACAAAACAAACTTCTAGAACAAATGAAGTCAGCAAGATTACAGACAAAAGACCAACAAAAAATCAATTGCATTTCTATATTTGAGCAATGAACACATGGAAATGAAAATTTAAAATACAGTATCATTTACAATGACTCAAAAAAAGAGAATACCTGGGTTTAAATCTATCAAAAGATCTACAGGACATGTATACTGAAAACTACAAAATGTTGATGGAAGAAATCAAAGATTCGCATCAATGGAGAGATACACTGTGTTCACAGATCAGAAAACTCAATGGAAAAGTTATCGATTCTCTACTGCTAAAAATATTACAATTGAAAAGAGATTTTAGACTTGCGCCAAGATGGCCAAATAGGAACATCTCCAGAGTGCAGTCCCAGCAAGTTCCCTCACTCACAGGCGGGTGTTGAACAATGAGAACACATGCACACAGGGAGGGGAGCATCACATACTGAGGTCTCTGGGTGGGTGGGGGGGACTAGGGGAGGGACAGTGTGGGGAAGGGAGTTGGTGAGAGATAACATGGGGAGAAATGCCAGATATAGGTGATGGGGACAGAGGCAGCAAACCACATTGCCATGTATGTACCTATGCAACAATCCTGCATTTTCTTTACATGTAATGCAGAACCTAAAATGCAATATAATATATATATTTTTTAAAAGTTATAAAACAAAAAAATAAAATTTAGATTAAAAAAGAAATATAAAAAAATGGATACATATCTAGATTATATAAAGAATTCTCAAAACTCTACAATAAAAAAAAGCAATCCAGTAAGAAAATGGACAAAAAGATATAAAAAGATTTTCACCCAAGAGGAAATACAATATTTGATGGCAAATAAATACTTAAGATATTCAATATAACTGGTCATTAGGGAACTGCAAATTAAGACCACAATAAGATACCACTACATACCTATCAGAACACCTAAAATAAAAAATACTGATAATACCAAATGCTGGTGAGGATACAGAGAAACTTGATTTCTCACACACTGCTGGTAGAACTATAAAATGGTACATTCATTCTAAATAAGTTTGGCAGTTCCCTAAAAAAGTAATGCATACTTACCATGTGACCTAGCAAAGGCATTCCTGGGCATTTATCCTAGAGAAATGAAAACTTAGATCCATACAAAAAGCTGGAACACAGTGTTCACAGCAGATTTATTCCTAATAGCCAAATCTGGACAAAACAAAAATGTCCTGCAATAAGTGAATGATTAAACATCTGTGGTACATCCATCCATGAAATACTACTCTGTAATAAAAAGGAACAAACTATTGATACATGTGACAACTTGGATGGAAGTTATGCTGAGTGAAAAAAGCCAATCTCAAGACATCACACATAAAGAATGATACCATTTATATGACAGTCTTAACACAATAAAATAATACAGATGGAGGATAAATTAGTCATTGTCAGGGGTTAAGGTTAGTGACAAGGTTGGTAGTAAAAATGGGTGTGACTATAAAAGGTTAGTCTACTACCAGCAAAATTTCTTAGTTTTGATACTGAACTATAAGATTTAACCATTGGGGAAAATTAGATGAAGGGTTCACAGGACCTCTCTGTACTATATTTGCAAGTTCAGGTGAATCTATAATCATTCTAAATTAAAAGTAAGACAAACAAACCAAAAATAGTATCAAGCTAACCAGGCACTCTGAGTCTGCTGAAAATTACTTTCAGCTCACATAAAACAACGTTAGAAATGGTCATTATCTTAAAGTTTATTTTAATGTGTCTTTCAGATTGCTTTGGCATATACAAGAATTATATTTATATTCTACTTATTGAAAATTACTGAATCATGAAAAATTAGAATATACAAAGATATAATCTAAAACATTTGTGGATTTTTTTTTCTTTGCTCTTTTCATCTTGCTTTTCATTTCATTTTCAGTTTGTTTCTGGATTTCTAGAGACAGCACATAAAATTTGTGGATTTCATGTGCATGGGTTCAGCTACTCTCCAAATCCATAATATATATGTACAGGTTGAGCATCCCAAATCTGTAAGTCTGAAATCCTAAATTCTCCAAACTCTAAAACTTTTTGACTGCCAACATGACACTCAAAGAAAATGCTCATTGGGACATTAAGGATTTCAGATTTTCAGATTTGAAATACTCAACAGGTAAGAATATAATATAAATATTCAAAAATCTGAAAAAAATCCCCTAACAGAAATGCTTCTTGTCCCAAACATACCCAGGCACTTTGGATAAGAAATACTCAACCACTATATTTGCCTGAAGCATGAATTTGAATGAAATGCTTTTTGGCATATGTTTAGGGGTAATTCACTAGTGAGTAAGCCAAGCTGATAGCTCAACGTCTACATTTCAATGTTTTCCTCTACTAATCATCAAGTGTCAATCAATGTCATGTGACAGATCATATGCCATTGTCATATTTTAAAATTTGGGAAACCGAGCAAGCCAAAGGTTTAGATTACTTTTGAGAAATGTGGGTTACTCAATAAAATTACTTCTTCACATTCATGCACAAAAAATAATTTGTTTAAACATGAAAAACACAGAATATAAAAATGTATTTATTCTTTAAGCAGTTATATAATCAATCATATACATTTACAATTTAACTGTACTCAAATCATCCCTTTGTAAGCTCTCTTAGACTACAGGTTTTCAATAATTATTCATCTTCCTAAAATGTAACTGAAATTTCTCTAGCCTTAAGCCTAGGTCTAGTTCATGATGCTGCTAAAATTAAAACATGTTTTACACACACAGTATAATATTCTCCATAGTTTAAAATATTTATTAAGGCATACTTCAGCCATCTTTCTATTATACTAACCCCATCTTCTTTATCCTTTTCTTAAATGCCATGCTTTCTTACCTTTGTGTATAAGTATATGTATGCATATGAACATATGTTAATATGTATGTATAGTCAGGTGCCACATAATGTTCCAGTCAATGACAGCATATACAAAGGCAATTTCATAAGATAATACATATTTTTACCATATCTCTTCTATGTTTAGGTATGTTACATACACAAATACCATTGTGTTCCAATTGCCTACAGTATTCAGTACAGTAACATGCTGTGTACAGATTTGCTGCCTAGAAGCAATAAGCTGTATCACAGAAAGCCTACTGGTGTACAGTAGGCTTAGGTTTGTATAAGTACACTCAATGACAAAATTGCCTAATGATGCATTTCTCAGAATGTATACTGGTTGTTAAGCGATATATGACTATATACACAACTTTTCCTTTACAAATGTAGTTTGATTTTATCAATTACTAACAGCTTAAAACAATATCAACAATACATACACAAATTTCCCTGGATGGTCAATAGCACATGCAAAGACGCTTAACATGATTTATCATTAGGGAACAGCAAATTAAAATCACAAGCGATACCATTATACCTATATTAGAATAAGTAAAATAATTTTTATAAAAACATGACACTACCAAGTACAGACAAGAATGCAGGGCAACTGGAACTCTCACACAACTGCTGGTGGCAATGCAAAATTACACAGCTACTTTGGAAAACTGACAGTTTCTTACAAAGATAAATATAAACTTACTATAAATCCCAGGCTTTCATATCATTTAGGTATGTTCACACAAAAACTTGAATATGAAAGCTTAGAGCAGCTCTGATTTTAATTCTAAAACCTGGAAACAACTGAAATGTCCCTCAAGTGAAGTAGCTAAACCAACTCTGATATATCCATATAATGGAAGACTATACAACAATTTTAAAAAAATTATTGGTGTATGCAACAACTAGATGATTCTCAAATAAATTTCACTAAGTGAAAGAAGTGAGACTCAAAAGGCCACAAATGATATGATTCAATGAAAGTAAATTCAGTGGGCAGGGAGTGATGACATCATTTTGCATCCTGATTGTATCTTGCATTTGCGAAAAACAATCAAATACACAATAAAAATGGTGAACTTTGCTGTATGTACATTAAAAAATGAATTGTTTTAATGTTTCTATATATACAGAAAATGTTTCCTACCTCACATTAGTTTCATCATTAAATTCTTCAGCCCATTTCTTCCTTGACTGTGCAGTAGTGGAACCATCTAAACGGTAATAGTCAATGTTTCGAAGCCACTTCCCCTCACCTGAAAATTTAACAAAAGAACACAAAAGGAATTTGATATATTGCTCTGCTTACTAGTGAGAGTAGATTTTCCACCCTGCTCATCATTTAAAAGTGTGTTTTATATATTCTATTTGTATAGCAAAATACATTATACACTTTTCTTAATCAATAATTAAATTATATTATAAATAAATTCACCACGAATTTCATTCAAATTGTTAGTGATGAGCTCAGGTATTTTAAAAACCTATTTCATCTACATCAGAATTTCTTAAAAGGGTTTCCTTGATTAGAATGCTTAAAACAGTCAAAAGAATATGATTAAACTTACAATTCGCTCATGAGGCATGCTTTTATTATTATCTGTAAATAGCCACATTTTTCTCCTTACTAACAACTTGATAATGATCAAATAAAAATGAGAGAAAAAGAATGCCTTTATTTATTCACTGAGCAAATATTTACTGAATACCTACTATGTGCCAAAAATTATTCTACGGGGTAGCTACAAATTTCAATGTATGTTTCCATTTTGTAAGTGGTGTGTGGGCATGCATGTGGGTGGGTGTGGGTGTGTAAAGAATTACGACTTTTTAAGTTAATAATCTGACATGTCAATTTTAGACAGTGAGGTAAAGTTTTTTCTCATTTAATCTATACTAGCAAGAAATGAGGTGAAATTTTACCCAAGACTTGCACTGATACTAAAATACCAAGGGATTAAGGGCTTATGACTTTTTATATTTTATCATACATAATTTCTATTCTAATTGTTTAATTGTAAACACAATGCTACTATCTCCCATCCAAGCAAAATTCTATCATGCCCCAGAGCCTTAAAAACAGCTAACAAAACTGAGATTTCTTTCCAGCAAGCTCTTTAAATTTAGTATATTAGTTTTAAAAAGATGCTTTTCCACATTTCTTACCTATATCTTCACTGATATAGAAAACCCAGAATTTCCTTGTTAAAAATTCATTAATACCCATGAAAGTCATTTATGATTTTTTTCAATTAAAAAAAAAGACATACACATCCAAGGAAAAAAGAATTTGAGATGAATAGTTAGATAAATAGGTAAGAGGCTGGAGTCATATTTGCATTAATTGTTCACTTGAACAGGATAATTAGTAAAATAAATAATAATCATAAATGAATGGAAAATGATATGACTATTTTAAAAAGCATTTCAACATACTCACCTTTTATTATAATGCAAATGAATATCTCTAATACCACCTCGATGGATCCAACACTTAAAAACTGATAGAGTCATTATAGGTTAGTAGTTAAGAACACAGACTTTGGAGTGACACTCCCTGAGTTTAATCTCAGTTTCACCATTTACTAACATTTTCACTTATGGCAAGTAATTAAACTCCTTGTGCCTCAGTTTCTTTATCTGTAAAATGAAGATAATCAGAGTACCTATTGCATAGGGTTATTATGAGGATTAAATGAGATAATATTTTAAAAACTACTTAGAATGGTGCCTATCACATGGTAATTAAAAGCTTATTGAGTACTTAATATTATCACTCAAGACCCCATGACAAATTACACCTGTCTCTATTATGGCACGTAATATATGTGTTTGATCCTCTTCTATACCATGATTTCCTGTAGTACCCCTTAAACCTAGCTCAGTACTTACTACACAGTGGCAGTGGTAATGGTAGTGGTAGTGGTAATAGAAGTAACTCAAAGGCAGATCAATCTGATTGATAAGTAAATATTTGCTAAAGACAATTTACAAAATCAAAGATAAACTAGCAAGCATATAAAAAAACACAACCCTATTAGTGGTCAGAAAAATACAAACTGAAACAATGACAATTGTTTTTACCCATTAAAGATGAAGAAAATGTAGTTACAATACTATAGGTACACATGTTCAAATAAGCATTTTCCATTTATTGATGGTAGTAAACTGGTATGTTTTTGCAACACAGGCTTTTCAATCATGAGAAACTGCCAGAACATAGAATCTGAGTAATAAAATTTACAGTGATAATAGAAAAAATACATTTAAGCTTATATTTAACTATAGTCAAATTTAAAAACACACATACATACTACATATATATATATATATGTTAAAAATATGCCAATAAGTTACTCTAGAAAAAAAGCAGGGAAATAAGAAAGATAAAAAATGCCAGTATATACCTAGGAAAATACCTAACTAGAGCATCATTCTCTGTATTAAAAAAACAGGGAAGATCCAGATAAGGGTAATTTATTTCCTTATCAGTTCAACAAGTATTTACTATGGACCTACTACGTATCTAGCTTGGTGCTAGACAAAAAGTATACAAAAATGGGTAATAATAAACCTGTCTTCAGATCTTTATGAGACAGACATAATTCCCATACAACATGAAGCATTCTGGGAAGCCCTGTGGAGTTATCTGTCCTCTCACACTCCCCATTTCCCCTTTCCCACAGGCCCTGGCAAACAGCATTCTATTTATGTCTCTACAAATTTCACTACTCTAGGAACTTCAGAATAGGAACCATGCAATATCTGTCCTTTTTTGACTGGCTTAGATCAGTTAGCATACTGTCTTCAAGATTCATACATGTTCAACCATGTGTCTAAGTTTCCTTCCTTATTAAAGCTAAATTTTGTTCCACTGTATGTATATGCCACATTTTGTTTATCTACTTGTCTGTCAAAGGACACTTGACTCTTACGTGCTTCCATGTTTTGGTCATTATGAATAATGCTGCCATAATGTGGGTGTACAAATACAAATACTTCCGTGATACACTGAACTCAATTCTTCTGGGTATATACCCAGAAGTGGTACTGCTGAATCTCATAGTAATACCATTTTTTTTTTTTTTTTTTTTTGAGGAACACCACACTGTTTTCCACAGCAGCTATACCATTTTACATTCTAACCAATAGTACACAAGGGTTCCAATTTCCCCATATCCTCACCAACTCCCATTATTAATTATTTTTTCATAGTAGCCTATCCTAATGGGTGTGTGGTGGTATCTCGTTATTCATTTGCATTTCCCTAAAGATTAGCAATGCTGGGCTTTTCATGTGTTTCTTGGCCATTTGTGTATCATTTTTAGAGAAATGGCTATCAACTCTTTTGCCCATATTTAAATCAGGTTACTTTTGTTGTTGTGTTGTAGGAATCCTTTATGTATTTTTGACATTAACCCCTCACCAGATATATGATTTGCAAATAAATATTTTTCCCATATGGTAGCTTACCTTTTTACTCTGTCAAAACGGTAAATTTTATGTGATATATATATACCATATTACTAAAAAGAAAAAAATTACCTATAAGAAGAGCTCAGGCCAAGATGGCTTCAATGCTGAATTCAAACAAACATTTAAAGAATAATTAAGCTTGATGTTTTACAAACACTTCCACAAAACAGAAACAGGAACACATACCAACTCATTCAATCAGGCCAGTACTGGGGAAGGAGGTGGAACAAGATGGATGAATGGAAGGTTCTACTGATCAACCTCCCAGCAGAAACAGCAAATGTTATAATATCTACATAGAAAAGCACCATGATAAGAAACAAAAATCAGGTGAGCAATTATAGTACCTGATTTTAACTTCATGTCACTGAAAGAGGCACAGAAGGGGGAAAGATAGTCTTAAATTGCCAATGCCACTGCTATCTCAACTCCCAGAAGTGGCCAAGTGGCATGGGGAGAGAATCAGTGCACTTGGGGGAAGGAGAGTGCAGTGATCATAGACTTTGAATTGGAACTCACCCTATGCCTGTGAAGGGAGCATATAAACCTGCCCAAACCAGAGGGGAATCACCCATCACAGTGGTCAGAACTTGAGTTTTGGTAAGTCACGCCACTGTGGGCTAAAGTGCTCTGGGGTCCTAAATAAAACTGAAAGGCTATCTAGGCCACGAGGACTGCAACTTCTGGGCAAGTCCTAGTACTGTAAAGGGCTTGGAGCCAATAAAATGGGGGCACTCGACCTAGTGAGATACCAGTTGGGGTGGCCAAGAGTGCTTATGCTACCACTCCTCACTCCTCCAATTCCAGGCAGTGCAGCTTGAAGCTCCAAGAGACCTCTGCTTTCTACTTGAGGAGTGAAGAGGGAAGAGTAAAAAGCACTCTGTTTTGCAACTTGGATATCAGCTTAGTCACAGTAGGGCCCTGGGCAGAATTGTGAAGCCCCTATTCCAGGCCCTAGCTCCCTGGGCCAGAAGGAAAAAACCCACTGCTTTGAACTGAGGGACCCAGTCATGGCAGGATTCATCACCTGCTGACCGAAGAGCCGTTGGGTCCTGAATAGTCAGCAGCAGTAACCAGGTAGTACACATTGTGAGCCATGGATTAGACAGAAATGTGTTAGGTTCTGGTGAGACCTAGCATCTTGAAAGTTGTGGTGGCTACAATGAGACACTATTCCCCTCCTTGAGAAAAGAAGAGAGAAGAGTAAAGGGGACTTTATCCAGCAGTATAGGAACAAGGTTGGTCACAATGGACAAAAGCAACAAATGAGCTCTTGGGTTCCCAAATTCCAGGCCTTGGCTCTTAAATGGCATTTTTGGACTGAGCCTGGGGCATGGTGGAGCCCATTGCCCTGAAGTGTGAGTCTCTGGTCTGGCAGCATTCACCAAAAGCTCACTAAATAGCCCATAGGCCTTAAGTGAACACTAGCAGTACTCTCTGTGGGCCTGTCATGGTGGTGGCCATGAAGAGAGACTCTTTTGTCTGAAGAAAAGAGAATAGGAATAACTTTGTTTTGTTACTTCGGTGCGAGTTTAGCTACAGTAGAATAAAGCACCAGGTATATTTCTAACAATTCTGGCTCTAGGCCCTGGGTCCCATAAAGCATCTCTATACCTACCCAGGGATTGAGAGAATCTGTCAACATGAAGGGAAATACCCAATACTGACAGGCTTCACCACTTGCTGAATGTACAGCCCTTGGGCCTTGAGCAAACATAGGCAGTAACCAGGTAGTGGTTACAGTGGGCCTTGGGCAAGACCCACTGCTCTGCTGGCTTAAGGTCTGACCAAGTAATATACCAGCAGTGGTGGCCATGGAGGTGTTTGTATCACCCACCCCCTACCCGGTTCCAGGCAACTCAGCACAGAGAGACTCCATTTGTTGGGGAGAATGTAAAGGAAGAGAACAAGAGTCTCCATCTGGTAATCCAGACAATTCTTCTGGATCTTAACCAAGACCACCAAAATGGTACCTCTTCAAGTCTGCAAGAACTACAGTGTTACTGTCCTTAGGGTGACCCCTAATGTGGATAATGTGGATACAGCTGCAGTGACCAAAAACTTGGATGACAACACCCAAGTCCCTTTGAATACCTGGAAAGCCTTCTCAAGAATGACAGGTACAAACAAGCCCAGACTACAAAGACTACAATAAACACCTAACTCTTCAATGCATAGACACCAATGAAAATCCATAAGCATCAAGACCATTTAGAGAAATATGACCTCATCAAATGAACTAAATAGGGAACCACGGGGAAAATCTGGGAGAGACAGAGATATGTGACCTTTCAGACAGAAAACACAAAATAGCTGACTTGAAGAAACAATGAAATTCAAGATAACACAGGAGGAATTCAGGCCCCAATGAGAAAAATTTAATGAAGAGGCTGAAATAATTAAAATAAATAAAGCAGACATTCTGGGGTCAAAAAATGCAACTGACATACTAAAGAATGCATGAGTCTCTTAATAGCAAAATTGATAAAGCAAAAGAAAGAATTAGTGAGCAGGAAGATAAGCTACTGAAAAATACAGTCACAGGAGACAAAAGATAAGGAATAAAAAAGAATAAAGCATGCCTACAAGGCCTAGAAAATAGCTACAAAAAAGCAAATCTAAGAGATATCAGCCTTACACAGGAGGTAGAGAGACTGGCGTAGTAAGCTTATTCAAAGGGATAATGATAGACAATATCTCAAATCTAGAGAAAGATATTAATATTCAAGTAAAAGAAGGTTATAGAATATCAAGCTGATCTAACCCAAAGAAGACTACTTCAAAGCATTTAATAAACTCCTAAATATCAAGAATAAACAACGAATCCTTAAAGCAGCAAGAGAAAAGAAACAAGTAACATACAATGGATCTACAGTATGTCTGGCAGCAAACTTTTCAGTGGAAATCTTACAGGCCAGGAGAAGAGTGGCATGAAATATTTAAAGTGCTCAAGGAAAAAAACGTTTACCCTAGAATACTATAAACAGAAAAAACATCCGTCAAACATGAAAGAAAACTAACTTTCCAGACAAACAAAAGTGGAGGTATTTCATCAACACCAAACCTGTCCTAATTATTTCCTAAAGGAAATAATTAACCAGAAAGAAAAGGACATGAATGAGCAGTACAAAATCCTCTGAAGGTACAAAACTCACTAAAAACAGAAAGTATACAGAAAAATATAGAATATTGTAACAATGTAACTGTGGTATATAAATTACTCTTATAATTAAAGTAGAAAGACTAAATGTTGAAGCAACAAAAATAATAGCTACAACAACATATCAAGACATAGTACAATAAGAAATAAACAGAAACAACAAAAAAAGTAAGGAAACAAAGTTAAGGTGTAGAATTTTTATTAGTTTTCTTTTTGCCTGTTTCTTTGTTTACAAAAATAGTGTAAAGTTGTTAATCAGCTTAAAATAATGGGTTATAAGATAGAATTTGCAAACCTCATGGGAGCCACAAAGTCAAAAAACATAATGGATAAATGAACAAACAAGAAACAAGAAACTAAACCACACCATTAGAGAAAATTACCTTCACTAAAAGGAAGAGAAGAACAAAGGAAAGAAGACAAGACCAAAAAACAACCAGAAAACAAATAACAAAATAGCAGGAGTAAGTACCTACTAATCAATAAAAACATTCAGTGTAAATGGACTAAACTTTCTGATCAAAAGACAGAGTGGCTCAATGAATTTTTAAAAAACACTCAATTATCTGTTGCCTACAAGAACACACTTCATCTATAAAGACTGAAAATAAAGGGGAAAAGAAGATATTCCATGCCAATAGAAACCAAAAAGAGAAGGAACAGCTATACTATATAGGACAAAATAGATATCAAGAAAAAAAAAACTGTAAGAAGAGATAACAAAGGACACTATATAATGATATAGTTCAATTCCATAAGAGGATATAACAACTTAAAATACATATGCACTCAACACTGGAGCACCTGTTTATATAAAGCAAATATTGCTAGAGCAAAAGAGAGAGACAGACCCCAATACAATAATGGCTGGAGACTTCAACACTCCACACAGAAAATCAACAAAGAAACATCACACTAGATCTACACTATAGACCAAATGGACTTAATAGATATTTACAGAACATTTCATCCAACAGCTACAGAGTACACATTCTTTTCTTCAGCATTTGGATTATTCTCAAGGATAGATCATATGTTAGGTCACAAAACAAGTCTTAAAACATTAAAAAAAAAAACCTGAAATAATATCAGGTATCTTCTCTGACCACAGTAGAATAAAAGGAGAAATTAATAACAAGAGGCATCTTGGAAACGATACAAAAACATAGAATTTAAAAAACTAATGATTGTGACCCCATTCTGTAATCAACTGAGCTAGTTCCAATAAAATTAAGCAGGTTTAAATCTACTTTGTGCCTATCTTTTCACTGACAATAAAGTTAGCTATTTAAAATAAAAAAAAAAAAGATTCATCATAAATGCCACATCCAAGATGGCTGATTGCTAACAGCTCAGGATTGTAGCTCCCAGTGAAAGCGCAGAGAAAGAGAGGACGCCACACTTTCAGACAAATTTTTGTTGCTCACGGACCAGGAGATTCCCAGCGGAGGAGCCCCACGGGTCGCCAGCGCAACTCTTGTGGCCGGCACGGCGGTTTTGCTGGCGCCTTGGCACAGCGGTTCTTGGTGCAGAATAAACGGGACTGGTTCCCCTTCTGACCGACGTTTGGAGCTCCGGGAAGGCAGAGTCGCCTATTCAGCTGATTGAAAGATGGACTCAAGAAGGAAGCCAGACCAGAGATTCCCAGGCAGAAAAGCATCATCAATCTTAACGCCGCTGTTTTAGCCGGCGCAGTGGGTTGCTCAGATTCTGGCACTGGGAATCAATAAATTGGACCTCCACTCAGAAACCTAATTAGAAAGGCAGTAATTACAAAGACAACAGATGGATAAATTTATAACAAAGGGAAGAAACCAGCCTAAAAAGGCTGAGAATACCCAAAATCAGAACACCTCTCCCTCTACAGGGGATTACAGTTCCTCATCAGCAATGGTACAAGGCCTGATGGAGAAAGACTGTGTTCCATTAACAGAAGAAGGCTTCAGAAGGTGGATGATAAGACACTTCTGGGAGTTAAAAGCACTTGTTCTAACCCAATGCAAAGAAACTAAGAACTTTGAAAAAAGGTTTGACAAAATGCTAACAAGAATAAACAATATAGAGAGGAATATAAGTGAATTAACAGAGTTGAAAACATGAGAACTATGCGAAGTATGCACAAGTTTAAACAGCTGAATTGATCAAGCAGCAGAAAGGATATCTGAGGTCGAAGACCAACTTAATGAAATAAAACGAGAAGACAAGAATAGAGAAAAAAGGATAAAAAGGAATGAGCAAAGTCTCCAAGAAATATGGGACTATATGAAGAGACCTAATTTACGTTTGATAGGTGTACCTGAATACAATGAAGAGAATGAATCCAAGCTGGAAAATACTCTTCAGGATATTATTCAGGAAAACTTTCCCAGCCTAGCAAGGCAGGACAATATTCAACTCCAGGTAATACAGAGAACACCACAAAGATATTCCTCAAGAAGAGCAACCCCAAGGCACATAATCGTTAAGATTCACCAGGGTTGAAAAGAAGGAGAAAATACTAAGGGCAGCCAGAGAGAAAGGTCAGGTTACCCACAAAGGGAAGCCTATCAGACTTAGAGCAGATCTCTCAGCAGAAACCCTACAAGCCAGAAGAGAGTGGGGGCCAATATTAAACACCCTTAAAGAACAGAACTTTCAACCCAGAATTTCATATCCAGCCAAACTAAGCTTCACAAGTGAAGGAAAAATAAAATGTTTTGTGAACAAGCAAGTACTCAGAGATTTCATCACCACCAGGCCTGCTTTACAAGAGCTTCTGAAAGGAGCATTACACACAGAAAGGAACAACCAGTATTAGGCTTTCCAAAAATATACCAAGAAGTAAAGAGCATCAACATAATGAAGAATTTACATCAACTAATGGCAAAACAGCCAGCTAACATCAAATGGCAGTAATCCTAAATTTAAATCGACTAAATTCCCCAATCAAAAGATATAGCCAAAACCCATCGGTATGTTGCATCCAGACCCATCTCCCATGCAAGGATACACAAAGACTCAAACAAAGGGATGGAGAAAGATTTACCAACCAAATGGAGAGCAAAAATAAATAAATAAATAAATAAGCAGGAGTTGCAATTCTTGCCTCTGATAAAATATAACAACAAAGATATAATGGTAAAAGGATCAATGCAACAAGAAGAGCTAACGATCCTAAATATATATGCACCCAATACAGGAAAACCCAGATACATAAGACCTATAAAGAGACTTAGACTCCCACACAATAATAGTGAGAGAATTCAACATCAATATTAGATAGATCAACAAGACAGAAAATTAATAAGGACTTGAAGTCAGATCTGGAATAAGTAAACTTAATAAATATTTATAGAACTCTCCACTTTAAATACACAGAATACACACTCTTATCAGTACCACATCACACCTACTCACAGGTTTAAATGAAATATTGGTTAGCCATTATTAAGCACAATTATTGGGATAAAAGAGGTTTTCAATACCCATTTTTAAAATAAAGCAACATTCCCGTTCTCTCTCCCTCTTCCTCTTTCTTTCTCTCCTTCATTTCTTTTTTTTCTTTCTCTCTCTCTTCGAAAAAAAGACCACAGAATTTAAACAATATATTCCTGAATGACCAGTGGGTCAATGAAAGACAAGAAAATTAAAAGTTTTCTTTAAAAACTAATCGAAACACAGCATACCTAAAAATATAAGACACAGGGAAAGCAGTACTAAGAGGAAAGTTTATAGCTATAAATGTCCATATCAAATAAAGTAGAAAAACTGCAAATAAATGATGTAACAATGCATCTTAAACAATTAGAGGCCAGCACTGGGAGCAGTGGCTCACGCCTGTAATCCCAGCACTTCGGGAGGCTGAGGCAGGCAGACCACGAGGTCAGCAGTTCAAGACCAGGCTGGCCAACATGGTGAAACCCCGTCTTTACTAAAAAATACAAAAATGAACTGGGCATGGTGGTTTGTGCCTGTAATCTCAGCCACTTGGGAGGCTGAGTTAGGAGAACTGCTTAACCTGGGACTTGGGAGGCAGAGGTTGCACTGAGCTGAGATGGTGCCACTGCACCCCAGCCTGGGCTAAAGAGTGTGTCTCCATCTCAAAAAAAAAAAAAAAAAAAAAAAAACAAAACAAAGAATTAGAGGCCAGGAACTATGGCTCACGTGGGTAATCCCAGCACTTTGGGAGGCCGAGGCTGGTGGATCACCTAAGGTCAGGAGTTTGAGACAAGCCTGGCCAACATGGTGAAACCCTGTCTCTACTAAAAATAGAAAAATTAGTCAGGCATGGCAGGCACCCGAAATCCCAGCTACCCAGAAGGCGGAGGCAGGAGAATCGTTTGAATCTGGGAGGTGGAGGTTGCAGTGAGCCGAGATTGTGCCACTGTGTTCCAGCCTGACTGACAAAGCAAGACCTTGGCTGAGAGAGAGAGAGAGAGAGAGAGAGAGAGAGAGAGAGAGAGAGAGAGGAGTGAAGAGGAAGGAAAGGGAGAAGAGAGGAGAATTAGAAAACCAAGAATCCAAGCCCAGAATTCGTAAAGGAAAAGAAATAAAGAGCAGAGCAGGAATAAAACTTGAAATGAAGAAAACAATATAAAAGATCAATGAAACAAAAAACCTGGTGTTTGAAAAAAGTAAACAAAACAAAATTGGCAAACTTTTAGCCAGACTAAACAAAAAAGAGAGAAACTCAAATAAATAAAATCAGAGATGAAAATAAAGACATTACAACCGTTACAGCAGATAGTCAAAGAATCATTTGTTGCTATTATCAGCAACTATATGCCAATAAATTGGAAAACCTAGAAGAAATGAATAAACTTTTAGACACATACAACCTACCAAGACTGAACCATGAAGAAATCCAAAACCTGAAGAGACCAATAAAAAGTAATCATATTGAAGCCATAATAAAAAGTCACCCAAAACCCTGGACCAAACAGCTTCACTGCTGAATTCTATCAAACATTTCAATAAGATATAAGACCAATCCTACTCAAAATATTCTGAAAAGTAGAGAATACTTCCAAATTCATTTAACAAGGCAAGTATTACCCTGATAACGAAACCACATAAACACACATATAAAATTAAACTATAAGCCAATATCACTGGCGAATACTGCTGCAAAAATCCTCAACAAAACAGTAGCAAACTGAATTCAATAATAAATTAAAATGATCATCCATCATTACCACCTGGAGCTTATCCCAGGGATGCAAGAATGGTTCAACATATACAAATCAATGTGATACATCATATCGACAGAATGAAGGCCAAACACCATATGATCAACTGGGCGCAGTGGCTCACTTGAGGAGTTCAAGACCAGTCTGGCCATCATGGTGAAACCTCATCTCTACTTTTTTTTTTTTTTTGAGACGGAGTTTCGCGCTTGTTACCCAGGCTGGAGTGCAATGGCACGATCTCGGCTCACGGCAACCTCTGCCTCCTGGGTTCAGGCAATTCTCCTGCCTCAGCCTCCTGAGTAGCTGGGATTACAGGCACGCGCCACCATGCCCAGCTAATTTTTTTTTTGTATAGTTTTTAGTAGAGACGGGGTTTCACCATGTTGACCAGGACGGTCTCGATCTCTTGACCTTGTGATCCACCCGCCTCGGCCTCCCAAAGTGCTGGGATTACAGGCTTGAGCCACCGCGCCCGGCCCTCATCTCTACTAAAAACACAAAAATTAGCTAGGCACAGTGGCGCATGACTGTAATCCCAGCTACTCGGGAGGGAGGCTGAAGCAGGAGAATTGCTTGAACCTGGAAGGCAGGGGTTGCAGTAAGCCAAGATCACGCCATTGCACTCCAGCCTCAGCAACACAGCGAGACTGTCTCAAAAAAAAAACAAAATCATATCATCATTTCAATTCATGGTAAAAAAAAAAAAAAAAAGCATTTGACAAAATTCAATATCCCTTTATGATAAAAACACTAAAAAAAGCTAGGTACATAAGGAACATATGTCAAAATAGTAAGAGCCATCTATGACAGATCCACAGCTAGTATCATACTAAAGAAAGAAAAACTAAAAGGCTTTCGTCTAAGATCAAGAACATGACAAGGATGCCCAAGTCTATCATTGTCATTCAACAGAGTAGTGGAAGTCCTAGCTAGAGTAATTAGACAAGAGCAAGAAATAACAGGCATTAAAATTGGAAAGAAAAAAATCAAATTATCCTTGTTTGCAGATGATTTGATCATAACTTGGAAAATTCTGAAAACTCCACCAGAAAACTATTAGAAATAATAAATTCTGTGAAGTGACAGGATATAAACCTAACATGCACAAATCAGTAGCATTTCTATATACTAACAGCAAACAACCTGAAAGAGAAATCAAGAAACTTATAAAATTTTTTAAAAATTCAGAAAGACATCAAAAAAGTAATCTCATATATAATAGCTATAAGTAAAATAAAATACTTAGAAATTAACCAAGGAAGTGAAAGATCTCTCAATGAAAACTATAAAACAATGCTGAAAGAAACTTAAGACCCAAAATCACAGGAACGTATACCAGGTTCAAGGACTGGAAGAATCAATATTATTAAAATGTCCATACTACCCAAAGCAATCTACAGATTCAATACAATCCATATAGAATACTAGTGACATTCTTCACAAAAAAATTTTTTTTAATCCCTAAAATTTATATGGAACCACAAAAGACCCAAAAGAGCCAAAGCTATACTAAGCCAAAGAACAAAAGTGGAGGAATCACATTACCTGACTTTATACTACAGAGCTATCGTAACCAAAACACTATGGTACTGACATAAAAACAGACACATAGATCAACATAATGGAGAACCCAGAGATAAATGCATACATCTGCAGTAAACTCATTTTTGACAAAGTTGCCAAGAATATACCCTGGGGAAAAGACAGTCTCTTCAGCAAATGGTGCTGGGAAAACTAGATATCCATACGGAGAACAAAACTAGACCCCTATCTCTCGCTATACGCAAAAATCAAATCAAAATGGATTCAACGCTTCTATATTAGACCTCAAACTATAAATCTACTACAAAAAAACATTGGGGAAACTCTCCAGGATACTGGACCAGGCAAAGATTTTTTGAGTAACAACTGACAAGCAGAGGCAACCACAGCAAAAATGGACAAATGTGATCTCATCAAGTTACAAAGCTTTTGCAGAATAAAGGATACGGTCAACAAAGTGAAGAGATAACCCACAGGATGGGAGAAAATATCTGCAAACTACCCATCTGACAAGCAATTAATAACCAGAATATATAAGGAATTCAAACAACTCTATATAATAACCTGATTTTAAAATGGACAAAATAATAGTCATTTCTCAAAAGAAGACATACTTAATGACAAACAGGTACAGGAAAACATGCTCAACGTCATTCATCACCAGGAAAATGCAAATCAAACTATGAGATATCTTCCCACCCCAGTTAACTTGGCTTTTTCCAAAACTCAGGCAGTAACAAATGCTAGGGAGAATTTGGAGAAAAGGGAATTCTTGTACACTGTTGGTGGGAATATAAATTAGTACAACCACTATGGAGAATAGTTTGGAGGTTCCTCAAAAAATTAAAAATAGAGCTACCATCGAATCCAGCAATCCAGGCCAAAGGCAGTGACTCATGTCTGTAATCCCAGCACTTTGGGAGGCCAAGGCAGGCAGATAACCTGAGGTCAATAGTTTGAGACCAGCTTGGCCAACATGATGAAACCCTGTCTCTACCAAAAAATACAAAAATTACCTGGGCATGGTAGTGTACACCTGTATTCCCAGCTACTGGGGAGGCTAAGGTGGGACAATCTCTTGAACTCTGGAGGTAGAGGTTGCAGTAAACTGAGATCATGCCACTGCACTGCAGCCTGGGTGACAGAGCAAGACCTTGTCTCCAAAAAAAAAAAAAAAATTCCAGCAATCCCACTTTTAGGTATATACCCCCCGCAAAAAAAGGAAATTGGTATATCAAAGAGATAGCTGCACTTTCATGTTTACTGTAGCACTGTTCACAACAGCCAGACTTGGAGACAACCTAAATGTCCATCAACGGACGAATAGATACTAAAAATGTGATACATACATAGAATGGAGTAGTATTCAGCCATAAAAGAGAAAGATCCTGTCATTTGTAACAACATGGATGGAACTGGAGGTCATTAAGTGAAATAAGCCAGGCACAGAACGACAAACTTTGCATGTTGTCATTTATCCGTGGAATCTAAAAATAAAAATAATCGAACCTCATGGAGATACAGTGTAGAAGGATGGTTACCACAGGTTGGGAAGGGTAGTGGGCGGTGGGGTGAAAGTAGGGATGGTAAATAGGTACAAATACATAGTTGGAATGAATATGAAGTAGTATTTGCTAGCTCAACAGGGTGACTACTCAAAAAAGTTTAATTGTATATTTTAAAATAACTAAAAGAGTATAACTGGATTCTTTGTATCACAAAGGATAAATGTTTGAGATGACAGATAACCCATTTACCCTGATATTATTATCCACTGCATGCATATATCAAAATATCTCATGTAACCCATGAATATATATACATACCGTGTGTGTATACACACACACACACACACACACACACACACACACACACACACACCATGAATATATATACCTAGTCACAAAAATTAAAAGGAAAAAAATCAGATGTAGTATTGGAGTCAGGAGGAGGGAAGTCAGTACTGAGGAGTGCCAATGGACATGAAAGATGAAGAATGGATAAGAATTAATCAGGTGAAGAAGATAGTGTGGGTGGAGAGAGCATTGCAGGCAGATAGAAACATAGCCATCAGCCAGCAGTAAAAGCAAGAAGAGATTAGCAGAGATAATCTATGTTACTGGTTGTAAAATAAATGCAAATTAAAACAAATACAAGATACCATTATTCACCTATTAACAAAGGTTTTAGTTATTATGGCAATGGTTTAGTGAACATTCAAGGATTGCTACCAGGAGTACTAATGCAATTGTTCTGAAAAGAAAGCTGACAATGTTTCAAAAGTCCTAAAAAAGATCATACCTATTGGTAAATGATTTCCCCTCTTAGGACTCTACCTTAAGCAAAAAAAGTTTAAAACTCAGATATAAATTTATGTACAAAATATTCATTGAATTTTATTATTTAAAATGTTGAAAAATTAGGTCAGGTGTGGTAGCTCACACCTATAATCCCAGTGCGTTAAGAGGCCAAGGTGGGCAGATCACTTGAGGCCAGAAGTTGAGACCTGGCCAACATGGCAAAACCCCATCTCTACAAAAAATACAAAAATGAGCCAGGCGCAGTGGCACACACCTATAATCCCAGCCACTCAGGAGGCAGAGGCTGTAGTGAGCCAAGATTGCTCAACTGCACTTCAGTTTGGGTGACACAGCAAGACCCTGTCTCTGAAAAAAAGAAGTTGAAAAATTAGAAAAAAACAAATGATTAAATAAGTTATGTGCAGCCATATGATAGAATGTTATACAACCAATATTATATATGCAAGATACAATACTTTCATAATCAGGACCAAAAAAAAGCCAATTAAAACATTCCATTGCCAACAACAAACAACACTAGCAAACTGAATCCAGTATCGTTTAAAAAGAATTATGCATCATGACAAGCGGGATTTATCCCAGGTATGCAAGGTTGGTTTAACATTTGAAAATAAAAGTAATTTCCTTGACATATACAAGTAAAAAAAACAAAAGGAAAAAAAGGAAATCAAAGTAAAACACTATCTTAATAGAATAAGGAAAAAAAAAAAACCATGACATGATCATATCAATAGCTGCAGAGAAATAAAATAGTATGTCACACTCTTTCATGATAAACACATTCAACAAACTACAAAGAGAAGAGAATTTCTTCAACTTGATAAATAGTATCTTTGAAATTAACATCATACAAAATGTTGAAAAACTGGATTCCATCACACTATGATTAGGGACAAGACAAGGATGTCAGCTCTTGCCACTTTCACATAACACTGTACATGAGGTTTTAACCAACTGGATAAGCAAAGAAATAAAAGCCATTCAGATCAGAAAAGAAATTATCTGTATTTGCAGATGACATGATCTTGTACATAAAAAATCCTAAAGAAATTATCAGAATTAGTAACTGAGTTCAGCAGGGCTGCAGCATACAGAATCAATATACAAAAAGCAATTTATACATTTGCAATGAACAAGTTGAAAATGAAAATAAAAAATTTCACTCAGCCTCAAAAATAAAATAAATTTAACAAAAGTATAAAATGTATACTCTGCAAACATAAGGCAAGTTCATAACGACTTACAAAGAGACTTAGACTCCCACACAATAATAGTGGGAGACTTTAACACTCCACTGTAAATATTAGACAGATCAACCAGACAGAAAATCAACAAGGATATCCAGGGCTTGAACTCAGACCTGGAGCAAGCAAACCTGATAGACATTTACAGAACTCTCCACCCCAAATCCACAGAATACACATTCTTCTCAGCACCACATCACACCTACTCTAAAATTGACCACATAATTGGAAGTAAAGCACTGCTCAACAAATGCAAAACAACTGAAATCATAACAAACAGCCTCTCAGACCATAATGCAATCAAGTTAGAACTCAGAATTCAGAAACAGACCCAGAACCGCACAGCTTCATGGAAACTGAACAACTGGCTCTTGAATGTTGACTGGGTAAACAATGAAATGAAGGCAGAAATAAAGAAGTTCTTCGAAACCAATGAGAACAAAGACACAACGTGCCAGAACCTCTGGGACACATTTAAAGCAGTCTCTAGAGGAAAGTATATAGCAATAAGTGCCCATATGAGGAGAATGGAGAGATCCAAAATTAACACCCTATCGTCAAAATTGAAAGAGCTTAGAGGAGCAAGATCAAAAAAACTCAAAACCCAGCAGAAGACAAGAAATAACTAAGATGAGAGCTGAGCTGAAGGAGATTGAGACACGAAAAACCCTTCAAAAAATCAATAAATCCAAGAGCTGGTTTTTTGAAAAGATCAACAAAATAGACAGACCACTAGCCAGATTGATTAAAAAGAAAAGAGAGAACAACCAAATAGATGCAATAAAAAATGATAAAGGGGAAATCATCACAGATTCCACAGAAATTCAAACCATCATCAGAGAATATTACAAACAACTCTATGCGCATAAACTAGTAAACCTGGAAGAAATGGATAAATTCCTGGACTCCTGTGTCCTCCCAAGCCTAAACCAGGAGGAAGCTGAAACTATGAATAGACCAATAACAAGGTCTGAAGTTGAGGCAGCAATTAAGAGCCTACCACACAAAAAAAGCCCAGGTACAGAAGGGTTCACAGCCGAATTCTACCAGACACACAAGGAGGAGCTGGTACCATTCCTTCTAAAACTATTTCAAACAAACCAAAAAGAGGGAATCCTTCCCAAATCATTTTATGAGACCAACATCATTCTGATACCAAAACCCGGCAGAGACCCAACGAGAAAAGAAAACTTCAGGCCAATATCCATGATGAACATAGATGCAAAAATCTTCAATAAAATATTGGCAAGCCGATTGCAACAGCAAATCAAAAAACTTATTCATCATGATCAAGTAGGATTCATCCCGGGGATGCAAGGCTGGTTCAACATACGCAAGTCTATCAACGTAATTCACCACATAAACAGAACCAAAAACAAAAACCACATGATTATCTCAATTGACGCAGAGAAGGCATTTGACAAAATTCAACAGCCCTTTATGCTAAAAACCCTCAATAAACTCGGTATCGATGGAACGTATCTCAAAGTAATAAAAGCTATTTATGACAAACCAACAGCCAATATCATACTGAATGGGCAAAAACTGGAAGCATTCCCTTTGAAATCTGGCACTAGACAAGGATGCCCTCTCTCACCACTCCTATTCAATATAGTACTGGAAGTTCTAGCCAGAGCAATCAGGCAAGAAAAAGAAATAAAGGGTATTCAAATAGGAAAGGTGGAAGCCAAATTGTCTCTATTTGCAGATGACATGATAGTGTACCTAGAAGACCCCATCGCCTCAGCCCAAAAACTTCTGAAACTGATAAGCAACTTCAGCAAAGTCTCAGGATATAAAATCAATGTGCAAAAATCACAAGCATTCGTCTACACCAATAACAGACTTAAAGAAAGCCAAATCAAGAGCGAACTGCCATTCGCAATTGCTACAAAAAGAATAAAATACCTTGGAATACAACTCACAAGGAACGTAAGAGACCTCTTCAAGGAGAACTACAAACCACTGCTCAACGAAATCAGAGAGGACACAAACAGATGGAGAAACATTCCATGTTCATGGTTAGGAAGAATTAATATCGTGAAAATGGCTATACTGCCCAAAGTAATTTACAGAATCAACGCTATCCCCATCAAGCTACCATTGACTTTCTTCACAGAACTGGAAAAAACCACCATGAACTTCATATGGAACCAAAAGAGAGCCCGCATAGCCAAGTCAATTCTAAGCAAAAAGAACACAGCGGGGGGCATCACACTACCGGATTTCAAACTATACTACAAGGCTACAGTAATCAAAACAGCATGGTACTGGAACCAAAACAGAGATATAGACCAATGGAACAAAACAGAGGCACCGGAGGCAACACAACATACATACAACTATACAATCTTTGATAAACCTGACAAAAACAAGCAATGGGGAAAGGATTCCATGTTTAACAAATGGTGTTGGGAAAACTGGCTAGCCATGTGCAGAAAGCAGAAACTGGACCCCTTCCTGACACCTTACACTAAAATTAACTCCAGATGGATTAAAGACTTAAACATAAGACCTGGCACCATAAAAACCCTAGAAGGAAATCTAGGCAAAACTATCCAGGACATGGGAGTAGGCAAGGACTTCATGAACAAAACACCAAAAGCATTGGCAACAAAAGCCAAAATAGACAAATGGGACCTAATCAAACTCCACAGCTTCTGCACGGCAAAAGAAACAGTAACTAGAGTGGATCGGCAACCAACAGAATGGGAAAATATTTTCGCAGTCTACCCATCTGACAAAGGGCAGATATCCAGAATTTACAAAGAAGTCAAACAGATTTATAGGAAAAAAACAAACAAGCCCATTCAAAAGTGGGCAAAGGATATGAACAGATACTTTACGAAAGAAGACATATACGAGGCCAACAATCATATGAAAAAATGCTCATCGTCACTGGTCATCAGAGAGATGCAAATCAAAACCACATTGAGATACCATCTCACGCCAGTTAGAATGGCGATCATTAAAAAATCTGGAGACAACAGATGCTGGAGAGGATGTGGAGAAAAAGGAACACTTTTACACTGTTGGTGGGAGTGTAAATTAGTTCAACCATTGTGGAAGACGGTGTGGCGATTCCTCAAGGCCTTAGAAATAGAAATTCCATTTGACCCAGCAATCCCATTACTGGGTATATATCCAAAAGACTATAAATCATTCTACTATAAGGACACATGTACACGAATGTTCATTGCAGCACTGTTTACAATAGCAAAGACCTGGAATCAACCCAAATGCCCATTGATAATAGACTGGATTGGAAAAATGTGGCACATATACACCATGGAATATTATGCAGCAATCAGAAATGATGAGTTTGTGTCGTTTGTAGGGACATGGATGAATCTGGAGAACATCACCCTCAGCAAACTGACACAAGAACAGAAAATGAAACACCGCATATTCTCACTCATAGGCGGGTAATGAAAAATGAGAACACATGGACACAGAAAGGGGAGTACTAAACACTGTGGTCTATTGGGGGGAAAAGGGGAGGGCCAGTGGGAGGGGGAGGTGGGGAGGGATAGCCTGGGGAGAAATGCCAAATGTGGGTGAAGGGGAGAAGAAAAGCAAAGCACACTGCCATGTGTGTACCTACGCAACTGTCTTGCATGCTCTGCTCATGTACCCCTAAACCTAAAATCCAATAAAAAATTTAAAAAAAGAAAAAAGAAAGAAAAATAGAAAAAAAAGAAAAAGAAAAAAAAAAAATTTCACTCAGCCTCAAAAATAAAATAAATTTAACAAAAGTATAAAATGTATACTCTGCAAACTATAAAAGATTGGTGAAATAAAAGACCTAAATAAATGGCAAAACACTTCATATTCATGGATAAGACATAATATTGTTAAGATGGCAATACTTCCTAAAATTAACTATGCATTCAACACAATCCCTATTAGCATCTAAGCTGATTCTTTGTAGAAATTTGTAGGAGATTCTAAGGTTGATACGGAATTCCAAGAGATCTGGAATAGCCACATTTACCAATTTCAAAATTACTTTCAAGGCAATGGTAATGAAATGGTGCAGTAGTAGCACAGAGACTGATCAGTGGAATAGAACTGAGGGTCAGGAAACAAACCTGTGTCTCCATCATCAACTCCTTTTTAATAAGAGTGACAAAAGCTATTCAATAAAAAAAGAATATTCTTTTCAACAAACAGTCCTGGGACAAATGGATAACCACAGCAAAAGATTCAAGTTGAGCCTTTATCTCATACCATGCATAAAAATTAACTCAAAATGAATCAACACCCTAAGTGCAAGTACTAAAACTATAAAACTCTTTTAGGAAAATACAAGTTAAATCTTCCATTTTTATTTCGGAATGGTTTCTCAGATATGACACTAAAAGCACAAGCAACAAAAGGAAAAAAAATAAAATGAATGTCAACAAAATAAAACATTTTTGTGCATCAGAGGACACACTCAAGAAAGCAACAGATGGCCAGGTATGGTGGCTCACACCTGTAATCCCAGCACTTTGGGAAGCCAATGAGGGAGGACTGCTTGAGCCCAGGAGTTCAAGACCAGCCTGGGCAAATAGAGGGTGACCTCATCTCTATGAAAAAATTAAAAATAAATAAATAAAAGTAAGCGATACAGATCACAGGAACTATTTTTTAAAAAAGAAAGCTCTAGCCATGCTGGCAGGACACACACACACAAAATAAAAATTAAAAAATAAAATAAATACAAAAAGAAAGCAAAAAACCCAGAGAAGGAGAGAAAATATTTGCAAATCATATATATGATAAGAGCCTAGTATGTAGAATATATTTTTAAGACACTTATATTTCAACAACAAAAAGACAAGCAACCCAATTCAAAAATGGGCAAAGGACCTGAATAGACATTTTTCCAAAGAAGATAAAGAAACAGCCAACAAGTACACTAAAAGAAGTTCAACATTATTAGTTAATAGAGAAATGAAAATTAAATCATAAGATACCATTTCACAACCATTAGGATGGCTATAACAAAAAAAAAATGAAAAACAACAAGTGTTGATAAGAATATGGAGAAACTGAAATGCGTGTACATTGCTAGTAGGACTAAAATAGTACAGGCAGTGTAGCAAACAGTTTGGTGGTGCTGCTTGTTTAAATAAATGAAAGCTTGTAAAACAAATGTACACGGCAGCACTATTCACAATGGCTGAATGATGAGAACAACCCTATCAAGACCACATATTACATGTTTCCATTTATATGATTGGTCCAGAATATATCAATCTATTAGAAACATAAAGTAGATTAGCCGTTGCTTGTGTGACAGTTTTGGGCTGGGCAGTGGAATAGTTAAAGGGTACAGAGTTTTATTTGGTAGTGATTAAAATGTTCAAAAACAGACTATAGTGATGTTTGTACATATCTGTGAATATATTAAAACCACTGAATTCTACACTTTAAATGGGTGAATTATACAGGATGTGAATTATCTCTCAATAAAACTGCTTTAGAAACCAAAAAAAATTTAATTTATCCTACAATTGCAACAACAGACTACTGTAACAGGGATTTTTCTTAAGTAAGTAGATATTAGCTGCTCTTGTCACCAAAAAAATTATGTGAGATGATAGGTATGTTCATCTGCTTCACTACAGTAACCATTTTACTATCTATATGTATCCCATAACACCATGTTGTAAACCTCAAATATATATAATACAGTTTTATTCTGAAAAAAGACTATACATATATATGGATAAGGACAAAGAGACATTGCAAAAAAATGTTGATACGTTAGGGATGTGAGACTCCAGGTAGTTTTGTTTCTTTTGTTGTTAAAATGTTTGTATGATATGTTTAAATAAGTATTACAATATAAAAATATTTGTAGCTCACCTTTATAAATAAGGGGTTTATCTTTATCTTCTGTCTTCTCCCTACTAGCTAATTCAAGAAAATCTTCAATCAAGTCCAGAGATATGAGGGACTGGCTGAAAACAAGGCTAAAAAAACAGATTAGTGTATGGATTAGAAGATTCTTAGTAAAGATATCACTTCTTCCTAAATCAATCTACAATTTTAACACAATTGTAATAAAAAATCCCAGCAGGATTTTTCTTGTAGAAATTACAAGGTGATTGTAAAATATATATGAGAATGCCACATCAGAGGAGGGAAGACAATTCTAAAAAAAAAAAAAAAGTTGGAAGCCTGACTCTTCATGATTTCAATACTTACAAAGGTATAGTAACCAAGACAGTGCAGTATTGGTAAAGAGACAGGCACAGATCAATAGAACAGAAGAGAGTCCAAATAGAGAGCCACATAGTATGTTTAACTGTAGGGCCCAGGCATTTCAATGGTAAAAGTAATCCTAGCACTTTGGGAGGCTGAGGCAGGTAGACTGCTTGAGCTCAAGAGTTCAAGACTGGCCTGGGCAACATGGTGAAACCCTGTCACTGCTAAAAATACAAAAATTAGCTGGGCCTGGTGGTGTGCACCTGTATTCCTAGCTACTGGAGAGGCTGAGGTGGGAGGATCACCTGAGCCTGGAGGTCAAGACTGCAGTAAGCCGTGATTGTGCCACTGCCTGGGCAACAGAGCAAGAGCCTGTCTCATGAAGAAATTAAAAGAAAAAGGAAAGAATAATCAAGCAGGTGAAATAAAATAAAGTCTGAGAGATGTCCACTAGATTTGAGGATTAGAAGGTCACTAGCGACTTTACAGGGGGAAATCTCAGGAAAGCAACAGAGTAGAAGCCACACAACGTAAACCAAAAAATGATTTTGAAGATGGAGAAATATAATTATCAACTAAAAGCTCTACCCGAAGAAATAAGTTCAAGGGGCAATAGCTAGAAGGAGAAATTAACACTGAAGAAATAACCTGAATATGCAATCAGAACTAGTGGCTTACAAAGAAGATAGTTGCTTATATTGGCCTAGCACTACAATAACCAAATAAATCACATCTTTAGGAAAGAAAGAAAAATAACAGATTTATTCAAATACATTGTTTAAGCAATAAAAAGGTTATCAAAAGGTTCATTTATATAATAAATATAGTAAAGCACTTACACTTTATCTCCAATTTCCTCTGCCATTCGAAGAATTTCAAAGAGAAGTACCATTTTTCCAGAATGCTCTAAAACCTCAGCATCAGCATCTGTAACAAAATCTTTGTACCAGTCTGGAGCTGGGCTGCTTGGATTAGAAGAGGAAGTAGCTTTACCTAAATAAGACAAATGGAACATAAGTAGGTAAATTAGAAAAGAAACAGAAAGAGAGCAAGAGAGACAGAAAAAGACCTATCCATGGGGAGAATAAGAGAGAAATTGATGGGGACTTGGGGAGGGGAAAGAAAAAGAGGCAGGCAGGTACACACACATACATGCAGCACAGAAAGACAGAGACTATCCCAGAGTGAGTTCTAGATAGAGAAAGGGAGAGGAAGGAGATACCAAATAAGAGAATAAGCCAGAGATTGACTCTGAGAGGCTGCAAGTATAAGAGACAAACCCTCAGAGCAGGAGTGGAGCTCAGAAGAGAGATCCAAAGAGATGGGAAACCACCCCCTCCCACCAGGCCCCAAGAGCTGAAAACCACCCCCAAACATACTCCATGAGACAGGAATCAACAGAGATGGAAAGGCAAAGTTATCAAGAGAGAAAAGACCTTGGGGGTAGAAAACATTTTACTGTGCTACTAGGATCTGGAAACTGCCAACAAGAATTAAGCCCAGAATTGGCATATCATATTAAATGATTTTGTTCTTATATATTTTCCCCACAAACTTTGACTATAAAAGGTGGAAGGAGAAAGTAGCACAAAACAATCTAATAAAAGATTTAAATACAGTTTGATTCAAAATAAGAAATATGCAGATTTACAGCATGTTTACACACTTTCTCAATTGCTTTGTAATGCAAAGTATTTTAAAATATATTTTTGTTACAAAAATTTAAATAAATACCCAGAAAACTATACAAAAGAAACAAATATGCTTCCACATTCCATCTTCATCAAATTTTAACACTGTTAAAACTTCGGATGCAGCTGAAGCCTAACGTGATCCTATATGATCCCATTCTCTTTCCTTCCTTCTTTTCCAATAAGTAACTAAACCCCTAAATTATATTTACCATTTTTATGTATGCTTTTATGTTTTTAACTACATGTGTATCACTAAACTGTACAAATGGCTATACTGTTTGTAAAATCCTACAAATTACTTTTTCAGTCAAAGTGAGACTTGCTCATGCTTGTCACAGAGCTCCCGTTTTTTCTAACAGAGTACATTCAGAGTAATTTTGTTTTAAACATTTGGGTTAGAATATTTATATTTTCTCTAACTGCGTAAAAATAGAATTTCGGTATTTTACAAGAGAGAGAATATTGAGACGGTGTATATACTTTAAAACAGAGTAGAAAATGGCATTGTATATTTTTTATGTATATAGAATACTACATATTCTAACTGTCATGTAGTATTCCACTGCATGAATACACTATCATTTATTAGTTCTCCTCATAGACATCTAGATTGTTTCTTATTTTTGGCTACTATGAAATAACTGCAATGAATACTCATTGTTGAGTATATTTTTCTTAAATACTGTGTGTATTTTGAGTTTTAAATTTTCTGACATAAAGTTATGATTAGAAATTTAAAATATATCATTTTAGACATACTTATAGTCTTTATCAAATACTTCTATTAGCAGAAGTTCTTGAGAATGTAATCATGCTAACTTTCCCCCAGGTTGACTACTAATACTTTCTGTTGTTAGCTTTTCCTGATGTTATTTCCTCAGGTGTACCTACAATCTGTGAAATTCCTGGGTAGCCTTGGTTAAGGTCATATATCTCCGGAGTAATTCTACATTTGTTTCTATCAGATGCTCCAGGTAATCACCAACTCAGAATTACTTGTGAAGTTAATATTTCAGCTTAGGATCTTTTAGACTATATGAGTAATATAAATTCAAACCATAAAGTATGTGAGGTGAAGGCCATGATCGTAAATTCGATAAAACTATTTTTCCCAACTAAGAGCCCTGGCTGAAATAGATAAGCTTCCTTGTCATCTCCCTGGATTGTCCATGGGATTGTAAACTTTAAAGGAACTCAGCTTTTAGAAAGGGTCAGAGAACTCTCCAACTTATAGAGGGCTTGAAGTCTTGAATTCTGTCCCTGGATAAATGAAAATTAAAGCTGCTAGCCTCAAGACTAGCAACTCCCTAGGATTTCCATAGCATACCTTCTTCAATTTACCACTTAGGCTTATCAGTTCCCACCTTATGTCTGGGCATATAGTAAGCACTTTATAAATATCTGTTGAGTGAATATGGTATATTAGTACTAATATTATGGCTCTATATCATATACAAGGATTCTGTCACAAAAGTTTATATCTATACAAATAATTACATGCATTTTAAAATGCAAATGCTTACAGATGACGCTTACTCTAAAAATACTTAAGTAATAATAAATCTAACACTGAAGTAATTTACACAGTCATTTCGTTATCACAAACTCGCCTTCTAATAAAACATTTAAAACACAGAAATGGGAATGATGTAAGCTAAACTTACATGACTCACTCAAGATGCTGCTTCTCAGAAAAATGAGAAAGCTACTACATAGGGATTAAAGCAAACAGTAATTCTGTGATGTGAAAGTAAAGTATTGTGGCAACAATCATATTGTAGCTCAATTATAGCTATCTAATTATTTAATATCCATTTCGAATTCCAGGTGTAACATTTTTAGCCCCTTAATACTTCCTTCAGATTATGAGACTGATGTGCTGCCTTCTGCGCTAAGGAGGCAGACTAGCCCCTTAATACTTCCTATTCAGATTTTCTTGTATTTGCTGTAAGAGAGTGATTTTCTTAAGGTTATACAGTACCAGCTATATATGTCCATACATTTATGGTATACTCAGTTTTATATGGAGTTAATTGTGATGCAAAGAAAAAAATAAATTTTTATTATCTATTAGTTCTGGAGAATGCTTCTAAAATGCTATACATGTATGTAAGCTGCAAAAACATATAAAATATATCCATATACAAATTACTTATATTTGACTGCACACAACTAAAATGAAATAAAAATCCTAGACAAGTGGTCAAAATTTGTCTTTTGGAACCGATGGCCTTCCCTGTGTTTTGTCAGGCTCATGAAATGTAGCCTCCTACATTCTGCCCTCAGTGCTTTCCAACCCATTCAATTATGGCATATATAAAAATGGGTAATGCTTATTACCCATTTTTCCTGGGTAAACCAGGAAAAACAGAAGAGACTACTCATTTATGGAGGCAACCCAGCTGCTTCAGATTCTAACTGTACTTCCAAGTGATGAAAGAATCAATATCTCAGCATACTTAAAAAAAATTCTCAGTATATTTTTATGTAACCCATTTATAGCACAGGATGATGCACACTGACTGGTCTACTCCTCTTCCCCTTTTAGCTATAAATTATGAGAAAAAATTCAACGAGAGGATTCTAAGAAAGTAATTTCCAGGAACATGTAAACTTAATATATTTTTAATTATGAAATAAGAGACTGAGGAATTTATGTGGAAAAGACAAATTGGGGCAGCAGGGAAGGATATACAGGAGCTTCTCATTGCGTTAAATAACACTACAATAATTTATTATTCTGATAAAAATATTCTTTATATATATCTGGAAGATGAACAGAAGAGAAGAATGAGAAGATAAATTTTGTAGTTTAATTTTCACTATCCCCCGATTTCCTAAGGGAATCCAGAATCTGTTATTAGACTGCCATCTGTCTATTCCATGGAGGTACTGAAGAGAGAAATGTTTATAAAGAAATAACCAAGTTAGAAAGAATTTATAACTAATTTCTCAAAAACAATTGCAACAGAAACAAAAATTGACAACTGGGACTTAATTAAACTAAAGTGCTTCTGTGCACAGCAAAAAAGAAAAAAAAACTATCAATAGACAACCTACAG
This sequence comes from Callithrix jacchus, assembly GCF_049354715.1. NCBI lineage: Eukaryota > Metazoa > Chordata > Mammalia > Primates > Cebidae > Callithrix > Callithrix jacchus. Next base: position 75,243,344 of record NC_133524.1, read on the forward strand.
AATGAGAGAAAATACTCGCAAACTATGTATGCAACAGTGGTCTAATGTCCAGAAACTATAAGGAACTTAATTCAATAGCATAAAAACAAATAACCCCATTAAAAAGTGGGCAAAAGATATGAACAGATACTTCTGAAAAGAGAACATACAAGCAACCAACAAACATGAAAAAATGCTTATCATCACTAATCACAGGAGAAATGCAAATCCAAACCAAAATGAGATACCATCTCACACCAGTCAGAATGGCTATTATAAAAAAGTCAGAAAACAGCAGATGCTGGAGAAGCTGCAGAGAAAAGGGAACATTTATGTTGGTGGGATTGTAAATTAGTTCACCATCAGTTTAGAAATTTCTCAAAGAACTTAAAGCAGAACTGCAATTTGACCCAGCAATCTCATTATAAGTATAAAACAAAAGGAAAATAAATCTACCAAAAAGACACACACACTCATATATTTATTACAGCACTATTCACAACAGGAAAAACATGGAGTCAACCCAGGTGCCCACCCACAGTGGACTGGATAAAGAAAATGTGGTACATAGAAACCATGGAATATACCCGACCACAAAAAGAACAAAATCATGTCCTTTGCAGCAACATGAACGCAGCTGGAGGCCATTATATACTGAGCAAATTAACACAGAAACAGAAAACCAAATACTCCATGTTCTTACATTTAAGTAAGCCAAACACTGGGTACGCATGCATATAAAGATGAGAACAACAGAAATGGATGACTACTAGAGTGGGGAGAAAGAAAAGGTGCAAAGACTGAAAAACTAACTATTGAGTACTATGTTCAGTACCTCGGGAATGGGACCAATCATACCCCAAAGTGGAGCATCATTCAACATACTCATGTTAACCAACTGGCTAATGTATCCCCGAATATAAAAGTTGAAGTTATAAAAATAAAACTAAAATAATTAACCACCAAATAATTCATTGTAGGCCTGAGACCAGCAAAGTTTATTTGATCACTGACCTAGTTGGCCCCAACAACTCTTCTCTTCACAGACAGTTAACTGCTTTGCTCCACAACTTCTAAATGCCAAATATTTAGAGCCATTACCTTGCTCTCTCTTCATATCACCTGCTATTTCAAATAGGCAGATATTTGGTCACAGCTTTTAAGCTCCTAGACATACAGGCTGCACTGGGAGGATACGGTGTCTCAACACTAATCCTTCAACATATATACAGGGCAAAGACAACTTAAACCACTGCAGAGTTCAATCTAGGACTTCACTTTCATGCACAAGAGAGACAGAAAGAAAACAGAAGAGGTGACACCAACTGTACATAATACAGAGCAAACTTAAAGTAAATAATTACAGATTATGAAGAATCACAAAAGACTAAATTATTTAAATGTTTTACTGTATAATACTGACTAAAAGTTAACTACAATCACACTTAATTATCTGAAATGTTTCTATTTATTCCCATACAGTTAAGTGAAACTATTATGATGGCTTTGAGATTAGACATATCTAGGTCTGAATTCCAGTTCTCCCACTCATTTTTTAAACTATCAACTACAAAGCAAGGCTGCTCAAGAATTCAGTTAGCTAACATATGTAGTGAAAATAATAGGGTTTAGGTATATTCAAGTAAATAAACATTGGTTTTTCTTTTTACCTTTCCTCCCAAATACCAGAGAGCTCACAGTGGCTTGCTTATAATTGAAGATTCATCAGATATTTACTGTACATTTGAGTACTTGATTAGACTAATCAATTAAGGAAAGAAATTCCTTTGAGTAAGTAAGTCAGGATAAGTGACTGAAAAAAGCACTAACAACATGACATTTTCCAAATCACTGTTCCATGTCAAAGGTAACATTCATTAGACTCACTTTCTTCCAGCTTTAAAGAAACAGAAGGATTGTTCCCTGTTTCATCCACATTTCCTTCACCACCTCCCCGAGATCTTGAATTCCAGACCTTAATCACTTCAACATCATTGTCACTGCCACTTCCACTTGAGCTACTATCTTTTTTCCCCTTTTTCCCCTTTGTTTTCTTCTTCCTAAAAAAAGTAACATATTCAGATTGTTAGATAAACACAGGAAAGATATAAATGCCAATTAGAGGACAATCAGCAAGTAGGGGTTTTAACTTTGTCAATACAGGACACAAAAATGTTCAATTTACTTTGTATAATCATCGGAGCTTAAACTCATGGAGGTTTCATCAGAATCTGAGGCTATAAATTCATCCATACTGTCTTCATCAAAATAACCCTGGGGAAAAAAAATGACCACTATTTTAATAGTATATTTTAACTTATATTGGAAAATAATGATGTTCATTTAAGAATAAGTAAATTGGTATAAGCTAAGGAAGGACTGAGGAACTATCAAATTAGAGGAGACAAAGAATACAGGACAGATATGATTACTAAATGCAATGAAAGGTCATAGATTGGATCATGGAAAAGGAAAAAGACTTAGCTAAGTAAAAGTAAAGTCTGCAATTTATTTAATAGCATTCTACTGAAGTTAGTTTCTTAGTTTTGATAACTATTATAGTTATGCAACATGTTGATATTAGAAGAAACTGGGTCAAAGGTATAGGGGAATTCTCAGAACTATTTTTGCAACTTTTCTATAAGTATAAAATTATTTCAAAATAAAAAGTTTTAAAAAATGGGCTTAATAAAATAACATTTAACACTCCTATAACCATAATACATGCAAGACATATAGAAGTTAGAAATAAGACATAGAATAGAACAAAGCAATTGAAAATTTGAATATACAGTTAAGTCTGTATGTCACTTTTTCTTCTAAGTTTATTCTGCTTCCAATAGATGCTTTTAAACTAAGTTACCTAAATTACCTTATTTTCTTTGCTAATGTAGTCTAGCTGCAAACACCAAGGATGAGTCCATATTCTACTTAACATCTGAAAATCTTGGAAAAGCTTTGCACCTGCCTTTCCTCTTCCACCTTCACTGTTATTACCCACACCTGATCAAAAGAAATATGGTTAAAGACACAAAAATTATCTACATCAACCAAGGTTTTAGATTAGGAGTTTTAATCTTATTTGTGACATAAACCCCCTTTGGCAGTGTAGAGAAGTTTATAAAACCTCTTTCTTAGCATATCATTTTTGAAACACAAAACAAACAGGATTACAAAAGAAACCCATCATATAGAAATTATCAAAATATTAAAAAACAAATTTGTGCTACAGAAATATATGCTTTTTAAAGTTAATGCATTAAGTAACAAAATATGCATAGGTTTAATAAATACTTAAAATTCTGAAGCATCAATAAACATAAATGATTTTGAGGTAACAGGAACGACATATAAAAATATTTCTGATTTCTATTGGTAACAAAGTCATGGTTATCATTAATACTACTATAGACTGTTGCCTCTATTCATCACTGGGAAAAATCTTGCTGCTTTAGCTAGAGTTTAGGGAAACTTAATATATAAATTTTTTCTTATTCAAGTACATATAATTCCCTAAATTCTATCCGTGAACCCTAGATTATGAACTACTGTTATAAATAAACTTCACTCCAAGCAGATTGTTCTGTACTGACTCTCTCCAACTATGCTCACTTAAAAAAAATTACTTCCAGGCCAGCGACAGTAGCTCACACCCATAATCATAGCACTTTGCAAGGTCAAGGCAGGAGGATCACTTGAGGCCAGGAGTTCAAGACAAACTTGGACAACATAGTGAGACTCCATCTCTACCAAGAAAAAAAAAACTAAAAGCATTAGCCAGGTATGATGGCACACACCTATCCAAGTACCCTAGATACCCTAGATACTTGGGAGGCTGAAATGGGGAATCATTTTAGTCCAGGAGTTTGAGGTCACAATGAGCTATTATTGCACCACTGCACTCCAGCCTGGGTGACAGAACAAAACCATGTCTCTTTAAAAAAAAAAAAAAAAATGCTGGGTACAGTGGCTCATGCCTGTAATCCCAGCACTTTGGGAGGCCAAGGTTGGTGGATCACCTAAGGTCGGGAGTTCGAGACCAGTCTGACCAAGGTGGAAAAACCACATCTCTACTAAAAATACAAAATTACTTGGGTGTGATGGCGCATGCCTGTAATCCCAGCTACTTGGGAGGCAGGAGAATCGCTTGATCCAGGAGGTGCCAGTTGTGGTGAGCCGAGATCGCACCACTGCACTCCAGCCGGGGCAACGTGAGTAAAACTCCGTCTCCAAAAAAAATAAAAAGAACTTCTAAAAATTATGTTTTTGGTGTACAAAATGTAAATATTAGCTTTGCTCTATCCAGAATTTCAACAGAATTATCATTGTCCTATAAAAGATGAATAAAATGAATGCACATTTCATTAATAAAATTACCAAGAAGGTAAAATGCAAAAGAACAAAACTGATTAAAAGAAAAAAACAGCATTTAAGCAATAATATATTTTCCTACCCAGTTTTAAACAATGTAAGTTGTTTAAATAATTACCAGTAATTGGCAAGTTTTGCCTCCGTGAGTGACTGAGAGAAAATTTAGTAGTAATATGAAACATTAATAATGCCTAAAAACCTGCTGCATATTATTTTGCCTGATAGAAGTATTTCCATTGTGTAACAGAAATCACTGCTATGAAAATGAGGTATCTACTTTCTTGGCATACACAGCTGTTCACAATATTCACTTGTAATTTTATTTCTGTAAGGTCAGTAGTGATATTCTTTCATTCCTTACTTTAGGTCCCTTTTCTTTCTGGTTTTGTTTTGATTTTTTAAAGATACAGGTTCTGACACTGTCACCCAGGCTGGAGTGCAGTGGCGCAATCATAGCTTACTGCAACCTCCAACTTCTGTGAGTTCAAGCCATCTGCCTGTCTCAGACTCCCAAAAAGCTGCTGCTAAAGGCACATGCCACCAGGTTTGGTTAACTCTTTTTTTAAATTTTTTATAGAGACAGGGTCTCACTTTGTTGACCAGGTTGCTCTCAAACTCCTAGCTTTAAAGGATCATTCTGCCTTGGCCTCCCAAAAGGCTGGGATTATAGGCATGACCTACTGTATTCGGCCCTTATTTAGCTGTGGCTTTTTCTTCATTACTTTGTACGTGAAGGAAGGTTTGCCAATTATGTTAATCTTCTCAAAGAACCTACTTTTGGTTTCAATGATTTTCCCCACTGTTTTTCTATTCTTCATGTTTCTTTATTATTTCCTTCCTTCTGCTTGTTTTGGGTTTAATTTGCTCTTTTTTACTCTCCTTAAGTAGAAGGTTAGACTATAAATTTGAGATCTTTCTTCTTTTTTAATACAGGTATTTATCACCATACATTTCCCTCTAAGTATTACTTAAGTTATATACCATATTCTGGTACCGTGTTTTTGTTTTCATTAACCTCTAAGCATTTTTTAATTTCCCTTTTGATTTCTTCTTTGATCCATTATATAGGTGTGTGTTGTTTAATTTACATGTATTTATAAATGTTTTAACTTTCCTTCAACTAGTGGTTTCTAATTTCATTTGAATGTGGTGAAAGAAAATAGTAATTAGAGGAAAGTTCTAATGATAAATGCTAATATCAAAAAAGAAGATCTCAAATAAGAAACCTACCTTTATACCTCTAGGAGCTAGAAAAAGAATAAGTTAAACCCAAAGCTTGCAAAAGGAAAAAAATAAGGATCAAAGCACTAGTAAATCAAATAATAGATAAGATATAGGGAGAAAAAGGCTGGGCGCGGTGGCTCACGCCTGTAATCCCAGCACTTTGGGAGGCCGAGGCGGGTGGATCACGAGGTCAAGAGATCGAGACCATCCTGGTCAACATGGTGAAACCCCGTCTCTACTAAAAAATATACAAAAAATTAGCTGGGCACGGTGGCGTGTGCCTGTAATCCCAGCTACTCAGGAGGCTGAGGCAGGAGAATTGCCTGAACCCAGGAGGCGGAGGTTGCGGTGAGCCGAGATCGCGCCATTGCACTCCAGCCTGGGTAACAAGAGCGAAACTCCGTCTCAAAAAAAAAAAAAAAAAAGATAATACGGAGAAAAAGCAAGAAAAAGTTGGTTTTTTGAAAAAATAATAATAAACCAAACTGACAAACCCTTAGCCTTTAAGAAAAAAGAAAGAGAACTCAAATAAATAAAATAGACATGAAGACAAGACATCACAACCAATGTCTCAGAAATAAAAAAGGATCATAAAGAGCTAGTATGAAAAATTATATATGAAGAAATTTAATAATCTACAGGAAATAAATTCCTGGAAACGTAACAATATATCAGAACTGAATGAAAAAGGAATGGCCTCAACAGACCAATTACAAATAAAGAGACTGAGGCTACTTGGGCTCTTATTTGGTTCCATAAGAACTTCAGGATCATTTTTCTAATTCTATAAAAAATGACATTGGTATTTTGATAGAGATAGGATTGAATCTGTAGATTCCTTTGGGCAGTATGGTCATTTTAATAATACTAATTCTTTCTTATCTTTTGCCTCAGACCCGAGTTTCGCTTTTGTTGCCCAGGCTGGAGTACAGTGATGTGATCTTGGCTCACCACAACCTCTGCCTCCCAGATTCAAGCAATTCTCCTGCCTCAGCCTCCCGAGTAGCTCAGATTACAGGCACCTACCACCATGCCAGGCTAATTTTTTTTTTTTGTATTTTTAGTAGAGACTGGGTTTCACCATGTTGGCCAGGCTTGTCTCAAGCTCCTGGCCTCAAGGGATCCAACAGCCTCAGCCTCCCAAAGTACTGGGGTTACAGGCATGAGCTACCGTGCCTGGCCAATAATATTAATTCCTGAGCAAAGCTGAAGGTATCACAATACTTGACTTCAAATTACCCTACAAGGCTACAGTAACCAAAACAGCATGGTACTGGTATAAGCGCAAAGATCAATGGAACAGAATACAGAACCCAGAAATGGAGATACATACTTACAGTCAACTGACCTTTGAAAAAGTCAACAAAACATATATTGGGGAAAGGATACTCTTTTCAATGAATGGTTCTAAGAAAACTGGATTCCCATAGGCAGAAGAATGAAACTGGACCATTATCTCTCACCACACACAAAAATCAACCAAGACAGATTAAAGACTTAAATGTAAGACCTGAAACAATAAAAATACTAGAAGTAAACCTAAAGAAAATCATTCTGGACACTGGTCTATCTAGTCAAATAATTCATCACTAAGACCCCAAATGCAAAGCAACAAAATCAAAAATAGGCAAATGGGACTTAAATAATAAGCTTCTGTACAGCAAAAGAAATAATTAACAGAGCGAACAGATAACTGCAGAATGGGAGGAAATGTTCCCAAACTATACATCTAACAGGGGACTGGTATCTAGAATTTACAAGAAACTCAAACAACAACAACAAAACAAAACGAAAATAATTCCATTAAAAAGTAAGCAAAAGACACAGGCATTTTTCAAAAGAGGATATAACAAATGGCCAAAACAACCATATGAAAAAATTCTCAACATCACTAAACACCAGAAAAATGCCAATCAAAATCACAGTGACATATCTTCCCCAGTTAGAATGGCTATTCATAAAAAGTCAAAAAATAACAGATGTTGGCAAAGATGTAGAGAAAAGGGAATATGTTTACACTATTGATGAAAATGTAAATTAGTACAAACTCTGTGAAAAACAGTATGGAGATTACTCAAAGAACTAAGAATAGAACTAACATTTGATCCAGCACTTGCACTACCAGGTAACTACCAAAAGGAAAAGAAATCACTGTATCAAAAAGGTTTTCTAAAAAAAGATACCTGCACTTATGTTTACTGCAGCACTATTCACAACAGCAAAGCTATGGAATCAACCTAAGTGTACATCAAAATATGAATAAAGAAAATGTGGTATCTATATACAGTGAAATACTATTTGGCCATAAAAAATGAATGAAAGCATGTCTTCTGCAGTAACATGGATGGAACTGGAGGCGATTATCTTAAGGGAAACAATTCGGACGCAGAAAGATAAATATGGTCATGTTCTCCCCTATAAGTGGGGCTAAATAATGTGAACACATGGATGTAGAGTGTGGAATGATAGACAATGGAGACTTGCATGGGTCGGTGGGGGCAGAGAGGAAGGAGAAGAGTGAATGAAAACTACTTAATGGGTAGAATGTACATTATTCCACAGGTACACTAAGAGCCCTTATTGCACCTCTGCATAATATATCCATGTAAGGAAATTACACATATACCCCATAAATTTATACAAATAAAATTAAGATGGCTCACAGCTATAATCCCAACACTTTGGGAGACTTAGGCAGATGGATCATCTGAGGTCAGAAGTTCAAGAACAGCCTGGCCAACATGGTGAAACCCCGTCTCTACTAAAAATACAAAAATTTAGCCAAGCATGGTGGTGGGCACCTGTAATCCCAGCTACTTGGAAGGCTGAGGCAGGAGAACTGCTTGAACCTGGGAGGCAAAGGATGCAGTGAGCTGAGATCATGCCATTGCACTCCAGCCTGAGCGACAGAGTGATACTCTGTCTCAAGAAAAATAAAAATAAATGAATTAATTTAATTAAGAAAAAGAAACAAGTAGTAATTTACAAAACCTCCCAACAAAAAAGAGCCCAGAACCAGATAGCTTCAAAACTGAATTCTAACAAACATTCAAAAACAATGAATACCAATTCTTCCAAAAACAGAATTACAAGAAACACTTCCAAACTCTTTTTGTGAGGTAAACATTACCCTGATACCAAAGGCAGACAAAGATGCTGTAAGAAAATAAACTATAGGCCAATATCACTGATGAACATAGATATTAAAACCCTCAATAAAATACAAACTAACCTAATTCAACAACACATCAAAAAGTTTATACACCATGACCAACTGGGATTTATTCCTGGGATGCAAAGTCGTTATAACATATGCAAAATAACCAACGTGATACATCACGTTAACAAAATGAAAGATGAAAATCGCACAATCACCTCAATAGATGCAGAAAAAGCATTTGGCAAAGTTCAAAATACTTTCATGATAAAACCTCTCAACAAAATAGTTATAGAAGAACATCTCCTCAATAAAACAAACCCTATTTATATAATCCCACAGGTCATATCACACTCAATGGGGGAAAACTAAGCTTTTCCTCTAAGATCATGAACAAAACAAGGATGCCCACCAGTCATCATTTCTCTTTAACACAGTACTGGAAGTACTACCAACAGCAATTAGACAAGAAAAACAAATAAAAGGCATCCAAATCAGAAATAAATAATTAAAATCATCCTTGTTTGCAGAGGACATGATCCTATATATAGAAGTCCCTAAGGACTCCACTAAAAACCTGTTAGAATACACTGAATAACACTGGAGGCTACAAAATCAACATACAAAACTCAGTTCCATTTCTTTACACGAAAATAATCAGAAAAAGAAATCAGGAAAACAAAACCATTTATAGCAGCATGATAAACAAAATACTTACAAATTAATTTAACCAGTGGAGTGAAAGATCTGAACACTGAAAACTAAAAAACACTGATGAAAGAAACTGAACACAAATGTTCTACATTTGTGTACTAGCAAACCTAATGCATTTACAATATACATACTACCCAAAGTGACATACAGATTCAACACAATCCCCATCAAAATTGCAAAAAATATTCTCCTTGAAAAAAAGAAAAAAGCAATTCTAAAATTTGTATGGATCCAAAAAACAACCCAAATAATGAATACAATTTTGACCAAAAAAAAAAAAAAAAAAAAAAAATCAAAGTTGGAGGCATTTCCTGGTTTCAAATTACATTACAAAGCAAAGTAATCCAAACATTTTTGTGGCGAGGAGCAGTGGATCACGCCTGTAAGCCCAGCACTTTGGGAGGCCATGGGTGGATCACTTGAGGTCAGAGGTTGGAGACGAGCCCGACCAACATGATGAAACCCTGTCTCCATTGAAAAATATAAAAATTACCACTCCAGCCTGAGCAACAGGGCAAGACTCTGTCTCAAAATAGTAATAATAATGCCGGGCGTGGTGGCTCCCGACTGTAATCCAAGCACTTTGGGAGGCTGAGGTGGGCGGATCACCTGAGGTCAGGAGTTCGAGACCAGCCTGGCCAACACAGTGAAACCCCATCTCTACTAAAAATACAAAAATTAGCTGGGAATGGTGGCACATGCCTATAATCCAAGCTACTTGGGAGGCTGAGGCAGGAGAATAGCTTGAGCCTGGGAAGTGGAGGTTGCAGCAAGCAGAGATCATGTCATTGCACTCCGTCCTGGGCTACAGATCGAGACTCCAAGTAACACTGAATACAAATGGACTAAATTCTCCAATCAAAAGACACAGACTGGCCTAATGGATGTAAAAACAACAGCCACTGGTCTGCTGCCTTCCAAGTAATACACTTCTATAAAAACATACATAGATTCAACTAATGGGATGAAAAACAAAATATTCCATGCCAATGGAAACGAAAAAAGAGCCTATAAAAAAGCCACTGTACTTAGACAAAATAGATTTCAAGATAAAAATTATAAGAAGAGACAAGGGAGGTCACTATATACTAACAAAGGGGTAAGTTCAGCCAGAGGATGGAATGATGTATGTATGTATGTATGTACGTATGTATGTATGTATGTATGTATGTATGTATTGAGTCTCCCTCTGTCACCTAGGCTAGAGTGCAGTGGTGGGATCTTGGCTCACTGCAACCTCCGTTTCCCAGGTTCAAGGGGTTCTCCTGCCTCAGCCTCCCAAGCAGCTGGGATTATAGGCGCCTACCTCCATGCCCAGCTAAGTTTTTTTATTTTTAGTAGAGACAGGGTTTCACCATGGTTGGGCAGGCTGGTGTCAAACTCCTGACCCAAAATGATCTGCCCACCTCGGCCTCCCAAAGTGCCGGGATTAGAGGCGTGAGACAGTGTACCTGGCCAGGATATAATAATTCTAAATATATATGCACCCAACACTGGAGCACCCAGATACACAAAGGAAACATTAGAAATAAAGAGACAGGCCCCAATATGGTAATAACTGGAGACTTCAACACATTTTCAGTGTTGGACAGATAATCCAGACAGAAAACCAACAAAGAAATATCAGACTTAATCTGCACTACAGAACAAATAAATCGTTATTTAAAGAATACTTCATTTAGTGGCTACATAATACATACTCTTCTCCCCAGCACATGGATGATTCTCAAGGAGACACCATATGTTAAGCTAAAAAAAAAAAAGCATTTGAAAATTCAAATAAATCGAAATCATATCAAGTATCTTCTCTGACCACAATGAAATAAAACTAGAATCAATAACCAGAAAGTTTTGATATTATATGAACAAATGAAATTAAGCAATTTGCTCCTGAATAACCAGAGGGTTAGTGAAGAAATTGAAAAAGAAATTAAAAATTTCTTGAAACAAATAATAACAGAAATACAACATATCAAAAACCTATGTGATACAGTAAAAGCAGTACTCAGAGAGAAGTTTATAGCTTTAAGCACCGACATCAAAGAAAGTAGAAGAACTTTGAATAAACAACTTAACAACGCATCTTAAGTAGAAAAGCAAGAGAAGTAGAAAAGACCAATGAAACAAACCCTTGGATTTTTGAAAAAATAAAGTTGACAAACCTTTAGCCAGACTAATTATGAAAAGAGAGAAAATACCCAAATAGGAGAGGGACTCAAGATGGCGCTGTGAGAACAACCCAGGATTGGAGCTCTCGTTGTGTCCGCGGAGAGGTGAGTCTGAGCTGCATTTCCAGACTGATCTTTGTTGCCCACGGAACGGGGAAATTCCCAAGTGAAGAGGACACGGGGGACGCCAGGCAGAACCTCCGCCTGGCGAAGCCAGCAGCCGGGATGGCAGCGGCCAGCCCTGCCCAGCGCTCCCCACAGGGCGCGCTTGTCCGGGTGCCCCCTTGAACCGGCAACCGGAGACGTGAGAGGGCTGGACTTGAGACTGAGCTAGACTTGGACAGTGGGCCAGCCCAGGGGATTGCAGGGACAGAGCGTTAGGGGTGGCCTAGTGGGACGAACAAAACCGCGATTTCAAACAAGCCCCGTGCAGACAGCCCGAGACGCTCTGTGGGGGAGGGGCGTCCACCATTACCGAGGCAACCCGCCCCAACTGAGATACAGGCCCATTGCTGACGCAGCCTGCCGTTGCCGAGGCAACCCGCTACAACAGAAAGACTCCGCCGCAGGGCATAGCGGAGAACACAGCAGAACAGCGGAGCCAGGGCGAGCCTCACAACAGCAGGGCGTAGACTCAGCAGGCAAACAGTGGCTAGTCTGCGTCCTAGCTGGGCAGGATCTCAACGGACATCCAAAAATAAAGCCCAAACCCCTCAACACAGAGCATTTGAGGAAAAAAAAGGGTTTTTTTAATGAGCTCTGTTGCAGCAGAATCAAACATAGCAGCCTAACAGCCCTGAATGAACAACAGAGCGCACAGCTCAGCAATTAACCCCTATAAAGTACAAACTGTCTCCTCAAGCAGCTCCCTGACCCCTTTATATCCAAAAGACTGACATTAGGCAGGCATTATCCTGGGACAAAGATAGCAGAAAAAGAAACTGGTAGCATCCCTCGCTGTGCCACAGCAGCTAGAGGTGCACCCCAGACAAGCAGGGTCTGGAGCGGACCTCAGCAGTCGTACAGCGAAGGGGCTAGACTGGTAGAAGGAAAACCAAGCAACAGAAATACTTCATCATCAACATTCTGGGTGTCCACTCAGAGACCCAATCGAAAAGTCAGCAACTAAGCAGACGACCAGCGGACAAATCCACAAAGATGGGAAGAAACCAGCGCAAAAAGGAGGAAAACACCCGAATCCAGAACACCTCGCCTCCTAGAAAGGACCAAAACTCCTCCCCAACAAGGGAACAAAGCTGGACGGAGAATGACTGTGACGAAATGACGGAATTAGACTTCAGAAGATGGATAATGAGAAACTTTTGTGAGCTAAAAGATCATGTATTAAATCAATGCAAAGAAACTAAGAACCTTGAAAAAAGATTTGAAAAAAGATTTGAGGAAATGATAACAAGAATGGATACCTTAGAGAGGAATATGAATGAATTAAAGGAGCTGAAAAACACAATACGAGAACTTCGCGAAGCATGCACAAGTTTCAATACCCGAATCGACCAAGCAGAAGAAAGAATATCTGAAGTCAAAGATCAACTCAATGAAATAAAACGAGAAACCATGATTAGAGAAAAAAAGCGCAAAAAGGAATGAACAAAGTCTCCAAGAAATGTGGGACTATGTGAAAAGACCTAACCTACGTTTGATAGGTGTAACAGAAGGGGACGAAGAGAATGAATCCAAGCTGGAAAATACTCTTCAGGACATCATCCAGGAAAACTTCCCCCACCTAGCAAGACAGGCCAACACTCAATTGCAGGAAATACAGAGAACACCACAAAGATATTCCGCAAGAAGAGCAACCCCAAGGCACATAATCGTTAGATTCAACAGGGTTGAAATAAAGGAGAAAATACTAAGGGCAGCCAGAGAGAAAGGTCGGGTCACCCACAAAGGGAAGCCCATCAGACTCACAGCAGATCTTTCGGCACAAACACTACAAGCCAGAAGAGAGTGGGGGCCAATATTCAACATTCTTAAAGAAAAGAACTTTCAACCCAGAATTTCATATCCAGCCAAACTGAGCTTCAGAAGTGAAGGAAAAATAAAATCCTTTGCGAACAAGCAAGTACTCAGAGATTTTGTCACCACCAGGCCTGCTTTACAAGAGCTCCTAAAAGAGGCACTACACATAGAAAGGATCAACCAGTACCAGTCATTCCAAAATCACACTGAATGCTAAAGAGCATCAACATAATGAAGAATCTACAACAACTAACAGGCAAAACAGCCACTTAGCATCAAAATGGCAGTATCAAATTCACACATAACAATATTAACCCTAAATGTAAATGGACTAAATGCACCAATCAAAAGACAGAGACTGGCAAATTGGATAAAAATCCAAAACCCATCAGTGTGCTGTATCCAGGAAACCCATCTCACATGCAAGGATACACAAAGGCTCAAAATAAAGGGATGGAGGAAGATTTACCAAGCAAACGGAAAGCAAAAAAAAGCAGGAGTTGCAATTCTCATCTCTGATAAAATAGACTTTAAAGCAACAAAGATCAAAAGAGACAAAGAAGGCCATTACATAATGGTAAAAGGATCGATACAACAAGAAGAGCTAACGATCCTAAACATATATGGACCCAACACAGGAGCACCCAGATACATAAGGCAAGTTCTTAATGACTTACAAAGAGACTTAGACTCCCACACAATAAGAGTGGGAGACTTTAACACTCCACTGTCAATACTAGACAGATCAACCAGACAGAAAATCAACAAGGATATCCAGGGCTTGAACTCAGACCTGGAGCAAGCAAACCTGATAGACATTTACAGAACTCTCCACCCCAAATCCACAGAATACACATTCTTCTCAGCACCACATCACACCTACTCTAAAATTGACCACATAATTGGAAGTAAAGCACTGCTCAACAAATGCAAAACAACTGAAATCATAACAAACAGCCTCTCAGACCATAGTGCAATCAAGTTAGAACTCAGAATTCAGAAACAGACCCAGAACCGCACAGCTTCATGGAAACTGAACAACTGGATCTTGAATGTTGACTGGGTAAACAACGAAATGAAGGCAGAAATAAAGAAGTTCTTCGAAACCAATGAGAACAAAGACACAACGTGCCAGAACCTCTGGGACACATTTAAAGCAGTCTCTAGAGGAAAGTATATAGCAATAAGTGCCCATATGAGGAGAATGGAGAGATCCAAAATTGACACCCTATCATCAAAATTGAAAGAGCTAGAGGAGCAAGATCAAAAAAACTCAAAACCCAGCAGAAGACAAGAAATAACTAAGATCAGAGCTGAACTGAAGGAGATTGAGACACGGAAATCCCTTCAAAAAATCAATAAATCCAAGAGCTGGTTTTTTGAAAAGATCAACAAAATAGACAGACCACTAGCCAGATTGATTAAAAAGAAAAGAGAGAACAACCAAATAGATGCAATAAAAAATGATAAAGGGGAAATCACCACAGATTCCACAGAAATTCAAACCAACATCAGAGAATATTACAAACAACTCTATGCGCATAAACTAGTAAACCTGGAAGAAATGGATAAATTCCTGGACTCCTGTGTCCTCCCAAGCCTAAACCAGGAGGAAGCTGAAACTATGAATAGACCAATAACAAGATCTGAAGTTGAGGCAGCAATTAAGAGCCTACCACACAAAAAAAGCCCAGGTCCAGACGGGTTCACAGCCGAATTCTACCAGACACACAAGGAGGAGCTGGTACCATTCCTTCTAAAACTATTTCAAACAATCCAAAAAGAGGGAATCCTTCCCAAATCATTTTATGAGACCAACATCATTCTGATACCAAAACCCGGCAGACACCCAACGAGAAAAGAAAACTTCAGGCCAATATCCATGATGAACATAGATGCAAAAATCTTCAATAAAATATTGGCAAGCCGATTGCAACAGCAAATCAAAAAACTTATTCATCATGATCAAGTAGGATTCATCCCGGGGATGCAAGGCTGGTTCAACATACGCAAGTCTATCAACGTAATTCACCACATAAACAGAACCAAAACCAAAAACCACATGATTATCTCAATCGACGCAGAGAAGGCATTTGACAAAATTCAACAGCCCTTTATGCTAAAAGCCCTCAATAAACTCGGTATCTATGGAATGTATCTCAAAGTAATAAAAGCTATTTATGACAAACCAACAGCCAATATCATACTGAATGGGCAAAAACTGGAAGCATTCCCTTTGAAATCTGGCACTAGACAAGGATGCCCTCTTTCACCACTCCTATTCAATATAGTACTGAAAGTTCTAGCCAGAGCAATCAGGCAAGAAAAAGAAATAAAGGGTATTCAAATAGGAAAGGTGGAAGCCAAATTGTCTCTATTTGCAGATGACATGATAGTATACCTAGAAGACCCCATTGCCTCAGCCCAAAAACTCCTGAAACTGATAAGCAACTTCAGCAAAGTCTCAGGATATAAAATCAACGTGCAAAAATCACAAGCATTCGTCTACACCAATAACAGACTTAAAGAAAGCCAAATCAAGAACGAACTGCCATTTGCAATTGCTACAAAAAGAATAAAATACCTTGGAATACAACTCACAAGGAACGTAAGAGACCTCTTCAAGGAGAACTACAAACCACTGCTCAACGAAATCAGAGAGGACACAAACAGATGGAGAAACATTCCATGTTCATGGTTAGGAAGAACTAATATTGTGAAAATGGCTATACTGCCCAAAGTAATTTACAGAATCAACGCTATCCCCATCAAGCTACCATTGACTTTCTTCACAGAACTGGAAAAAAACACCATGAACTTCATATGGAACCAAAAGAGAGCCCGCATAGCCAAGTCAATTCTAAGCAAAAAGAACACAGCGGGGGGCATCACACTACCGGATTTCAAACTATACTACAAGGCTACAGTAATCAAAACAGCATGGTACTGGAACCAAAACAGAGATATAGACCAATGGAACAAAACAGAGGCACCGGAGGCAACACAACATACATACAACTATACAATCTTTGATAAACCTGACAAAAACAAGCAATGGGGAAAGGATTCCATGTTTAACAAATGGTGTTGGGAAAACTGGCTAGCCATGTGCAGAAAGCAGAAACTGGACCCCTTCCTGACACCTTACACTAAAATTAACTCCAGATGGATTAAAGACTTAAACATAAGACCTGGCACCATAAAAACCCTAGAAGGAAATCTAGGCAAACTATCCAGGACATAGGAGTAGGCAAGGACTTCATGAACAAAACACCAAAAGCATTGGCAACAAAAGCCAAAATAGACAAATGGGACCTAATCAAACTCCACAGCTTCTGCACGGCAAAAGAAACAGTCTCTAGGGTGAATCGGCAACCAACAGAATGGGAAAAATTTTTGCAGTCTACCCATCTGACAAAGGGCTGATATCCAGAATTTACAAAGAACTCAAACAGATTTACAGGAAAAAAACAAACAAGCCCATTCAAAAGTGGGCAAAGGATATGAACAGATACTTTACGAAAGAAGACATATATGAGGCCAACAATCATATGAAAAAATGCTCATCGTCACTGGTCATCAGAGAGATGCAAATCAAAACCACATTGAGATACCATCTCACGCCAGTTAGAATGGCGATCATTAAAAAATCTGGAGACAACAGATGCTGGAGAGGATGTGGAGAAAAAGGAACACTTCTACACTGTTGGTGGGAGTGTAAATTAGTTCAACCATTGTGGAAGACGGTGTGGCGATTCCTCAAGGCCTTAGAAATAGAAATTCCATTTGACCCAGCAATCCCATTACTGGGTATATATCCAAAAGACTATAAATCGTTCTACTATAAGGACACATGTACACGAATGTTCATTGCAGCACTGTTTACAATAGCAAAGACCTGGAATCAACCCAAATGCCCATTGATGATAGACTGGATTGGAAAAATGTGGCACATATACACCATGGAATATTATGCAGCAATCAGAAATGATGAGTTTGTGTCGTTTGTAGGGACATGGATGAATCTGGAGAACATCATCCTCAGCAAACTGACACAAGAACAGAAAAAGAAACACCGCATATTATCACTCATAGGTGGGTGATGAAAAATGAGAACACATGGACACAGAAAGGGGAGTACTGAACACTGGGGTCTGTTGGGGGGACAAGGGGAGGGGCAGTGGGAGGGGGAGGTGGGGAGGGATAGCCTGGGGAGAGATGCCAAATGTGCGTGAGGGGGAGAAGAAAGGCAAAGCACACTGCCATGTGTGTACCTTCGCAGCTGTCTTGAATGCTCTGCTCATGTACCCCAAAACCTAAAATACAATAAAAAATTAAAAAAAAAAAAAAAAGAAAGAAAATACCCAAATAAATGAAATCAGAGATGGAAAATGAGATACTGCAACTGATACCACAGACATTTAGATGAACATTAGAGGCTATTATGATCAATTATATGCCAATAAATTGGAAAACCTAGAAGAAATGGACAATTCCTAGACACATGCAGTCTACCAAAATTGGACCAGAAAGAAATCCAAAACCTGAACAGACCAATAACAAGTAATGAGATCAAAGCCATAATAAAAAGTCTCTCAAGCAAAGAAAACCTAAAGACCCCAATTTACCTACATCATTTTTTCATTTTAGGTTCAGGGGTATACATACAGGTAAATTTACCCCAATTTATATGCACATGTACCCCTGAACCTAAATGAAAATATAAAATAAAACTAACATATAATGGCATATAAAGCCCTAACTCCACCTTCCAACGAAAAAGAAAAAATGAAAAGCCAGGTACCCAATACCTTCACTGTTGAATTTTACCAAACATTCCAAGAAGTAGTAATTCCAATCCTCCTCAAACTATTCTGCAAAATAGAAAAGGAATACTTCCAAATTCTTTCTGAGACTGGTATTACAATGATGCCAAAACCAGACAAAGAGACAAAAAAAGAAAACTATAGGCCAATATCCCTGATGAGCATTCATGCAAAAATCCTCAACAAAATACTAGCAAAAAAATTGAATAACACAGTAAAACGGTCATTCATCATCACCAAGTGGGGTTTATCCTAAGGATGCAAGGATGGTTCAATTTATAGAAATAAGCTGAGTGTGGTGGCTCACATCTGTAAGCCCAGCACTTTAGCAGGTGGAGGTGGCAGGATCCCTTGAGCCCAGGAGTTCAAGAAAAGCCCAGGCAACATAAGGAGACCTCATCTCTACAAAAAAAAAAAATACATATATACATACATACATACATACACACACACACACACACACACACACGAAAATAAATCAATGTGATACATCGTATTAACAAAATGAAGGATAAAAACCATATAATCACTTAAATTCATGCTGGAAATGCATGTGATACTATTCAACATCCCTTTACGACAAAAAGCCCTCAAAAAACTGGGTATAATAGGAACATACTTCAACATAATACAAGCCATATACCACAGACCCACAGCTAGTATCATACTGAATGGGAAAAAACTGAAAGTCTTTGCTCTAAGATCTTGAACAAAACAAGGATGCCCACTTTCACTACTGTTACTCAACATCATACTGGAAATCCTAGTAAAAGTAATCAAACAAGATAAAAAAAAATAAAGCACATACAAATTGGAAAGGAAGAAGTCAAATTACCCTTGTTTGTAGATGACATGACATTATATTTGGGAAAAAACCTAGACTCCACCAAAAAACTATTAGAACCGATCAACAATTTCAGTAAAGTGGCAGGTAACAAAATCAATATACAAAAATCAATTGGCACTTCTATATGACGACAGCGAACGATACGAAGAAATCAAGAAAGTAATCTCACTTACAATAGCTACAAATAAAATAAAATATTCAGGAATTAACTGAATTAAAGAAGTGAGGCTGGGCAAAGTGGCTCATGCCTGTAATCCCAGCACTTTGGGAGACCAAGGTAGGCGGATCACTTAAGGCCAGGCATTCAAGATCAGCCTGGCCAACAAGGCAAAACCCTGCCTCTACTAAAAATTCAAAAATTAGTGGACTGTGTTGGTGCACACCCGTAATCCCAGCTACTCCAGAAGCTGAGGGACAAGAATTGCTGAAACCAGGAGGCGCAGGTTGCAGTGAGCCAAGATCACACCACTGCACCCCAGCCTCGGTGAGAGAATGCAACTCTGTCTCAAAAATAAACAAAAAGAAGTAAAAGAAATCTACAATGAAAAATATAAAACATGATGTGAGACATGGAAGGACACCAAAAATAAAAAGACATTCCACGTTCATAGATCAAAATAATCAATAGTTAAAATGTCCATACTAACCAAAGCAATCTTCAGATTCAAAGCAATCCCTATGAAATAAATACCAATGATATTCTTCAAAGAAACTGAAAAAACTACCCTGAAATGTATATGGAACCATGAAAGACCCAGAATAGTAAAAGCTATCCTGAGTGAAAAGAACAAAATGGAAGGAATCACATTACCTAACTTCAAAGTATACTACAGAACTACAGTAATTAAAACAGCATGGTACTGGCATAAAAAGACACATAGGCCAATGAAACAGAATAGTAAACCAAGAAACAAGTTCACACACCTACAGCGACTCATACTTTACATAGGTGCCATGAATGTGTATTGGGGAAAGGATACTCTCTTCAATAAGTGGTACTGGGAAAATTGGATATCCACACACAGAAGAATCAATCTGGACACGTATCTATTGCCATACACAAAAATCATATTCAAATGGATTAAAAACTTAAATCTAAGACCTCAAACTATGAAATTACTAAGAGACACCACTGGTGAAACTCTACAGGACAATGGACTGGGCAAAGATGTCTTGAGTAATACCTCAAAAGCAGAAGTAACCAACTCAAAAACTGGACAAATGGGATCACATCAAGTTAAAAACCTTCTGCACAACAAAGAATACAATCCAACAAAGTGAAGAGACAACCCACGGGGTGAGAAAAAATATCTTCAAACTACCCATCTGACAAAGGATTAATAACCACAATATATACAGAGCTGAAACAAGTCAAATGGAAAAAATTCTAACAATCCAATTTAAAAGTAGGCAAAATATCTGAATAGACATTTCTCAAAAGAAGACATGCAAATGGCAAACAGGTAAAAGAAAAGGTACTCAACATCATTGGTCATCAGAGAAATGCTCATCAAAACTACAGTAAAATATCATCTCACCCCAGTTAGAGAAGCTTTTATCCAAAAGACAGAAAAAATGCTGGCGAGAAGGTGGAGAAAAGGGAACTCACATACACTGCTGGTGGGAATGTAAATTAGTACAACCACTATGGAGAAAAGTTTGGAGGTTCCTCAAAAAAGCAAAAATAGAGCTACCATAAAATCCAGCAATCCCATAGCTGGGTATAAACTCAAAAGAAAGAAAATCAGTGTATTGAAGAGATATTGGGTCTCCTGTGTTTGTTGCAGCACTGTTTACAACAGTCAAGATTTGGAAACAACCATATACATCAAGAGATGAATGAATAAAGAAAATGTGGTACATGTACACAATGGATTACTATGCAGGCATAAAAGAGAATGAGACCCTGTCACTTGAAACAACATGGATGGAAATGCAGGTCATTATGTTAAGTGAAATAAGCCAGGTATAGGAGGACAAATTTCACATATTCTCACTTATTTTGGGAGCTAAGAATTTTTTTTTTTTTGAGGTAGCTCTGTCACAAAGGCTGGAATGCAGTGGCACAATCACAACTCACTGCAACCTGCCTCCCAGGTTCAAGCAATTCTCCTGCCTCAGCCTCCTGAGTAGCCAGGATTACAGGCACATGCCAACATGACTTTTATATATTTTTATAGATGGGGTTTCACCATGCTGGCTAGGCTGGTCTCAAACTCCTGACCTCAGGTGATCCATCTGCCTTGGCCTTCCAAAGTGCTGGGATTATAGGCGTGAGCCACCATACACAGCCAGGAGCTAAAATTTAAAACAACTGAACTCACAGAGTTCATTATTTCACTTAACAGAACGATGGTTAATAGAAGCTGTGAAGGGTAGTAGGGCATGGGGAAAGGACGGATGGTTAATAGGTACTAATATATTGTTAGACAGAATGAATAAGATCTAGTATTTCATAGAACAGGGTGACTACAGGCAACAATAATTTATTGTACACTTTAAAATAAATAAAATAATATAAATGACTTGTTTGTAACACGTCAAGGATAAATGCTTGAGATGGATACCTCATTTACCCTAATGTGATTATTATGCATTGTATGGTTGTATTAAAAAAATCTCATGTACCCCAAAAATATACACACCTACTATGTACCCACAAAACTTAAAAAATAAATTTTGTCTCTATATACTATCATGTCACCTGCAAATTCAAATAGTTCTACCCCTTCCATGACACTGTGGAATACTTTGAATTAATTTTCTGGTATGACTGTCCTGGCTGGAACCTCCAGAAAATGTTAAGTGTAAGACGCAAGAGTAGATATCCTTGCTTTGTTCCTGACCTCAGGAAAAAGCCATTGAGTTTTACATTTCAATTCAATTCCTCTTAACAGCGTAAGACACACATCCAAAGAGAAAAACTACTTAGCTAAAAGATATGTCAGAACATACTAACTTAATGCAGCAGAGTTAAAGCGATCAGGAATATGGAAGAGATCTTAAGAGACATGGTTGACAGAGTATGAAAAGTTGATAAATGTCTTATCAAAAGAGAGAGAAAGGGATAAAACAAATTTGAAGAGGTAATTTAATACACGTTATAAACACAATTCTACAAATTTGAAAATATTAGCGCGTACACTAAAAAATACTTTGTGGCATTATCTTTTTGATAATTTTGCTATGCATTTTCATACATATCCTTTTTATTTCACAGAAATGGTTCCTATTTCATAATCTTTACTACATAATATATTCAATATATTCCTAAATAGTAAGACATGATATTCCTTGTTACAATATTTAATGTATCTTCTTGCATGGTATTAGATTATGTTGATATACCATAATATAAACTATCCCCAAAAGTTAAGGATTTGAGTTAATTTCCCATTTTTCATTATTATAAAGAATGCCACAACAAATAACATTTCACTTTAGGTCACAAGCTAGATAATATAATTCTAGCCATTGAAAAAATATATAAATATATATAGCATATAAACATAATGTATATGTATTCCATGTTTATGCCATTTAAGTGTCACACATACGTTTTAAAAACTGGAAAGCAAGATATCAAATATTAATAAGTAGAAGTTCCAACTTTTAGTTTATGAGATTATAGGTATTTTTATTGTATTAGTGCCTTTATATATTTCATATATATTTCACAATGAACATATTGCTATTTCTGCAGCCAGAAAACTAAGCTTTGAAACAAACCCTGAGATTAACATCCTTTAATATAAAGCTTTGCATACATTTCTGACCACTACCTTTGGAAAAAAGCTCACAACTGAAATTTTGATGCCCCTTCCCAAACTACTATCCAATTTATGTCACCATCACGAGGGCCCATTTCTCTATAGCCTCAATAATACTTGGTATCATTTATCTTTGTCAATTTAATAGTGTCCTAGGTTTAATGGTGATTCTGACAATGAAACCACATTTGGAAATTACTATTGTACATTATTTTCCTGGCTTGGAACTACACTATTCCAATGTTAGTCATAACATTTTTAAACACTAAATTTAACTTAATAACTTATTGAAATAGCTAGACAAGGCCAGGCATGGTGGCTCACACCTGTAATCCCAGTACTTTGGGAGACTGAGATGGGAGATCACTTGAGCCCAGGAGTTCAAGACCAGCCTGGGCAACATTGAAAGACCCCATCTCTATATATAAAATTTTATAAATATTTAATTAAAGAAATAAAAATTTAAAAAATAGCTATAAGAATTTTGAATGTTCTCACCACAAAGAAATGACAAGTGTTTGAAGTGACAGATATGCTTCTAATTTTATTATTATAGAATGTATACATGTATCAAAATATCACTCTATGTCCATTAATATGTACAATTACTATGTGTCAATTAAAAACAAAATGAAACTTTAAAGTATGTTTCTGATTATGGAAGTTCTAAATGTATGTATATTTCTTGTATTTTGTAATTTTGCAGAAATAGATATAACAAGTAAAATACAAAAGAATTAATATTTCCACCACTTAGTTAACATTTCATTGTCATTTCCCCGTGTTCCCCTTGTCTAGGTAACACTCATCTCAGGTTTCAGCTCACCCCTTACCAAAGGAACAAATTTAGAGCAATGGTTCTTAAGCTGATGGTCCATCAAAATCACTTGTAGGGCTCATAAAAATGTAGATGCATGGGCCCCACTCCAGACCTTTTGAATCAATCTCTAAAGAGTGGCACTTGGGTTCATGCATTTTTAGAGACAAAAGCATATTACTGTGCTCCATGTGGGGGTACTTTTTAAATTCTGGCAAAATATACATTAAAAATTTTACAGTTTTAAATAAGAACACATAGACACAAGGAGGGGAACATCACACACTGGGGCCTGTCAGGGAGTGGAGGTCAAGGGGAGGGAGATTACTAGGACAAATACCTAATGCATGCAGGACTTAAAACCTCGATGACGGCTTGATAGGTGCAGCAAACCACCATGGCACGTGTATACCTATGTAACAAAGCTGCACATTCTGCGCACGTATCCCAGAACTTAATGTAAAAATAAAATAAAAAATTTACCACTTTAACCACTTTTTAAGCACACAATTCAGTAGCATTACATATAATCACAATGTTGTACAAACATCATCACTCTCTATTTCTAGAACTTTTTCATCATTCCAAACAGAAACTTTGTACCCATTAACAGTAACTTCCCATTTCCTTTGTCCCCAGCACCTGGTAACCACCATTCTACTTTCTGCTCATAGAGTTTGACTACCCTAGGTACCTTTAAACAGAATTACACAGTGTTTGTCCTTTTGTGTCTGGTTTCTTTCACTTAGCATTAATGTCTTCAAGCTTCATCTATGTGGTAGCAAATGTCAGAATTTCCCTCCTTTATAAAGCTCAGTAATATTCCACTGAAGTATGTCCATACCACATTTTGTTTATCCATTCATCCATCAATGGACAATTGGGTTGCTTCCACCTTTTTCATCATTATGAATGATGAAGCTATAAACATAAGTGTCCAAGTATCTGTTTGAGTTCCTGCTTTCAATTTTTTTTTGGGTATACCTATAAGGGGAACTATTAGATCAAATGGTAATTCGATGTTTAACTTTCTGAGTTACTACCAAAATGTTTTTCCATAGTAGCCATACCATCTGACATTCCTACTAGCAATGCCCAGAGTTCCATTTTCTCCACCTCCTCACAAGCACTTATTTTCTTTTTTTTTTTTTTAAATAATGGCCAGCAAAATGGGTATGAAATGGTATCTCACTGTAGTTTTGATTTGCATTCCTTTAAGGAGTAGTTACATGTTGAGCATTTTTCATGTACTTAAAGGCCATTTGTATTATCTTCTTTAGAGAAATGTCTATTCAAATCTTTTGCTTATTTTTGAAACAGATTGTTTCTTTGTTGTTGAGTTGTAGGAGTTCTTTACATAAGTTGACCCTTGTGCATCAAAGGTTTAAACAACATGGGTCCACTTATACAGAGATTTTGTTTCAATCAAATGTTGATTGAAAATATAGTAGTCACAGAATGTAAAACCCATGTTTGGCTTTTCATCTATGCAGGCTCTACTGGATATGTGTATTAGCAAATTTTGGTATACGCACGGAGAGCCTAGAACCAATCCCCCACATGTACCAAGGGACAACTAACTACATTCTGCATATGAATCCCTTATCGGATATATGTTTTGCAATATTTTCTCACATTCTATGGGCTATCTTTTCCCGTGTTCTATTTTTTGCACAGTTGTCTAAATAAGACAGTGTGTGGACTTTAATATTAAGTTTCAAACCAGATTAATATTTAGTTATTAAAAAATTAAGTATCCACATGCTTATAAAACCTTAAGTGTTTACTTGCAGAGGCTTACATATTATTATAAACTTCTGATACCTGACAATAAAAGGGAAATCATCGAATTACACTGAAAAAAGAAAATTTAGAAAAATTAGGAGGATTTTAGGTTTCCTCAATATTCATTAAAAGCCAGTCCCATAGGACTTTCAATCTGCAAATATTAAACGTATTATAAATTATCACTAATAAAATTAACATAAACTCCTGCTAATGTTAAAAGCAAAATTTGTGTAAACTTCTTAAAAGTAAGCACAGTCTAAAAAAGCCTAATTAGAAACAAAAAAATTCTAGAATATTTAACAGACACCAAACATTTTAAATGCAAGTAGGATAGACAGGTGACATTTCAAGAGAAATACTGTGAATATCTGTAATGAGAATCAAGACATAGTAGCCATTAATATAATCCATTTGGCCTTTTATGAATGTTTTTCAAAGGGGCTATTTAACTCAATATTCTACTCTACAGGTAATATTGCATTTGGTAAGGGAAAAACCCCACACCCTAAAACTGAAAGATTCATGGCACCACATAATAATTTAACAATCATATCTTTTCGATTTTAGCTATGGCAGTTAGTGCTCTAAATACTTACTCCTATCAATGACAGTCACAAAGAATAAAGCAAAGCCCTCTAAATTCTTAAATAACTGCATTGCTCTCAAAAAAGGTTTTTAAATTTTTAATATTGTTACATAATATTTATACATATTTTGAGAGTACATGTGATATTTTGTTACATGCATAGAATGTGCAATGATCAAGTCAGGATATTCAGGATATCTATCATGTTGAGTATTAACCATTTTTATATGTTGGGAACATTTCGAGTCCTCTCTTCTAGCTATTTTGAAATATACAATGTACTGTTGTTAACTATGATCACCCTATTCTGCTATCAAACAGTAGAACTTATTCCTTCTATCTAACTACATGCCTTTAACTATTAACTAACCTCTCTCTATCCCTCCCTCAACACACACACACTTTCCAGACTCTGGTATCTATCATTGTATTAACTACCTCCATGAGGTCAACTCAGAAGAGTAGAGGCTTAACATCTATACCTGAGCTGTTAACATTTGTGACTGACTGCTGTTGCTGTTGTAGTTATTATTACTGTTGAGACTGGGTACTGCTCTGTTGCCCAGGCAGAAGTGCAGTGGCAAAATCATGGATCACTGCAGCCTTGACCTCTCAGGCTCAGGCAAACCTCCCGCCTCAGCCTCCCAAGTAGCTAGGACTAGACGTATGCACTACCATACCTGGTTAATTTTTTTATTTTTTTGTGGAGATGAGGTCTCACTATGCTGCCCAGACTGGTCCCAAACTCCCTGAGCTCAAGTGATCCTCTCACCTCGGCCTCCCAAAGTGCTGTTATTATGGGCATGAACCACTGCACCTAGCTTATGACTGGTTATTAAAGACAACTAATTCTATAAAACCTGAAACACAATTGTGAGCATTTTCACTAATATGAAACATTTTAAGAGAAAAAAAATATTAAATGGCCAAATTTACTACTCCTTAGCACTCAGAGATTAATGAAAGACAGATCTGAACATCCCTCTTTTAAACTACACAGCAACTCTCTCATTGGGGTAACTGTATTTGGCTATTTAATTATGCCTGTAATTTTTATTATTCATAAAAGAATAGTATAGTAAATCTACCAGCTCCTGATACGTATACAAATGAAAATGTGTGCTTTATCGGAACTGATTTTCTTCCAAAAGTCAATATCAAAATTGTTTTTATAAGAGCAAAAAAGCAGTTCCATAAAATACTAAGATTCAAATACTGGTTTCCCCAGCAGAATGTTTCTTGAGGACCATCATCATTCTACTCTCTAGAATACACTTCTGTTACAAAAACAGTACCACTTTAGCTAAAGTGAAGTATCATTTTAATATGTGTGTATACACTTCCATCCTCCTTTATTTTTTGATCAATTACTGTATTCACAATGGGCCAAAGAGCACCCTCTAATCTGTATCTCCTAATTAAATCTGTAATATCATTTGGGGAAAGGTACCAGAATAAGTGATCAACGAGTAAGAAATCTCACTCCAGACCAAAGATTAGGTTTTGTTGTGTGAAGACAAACATTTTGAGGCACAGAGGAACACACAGACACACACACACACACACACACACACACACAGAGAGATGGTAAAACAATACCTATTCATTGTATTTTCTGAAAGCATAGAAAAATGCAAGAAATAAACTAGAAGGTTTTCATAACAAACGCACCCAAAAAACAACTTGTGTTAGCATTTTGGTATATTCTAGGCATTTGTGTGCATTTTTATAATAACATGGAGAGCACACTATATGCCTTGCCTTCTATTTAACCTTTTTTTGCCATCAACCTTTGTTAATTAAATAACTGAGAAACAAACTCATGAATTTAACTTACATGCCTTTTATTATTAATGTGGGTGAAAATTTTTCAAAACATACTCATTTTGTAGATCTTCTTTTACGAATTTACTCACATTAGTAATTTTTCTGAAATAAAAGCTCTTTACAAATTAAAGGTATTACTCATATATGCTGTATATGTTTTTCATCAGTTTGCTTCTTAATTTTGACAGCATCAGTGTTTTTTTAATTAGAAATATTTTGTGCTTTCAAGCATACCCGTTTTATTCAAATGCAAAATTGTAAAAGAACAGCAGATATAGTAAAATTACTAGAATAACCTTCTTTGGAAAAAGAATATCTTTATAGAGAAAATAAAATCAACAAGGTGTACTGGTTACCTGTTAAGTGATCTAAGTAGTACTGATAGAGCTTGCACTGAATAGGAGTCATTCTCACAGCTAACACATACTCGTGTTTTGGAGGCAAGAATTTTGTTAATGCTGTATAATCTTTCCTCTGTAATTAACAAGAAAGAGAATGAAAATTAATCTAAATATTTAACAGGAATGAACTGTTCTACAAATTCTCATTGCTTATAAATGAAATATACAAATAAATAAATAGGCACCAAACATACAAGAAAACATTTTCTTAAATATATTTACCCTTTCTAAACCCACAATTATTCACACAATGTATTTCACATGACTATACAATATGGTACATTGGTAAAAAGATACTACAACACACCAGGCAGGTTTTAAATTGAAGTAGTAACATTTCCAAATGAGCAATTTAAGTTTTCAAAATGGTCTCCTCTGTACAGAAAACAAAAATAACAAAAGGAGGTGATGTAGTAGGTAGTCTTAGCATAATGACTTGCTTTAATTATATAGTAAAACCTAGGAATCAAAGTCTAATGCAGTCTTGAGTTGGCTTCTGAATAAGATATGCTAATATGTCAAACAATAACATATAATTTTAAAGGGAATATTTGCCCAATTAAGAGAAGCAAGTCATGTATAAGCACTCTTGAAACCATTTTATTATAAGGATAGAAAAATAGAACACCAATGTGCTAAATAAAAATGACTACTTCAACCAGAAAGAAAAATGCTGCCTGGGTAGTAGCAGCAATATAGAAACAGAGTACTTGCTAGTACGTGTAGCCAACCTGACCAAATGGGATAACTACACTTTATAACGATGGCAAGTATAGTCATCCCTCAGTATCTATAGGAGACTGGTTCCAGAACCCACCCCCACCTCCACAGATACCAAAATCCATGGAAGCTCAAGTCCCTTACATAAATAATGTAGAGTTTTGCACATAACCTATACATACCCTTCCATATACTTTAAATAATTCCTATATTATTTATAATGCCTAACACAATATGAATACTAAATAGTTGTTATACTTTATCGTTTAGAAAATAATGACAAGGAAAAAGTCTGTACATGTTCAGTATAAACAAAATCATCCATTTTTTTTCTTAACTTTTTCTTTCTTGTTTTTAAGAGACAACGTCTTACTCTACCATCGAGGCTGAAGTGCAACTGCATGATCTCGGCTTATTTCAATCTTGAATTCTTGGGCTCAAGCAATCTTCCTGCCTCAGCCTCCCAAGTAACTGAGACTATAGGTGTCTACCACCATGCCTGGCTAAAAATGTTTTTTTGTAGAGAAAGGCTCTTACTCTGTCATCCAGCCTGGAGTGCAGTGGCATGATCTTAGCTCACTGCAGCCTTGAACTCCTGGGCTCAAGTGATCCTCCCACCTTTGCCTCCCTAAAGTGTTAGAATTACATGTGTGTACCACTGTACCTAGCCTCTGTCCATTATATCTATTTTTTAAAATATTTTTGAACCATGGTAGATTGAATCCATGGATGTGGAACCCACAGATATAGAGGGCAAACTGTCTATCCAACCAAAAGAATAGCCTGTCTCATTTGTTAAAACATCTTTGAGGCTATCATTAGTACCTACTGTCTGCAGAGAAAGGGCATATCTCGAGATCTATTAACTGCCGACTCAGTCTCTAGATACTTATCCATTCATTAATAGAGATTCACCGAAAATCTGTATGTAAATGACACCACTAGTCTGTTAAGGTTATTGTATATATTTAAAAATAACAAAACTGTTTCTCCAAGATTACTTTAAAAATGGCTCTTCTCTTAATTCATACTGGCCTTTCCTACAAGCATTTCAAAAAAGTGAGATTATAATACTGTACTATAGAATTAGGGTGAGCATAGGAACTTCATCATAATAGCTGTGTTCCTCTTAAGGAACTCCCTATCTTAAAGATGAAAAATCTAAACATTAACACAGTAAGATATGAGGCTTTACACTTGGCAAATGAATTAACTATGTTTTAAACTTCTCAGCAAACTTCTTTTTTAAAACTTGAATGCAGCATAAATTTTTGAAGACGATGCAAAGAGACATAACTGAAAAACTACTGAAAGAGCAGGAAATAAAATACAAAATTATTAAACTTTAAGCTCAGAAAGTATTTTGGAATTGCAATATAAAAAAGTAACAATATTTTATTACTTTGGAACATATCTGTACCTGAACACATCCAGCTAACATCTCATAGAGAATGTGAGCACGTTTTTTCATCACTCTGACATCTACCATGGTAGAATCTGCACACTGACCATTTTGAATTGGATTTATAAATCTATTCCTGAACTCCTTAATGGATCCAAGTAAATTTTCCTTGATAAAGTTAACCATACAATGATCTACGAGAGAAGACAATTATTCATTAACAACATTAACAATGGTTAAAAAGACTCAGAAATATTCCCCAATGAAATGCTCATGTCAAAAACACATGCCATGGAAGCATCAGAATTGAGCTACAAAGAAAGAATATCAAGCTAAGTATAGAATAAACACTGGTTATAAGTCTGATCTGCAAGCAAATTACCAAGACAAGAGAGAAAATGGAAGTAATAATCATCCCTAAATACTAGACATGAATTTAAAAAAATACCTAAGGACATTTTATTCATACTCTCCTTTATAAGAGATATGAAGTACAAAACAAGTGATCTATGACTCTAACCATGATTTTATGGTCAGTGAGGATATCTTGTGAAGAAATGAGATACTAAGTCAAACTAGTAAAAGGAGGTAATAAGCTACTATGCAAGTTAATTTACATTAACTGATTTATTTACAGAATAATCAAATAATATTTGAGAGATCAAATAATAACAATTGTTATTCAGTATTCAGTTGGGGCTACATAAACAGTAAAAAAAAATGTGATTACTAATATATTTTGTAAAAGTTAATAGAGCTATCACTTGTCCCATACTATATAGGACCACAATATGAAACAGTATTTCTATAAATAGGGTAATAGAACAGGTAAGAGGGAAACTGGAACAGATAAAAACAAACAAAGTATATGCTAAAGTGAAATAACTAGTATTACAAATAATAAAATAGCAAAAAGTTACCATGAATACACTAAAGGAATGTAACACACAGAAAAATAACAAAAAGCCATTACAATGGGAAAAAGAAAAAAAGTGAGAGATAACAGGAAATTTCAGTTTGTTACTTGCTGAATAATCTCATGTTCCCTTCTTTAGTGTCACCACAGACACAGGAAAATGATGGAAATTCACAAGTCATTTCCCTAGGTTCACATCAACTACCTCAGCAAACTGTCCTGCCATGGATTCAGCAAACCTCTCCTTCTCCCATCTTCACTTTACTGAAATGTTCATAGTTCCCATTTCATTTTGATTTCTTAACAGTACATGACCCCAAACCGG
Source organism: Callithrix jacchus (assembly GCF_049354715.1). Lineage (NCBI taxonomy): Eukaryota > Metazoa > Chordata > Mammalia > Primates > Cebidae > Callithrix > Callithrix jacchus. The sequence goes on from NC_133524.1 coordinate 75,275,162, forward strand.
AACATCTCCTTAAAATTATCCCAGGTAATCACATATGCTTATGTACTTTTTATAGCAATCATTAAGACTTCTGATACTCTTGCAATAATTCAAATTCCATATTTATATCTGAATACTCACAACAGCATATCTCTTTACTGTATTTTACCACTCGTATTTATAAGGCATCTCATTTGAAAAGTATGCTAGTCTTTCACAGTAGACTAAGATGAAACTATGCAGATCATGGTCCAGGACTATACTAGAGTAAGTAGAACAAAGGCAAATGGCAAAGTTACAAAAATATATCTGAGGAAATACCGATATTCTACTGCATAATCAGAGATATTAACTCACACTCAATTAGGTTATTTTGAAGTGGTGTTCCTGTTAAAATAATCCTCCTCCTTGATCGTATAGAATTCATAGCTTTAGAAACAGCAGATGCTTCATTTTTTAGAATATGGCCTTCATCACAAACAACAAAATCGGGGCCTACCAAAATATATAGGAAAAAAACACAATATAATAAAACTGAAAATGTAATCCATTTAAGTAAATAAAGTTAATCTCCTTAAAGTCCTGATCTTGTAAGAAGATAAAATGACATCACTGTAAGTATAAACATATTTTATCTGCTCCTGTATTTGATTAATATAGCACTAATTGTATTAATTACATCCAAGCAGTAGAGCATTGAAGTACCACTATAAATGGTGCTTAAGGTCCTGAGTACAGAAAAATAAGCACAAATAAAAACAACAAGAGGGAAAAAGATCCCCCTAACCAATAGAGCATATTTTTTTAAATGTCTGTTAAAATTGAAAATAGTCTCTAAAGCTATTTCAGCATTAGTATATCAACTTAAACTATCAGCAAAGACTAACAGCAATATATATATACATGAAAAGACAAATTTCAGAAGCTACATTTTAAGAATGATATATGGCATAATAGATAATATAATATTTCCCACTCATTCCAAATAACTAACTTTCATTGCTGGGAAAAATTTTAACTGATAAAAGAAAATGAAACTGGTTGTTACATGGGTATGGAGGGTAGGGAAAACACCTTTCTAAGCTATAAAACATCTTAAAAGCTTAAACTCAAAAATATTTTGAGATTGCAATATTAGTAGCAATATTTTATTATTATGGAACGCATTTGTACCGCAACAAATATGTTCCATAGCATTTGTGGACTCTTTTAGAAGAAACAATAAAGGCTTATTCATTAAAATAACAGATATATATTTTTCTTTTTTTTTTTTTTTTTCTATTTGAGATGGAGTCTCACTCTGTCACCCAGGCTGGAGTGAAGTGGTGCAATCTTGGCTCACTGCAACCACCTCCGAGGTTCAGGTAATTGCCTCAGCCTATGGAGTAACTGGGATTACAGGTGCCCACGACCATGCCTGGCTACTTTTTTTGTATTTTTAGTAGAGATGAGTTTCACCATGTTTGTCAGGCTGGTCTCCAACTCCTGACCTCAAGTGATCTGCCCGCCTTGGCCTCCAAAAGTGCTGGGATTACAGGCCTAAGCCACTGCGCCCAACTGATATATATTTTTCTAAAGTATAATTCATACTCAATCTGCTTGCTGGTTAACATGTAGGCACGTATTTCTTAATTGCTGATTTCAACAATGCAGCTGTCAAACTATCCCCCATCTGGTAAGCATTAGAGAAAATGTAACCTTTACATGACTTCAAAGTAACTGCTTCAGTATGATAGATCAAATAATAACAACTGTTATTCAGTATTCAGTTGGGGCTACACAAATAGTTAAAAAAAATTAATTACTAATATTTTGGAAAACTAAAATCCCTACCTAGCTTTGTATTTAAAAATTATGTATGCCTTACTTTGAATCCTAAAACATTTTCTATAAGAAGAAATGCCTTTTACACAAGTGATTTAAATGATTTTACCACGTAATATTTGGTATCCACCATGTTGAAATGGGTACTCTCATACACTCTGTGGGAGTCTAAATTAGTATCAAAAATTTTGGAAGTCAATTTTACAATAACTATCAAAATGCAAAATGTGTGCACCCTTTGACCCATATTTCAATTTCTAGGACTTAGTCCCAAAGATATTCTTATACAGGTACCCCAAAAAACATAAAAGAATGTTCCCTGAGCACTGCTTTTTATGGAGCAAAATTGAAAACAGCCTAAAAACTTGTCAAAGGGAATCTGGTAAACGGGGCTTAAACTATGGGATAATGGAATAAGTCACAGAGTTAAAATTATTTATACAGACACATCCCCACTGGAGAAGCTGAAGGTTTGTTTGGAAGGGAAGTTCCCGACTTTACCAGGAGTTGAGTCAAGTTAGAGAGCTTCGCCCAGGGAAAAACAGGGGTAGAGGAAGTAGCAGAAAGGCACTGGGATCTGGCTCGATCCCTAAGCAGCCCATACTTGCTTGGCACCACAGGGATCCATCAGGAGGGTGGCCAGAGGAGCAGGGGGTAAAACTCCACAGGGAGAAGGGCTTCCCTAGCTTTGCTTTGTAACACTTTTAACAGGGAGAGAAGCCTCATGGCCAGAACTTCCAGGAGCACACAAAACCCACTTCCAGACTTCGAGACGGGGGACCCAGACCGATGGACGACTAAAGTCCTTTTCTTTTCCAGCAGGGGCCACGGTGAGAGTGAGATCAGCCTTTAGGTTTGCATGGGAGCTGGGTGAGGCCTGTGATTGCTGGCTTTCCTCTACCTTCCCTGAAAACCAGCATGACTCTGCAGAGGCAACCATAATCCTCCTAAGTACACAACTTCAGTGACCTGAGAATCTCACCCCATCCCCCACAGTAGCCAGAGCAAGACCCACCCAAGGAGAGTCTAAGCTCAGATACACCTAGCTCCACCCCCACCTGATGGTCCTTCCCTACCAACCCAGATAGAGGAAAACAAAGGACAAATACTCTAAGGCCCCGCCCACCGCTAGTCCCTCTCCACACTACTGCAGCTGATACATTCAAAGTGCTACCTCCAACCAGCACAAAATTAGAGCATTAAACCAGCAAAGCTAAGGACCCCCATGGAGTCCATTGCATCCTCCGCCACCTCCACCAGTACAGGTGCTGGTATCCACAGCTGAGAGACCCACAGACCATTCACATCACAGTACTCTGCAGACAAACCCCACTACCAGCCCAGAGCTGGACAGACTTGCTGGATGGCTAGACCCAGAGGACAGACAACAATTACCGCAGTTGAGCTCACATGAAGTCACATCCACAAGAAAAGGGGTAAAGTACTACATCAAGGAAACACCCTGTGGGACAAAAAAATCGGAACAGCAGCCTTCAACCCTAGACCTTCCCTCTGACACCCTTTTCAACAAATGGTGCTGGGATAATTGGCTAGCCACATGTAGAAGGAAACTGCATCCTCATCTCTCACCTTATACAAAAATCAACTTAAGACGGATTAAGGACTTAAACCTAAAATCTGAAACTATAAAAATTATAGAAGATAAAATTGGAAAAACCCTTCTAGACATTGGGTTACACAAGGATTTCATGACCAAAAACCCAAAAGCAAATACAATAAAAACAAAGATAATTAGCTGGGACCTAATTAAACTAAAGAGCTTTTACCTGCAGAAGAGGAACAGTCAGCAGAGTAAACAGACAACCCACCAGGTGGGAGAAAATCTTCACAATCTATACATCTGACAAAGGTCTAATATCCAGAATCTACAACAAACTCAAACAAATCAGTAAGAAAAAAACAAACAATCCAATCAAAAAGTGGGCTAAGGACATGAATAGACAATTCTCAAAAGAAGATATACAAATGGCCAACAAACATATGAAAACATGCCCAACATCACAAATGATCAGGGAAATGCAAATCAAAACTAAAATGTGATACCACCTTACTGCTGCAAGAACGGCCATAATCAAAAAACAGTAGATGCTGGTGTGAATGTGGAAATCAGGGAACACTTCTACACTGCTGGTGGGAATGTAAACTAGTACAGCCGCTAGTGTGGAGATTCCTTAAGGAACTAAAAGTAGAACTACCATTTGATCCAGCAATCCCACTACTATCTATCTACCCAGAGGAAAAGAAGTAATTATTTGAAAAAGATACTTGCACACGAATGTTTATAGCAGCACAATTCGCAATTGCAAAATCATGGAAACTACCCAAATGCCCATCAATAAATGAATGGATAAAGACACTGTGGCATATACGTATGATGGAATACAACTCAGCCATAAAAAGGAAAGAATTAACAGCATTTGCAGTGACCTGGATGAGACTGGAGACTATTACTTGAAGTAAAGTAATTCAGGAAGGGAAAAACAAACATCGTATGTTCTCACTGATATGTGGGAGCTAGGCTATGAGGATGCAAAGGCATAAGAATTACACAATGGAATCTGGGGATTTGGGGGGAAGAGTGGGAGGAGGGGCAAGACAAAAGACAACATAAATGGTGCAGTGTATACTGCTCGGGTATGAGTGCACCAGAATCTCATAAATCACCACCAAAGAACTTCCTCATGTAACCAAATACCACCTGTTCCTCGATAACTTATGGAAAAATAAATAATCTGAAAAAAATATATATATATCTATGTGCAAATCTTGATATGACAATTATATTATTAAATAGAAAGTAGTACATTGCAGAACAGTTACCTATATTATAATCCTGTTCATATACTTTTACTGTAATAAACCATAACCATGAGTCTAATGGATATTCTGAGGTCTGTGAGTCCTTCTTATGAGTTACTAAGCCTGAAGGTGGCTTAGAGCACCGCCTATATGTTGCAATACAAAACACACGCACAAAAAAATCCTATAAGGATATAAATGAAACAATAATGAGACTAGAAGGTAGGGAACTTTTACTTTTCAATATACAATGTTTTCTTCTGTTTTTATTTTGCTTAAGGTTATGTATTACTTTTATAATGTCTTTAACTTAAAAGAATTATTTGTTAGCATGGCAATGGAGAGATGTAGTCCTGTCATTAGAATAACTGAAGAACCAGAAGAATTAAGAATAAAAGTCAATGTACTCATTAATAACCCTGAGTCAACAAAAAAGTTAAATTGTTATTCATAGATTAATTAAACCTGTTATTCATCATATTAAATAGAATATGAATTATAAGATAGGAATGTATATAACATTTACTAACAGTAAAGATTAAAAGTAAGTATTTGTAACGTTCGAAAGGAGTAGGTTTTAGCTGGACATGGAGGCTCAAACCTGTAATGCCAGCTACCAGTCAGGAGGCTGAGGTAGAGGGATTGCTTGAGGCCAGGAGACCAACACCAACCTGAGCAACGTACACAAGACCCTCCTCTCCAAAAAATTAGTGTGTCAGGAGTTTGAGAACAGCCTGGGTAACATAATGAGACCCTCATCTCCAAAAAATTATCTTGGGTGTTGTCATGAGTTCGAGACCAGCCTGGGCAACACAGTAAGACCCTGTCTCTACCCAAAAAAAAAGAAAATCAGTTGGGCATGATGGCACACTCCTGTAGTCTCAGGTCCTCAGAAGGCCGACGTGGGAAGATCACTTGAGCCCAGGATTTGAAAGTACAGTAAGCTATAATCATACTATTGCACTGCAGCCTGGGTAACAGAATGAGATCCCCATCTCCCCACCCCCTAAATACATACATACATAAGTTTTAGTTAAATTATAAGCTTTGTAGAAAACTTCATTCCCAAACAATGACATATATATGTATCAGATAGGAGGGTTTCAAAATACCTACACGTAGAAATAATTTTACAGAAACAGAGTGGCAGTCATGAGGCTCTGGAGAACAGAAAAACTGCAATTTAGGGAAAGACTTGAAGACAGTTTCTTCTGTTCAAAAATGCAAGCCTGACTAAAAGAGTTTGCTAACTTAAGATGGTTCAATACACTATAGAAACCTGTCATTATTTTATAAAATTACATAGATCTATCTTAATGTTTAAAGCAAACAGTACCTTGACTATTGTGCATATGCACACTGACACACACATATAAAAATTGATTATATCCTCTCCAGTTACAAAACGTGAAACAATCTTCTAAAAACAGTAATGTGAATTCGAAAACTCCACCAGATCAGTTTAAATACTTTAAGTTGAAAAACAGGTCTCAAAACAAATGGTAAGTTTGGGAAGAAAGGTCAAATAAAGGTTCTGTCACATACTATTATAGTTAAATGTAAATTCATTTTCAGGGTTACATTGCCACCTATTGGTGAATTTTTTAAAATCAAAAACCATAAAGATATTAGGGAGAAAAGCTGATAAAATGTTTAGAACTGTCCAAGTAAAACTCTATTAAATCCCTGACACAGTAAAACTAGGGAAGGTTAAAAAAAATGTTGTTACTTTCTTTTTAAAAAAACTGGGTCTCACATTCCATGATGATTATGATCTCAGTAATCACAGTTCACTGCTTCCTTGAACTCTGGACTCAAGCAATCATCCTGCTTACATCAGCTTCCCGAATAGCGGAGACTACAGGTGTGCACCACCACACCTGGTTAATTCTTTTATTTTTTGTAGAGATAGGGTCTCACAATGTTGCCCAGGCTGGCCTCAAAATCCCAGCCTCAAGTGATCCTCCTGCCTTGGCCTCCCAAAGTATGGTATTACAGGTGTGAACCATTGCACCCAGATGATTCTTTAAACTTTAAGCTACTAAGGCTTGGGATAATTGTTATGCAGCAATAGATAACCAGAGCAGCTAAGTTCAAAGATGAACACTACTATCTTAACTCTGGTCAGCTCTAAACACTTTCCAATCTTAATACACACTCCCAATTTTCCAGGCTTCTGATTTAATAGCCTACCTTCTAAGTCTATAACCTCAACCCATCCTTAAGAATCTCATACCCAAAACTGTCCGGTTATGACCTTTTGCTTCCATCCTAAACTTCAGTTTAGACTTTTCTTTGACATTATACCCAAACTACACCCTTCAAATACTCTGCTCCCATTTATACGATTCTTCAGAACCACTAATTTGTTCCAAATCAGAGAAGATAAATTGGGCAAAAAAATGGAAAACATGTACTGGAAAATTAAGTGTTAAACTTAGCAGATCCTTTCTAATAAATTCAGAAGTAGTGAACAGATCCTGACACTTTAGACTTAGGTGGCAAAGATAATTATATCTAAATACTACCACTACAACTTAAAACTTACTACAGATTTAATATATTCCATGTTATACATGATGGATATTAGAAAATTCTTGTTGCAGATGTCTACCCAGCTGTGGCAGAGGAACTATCTCTAATACTCATATATAATAAGGAAAATAAAAGTAGATCTTCAGTTTCCCAAAGAACTCACAGTAAAACCTAATGGAGAAACCAGACCCCCTTAAGTTTTAACAAGGGTAGTCTCGATATTTATTTTTTAATTATCAAAACAAACAAAAATGTAACTCAATGTAGAATTTACTCAACCTGATAAAAGACACCTACTAGAAATCCACAGCTAATGTCATACTTAATGGTGGAGAACTGAAAGCTTTCCCTGAGATCAAAAACAAGACAACCAACCCCTCTCACAACTTACATTCAACATTGTATGGAAATTTCTAAGGGCAATTAGGCAAGAAAAAGAAGTTAAAGACATTCATAATGGAAAGGAAAAAGTAAAACTATTTCTACTCAGAGATCTTATGATCTTATGCGCACGCACACACACACAAACTATTAGAACTTATAAATGGTCTCAGCTAAGTTGTAGGATACAGCATCAGTATACAAAAATCTGTTGTATTTCTATACACTAACAAAGAACAATCTGAAAATAAAATTAAAACAATTTCATTTCCAATAGACTCAAGAAGAATAAAATATTTAGGGATAAATTTAAGAAATTAATTCCAAGACTTGTACACCAAAGAAATTAAAAGACCTAAATAAAATTTCATTATTAAAAAAATTAAAGAAGTAAATAAGTGGAAAGACATTAGATGTTCATGGAGGGGAAGATTTAATATTGTTAAGATGGCAATATTCCTCAAATTAATCTATAGATTCAATGAAATCTCTAAGAGAATCCCAGCTAGTTTCTTTGAGGAAATACAAAAGCTAATCATCAAATTCATATGAAATTTCAAGGAACCTCAAATAGCAAAACAAACTTGAGACAGAAGAATAAAGCTGTAGGACCTTTTCTTCCTGATTTCGAAACTTGCCACAAGGCTACCTACAGTAATTAAAATAACTTCACACTAGCATAAGGACAGACATACAGATCAATACAATAGTATTGAGAGCCCAGAAATAAGCACATACACCTATGGTCAATTGATTTACAATAATAATGTCAAGATTCTTCAATGGAGAAAAATAGTCTTTTTAACAAATAGTGTTAGGACAATTGGATATCAAAACACCAAAAATGAAGATGAACTTCTACCACATGCCATATATAAAAATAAACTCAAAATAGATCATAAATACAAGAGCTAGAAATATAAAATAAAAATAGGTGAAAAAATTCATGATCTTCAATTAAGCAATGGATTCTTGGATATGCATTAAATGCAAAAGCAACAACAAAAAAAACAGGTAAATTAAATCAAAATTTTAAATTTTAAAGATTAGTACTAAAATGATGATATAAAAAAGTAAAAAGACAACTCACAGAATGGACAGACACATTTGCAAATTTTATGGGTGTGTTTACATTTGTAAATGTCGTTTTTCAATAAAAGGAACCATGATGTCTTTGAGAAATGGCTGATTCTGGGGCCAGGACAATATAACATGAACCTGGAGCATCCTGTAATGCCAGAAAGTAATAAAGTGCTCAAAGCTAAAAGGATGGGGACATATCAAAGGGTAGAGGACCCACCCTTAAAAAAAAGCTCCCAATTGCCAAAGTGAAACAATTTGAGCTATAAAATAATGTAATGGTTTATAGTCCAATGTACAACCTAAAAATAGATGAGTAGATAATGATATAAATCAATGGATAAATAATGGGTGAGAAAAGATAAATCTTTCTTTTAAAAAATCCAAATTTTGTATGTAGATACTATCCACTATAGCAGATGGAGCTTAATTTCCGCCATATTCCCATTCAGGTGGACTAAACTGAGTGACTGGATTCCAATGAACAGACGAGGGACAGGTAAAAGTAGCAGCTCTATATGAGAGAAACCTGACAAACACTACCTTAACCAAGTGATGAAAGATTACATCATCAGTGACAGCATGTGGGTATCATGTACCCCCAATATGCGATATGATATGACAAAAAGGGTATGTCACCTCTGGTATATTCTTTCAAAACCTCAGTCTAATCTCAGTCTAATCACAAGAAAAACTATAAATTCAGATTAGTGAACACTTTACAGGATATTTACCTGGATGGTCCTCCTTAAGACTGATGAGATAATGAAAAAATAAAGGAACTCTCTGCACTACTTTTTCAACTTTCATGTAAACAGAAAATTATTCCAAAATAAAAAGTTGTTTTGTTTTGTTTTGTTTTCCTTTTTTGAGACTGAGTCTTGCTCTGTCACCCAGGCGGTAGCACAGTGGCATAATCTCAGCTCACTGGACCTCCAGCTCCCAGGTTTAAATAATTCTCCTGTCTCAGCCTCCCAAATAGCTGGGACTACAGGCATGCACCACTAAGCCTGGTTAAGTTTTGTATTTTTAGTAGAGATGGGGAGGTGATCCGCCCACCTCAGCCTCCCAAAGTGCTGGGATTATGGGCGTGAACCACCATGCCCAGCCAAAAAGTTTATTAAAATGTCACTAAATGATAAAACATGGAAATGACAAATGTTACCCTTCACATTAGAAGCTTTGATTTCTTTTTTTTCTCCATTTTCTTAGCAAAGACCTGGAACCAACCCAAATGTCCATCGATGATAGACTGGACTGGGGAAATGTGGCACATATACACCATGAAATATTATGCAGCAATCAAAAACGATGAGTTCGTGTCCTTTGTAGGGACATGGATGAATCTGGAGAACATCATTCTCAGCAAACTGACACAAGAACAGAAAATAAAATACCACATGTTCTCACTCATAGGCGGGTGATGAACAATGAGAACACATGGACACAGGGAGGGGAGCACTACACACTGGGGTCTATTGTGGGGAATAGGGGAGGGATAGCAGCGGGGGAGCTGAAGAGGGATAGCATGGGGAGAAATTTCAGATGTGGGTGAAGGGGAGGAAGGCAGCAAATCACACTGCCACGTGTGTACCTATGCAACTATCTTACGCGTTCTGCACATGTACCCCCAAACCTAAAATGCAATAAAAATAAATAAAAATAAAAACATAAACTTATTATTAGGCCTTAGATTTGCGATGGCAAAGTTATTTTGCTACGTATTAAGTACCTCATTATCTTTAAAAAGGAGGCAAAGCCATGGATTCTAAAGACTATTATCCCTTTGACAATGACAACTAGACAGATTTTCTCAACAAACATAGAGCCTCAATAGTGTCTTAAAATATGATATGACAAGAAAACACATAAAGAAAATATTGCACAATAATCATAGATTAAAAGTTAATTTTAGTTTTGCAGACAGTACAACATGTTGCTTTTCTAAGTAGCAACTATATCAACATTTGGTTCTCACATCAGATTTCTGTCACAAAAGGATCAACAGTATTGAAAATATGAACCTTTCATACTGATGAACCCTTAGAAGACAGGAGAAAAGCAAGCAGCAATTCTTCTAATGACATCAAGTTTGGAAAGACATGAACTGTTTTCATGCTACAGAGAGAGCTCTTGTTATCACCAAATATTTGGACAGCTGAAAGAATTTTTTTATTACAACACAGGCATCTGATGCATTTTTAAGTGTTTACAAGGTATCCCTTAAAACCCTAAATACTTTTAGACCCAGCAAATAAATTCTGAACAGCTGACAACATTAAGGGTGATTTTATCTTACTGAAATAATACTAAGAATTTTTTAAAAGGCAAAAACCTGAAGGATAAACAAAACAAAGACAAGATACTTAGTAGTTGTTCAATTAGTATCTGTTAAATAAAATATAAACACATTTTTGATTCAACGTGCTTCTTTATGTCACTGTCAATATTAATACTTACCTGGATCAACCAAAGCTTTGTTAAATATTTCTTTAAGTTTCCTACTCTTCACATTCCTTCCTTGAGCAAGGTTTCTATACATCTCATAGCCTATGATCATAACACCACCATCTTCTTGCCACCTCTGCAGCATGTAGCTTCTCTCCTGAGGGCGTTTCACAGTTGCTAATTCAGAAACCTTTTGTGGGGAAAATAAAGATTTTTTAAGTAGCTACTAAAACCATGTAAATACTAAATATTCCCACTGAAATATGCATCACTGGTAATTAAAAATAGTTTACTATATGAATCACGTGATTATTTTAATAATAGAAAACATTTAAAATAAGGTACCTCAAGCTTCTCATCATCTTTTAATCCTTCTTGCCACTTCTCAAATTCATTCATCCAATTCAAAGCAGTATTAAGAGGACAAACCACTAATGCTGTACTGAAATCCAATTTGTCACACAAAAGAACTGTATGAAGAAAACTTACCACCTATAAGAAAACAGATTGTCACCTTCGTTTAAATAGTCACAAAAAGTTAATAAATTAAGCAATCTTACCATGTTATAGCTTTGTTTTGCTTTAATAAATAAAGCGACCAACCAAAAGGCTGGAATTTCCAAACCAGGCAAGGTATAGGGAAAGAGATATAACAGTAAAATGTGAAATTTCAACAAGATGATGTATCAGGCTCTTCCAACTCTAAAGCTCCATGATTCTATGATCAATGTGAATAGCATAAAATGATCCCATACCAAAACAGCTATTAAATCCTGGGTCTCCACAGAATGTCCCTATAGTCTTTCAGAAAATACCATTTCTCATTTAGAAGAGAATATAATACTTTTCCACTTTAAAGTATTCTGACTCATTAAATATATAATTACTTTATGGTTTAAAAGTACAAATACATTCACTAATTTTACATCTCTGTTACAACTCTTGCCATTTAGAAATGCAGTAATTTTAACAGTAAAAGATACCTTACTTTCTTATTACTTTAACATCATAAACCATTAGAAAGTTGTTAAAAAAATAAAAAAAAAAAAGTTAATTTCTACCTTAAAAGCTTTGCAGTTGTTGTTGGCCATACCTGAAACCCCAGAGGCTCACTTCATTAGGACCTCTGCTCAAACATCCCCTACTAATAGATGCCTTTCCTAACTCAATATCCTCCCTTAACATTCATTTTCTGAAAGTACTTATTTCTTATTTGATTAGCAGCTCTCTCCTCCACTAGAATATAAGCTCCTTGGAGACAGATCGGGTTATTCTTGTTGACTGCTTTATCTTCAGTCCCTACAACTGTGCCTGAAACATAACAGAATCCAATATACATTAATGAATGCACAAAAACAGGATACCTTCATATTCTTCAGCTCTTACCTGTAAAGTCTTACCAAGGCCCATACAGTGGGCAAGAATGCATCCTGAACCTGGAGATTTCTTTGTTTTTTTCACAGACTCACAGCAGCAATCCCACATAAACTGAACACCTAAAAGTAACAGCTTCATTAAGTGAAATTTAAAGGTCCAAGTTAAAAACTCCCTTTATATAAACACATCTAAACCATAACCAAAACTTCTAAGAAATAGCATTAAAAAAAAAAAACACTCAGCTAAAGAACTGTAAATGGGACTTTTTCCCACTAAAGTAAACCAGAAGCAAGTTAACACCAATCTAGAACAGGGGACTTTCCTTCATCTTATCTAAGCTATCCACAGCAGACATTCTCTATTCCCTGAAATGGATCAAAGAAACGTAAGAATACCCTAAAAGAGAAATGTGGCCAGGCACAGTGGCTCACACCTGTAATTCTAGCACTTTGAGAGGCCAAGGCATTTAGATCACTTGAGATTAGGAGTTCGAGACCAGCCAGGCCAACATGGTGAAACCCCATCTCTACTATAATATAAAAATTAGGCAGGCGTGGTGGTGTGCACCTGTAGTCCCAGCGACTCAGGAGGCTGAGTTGGGAGAATCGCTGGAGGCCAGGAGGCAGAGATTACAGTGAGCTGTGATAGCACCACAGCACTCCAGCTGGGGTGACAGAGAGAAACTCCATCTGAAATAATAATGGTAATTGTTATAAAAAGAGAGCAACTTTATCCAAAGAGGGAACAACTTCCTATAAAATATACCTCTGAGTTTATTGAGTCAATCGGGAAAAAAAAAGGCCAGGAGATAATTTCATCATCTTTTCCTTTATTTGACAGTAAACACTGAGCAAGAAAGGGGACTAGTAACTCAAGAAGTAGGAACTACAGAACTTCCCTTATGAATTAATTCACATAAACCCTCAAAACTGACTTACTGATTCAACTCTAATAAAGCAGAGGGTAGGAATGGTTTGATATCGTTTTAATACCAATGTAGAAATATTATTGTGACACATACCTAAAAATGCTGAAATAGCATTTTCTGAAGAAGGCTTTTAGCTAGCTACAGCTCCTCTCACCCCGTACCTGCCCTTAGCCAATCTTTGCTGACCAGGTGAAACCCACTTGCTATATCTACCCATTTGTAAGTAGCACTTCTTTCCTTTTTTATAACACTCACTGTGTTTGCAATCACCCAATTTTGTTCTTCATTTGCTTATGAGCCCCATAAAAACAAGGAGATTGTGGATATTATCCTACCCCAAACAATTTACCTCCAGCACTTAACAGGATGTAAGGCACCTGCCTCACTCCCAAATATTAGTAAAATCTAACTAAAAATTATTGAATCATCTAATAGTGTCTTACCATCAACTTGATGTGGTTTCAATTTAATAACCATATTTCTATGAACCTGCACTAAAGGTTCTTTGGTTTCTTCATCTTCATCTAAAACCAACTTGGTTGTTATTGGACACTTGGTGGGTGAAGCATCTTCAATTTCTATCACCTACAAGAAAAGGAGTTGTTGACAGTTAATCTCAAAGAAATCATTCAAGCAATGGTCAGTCTTACCAAGGGAGATTTTCCAAAATACAGACACATTTACTCAAATACCACAAATCCAACTGGCATGATCTGGATCTGTGCCCTCACCAAATCTCATGTCAATTGTAATACCCAATGTTGGAGGTGGAGCCTGGTGGGAGGTGGCTGGACCATGGAGGTGGACTTCTCATGAATTAGTTTAACACCATCCCCTTGGCACTATTCTCATGACAGTGAGTTGTCACGAGATCCGGTTGTTTAAAAAATATGCAGCACCTCTCCCTCACTCTCTTACTCCTGCTCCCACTATGTGAGGTGCCTCACTCCCCCTTTGCTTTCTGCCATAATTGGAAGCTTCCTGAGCCACTATGTTTCCTGCAAAGACTGAAGAACCATGAGTCAATGAAACCTCTTTTCTTTATAGAAATGCAAGAATAAACTAATATACCAATATTTTGGTTCAGAAAAGCCAGAATGTTTTATGTCTTCTAAAATAAAAACTCTCCAAAAATTTTTAAATTACTCTAATAATGTCAGTAATTTAGCTCAACAGTTCTCACTCTGGATATTTCAACACACATTTGTTAGGCAGAGTTGTGAAAAAAGAACTGCTCCCTGTTGTTGCTTGCTATGCCTAAAAAAAGGAGGAGGAAGGAAGGAAAGGGGGAGGAGGGGGGAAGAAGAGGAAGATGAAGAGAGAGATGGAATGGGGGAGGAGGGAGGAGAACTCCAAACTAATCTATGGCACTACCATTACAATTTGAATGAACATGTGGCCCCCAACCAAAGATAGATCTGTTCTTCTAGAGGACATTTGACAATGTGCAATAATATTTATGGTTTTCACAATTATTGGTCAGAGTTGGCATTTAATGTAGGATGAAGCGAAGGCAAATATAAACATTCTATAATGTGAAAGACAGTCCCAAACAAGAACTGTGCGACTCAGGATGTCAACATGACTCACACTGAAAAACACTGTACATACATGTTGTGAAAAGAAAAACCACTTAGAAACACTGGTTTCAGAACCACAGGCTCAATAATCATGAGAAGAACATATAATACCTCCTCATTACGAAACGGAAACAATTATCACAAGTTCCTTATTTAAAATAAAACTTAAGTAGATATCATATATGCACAGAGGTACGTGTGTGTACATGTACTTTTTGTTGTCTTATCCTAATCTCTACCCATGACGTTGTATATTCGGTAACTACGTAAGATAGGTACAAGTATTACCATTTGACACAAAAAAACTGAGAGACAGAGAAGTAACTTGCACAAAGTCATAGAACTATTGAGTATCACAACACTGAGATTTACCCAGAGGATTGATCCCCAGAGTCCATGCTCTTAACCATAACGAAATACTGCTTTCATAAAAGAAATGCTTGTAATAAACAGTTTTACAGTTCCATTAAAAGAAATAGAGACCCATGAATTTAAAATTATAAAAACATGACGTGGTTGGACATGGTAGCTCACATCTGTAATCCTAGCACTTTGGGAGACTGAGATGGGTGGATTGTCTGAGATTAAGAGCCCGAGACCAGCCTGACCAACATGGAGAAACCCTGTCTCTACTAAAATTACAAAAATCAGCCAAGTGTGGTGGCAGGTGCCTCTAATCCCAGCTACTTGGGAGGCTACGGCAGGACAATCTATTGAACCCAGGGAGTAGAGGTTGCAGAGAGCTGAGATCGTGCCACTTCACTCCATTCTGGGTGAAAGAGAGAAACTCCATCTCAAAAAAAAAAAAAAACTTTAAAAACAGCAACATTACGATGGTGATGGAATAAAACCTTAGGCACGTTTATTCTTTTTTATAATTGAGACTAGTAACAAATGGATTTGTTCATGTTCAATATAGAAATTTTCAAACATACACCAAAGTAGACAGAAGAGAATAATAAATCTTATTACCTATCATCCAGCTTCAAAAATTATCAACTTAAGTCCAGTTTTGTTTCACTAACAGCCTCTTACCCATTATCTAACTCCCCAGATCCCACAAATCATTCTGAAGCAAACATAAGAAAGTATGTAATTTCATCTGTAAATGTTCGTAAATGTCTCTTTAAAAGGACACTTCCGAGGGAGGACTCAAGATGGTGCTGTGAGAACAACCCAGGATTGGAGCTCTCGCTGTGTCCGCGGAGAGATGAGTCTGAGCTGCATTTCCAGACTGATCTTTGTTGCCCATGGAATGGGGAAATTCCCAAGTGAAGAGGAGATGCGGTACATCAGGCAGAAACTCCGCCTGGCAAAGCCGGCAGCCGGGGTGGCGGCGACCGGCCCTACCCAGCGCTCCCCACATGGCGCGCTCGTCCGGGTGCCCCGTTGAACCGGCAACCGGAGACGTGAGAGGGCTGGACTTCAGACTGAGCTAGACTTGGACACTGGGCAGCCCAGCGGATTGCAGGGACAGAGCGTTAGGGGTGGCCCAGTGGGACAAACAAAACCGCGATTTCAAACAAGCCCCGTGCAGACAGCCGGAGACGCTCTGAGGGGGAGGGGCGGCCACCATTACCGAGGCAACCCGCCCCAACTGAGATACACGCCCATTGCTGACGCAGCCAGCGTTGCCGAGGCAACCCGTCCCTACTGAGATACACGCCCACTGCTGACAAAGCCTGCCGTTGCCGAGGCAACCCGCTACAACAGAGAGATTCCGTAGCAGGGCGTGGCGGAGAACAACAGAACAGCAGAGCCAGGGTGAGCTTCACAACTGCAGGGCGGAGCCTCGGCAGGCAAACAGTGGCTAGTCTGCGTCCTAGCTGGGCAGGACCTCAACGGACATCAAAAAATAAAGCCCAAACCCCTCAACACAGAGCATTTGAGAAAAAAAAGGGTTTTTTTAATGAGCTCTGTTGCAGCAGAATCAAACATAGCAGCCTAACAGCCCTGAATGAACAACACAGCTCACAGCTCAGCAATCAAGCTCCTATAAAGGAAAAACTGTCTCCTCAAGCAGCTCCCTGACCCCTCGATATCCAAAAGACTGACATTAGGCAGGCATCATCCTGGGACAAAGATAGCAGAAAAAGAAACTGGTAGCATCCCTCGCTGTGCCACAACTGCTAGAGGTGCACCCCAGACAAGCAGGGTCTGGAGCGGACCTCACCAGTCGTACAGCGAAGGGGCTAGACTGGTAGAAGGAAAACCAAGCCACAGAAATACTTCATCATCAACATTCTGGGTGTCCACTCAGAGACCCAATCGAAAAGTCAGCAACTACGCAGACGACCAGCGAACAAATCCACAAAGATGGGAAGAAACCAGCAAAAAAAGGAGGAAAACACCCAAAACCAGAACACCTCGCATCCTAGAAAGGACCAAAACTCCTCACTAGCAAGGGAACAAAGCTGGACGGAGAATGACTGTGACGAAATGACGGAATTAGACT
This sequence comes from Callithrix jacchus, assembly GCF_049354715.1. Taxonomy (NCBI): domain Eukaryota; kingdom Metazoa; phylum Chordata; class Mammalia; order Primates; family Cebidae; genus Callithrix; species Callithrix jacchus. Next base: position 75,292,569 of record NC_133524.1, read on the forward strand.
TCAGAAGATGGATAATGAGAAACTTTTGTGAGCTAAAAGATCATGTATTAAATCAATGCAAAGAAACTAAGAACCTTGAAAAAAGATTTGAAAAAAGATTCAAGGAAATGATAACAAGAATGGATAACTTAGAGAGGAATATGAATGAATTAAAGGAGCTGAAAAACACAATACAAGAACTTCGCGAAGCATCCACAAGTTTCAATAGCCAAAATTGACCAAGCAGCAGAAAGAATATCTGAAGACGAAGACCAACTCAATGAAATAAAACGAGAAACCATGATTAGAGAAAAAAGCGCAAAAAGGAATGAACAAAGTCTCCAAGAAATGTGGGACTATGTGAAAAGACCTAACCTACGTTTGATAGGTGTACCAGAAGGAGACGAAGAGAATGAATCCAAGCTGGAAAATACTCTTCAGGACATCATCCAGGAAAATTTCCCCCACCTAGCAAGACAGGCCAACACTCTATTGCAGGAAATACAGAGAACACCACAAAGATATTCCGCAAGAAGAGCAACCCCAAGGCACATACTCGTCAGATTCAACAGGGTTGAAATAAAGGAGAGAATACTAAGGGCAGCCAGAGAGAAAGGTCGGGTCACCCACAAAGGGAAGCCCATCAGACTCACAGCAGATCTCTCGGCAGAAACACTACAAGCCAGAAGAGAGTGGGGGCCAATATTCAACATTCTTAAAGAAAAGAACTTTCAACCCAGAATTTCATATCCAGCCAAACTGAGCTTCAGAAGTGAAGGAAGAATAAAATCCTTTGCGAACAAGCAAGTACTCAGAGATTTTGTCACCACCAGACCTACTTTACAAGAGTTCCTAAAAGAGGCACTACACAAAGAAAGGATCAACCAGTACCAGTCATTCCAAAATCACACTGAATGCTAAAGAGCATCAACATAATGAAGAATCTGCAACAACTAACAGGCAAAACAGCCACTTAGCATAAAAATGGCAGTATCAAATTCACACATAACAATATTAACCCTAAATGTAAATGGACTAAATGCACCAATCAAAAGACAGAGACTGGCAAATTGGATAAAAAGCCAAAACCCATCAGTGTGCTGTATCCAGGAAACCCATCTCACATACAAGGATACACAAAGGCTCAAAATAAAGGGATGGAGGAAGATTTACCAAGCTAATGGAAAGCAAAAAAAAGCAGGAGTTGCAATTCTCATCTCTGATAAAATAGACTTTAAAGCAACAAAGATCAAAAGAGACAAAGAAGGCCATTACATAATGGTAAAAGGATCGATACAACAAGAAGAGCTAACGATCCTAAACATATATGGACCCAATGCAGTAGCACCCAGATACATAAGGCAAGTTCTTAATGACTTACAAAAGGACTTAGACGCCCACACAATAAGAGTGGGAGACTTTAACAGTCCACTGTCAATACTAGACAGATCAACCAGACAGAAAATCAACAAGGATATCCAGGGCTTGAACTCAGACCTGGAGCAAGCAAACCTGATAGACATTTACAGAACTCTCCACCCCAAATCCACAGAATACACATTCTTCTCAGCACCACATCACACCTACTCTAAAATTGACCACATAATTGGAAGTAAAGCACTGCTCAACAAATGCAAAACAACTGAAATCATAACAAACAGTCTCTCAGATCATAGTGCAATCAAGTTAGAACTCAGAATTCAGAAACTGACCCAGAACCGCACAGCTTCATGGAAACTGAACAACTGGCTCTTGAATGTTGACTGGGTAAACAATGAAATGAAGGCAGAAATAAAGAAGTTCTTCGAAACCAATGAGAACGAAGACACAACGTGCCAGAACCTCTGGGACACATTTAAAGCAGTCTCTGGAGGAAAGTATATAGCAATAAGTGCCCATATGAGGAGAATGGAGAGATCCAAAATTGACACCATATCGTCAAAATTGAAAGAGCTAGAGGAGCAAGATCAAAAAAACTCAAAACCCAGCAGAAGACAAGAAATTACTAAGATGAGAGCTGAGCTGAAGGAGATTGAGACACGAAAAACCCTTCAAAAAATCAATAAATCCAAGAGCTGGTTTTTTGAAAAGATCAACAAAATAGACAGACCACTAGCCAGATTGATTAAAAAGAAAAGAGAGAACAACCAAATAGATGCAATAAAAAATGATAAAGGGGAAATCACCACAGATTCCACAGAAATTCAAACCATCATCAGAGAATATTACAAACAACTCCATGCGCATAAACTAGTAAACCTGGAAGAAATGGATAAATTCCTGGACTCCTGTGTCCTCCCAAGCCTAAACCAGGAGGAAGCTGAAACTATGAATAGACCAATAAGAAGGTCAGAAATCGAGGCAGCAATTAAGAGCCTACCACTCAAAAAAAGCCCAGGTCCAGACGGGTTCACAGCCGAATTCTACCAGACACACAAAGAGGAGCTGGTACCATTCCTTCTAAAAATTTCCAAACAATCCAAAAAGAGGGAATCCTTCCCAAATCATTTTACGAGACCAACATCATTCCGATACCAAAACCGGGCAGAGACCCAACAAGAAAAGAAAACTTCAGGCCAATATCCATGATGAACATAGATGCAAAAATCTTTAATAAAATATTGGCAAGTCGATTGCAACAGCAAATCAAAAATCTTATTCTTCATGATCAAGTAGGATTCATCCCGGGGATGCAAGGCTGGTTCAACATACGCAAGTCTATCAACGTAATTCACCACATAAACAGAACCAAAAACAAAAACCACATGATTATCTCAACTGACGCAGAGAAGGCATTTGACAAAATTCAACAGCCCTTTATGCTAAAATTCCTCAATAAACTCGGTATCGATGGAACGTATCTCAAAGTAATAAAAGCTATTCCTGACAAACCAACAGCCAATATCATACTGAATAGGCAAAAATTGGAAGCATTCCCTTTGAAATCTGGCACTAGACAAGGGTGCCTTCTCTCACCACTCCTATTCAATATAGTACTGGAAGTTCTAGCCAGAGCAATCAGGCAAGAAAAAGAAATAAAGGGTATTCAAATAGGAAAGGTGGAAGCCAAATTGTCTCTATTTGCAGACGACATGATAGTATACCTAGAAGACCCCATCGCCTCAGCCCAAAAACTCCTGAAACTGATAAGCAACTTCAGCAAAGTCTCAGGACATAAAATCAATGTGCAAAAATCACAAGCATTCATCTACACCAGTAACAGACTTAAAGAAAGCCAAATCAAGAGCGAACTGCCATTCACAATTGCTACAAAACGAATAAAATACCTTGGAATACAACTCACAAGGAACGTAAGAGACCTCTTCAAGGAGAACTACAAACCACTGCTCAACGAAATCAGAGAGGACACAAACAGATGGAGAAACATTCCATGTTCATGGTTAGGAAGAATTAATATTGTGAAAATGGCTATACTGCCCAAAGTAATTTACAGAATCAACGCTATCCCCATCAAGCTACCATTGACTTTCTTCACAGAACTGGAAAAAACCACCATGAACTTCATATGGAACCAAAAGAGACCCCGCATAGCCAAGTCAATTCTAAGCAAAAAGAACACAGCGGGGGGCATCACACTACCGGATTTCAAACTATACTACAAGGCTACAGTAATCAAAACAGCATGGTACTGGTACCAAAACAGAGATATAGACCAATGGAACAAAACAGAGGCACCGGAGGCAACACAACATAGCTACAACCATACAATCTTTGATAAACCTGACAAAAACAAGCAATGGGGAAAAGATTCCCTGTTTAATAAATGGTGTTGGGAAAACTGGCTAGCCATGTGCAGAAAGCAGAAACTGGACCCCTTCCTGACACCTTACACTAAAATTAACTCCAGATGGATTAAAGACTTAAACATAAGATATGGCACTATGAAAACCCTAGAAGAAAATCTAGGCAAAACCATTCAGGACATAGGAGTAGGCAAGGACTTCATGAACAAAACACCAAAAGCATTGGCAACAAAAGCCAAAATAGACAAATGGGACTAATCAAACTCCACAGCTTCTGCACGGCAAAAGAAACAGTCACTAGAGTGGATCGGCAACCAACAGAATGGGAAAAAATTTTTGCAGTCTACCCATCTGACAAAGGGCTGATATCCAGAATTTACAAAGAACTCAAACAGATTTACAGGAAAAAAACAAACAAGCCCATTCAAAAGTGGGCAAAGGATATGAACAGATACTTTACGAAAGAAGACATATATGAGGCCAACAATCATATGAAAAAATGCTCATCGTCACTGGTCATCAGAGAGATGCAAATCAAAACCACATTGAGATACCATCTCACGCCAGTTAGAATGGCGATCATTAAAAAATCTGGAGACAACAGATGCTGGAGAGGATGTGGAGAAAAAGGAACACTTCTACACTGTTGGTGGGAGTGTAAATTAGTTCAACCATTGTGGAAGACAGTGTGGCGATTCCTCAAGGCCTTAGAAATAGAAATTCCATTTGACCCAGCAATCCCATTACTGGGTATATATCCAAAAGACTATAAATCGTTCTACTATAAGGACACATGTACACGAATGTTCATTGCAGCACTGTTTACAATAGCAAAGACCTGGAATCAACCCAAATGCCCATTGATGATAGACTGCATTGGAAAAATGTGGCACATATACACCATGGAATATTATGCAGCAATCAGAAATGATGAGTTTGTGTCGTTTGTAGGGACATGGATGAATCTGGAGAACATCATCCTCAGCAAACTGACACAAGAACAGAAAATGAAACACCGCATATTCTCACTCACAGGTGGGTGATGAAAAATGAGAACACATGGACTCAGATAGGGGAGTACTAAACACTGGGGTCTATTGGGGGGAAAAGGGGAGGGCCAGTGGGAGGGGGCGGTGGGGAGGGATAGCCTGGGGAGAAATGCCAAATGTGGGTGAAGGGGAGAAGAAAAGCAAAGCACACTGCCATGTGTGTACCTACGCAACTGTCTTGCATGCTCTGCTCATGTACCCCAAAACCTAAAATCCAATAAAAAATTTTAAAAAAAAAAAGTAAGGAAATAAAAGATTGGCTACACCAAAAAAAAAAATAAAAAATAAAAAAATAAAAGGACACTTCCCCTTTATAAAACCCTAACTATAGAATCGTTGTCACATCCAGAAAGCTGCAAATAAGTCACAGATTTGCAGCAAATTATCTGAATAGACACTGTACTTACATAAAATTGTGATATGAAAATCAAGTTTAACTCTGGGAAATAGTCTGCTGAAATAAAACTAACAGAGGCCATTCAGACCCAAATTCCATTTCATCAAGCTACCTAAACCCTCTTAGTTTCTGTGTCTCAATCTGTAAACTGAAAATGATTATCAATAGTCTCTACAAGGTTGTACTATAGACTGAATAAGGGAATGTATGAAATGTATCTGGGATAGGATGAGTATTCACTTACGTATTATTGTGTCCTAGCCTGGATATGTAGTAACTTCTATCAATGGGGTAAAGCCATTACATAAACATGGAAAATTCCCTAAATGTCTTGTCCTGTTTACAAGGTGTGGTACAAAGAATCCTAAAGTGGCCCCAAAATTACCATCATCTGGTATAAATACCCTGCATAATCCCCTCACCTTCTGAGTATGGTTGATACCTGTAAATATGATCAGCCATCATTCGAATAATTGACCCACTAATAAGCTGACTGATTTAATCAAAAGAGAGATCTTCTAGATAGGCCTGACCTATCTAGAGCCTATTAAAAGATTGAAATGCTTTCCTACTGATCTCAAAGATGAAGCAATCTGCCATGTTGTGGAGAGACCACTCTAGTAGCTAGGGACCTATGGGTAACAACTGAAAAAAACTGAATTCCGCCAACATGGGAGCTGGAAAAGGATACAAAGTCTTAGAAGAAAGCAAAACTCTAGTTAATATCTTAATTTCAGCTTAAGAGGACACTAACCAGAAAACCCAGTAGAGCTACGCTCAGCTAAGCCATTCCCAACTTCCTGACCTGTGAGACAATAAATTTCTCTCTCTCTCTTTTTTTTTTTTTTTGGAGACGGAGTTTCGCTCGTTCCCCAGGCTGGAGTGCAATGGCACGATCTCGGCTCACTGCAACCTCCGCCTTCCGGGTTCAAGCAATTCTCCGGCTTCAACCACATCCCAAGTAGTTGGGATGACAGGCACGCGCCACAATGCCCAGCTAATTTTTGTATTTCTAATAGAGATGGGGTTTCACCATGTTGACCAGGAAGGTCTCGATCTCTTGACCTCGTAATCCACCCACCTCAGCCTCCCAAAGTGTTGGCATTATAGGTGTGAGCCACCACGCCCGGCCAAATTTCTCGTTTTAAGAGGTTAAGTGTGTGACACATCTTAATGTAGCAATGAAAAACTAATATACAAGGCTTTAATTAAGATTTCTGGGGGAATATCCAAGATGGCCCTTTTAGGAGCAGCTCAGGATTGCAGCTCCCAGTGAAAGCGCAGAGGGTGAGTGGATGCCGCATTTCCAGACAGATCTTCATTGCCCACAGACCAGGAGATTCCTAGGCGGGGGAGCCCTACAGTCGCCAGCGCGGCTGTTTTAGCTGGCAGAGCTGTTTTGCGGTCACTGTGGTACAGCGGCTCTCCACACAAAATACATTGGTCTGGTTGCCCTTTTAAGCTGGCCAGGAGATTCCCGGGCAGCGCCGTTGTTTCAGCCAGTGCAGTGGGTTGCCTCACGGGAAATCACACAGATCCCACCACCCTTTCAGCAGGCGACTAGAAAACCTAGGAGAGTCAACCGTTCAACTTAAAAAAAAATAAAAATAAAAGGCTCTGAGGCAGGAAGCCAGGTGATCAGGCTAGGCAGGTCCTACCCCCACAAAAAACAAAAAAAACATCAAATGGAACTGCTCGGGGTTGAGAGTTTCACAGCAAGCACAGCTGAACCAAGGACGGTGCAGGTGGGTGAGTGAGGGGCGTCCGCCATTACCGAGACACTCCACCCCTACGGAGGTAGTCCACCATTGCTGAGGCAGCTTGCCGTTGCCAAGGCAACCCGCCATAACAGAGAGTGTCCAACATTACAAAGGCAGGCCACCTTGCCGAGGCAGTTCTAACCACATCCATATAAAAAGAACTACAGGGAAGCTCAACGGCAGCAGGGCAGAGCTCAGCAAAGCCTCTGCAGGCAGACAGTGACTAGGCTGCCTCCTTGCTGGGCAGGGTAACCCTAAAAAAGAAAAAAAGGCAGCAGCATGACAGAAACTCATACATAAAGCCCTAACTCCCCAGGACAGAGCAACTGGGGGAAAAATAGGCTGTTTATGAGTTCTGCTGCAGCAGACTTAAATGTACCCGCCTAGCATCTCTGAAAGAACAACACAGCTCACAGATCAACATTTGAGCTCCTATAAGAAACAGACTGTCTCCTCAAGCAGCTCCCTGACCCTCGTATATCCAAGAGTAACCTCACAAAAGACTGATCAGACTGACATTTGGCGGGCATCATTCTGGGACAAAGATAGCAGAAGAAGAAACTGGTAGCAACCCTTACTATTCTGCAGCTGCTGCACGTGATCCCCAGGGAAGCAGGGCCTGGAGTGGACCTCAGCAGTCCTACAGCAGAGGGGCCAGACTGTTAGAAGGAAAACTAAGAAACAGAAATAACTTCATCATCAACAACCTGGACATCCACTCAGAGACAAAATCTGAAAATCAGCAACTACACAGACGACCAGTGGATAAATCCACAAAGACGGGAAGAAACCAGCGCAAAAAGTAGGAAAACACCCGAAACCAAAATACCTCTCCTCCTACAAGGGATCACAACTACTCACCAGCAAGGGAACAAAGCTGGATAAAGAATGAGTGTGATGAAATGACAGAATCAGAATTCAGAAGGTAGGTAATGAGAAACTTCCATGAGCTCAACATGTTCTAATTCAATGCAAAGAAACTAAGAACCTTGAAAAAAGTTTTGAGGAAATGATAACAAGAATGGACAACTTACAGAGGAATATGAGTGAATTGATGGAGCTGAAAAACACAACACGAGAACTTTGCGAAGCATGCACAAGATTGAACAGCTGAATTGACCAAGCAGAAGAAAGGATATCAGAGGTCAAAGATCAACTCAATGAAATAAAACCAGAAGCCAAGATTAGAGAAAAAAGCGCAAAAAGGAATGAACAAAGTCTCCAAGAAACGTGGGACTATGTGAAGAGACGTAATCTGCGTTTCATAGGTGTACCTGAATGTGACGAAGAGAAGGAATCCAAGCTGGAAAATACTCTTCAGGATATTATCCAGGAAAACTTCCCCAATCTAGCAAGGCAGCCAATATTCAAGTCAAGGAAATACAGAGAACACCACAAAAATATTCCTCAAGAAGAGCAACCCCAAGGCACATAACTGTCTGATTCACCAGAGGTGAAATGAAGGAGAAAATGCTAAGGGCAGCCAGAGAGAAAGGTCGGGTCACCCACAAAGGGAAGCCCATGAGACTCACAGCAGATGTCTCGGCAGAAACTCTACAAGCCAGAAGAGAGTGGGGGCTGATATTCAACATCCTTAAAGAAAAGAACTTTCAACCCAGAATTTCATATCCAGCCAAACTGAGCTTCATAAGTGAAGGAAAAATACAATCCTTCAAAAACAAGCAAGTACTCAGAGATTTCATCACCACCAGGCCTGCTTTACAAGAGCTCCTGAAAGAGGCACTACACATAGAAAGAAACAACCAGTACCAGCCACTCCAAAACTATACCAAATGCGAAAGAGCATCAACACAATGAAGAATCTGCATCAACTAATGGGCAAGACAGCCAGCTAGCATCAAAATGGCAGTATCAAATTCACACATAACAATATTAACCCTAAATGTAAATAAGCTAAATGCATCAATCAAAAGACACAGACTGGCAAATAGGATAGAAAGCCAAAACCCATCGGTGTGCTGTATCTAGGAAACCAATCTAGCATGCAAGGACACACAAAGGCTCAACATAAAGGGATGGAGGAAGATTTACCAAGCAAATGGACAGCAAAAAAAGTAGGACTTGCAATTCTCATCTCTGATAAAACAGACTTTAAACCAACAATGATCAAAAGAGACAAAGAAGGATATTACATAATGGTAAAAGGATCAATACAACAAGAAGAGCTAACGATTCTAAATATATACAGACCCAATACAGGAGCACCCAGATACATAAGGCAAGTTCTTAATGACTTACAAAGAGACTTAGACTCCCACACAATAAGAGTGGGAGACTTTAACACTCCACTGTCAATATTAGACAGATCAACCAGACAGAAAATTAACAAGGATATCCATAACCTGAACTTAGACCTGGAACAAGCAAACCTGATAGATATTTACAGAACTCTCCACCCCAAATCCATAGAATATACATTCTTCTCAGCACCACATCACACCTGCTCTAAAATTGACCACATAATTGGAAGTAAATCACTCCTCAGCAAATGCAAAAGAACAGAAATCATAACAAACAGTCTCTCAGACCACAGTGCAATCAAGTTAGAACTCAGAATTCAGAAACTAACTCAGAACCACACAGCTTCATGGAAACTGAACAACTGGCTCTTGAATGTTAACTGGATAAACAATGAAATGAAGGCAGAAATAAAGAAGTTCTTCAAAACCAATGAAAACGAAGACACAAGATACCAGAATCTCTGGGACACATTTAAAGCAGTCTCTAGAGGAAAATATTTGGCAATAACTGCCCACATGAGAAGAGTGGAGAGATCCAAAATTGACACCCTATCGTCAAAATTGAAAGAGCTAGAGGAGCAAGATCAAAAAAACTCAAAACCTAGCAGAAAACAAGAAATACCTAAGATCAGAATAGAACTGAAGTAGACAGAGACATGAAAAACCCTTCAAAAAAAATCAATACATCCAGGAGCTGGTTTTTCAAAAAGATCAACAAAATAGACAGACCACTAGCCAGATTAATTAACAACAAAAAAGAGGGAATAACCAAATAGATGTAATAAAAAACAATAAAGGGTAAATCACCACAGATCCCACAGAAATTCAAACCATCATCAGAGAATATTACAAACAACTCTGTGCATAAACTAGTAAACCTGGAAGAAATAGATAAATTCCTGGACACTTGCATCCTCCCAAGGCTAAACCAAGAAGAAATCGAAACCATGAATAGCCCAATAACAAGTTCTGTAATTGAGGCAGCAATTAAGAGCCTACCACACAAAAAAAGCCCAGGTCCAGTTGGGTTCACAGCCAAATTCTATTAGACAAACACACAAAGAGAAACTGTTACCATACCTCCTGAAACTATTCCAAATAATCCAAAAAGAGGGAATCCTTCCCAAATCATGTTATGAGACCAACATCATTCTGATACCAAAACCCAGCAGAGACTAAACAAGAAAAGAAAACTTCAGGCCAATATCCATGATGAACATATACATCAAAATCTTCAATAAAATACTGGCAAGCCGATTGCAACAGCACATCAAAAAGCTTATTCATCATGATCAAGTAGGATTCATCTCAGCGATGCAAGGCTGGTTCAACATACGTAAGTCTATAAACGTAATTCACCACATAAACAGAACCAAAAACAAAATCCACATGATTATCTCAATTGATGTAGAGAAGGCCTTTGACAAAATTCAACAGCCCTTTATGCTAAAAACCCTCAATAAACTCGGTATTGACAGAACATATCTCAAAATAATAAAAGCTATTTACAAGAAACCAACAGCCAATATCATACTGAATGGGCAAAAACTGGAAGCATTCCCTTTGAAATCTGGCACTAGACAAGGATGCCCTCTCTCACCACTCCTATTCAATATAGTGCTGGAAGTTCTAGCCAGAGCAATCAGGCAAGAAAAAGAAATAAAGAGTATTCAAATAGGAAAAGAAAAAGTCAAATTGTCTCTATTTGCAGACGACATGATAATATATCTAGAAGACACCATCGTCTCAGCCCAAAATCTCCTGAAACTGATAAGCAACTTCAGTAAAGTCTCACGATACAAAATCAATGTGGAAAAATCACAAGCATTCCTATACACTAATAATAGACTTAAACAGAGCCAAATCAAGAACGAACTACCATTCACAATTGCTACAAAGAGAATAAAATACCTAGGAATACAACAAACAAGGAATATAAAGGACATCTTTAAGGAAAACAACAAACCACTGCTCAACGAAATAAGAGAGGACACAAACAGATGGAGAAACATTCCATGTTCATGTTTAAGAAGAATCAATCTCGTGAAAATGGCCATACTGCCCAAAGTAATTTACAGATTCAAAGCTATCCCCATCAAGCTGCCAATGACCTTCTTCACAGAACTGGAAAAAAACACCTTAAACTTCATAGGGAACCAAAAGAGAGCCCGCATAGCCAAGTCAATTCTAAGTAAAAAGAACACAGCGGGAGGCATCATACTACTGGACTTCAAACTATACTACAAGGCTACAGTAATCCAAACAGCATAGCACTGGTACTGAAACAGAGATATAGACCAATGGAACAGAACAGAGGCCTCGGAGACAACACCACACATCTGCAACCATCCAATCTTTGACAAATCTGACAAAAACAAACAATGGGGAAAGGAGTCCCTGTTTAATAAATGGTGTTGGGAAAACTGGCTAGCCATGTGCAGAAAGCAGAAACTGGACCCCTTCCTGACACCTTACACCAAAATTAACTCCAGATGGATTAAAGACTTAAACATAAGACCTAACACCATAAAAACCCTAGAAGAAAATCTAGGCAAAACCATTCAGGACATAGGAGTAGGCAAGGACTTCATGAACAAAACACCAAAAGCATTGGCAACAAAAGCCAAAATAGACAAATGGGACCTAATCAAACTCCACAGCTCCTGCACAGCTAAAGAAACAGTCATTAGAGTGAATTGGCAACCAACAGAATGGGAAAAAATTTTTGCAGTTTACCCATCTGACAAAGGGCTGATATCCAGAACCTACAAAGAACTAAAACAGATTTACAAGAAAAAAAACAAACAAGCCCACTCAAAAGTGGGCAAAGGATATGAACAGACACTTTACAAAAGAAGATATACATGAGGCCAACAAACATATGAAAAATGCTCATCATCACTGGTCATCAGAGAAATGCAAATCAAAACTACATTGAGATACCACCTCATGCCAGTTAGAATGGCGATCATTAAAATATCTGGAGACAGCAGATGCTGGAGAGGATGTGGAGAAATTGGAGCACTTTTACACTGTTGGTGGGAGTGTAAATTAGTCCAACCATTGTGGAAGACAGTGTGGCGATTCCTCAAGGACCTAGAAATAGAAATTCCATTTGACCTAGCAATCCCATTACTGGGTATATATCCAAAGAATTATAAATCATTCTACTATAAGGACACATACACACGAATGTTCATTGCAGCACTGTTTGCAATAGCAAAGACCTGGAACCAACCCAAATGCCCAGCAATGATAGACTGGACAGGGAAAATGTGGCACATATACACTATGGAATACTATGCATCCATCAAAAACGATGAGTTCGAGTCCTTTGTAGGGACATGGATGAACCTGGAGACCATCATTCTCAGCAAACTGACACAAGAACAGACAAACACCATATTTTGTCACTCATAGGTGGGTGTTGAACAATGAGAACACATGGACACAGGGAGAGGAGCATCACACACTGGGGTCTATCGGGGGGAAATTGGGGAGGGAGCAGGGGGTGGGGAGTTGGGGAAAGACAGCATGGGGAGAAATGCCAGATATAGAGGTGATAGTGAGGAAGGCAGCACATAACACTGCCATGTGTGTACCTATGCAACAATCTTGCATGTTCTTTCACATGTATCCCAAAACCTAAAATGCAATTAAAAAAAATTTTTTTTTAATTAAAAAATAAAAAAACTGGTCCAAACTTTTAAAAAAGAAAAAGAAAAAAGAGCTACACAAAAAGAACTGAAATCGAGACAGCATTCACTGTGAGTCATAGTTGAACATTAAAATGCACACATGGGGAGTGAAACTTTGTAAGGGCAGGCAGAGCATGACCAAAAAGCTGTGAGCTAAACAGCTTCCAGGGAACACACAGTGCTGGGAGGTATTCAATTTCACAGGAGACACAGTAGGCTCTTCACATATAACCAAGGGTATTCAGTAGAGATCATAAAGAGACCAAATCTTAGCAGTGGTCAAAGCAATTCATAAATTAAAGAGTACTGAAGAAACACATTAACCAGGCTTTTTTAAAAGCTTCAAAATCAAACTGAACTTTTTAAAAAAACATTACTAGGTTTGTCAAGAAGAAAAAAATATGAAGAATAACCAAGGGAAAAAGAGTTAACAAAAATGGGCCAAGAAGTTAACAGAAATAATAAAATATGCATACAAGTAAAAGAGCTGTTTAAAAATGCCCAAATAGGCTGGGCATGGTAGCTTATCCCTGTAATCCCAGCACTTTGGGAGCCCGAGATAAATCGCTTGAGCTCAGGAGTTTGAGACCAGCCTGGGCAACATGGCAAAACCCCGTCTCTACTAAAAATATATGAAAAATTAGCTGGGTGTGGTGGCGCACACCTGTAGTTCTAGCTACTAGGGAGGCTGAGGCTGGAGAATCACTTGAACCCAGGAGGCAGAGGTTGCAGCGAGCCGAGATTGTACCACTGTACTCTAGCCTGAGTGACAGAGCAAGCCTCTGTCTCAAAAGAAAAAAAAAAAAAAAAAAAAAGACAAGAAAAATGCCCAAATGTTGAAAACATGAACCCAATGAAAATAAAGAGAGAAGGTAGTTTTAAAAACTAAATGAAATTCCGAACAATGAAAATTATAATATACTGTAATTCACTAAGTAGGATTAATATCGTTAGAGTGCAGAAGAAAAGATCAACCAAACTGAAGACAGAGAATAAAAAAATTCATTTTTGAATTTTCATATTCAAAAATGAAATAGAAGAGGGAAAAATAAGAAACTTGTGGAATAATATTAAAGATCATAATATGTAAGTCTCAAAGAAAAATATAACAGAAAAAAATTATTTGAAAAAAATAATGATGTGAACATCTCAAATATTTGATGGAAGCTGGATATGGTAGCTCACATCTGTAACCCAAAATCTTTGGGAGGCCAAGGTGTAAGGATTACTTCAGGCCTCAAGTTTGAGGTCAGCCTGGGCAACATAGCAAGATCTTGTTTCTATGAAAAATTAAAAACTTTGCAATAGGGCATGCCTCTAGTTCTAGCTCCTTGGGAAGCTGAGGCAAGAGTATCTCTTGAGCCTAGGAGTTTGAGGTTAACAATGACCAACGATCATACCACTGTGCTCCAGAATAAGACCCTGTCTCTAAAATAAGCCAACAAAAATTTGGTGTAACTATAAACTCAAAGATTCAACAACTTCAAGGTTCCCAGAGCAGGATAAACACAAAGAAAATAAAAATCTCCAATTTCCAAAAGCCAGGCATTAACAGAAAATCTTAAAATCACTAAAAAATCCTTTAAAACTATCTTTTCAAGAAATAAAAGGTGGGCTGGGTGTGGTGGCTCACATCTATAATCTCAACACTTTTGGAGGCTGAGGCGGGTGGATCACAAGGTCAGGAGCTCAAGACCAGCTTGGCCAAGATAGTGAAACCCCATCTCTACTAAAAATACAAAAATTAGCTGGGCATGGTGGCGAGCACCTATAATTCCAGCTACTCAAGAAGCTGAGGCACAGAATTGCTTGAACCCGGGAGGCAGAGGTTGCAGTGAGCCAGGATTGCGCACTGCACTCCAGCCTGGGTGAGAGAATGAGACTCCATCTCAAAAAGAAAAAAAAGGAAAGAAAGAAGAGGGACATGCAGAAGAGCAAAGGTGAAGGAAAAAGGAGAAAGATGACAAACAAAATGTCATAAAGAAATAACATCTTTAAAGAGATTTTTTAAAGCATCAATTTAGAATTCTATACCCAGGAAAAAGAACTTTTAAAAATGAAGAGATTAGCTTGCTCCTGTACTTCTAGCTATTTAGAAGGCTGAAGTAGGAAAATTGCTTGAGCCTAGGAATTCCAGGCTACAGTTATCATGCTACTGCATCATTCCTGGCTGGGTGAGAGTGAGATTGTCTCAAAAAAAAAAGGCTGGGGGGGTAATGTAGATATCAACAAAACAACAGACTAGGAAGTTTCAAGCTCTAGTTTCCACGGAGAAATATTTTATAAACAAGTAGAAACTTTCTGAACCAACTTTGTCAGAGTTCTGAAAAACAGTCAAAGGTGTACAGCAACCAAGCAAATGCTCAATGAAGAAAACAACACCGAGCGGCGTTCCACGGCCGGAAGGGAAGGGGGAGGCGCCGAGGCTGCGCCGCTGCTCCTCCTCACCCCCAGCCTCCGCCCTGAAGAGGGTTGGATGGGCAAGTCGGGCACGATGGCTGGAGCCCAGGTGGTGGCGGCGGTGGCCGGGGACGGCGGCGCCTGCTCCTCCTCGCCTCGGCGCCGGCAGTGATCGGAGCGAGCGGCCGCGCCTCCCGATGAGACTGCCGGTGGGCTGGCTGTGCCTGAGCCTGGCGTCCGTGTGGCTGGCGCGGAGGATGTGGACGCTGCGGAGCCCGCTCACCCGCTCCCTGTACGTGAACATGACGAGCGGCCCGGGTGGGCCGCCGGAAGGAGAACCACCAGTGTTATGTGTGCAACAGAGAGAAATTATGCGAATCACTCCAGGCTGTCTTTGTTCAGAGTTACCTTGATCAAGGAACACAGATCTTCTTAAACAACAGCATTGAGAAATCTGGCTGGCTATTTATCCAATTATATCATTCTTTTGTGTCATCTGTTTTTAGCCTGTTTATGTCTAGAACATCTATCAATGGATTGCTAGGAAGAGGCTCAATGTTTGTGTTTTCACCAGATCAGTTTCAGAGACTGCTTAAAATTAATCCAGACTGGAAAACCGACAGACTTCTTGATTTAGGTGCTGGAGATGGAGAGGTCACAAAAATCATGAGCCCTCATTTTGAAGAAATCTATGCCACTGAGCTTTCTGAAACTATGATATGGCAGCTTCAGAAGAAAAAATACAGAGTGCTTGGTATAAATGAATGGCAGAATACAGGGTTCCAGTATGATGTCATTAGCTGCCTGAACTTGCTGGACCACTGTGATCAGCCCCTGACTTTGTTAAAGAATATCAGAAGTGTCTTGGAGCCAACTAGAGGCAGGGTCATCCTTGCCCTGGTCCTTCCCTTTCATCCCTATGTGGAAAATGGTGGCAAGTGGGAGAAACCATCAGAAATTTTGGAAATCAAGGGACAGAACTGGGAAGAACAAGTGAATAGTCTGCCTGAAGTTTTCAGAAAAGCCAGTTTTGTTATTGAAGCTTTCACCAGACTACCATACCTGTGTGAAGGTTACATGTATAATGACTACTACATTCTGGATGATGCTGTCTTTGTTCTCAAACCAGTATAAACACGGGGAGGTCAAAGTCTTCAGAGTCCGCACCCTCTGGAATGTGCCCTCGGAAGGGGGTCTGCATTCACAATTATGTGAAGGGCGGACCCTTGGGGACCGCCATTCTAAATATCATGTAGGAATTTTAAAAGCCAAAATAGTAATTTCTTTGTAATGTGTAAAGGAATGTTTTCAAAAGAGAAAACCTCAACTCTGTGGATTTTTATCAACTCTTTACTCAGTTAGAGCCACTTTCTAATGCAGGTCACACTCCAATTATGATGGAAGATATTTTTTATACTTAATTGCAGTAGGGACTCATTCCCAGACAAAGCAATAGTCACGACTTCATGGAGCCAATCAATGGATTGTTTTTAATAAAATGAAGACTGGCAATAAAGCTGTCCATTCATTTCCAAATACTGGTTTTAACGTTTAGCCACTGATATTCTTTCATGCTTAGAAATTCTTTGTTACTATTCAAGAAAATGTTTTTAATCATGCTAATAAACTATTTTGGAGATGGAAAAAAAAAAAAAGAAAACAACATTTTAGCCATTTTAGTACAAGCAACCAGGCCTAGACAGGAGGATCACTTGAGCCCAAGAATTTGAGGCTAGCCTGGGCAACACAGTAAGACCCTGTCTCTAAAATAACGAAAAAGAAGAGGCCATCTTCAATACAGTAGGAACGTTTTACAGCATTTTTACTTGCCCTTGCCACACAACCTACCAGAAAGTGATGTGATTTTAGTCTCCAAGCAGCAGCACCCTGTTTCCCAGTATCCTCCCACAAACCAGAGGGAGCAAAGCAGATATTATTGTGTAAATTACTGTGTAAATGTGATCTAACCTGTCTGAAGGATACTTGAAACACTGCAAAAGGCTCTCATCATTGCTTCACCTAAGTCAGAGCTCTGGTGACAAAGACAGCAAGAACTGCTTAAAAAAACAAAAACAACCAATTGCAATGTGACTACAGATCCATAGAGGCCTGGGGCAAGGCACTACAGGGGAACAGACACAAACCACCACCTAAGGCCCAGAGGAATAGCTGGAGATAAGACACTTAAGGAATTTTTTTTTCCCCCAAGATACCGGGTCTTGCTTTGCCAACAAGGCTAGAGTGCTGAGGTGTAATTATGGCTCAATGCAGCACTGAACTCCTGGGCTCAACTGATCCTGCCACCACAACCTCCCAAGTAGCTGGGACTACAGGTGTGTACGACCACACCCAACTAATCTTTATTTTATTTTTGTAGAAACAGGGTCTAACAATGTTGCCTAGGCTGGTCTCACACTCCTGGGCTCAAGCTATCCTCCTACCTCAGCCTCCAGATTTGCTGGGACTACAGGTACGAGCCACCATGCCCAGCTACTTTTCAAATTCAGGATACTCAAAAGCAGCCAGGTATATAGGATAATTCAGAAAACCATATGTGTGTCCAGGCAAAATACATGATCAGAAAAGTCCTTTATTAAAACCTTAAGTTTTCCCCTCAGGCTTATCTTTAGGTTTAGTGGAAGCCTAGTTATGGATTAAAGGAGTGCACCAGCACAAACAAAAAATAAATAATCCTCAGCTAACTTTTTTTTTCATTCATCACTTTGAAATATATTGCCACACTGCCCTCTGGCCTCTTTAAATTTTTGATGAGAAATTAGGTGATGATCTTATTGAAGATTTTTTGTATGTGTTGACTTGCTTCTCTCTTGCTGCTTTCAATATTCTTTTCGTCTTTGGCATACAACAGAGAGAGCAGGCATTCAAAAAAAACCCTTTTTTTTTTTTTTGAGATGGATCTCACTCTGTCACCCAGGCTGCAGTGCAATGGTGCGATCTTGGCTCACTGCAACCTCCACCTCCTCCCAGGTTCAAGTAATTATCCTGCCTCAGCCTCCCAAGTAGCTGGGACTACAGGCACACACCACGCCTGGCTAATTTTTTGTGTTTTTAGTAGAGACAGGATTTCACCATGTCAGCTAGGCTGGTCTCGAACTCCTGACCCCAGGTGATCCGCCTGCCTTGGCCTCCCAAAGTGCTGGGATTACAGGCCCAAGCCACTGTGCCCAGCAGACATTCAAAAAAGTCTTTCAAAACATGAGTTGAACATGAATGAAAGGGACAGAGACGTTAGTGATGACATAAAACAAGGAACACTTTTTGAAAAAATAATGTGGGGGAGTCTTAAAACAACAGGTCTACTACAATTTATACATATTTTTAAATCCCACTCAACCCTTGAAAAGGGAGATCACTTTATATATATGCAGAGTTACCAAGCTATAACAGTCAAATGCCCAATATACAATTTTTAAAAATCACAAAGATACAACCCAACAGAAAAGTATGGCCCAATCCAAAGAGGATTAACAGCAGATTTCAGCAGGCAGAAGAATCAGTGAATATGAAGATATCAACTGAAATCATCAAGTCTGGTGATCAGAAAGGAGGGAAAAAACTAAACTGAAGGAAAAAAAGGGATGCCAGGGAAACCATCGGGAAGAACATTTTAGGTATTATGAGAGTCACAGAAGGAGAAAAGAAAAAGAAAGCAACAATTATTTGAAGAAATAATTGTGGAAAATTTCTGAAATTGAAGGAGAGACTTAAATCTACAAATACAGGAATGAACTCAAACTGGGATAAACTCAAATACATACAGATCAAGACACATTATACACAAACTGTTGTATGCCAAAGATGAAAAGAATATTGAAAGCAGCGAGAGAAGCAAGTCAATACATACAAAAAATCTTCAATAAGATCATCACCTAATTTCTCATCAAAAACTTAGAGGCCAGAGGGCAGTGTGACAATATATTTCAAAGTGATGAATGAAAAAAAAGGTAGCTGAGGATTTTTCCTTTTTTTTTTTTTTTTTTTTTTTTGAGATGGAGCTTCACTCTTGTTTCTTAGGCTACATTGCAATGGTGCAATCTCAGCACAGTGCAACCTCCATCTCCTGGGTTCAAGTGATTCTCCTGCCTCAGCCTCCCGAGTAGCTGGGATTACAGGCATACACCACCCCACCTGACTACTTTTGTATTTTTAGTCAAGATAGGGTTTTTTCATGTTGGTCAGACTGGTCTCAAACTCCTGACACCTCAGGTGATCCACCTGCCTTGACCTCCCAAACTGCTGGCATTATAGGAGCGAGCCACTGACAATATATTTTGAAGTCATGAATGAAAAAAGAAGTTAGCTGAGGACTCTTTTTTTTTTTTTTTTTTTACATTTTTCCTTTTTAAAAAATAGACACAGTGTCTCATTCTACCATCCAGGCTATAGTGCAGTAACATAATCATAGCTTACTATAACCTCAAACCCCTGGGCTAAAGCAATCCTCCAACCCCAGCCTCCCAAGTAGTTTAGACTACAGGTGTGTGCCACCACATCCAGATAATTTTTTAATTTTTTGTAGAGACAAGGTCTCACTATGTTGCCCAGCTGGGTCTTGAACTCCTGTCCTCAAGTGATCCTCCTGCCTTGGTCTCCCAAAGTGCTGAGATTACAGGAGGGAGATACTGTGCTAGGCATCAGCTGAGGATTCTATACCCAGCAAAATTACCCTTCAAAATAGAGGAATAAATTAAGACACTCCTAAGAGCAGAATGGATTTGTTATAACTAGACATGCCCTATAAAAAATGCTTCCTAAAGGCAAGTCTCTGGATTGAAATGAAAGGATGCCAGAAGTAACTCAAAGCCAAATAAAGAAATAAAGATCTCCTAGAAGAGATACACATAGGGGCAAATATAAAATCTAGTATTGGCTGGGCGCAGTGGCTCATGCCTGTAATCTCAGCACTTTGGGAGGCTGAGAAGGGTGGATCACGAGGTCAGGAGTTCAAGGTCAGTCTGGCCAAAATGGTAAAACCCCATTTCTACTAAAAAATATATATACAAAAATCAGCCGGACATGATGGCACACGCCTGTAATCCCAGCTACTCGGGAGGGTGAGGTAGAGAATTCCTTGAACCCAGGAGGCGGAGGAGGCGGAGGTTGCAGTGAGCCGAGATCCCACCACTGCACTCCAGCCTGGGTGAGAGAGCGAGACTCCCTCTCAAAACAAACAAACAAACTAGTATCAAGGTAATTTTGTTTCATAACCACTCTTTTTACTTTCTATAGATTTAAAAGACAAAAGCATAAAATACAATTATGAATATGTGTTACCATTCACAAGATGTATAAAAATGTAATTTGTGACCTCAATAATTTTAACAAAGTTACCACATAATATATGAGAAAATGGAGCTGTGTAAGGGTAGAATTTTTGTATGCAACTGAAGTTAAGTTCATATCAACTCAAATAAGACTCTCATTACTTTAGGTTGTTACATGTAATCTCCATGGTAACCACAAAGAAAATATAGAATGTACAAAAATGAAAGTGAGATGAAAATCAATATACATCACTGCAAAAAAATCAACCAAACACAAAAGAAAGCAGTAATGGAAGAAATAATGAACAAAACAGTGGTAAGAAAACACAAAATGGCAGAAGTAAATCCTTATTTATCACTACTTATCTCAAGGGTAAATGAATTAAACTCCTGGATCAAAAAGGCATAGACAGACATAATGATAAAAAAAACATAATCCAAATATTGGTTATCTAAAAGATTCACTTTAGATCTAAAGATACAAATAGGTTGAAAGTTAAAGAATGGTAAAAGAAATTCCATGTAAATAACAAACAAAAGAGAGCTGAGATGACTATACGAACATCAGAAAAAATAGAATTTTAAGTCGAAACTGTTAAAACAGGCAAATAGGATATTATGTATTGATAATACAGCCAGGTTGTCAAAAAATGTAATCATAAACATACATACAACAAACAACAGAGCACCAAGATAGATGAAGAAAGCACTGAAAGAACGAAAATTAAAACCCAAATCATCAAGGAAAAAAAAAAAAAGAAGAAATATACATCAGTGTAGTGTAGGAAAACTAAAACAAAAAAAGGGAGAAACAGTTGGAGACATAAATAGCCCAATATCAGTAAATGCATAAAACAAGTAGACAAAGATCATTAAGGAAGTATAGGACTCAAATAACACTATAAACCAACTGGAGCTGAGCACAGTGTTTCATGCCTGTAATTCTACCACTCAGAAGCCAAGGCAGGAGGATCACTGGAGGCCAGGAGTTCGAGACCAACCTCGGCAACACTGTGAGATCCTGCCTCTACAAAACCTTTTAAAAAAATTAGCTGGGGTGGTGGCATGCACCTATACTTTCAGCTACTGAAGAGGCTAAGGCAGGAGGATCACTCGAGCCCAGGAGGTCAAGGCTACAGTGAGCTATGATCATGCCACTGCACTCCAGCCTGAGCAACAGAGCAAGACACTGTGTCTTTAAAAAAAAAAAAAAAAAACAAAACAAAACCAATTAGACCTAACAAATATATACTCCACTCAACAATGGTAGACCACACATTTTCTCAAGTGCACATTCTCAAGGATAGACCATATGATCAGGCACAAAAAAGCCTTAATAAATATAAAAAGACTGAAATCACAAAGTGTCTTTTCAAATCACAATGGAATGCAACAAGAAGTCCTTAACAGAAGACAACTGGAAAAAACACAAATATGTGGAAATTAAGTAACATAATCTTAAATAACTCATCAAATAAGAGACCACAAGGGAAATCAGCAAATACCTTGAGATAAATGAAGTTAGAACACAAAATACAAAACCTATGGGATGTAGAGAAATCAGTACTAAGGAAAGGATTTACAGTGGCAAAGGCGTGCACTGGAAAAGAAGAAAGATCACAATTAAGAACCTAACTTTACACGTTAAGGAACCAGAATAGAGAGTACAAACTAAACCCTAGCTAGAGAATAGAAGGAAATAATACAGATTGGAGCAGGGACGATTAAAATGGTTGATGGATGTACAGATAAAACAGATTATGTAATAAAGCAAATACAGCAACATGTTAAGAAATGAAGAAGCTACATAGTAGCTACATTTGTGTTCATGTTTACAATTCTCTCCATATATTTACAAATTTCACAATAAAATTGGGGGGACAAAATAACTAGAAAAAAATGAGAAAAGATGCACTATTGTATTATCAAAAATGAATGTACACAAGATTTGTGCATTTCACTGTAAGTAAATTTCCTTTTACATAAAAAGGAAGACACACAAATATTGAACTTTAGCTAATGATATTCATGCTAAAGCATTTGGGTTAAATGAAATGATATATGCAATTTACTATGAAATGCATAAAAAGATGTACTGATGTATAGAGATTAGTACCTAAATAGGAATGTAATAAAGCAAATACGGTAAAATATTAATAAAAAAATCCAGGAAGTGAGTTTATGGGAAATCAATGAAATATTTTCAACCTAGCTATAGTATAAAACTTTTCCTAAGATGGTGGAAAAGAAAGATGGCAAGATTACATTATCATCCAATACAGCCAACTTCAGATGAAGGAAAATTACCAGATAATACAGGGTTGCATTATATGGTATTAAAGGGGGAATTAACCAGAAAGATGTAATCCTAAATATATATGTAGCTAACAAAACAATTTCCAGCAATATGAAGCAAAATCTGAGAGATCTACAAGGAGAAAGAAATGAATTAACAATTATAGTTGGAGACCTCAACACTCCTCTAATTGGAGAGAATACCATTTAAAATATAGAAGATCTGAATATAATCAACCATCAATAAAATCTAATCAAAATTTATAGAATATGTCACCCAATAACAGTAGAATATAAATATGGAACATCCACCAAGACAGACATATTCTAGCTCATAGAAAATTAGAAAAGATTCAGTGCAAAGCAAAAATGAACAGAAAATACCAAAATTTGTAAGATGTAGTCTTTAAACAGTATACACACAGCAAATTTTATACCTTTAAAAATGCATATGTTAAAAAAGATCCAAAATCCACCTTAAGTAGCTAGAAAAAGAAAAGTCCAAAGAAAGATAAACACAGTAAAAATAAGAATGGAAATCAATGAAATAGAAAAGGGTTAAACAATAGAAAAAAAATTAATGAAATCCAAAGCTGGTGTTTTTTAAAAGATAGTAAAATTGCTATTTGTACAGATTAATCAAGGAAAAATGGTAAAACACAAACTCCCAACAGAAACAAAAAGTAAGACATCGTGACAGAACCTACCAAGTATAATGAAAGACTATAAACAAATTTATGTAAATAATTTCACTACTTAAATAAAATGGAAAAATTCCTTAAGGACAAAATTTACCACAACAGACCTAAAGATAAAGAAAAGATCTAAACAGCTCTACATGTATTAAAGAAATGGAATATGCCCGGTATGGTGGCTCACAACTATAATCACAGCACTTTGGGAGGCTGTGGAGAGAAGACCACTTGAGGGCAGAAGGTCAAGACCAGCCTGGGTAGCATTATGAGACCCAATCTCTAAATTAAAAAAATTAACCAGGTATGGTGGTGCATGCCTGTTGTCCCAGCCACTTGGAAGCTGGGGCAAGAGGATTCCTTGAGCCCAGGAGTTTGAGGCTGCAGTAAGCTATGATTGCACTACGGCACTCTAGCCTGAGAGAAAGAGGGAGACCCTATCTTTTAAAAAAAAAAAAGAAAAAAAGAAAAGCAAGAAATATCAGCAAATGCAATAGAATATATGAAAAGAGCAATATAATATGATTAAGCAAGATTTATTCCAGGAATCCAAGACATTCTCTAGGTCACTCCACCAGATGCAATGAAAAGCATTTAAAGAAATTCACCATCTATTTATAATTTAAAAAGACAAATAAATGATTGGAAAGAAATTAGCAAAATAGTTTTGCTTTATAGAAAATACAAATGTATACATATAATCGTAAAGAATTTATCAAAAAAACTACCATAACAAGTAAGTAAATTTAGAGCTTAGGACACAAGTTCATTATGCCAACATTACTTAAAACTAAACTTACTATATGATATGGTTTGGCTGTGTCCCCACCCAAAACTCATCTTGAATTTCCCCATGTTGTGGGAGATATCCAGTGGGAGGTAACTGAATCATGGAGGCAGGTCTCTCCTGCGCTGTTCTTGTGATAGTGAATAAGTCTCACAAGATCTATAGCTTTAAATAGGAGAGTTTCCCTGCACAAGTTCTTCTCCTGTCTGCCACAATGTGAGATGTGTCTTTAACCTTTCCATCATGATTGTGAGGCCTCCCCAAGCCACGTGGAACTGTAAGTCCAATAAATCTCTTTCTTTTATCAAAATTTATTTTGTAAATTGCCCAGTATTTATCAGCAGCATGAAATAAACTAATCCAATATGACATCAAAAACCATCAACTACTTAAGGATAAATTTTTTAAAATATGTACTAGACCTGTACAGTGAAAACAACAAAACATTCCTATGAGAAATTAAAGAGAAGGTAAATAAATAGAGAGGTACACTATATTAATGTAATAGGAGACAAAACACTGTTAAGATGTCAATTCTGGCCACGTTATAAGAAAGATTCAACAAAATTCCAATAGAAATTCAATAAGGAATTTTGTAAAAACCAACAACATAATGCTAAAATTTATATGGAAATGCAAAGAACTGAGAATACCCAAAAAGATTCTGCAAAAGTGGAACAAAGAAGAGCTGCACCACAAAAAAGGGACAACCAGATTTAAAGTACCTCTTAATAAGATTGAAGAGGAAGTACGTATTACTACCCACGAGTATGTCTACAAAAAAAGAACTGAATCTAAATCTGAGCGGGACTCTAGATCCTATTACCAGTTTACAGGAATTATAGAAGCCAATGAAACTGTACCACAGAGATACAAACAACAAAACTCAGAATATAGAAAATGCTACAAGAATAATCTGGTTTCAATAAACAAATGAACTATAAGAATGGGTAAAGAAAAAGAAAGAACCAAAGACAAACTAGGTTAAAATTAGGTAAGAGATGTAGCATCCAAATACCATAGGATATGTAGATGAGCCTTGTTAAGATTCTGATTCACACCAACCTGGTTTTTTTGTTTTTTGTGTTTTGTTTTGAGACAGAGTTTCTCTCTTGTCACCCAGGCTGGAGTGCAATGGTGTGACCTTGGCTCACTGCAAGCTCTGTCTCGGTAGTTCAAGCGATTTTCCTGTCTCAGCCTCCCAAGTAGCTGGGATTACAGGTACACACCACCATGCCTGGCTACTTTTTCTGTATTTTTAGTAGAGACCGGGTTTCACCATTTGGCCAGACTGGTCTCAAACACCTGACCTCAGGTGATCCACCCACCTGAGCCTCCTAAAGTGCTGGCATTGCAGTCGTGAGCCACCACACCCAGCCCATACCAACTATTTTTTAAAACTACTATGTGAGGCAATCAGAGAATTCAGTATTATAATGGTACTGTAGTAATTTTTTAAAACATCATTATCTTTTAACAGTACATTCCCAACTATTTATAAACAGAATGATATGATTTCTGAGATTTGCTTTGAAATAATCTGAAGGAAAAAGAACAGATGAAATGGCCAGGGCAGTGGCACACCCCTATAATCCCAGCTACTCAGGAGATGAAGACAGGAGAATTGCTTAAACCCAGGAGGCAGAGGTTGTAGTGAGCCGACATCGTGCCATTGCACTCCAGCCTGGGCAACATGAACAAAACTCCATCTCAAAAATATAGAGAGAGAGAGAGATGAAACAAGCCTAGTCCTGTGTTAGTAACTGCTGAAACGGTGTTAATAGATCCAGGGAGAATTATTACACTATTCTCTCCACCTGTGAATCTGAAAATTTTTGTAACATAAAGTCCATTTTAAAAATGGAAATACTTTACAGATTTAAGAAATACTTTTGGAACATTTATCTACCCAAAATATAACATAACCATTTCGGTGATCATTCAAGAATCTCAATTCTTTTCATGTACTTAATTAAACTAATAAAGTTTAATGACTATTTTAAGTTGCATAGAATAGTGACAGCAGGAAAAATAAACTGCAACTTAAAATCTGTGGGTGAGGATGGGCATGGTGGCTCACATCTAAGCGCTTTGGGAGGCCGAGGCGGACAGATCACTTGAGGCCAGGAGTTCAAGACCAGCCTGGCCAACATGGTGAAACCCCGACTCTACTAAAAAAATACAAAAAGTAGCTGGGAAGGGTAGTGCACGCTTCTGGCCCAGCCACTCGGCAGGCTGAGGCACAAGAATCACATGAACCCAGGAGGCAAAGGTTGCAGCGAGCTGAGATCGCACCACTGCGCTCCAGCCTCAGTAACCAGACTCCGTCTAAAAAAAAACTGTGGTAGATTACAACACTCTACTCTTAAAATGCTGAAATATATTGAAGTCATATATGAAATAAGATAATCACTAATAGAATAGAAATAAATTAAGGCTGGATGCGTTGACTCATGCCTGCAATCTCAGCACTTTGGGAGGCTGAGGTGGGGGCATCACTTGAGCCTAGGAGTTCAAGGCCAGCCTGGGAAACATAACAAGACCCTGTACCTACAAAAGAAAAAGAAGAAGAAAGAAATTAGTTACCTCTCTCAATTTTTCTCGCTCACGCTCCCTCTCAGCAATACGTTTTCGCCTCTCTTCCTCTTCCTTTAGAGCATTTTGTGTTTCTGTTCTCAGTTTATCATCTTTAAGAATCTTTCGAATTTTCTTTCTGCCTTTTCCAGGAGACTTGGAATCATCATTTTCATCTTCTTCTTCCTCCTCCTCCTCTTCTTCCTCCTCTTCTTTTTCCTCCTCTTCTTCCTCAGAATTACTCTATAGAATTTAAACAATTAGAGGTAAACAGTACAGTCATTTAATTTATCCATTTCATATTCTATTAATTAACTCGCCAGGAAAAGGCAGAAAAAAACATGCTGAAAACCTTTAGAATTATATTTAGCAATAAAGAATAGTGTTATTTAAAAAACCAACTCTTCAACATCTATTAAAAAAAACTCAATTAAAATTAGCTACAGACTAGAATAAACATTTCTCAAAAAATATAAGCACATGAAAAGATGTTGAATATCACCAGTCATCAGGAAAATATAAATCAAAACCACAATGAAATGCCACTTTCCACTCATTAGGATGTTTCTTGTTGAAAAGAAAGGAAGTGTTGGCAAAGATGCAGACAAACTGGAACCTTGGTACACTTTTAATAGGAATGTCAATGTTAGAAACTAGAGAGAAACTGTGGAGTTTTCCAAAAGATAAACATACAACTACTACATGATGTAGCAATTCCATTTTTCCATATATACCCACAATAATAAAAAGCAGGAACTCAAACAGATATGTATACACCCATATTCATAATAGTATTATTCAAAATAGCCAAGAGATAGAAACAACACAAATGTCCATCAACAGATGATGGGGTTAACAAAATGTGACATACACATACAGTGGAATATTATTCACCTTAAAAAGGGAATGAAATTCTGATACATGTACAACATAGATGAACCTAGAAAATATTATGCCAATGAAATCAGCCAAATACAAAAGGACAAATATTGCATGATTCAACTTATTTATATGAGGTACTTAAAATATGCAAATTCATAGAGACATAAATGAAAATAGAGGTTACCAGGGGATGGGGAATAGAAGAGAATAGAGATTATGTTTAATGAGTAAAGAGTTTCTGCCAGTGAATATAATTAAGGCCACTGAATTGTACACTTTAAAATACTTAAAAAGTTAATTTTCAAAAAATAAATACCCCTCTGGAAAAGCATTGTGTTGACAGAATCACACTTATTACAGACACCTTTTATTTTATGTAAGTCTGTTAATATAAAAAAAAAACTCAAATTGGCTAATTTCATTACCAGAAGAAATTTATTCACATATTAAGTCATCATTCAAGATAGTATTTCGTCTTCAGAAAATAGAACATTCACATCACTACAAATATAAAATGATGAATTAGAATGGCTTAAAATTCCATTAAAAATTAAGATACAGAAAAAAACTGATAATGTCAAATTAATACTTTTACATATATATATATTTTTTTTCAATAAACAAATCCTTCCACAAGTATAAAATGTAAAGAAGCCATACTGTATCAGTTATAATCCAAGCATGTGGTAAATGTCATTATTACCTTGTTTTCACTGGATGAATCTTCTTGAACCTTAATACGTCGCCTTTTCTTTTTCTGTTTATAGCTCCGCTGATTTTCTTCCAACTCTGCTTTCTTTGCAGACCTGAAGAAAATTTAAAACACAAAATAAAATATTTCATGACAAACCTCCATCAATAAGTTGTGTACTATTTTAAAACTGTTCTACCTCTGTATATATTCCTAAAAACAAAGAGGAAAAACAGAAAAAAAGAAAATGAATAGGTTCAAAATAGATATTACAGCAGAAGCCTAACCCTTAATTTTAATTCAATCATCGACATTTTACAGTATCCTGAGGGGAGGTTTGTTATATGAGTAAGAAGATGCATGAAAGGACATTAAGTCCTAAGACATTATTCTTCTAGTAAAAAAATACAAACAGCCAATAGGCATATTAAAAAACATTCAGCATCACTAAAAAAGGCAGATTACAAAAGCTGAATACTATTTTCTTCATAAGAAGAAATTTAAAATTTCTCTTCATAATAAGAGATTTCTTTCTTTTCTTCATAATAAGAACAGATTTAAAAAAACAGTAACAACTTTTGGTGAGAAAAATATTTCTGGGCATAGAAATTGGTATACAAAGCTACATTAATCCATACAAAATAACCACTGTCAGTAAGGATGTGGAGAAAGTGAAACCCTGTTCATTAACAATGGAAGGTAAAATGTTGCGGATGCTATGCCAACAGTATGGCAGTTCGTCAAAAAATTAAAAATAGAATCACCACACAATTCCATTTCTGGGTATATACCCAAAGGAAATGAAAGCAGGAACTTAAGAGATATTTATGGCCGGGCACAGTGGCTCACACCTGTAATCCCAGCACTTTGGGAGGCCAAGGCGGGTGGATCACGAGGTCAAGAGATAGAGACCATCCTGGTCAACATGGTGAAACCCTGTCTCTACTAAAAATGCAGAAAATTAGCTGGGCATGGTGGCGCATGCCTGTGATCCCAGCTGCTCAGGAGACTGAGGCACGAGAATTGCCTGAACCCAGGAGGCGGAGGTTGCGGTAAGCCGAGATCGCCCCATTGCACTCCAGCCTGGGTAACAAGCGCGAAACCCCGTCTCAAAAAAAAAAAAAAAAAAAAAAAGGGAGATATTTATGTTCAAAGCAGCATTATTCACGATAGCCAAAAGGTTGCAACCCAAGTGTCCATCAACAGATAAACTGATAAACAAAACATGGTATACAACAGAACATTATTAAGCCTTTAAAAGAAAGAAAATTCTGACAAATGCTGTAACATATATGAACCTGGAGCACATGCTGCTAAGTGAAATAAGCCAGTCATAAAAGGTCAAATACTGTATGATTCAATTTATATGAGGTTCCTAGAGTACTGAAATTCATAGAGGCAGAAAACAGAATCGTGGCTGCCAGGTGAGAGGAAAAGGGGAGTGGTTTCATGAATAACATTTCAATTTTGCAAGAGGTAAAGGTTTTGGAGATTGGTTCCAAAAATACTGAATACACTTAACACTATTAAGCCATACACTTAAAAAATGGTTAACATGAAAATAAAAATTCCCAGTAATACCATAAAAGAAAAAAATGGTTAAGATGGTAAATGTTAGGTTATGTGCATTTTACCATTAATAAAAATAGTCATCAAACTAACCAAGCATGGTGGCTCACACCTTTTGGGAGGCCAAGGTGGGCAGATCACCTGAGGTCAGCCTGGCTAACATGGTGAAACTTCGTTTCTACTAATACAAAAAACTAGCCAGGCATGGTGGCACACACCTATAATCCCAGCTACTTGGGAGGCTGAGGCAGGAGCATCACTCAAACCCGGGAGGCAGAGGTTGCAGTGAGCCAAGATGGCACCACTGCATTCTAGCTTAGGCAACAAGAGTGAAACTCCATCTCAAAATAAATAAATAACATTTAAAAAAAGAATGAAGTATAGATATAGGCTACAACATGGATAAACCTTGAAAACATTATGCTAAGTGAAAAAAATCCATTCATAAAAGGATATATATTTTATGAAATCTACTCATGCAAAATGTCTAGAACAGGCAAATCCATAGAGATAGAAAGTAGATTTTAGTGTTTATTAGAATACGAGGGCATGGAGAATGGAAAACGATTGCTAGTAAGTACAGGGTTTTTTCCTTGGGTGATGGAAATGTTCAGAAATTACAGAGTGGTGATCATTGCACGATTTTGCAAATATTCTGAAGACCACTGTATTCCACACTATAACATGTTAAATTTCGTATTACATCTTGGTTTAAAAAATAACTCTCATCATACCTTATCATTTTCATTTTATATTAAGTTAAAGTATAATATATTACTATACTCTAAGCACAACCTGGTAAGTATTAACCTAAAAAAACTTGGAATGTTTTAAAACTTACAAGTGCAGATAGACATCTCTGTAGACATACATACACAAACACAGATTGTTCATTTGATAAACTATAGAAAGATTATGGTATTCTGGGGGAAATTAAAAAATCATAGTAGTATTATCTAACATACCATACTAAGAAGGAAGACAAATTTTAAATTACATGTAATATAGATCAGTGACTGTTCATGTTTCAAGAACAAGCATATCATTATTACTGCAGTACTACTAAGACCAATAATTTATATATTGAGCACTTACTAACTGCCAGGTAAGTATTGTCATAAACCTTGCACATGTACTGTCTCATTTACTGCCCACAATAATCAATCAAGTATATTGTAATCCCCCACTTTAAATATGAGGAAACAGAAGCATAAAATATTTATACAAATAGAAATTAGTAAAGCCCAAAGTTAGACTGAGACAGTTTTTCTATAAAGCCTCTTTACTATTACCCTACAATCTCCCCCTGAACAATAAAAAACTGAAGCCACAAGTGGTTTTGCAGAGTAAAAATCTACCCAGGTTAGAATACACAATTCAATATTCATAAAATATGCTTAGATTCTTTTTAAACTATTAAGTATAACAATTAGTTTCAAAAAAATATATCACACTAACTTTATTGGTAACAGTAACCATACAAATCATTTGAGGGCATGGTCATTCGGATTAATTCCTAAAATTTTTTAAAAACCAATTATAATACCTTGTTCTGGGCCGCTGTTCATCTTCAGATTCACTGACTTCTTCACTAACTCCTGATTCCTGAAAATCAGAATCTTCTGAATCTTCACTGCTGACTTGAATTTTAAAAAAACACATAAAATTATTAATTATTTTCCAACAGAAACCTAATTTGCTTAATTTACCAATGACTCCACATTAAAACAGAGCACTGTAAGAACATCAGTGGTGGTATATATGTAGATGGATGATACATAATATAAAATATACCAGTTAACACTCTACATGGTATATATAAATAAAATTCAAATGTATTCCAGATGTAATTATAAAACTATGGTTGTACATTAAAATTTAAGTATTCAATTGTATTTGAATTGACAAAATAAGAATAAATTGCCTGTCAATAAAATACATGTAATTACCAAAGGTAAATTAATGAAAACGGAGTTTGGCTATTCAAAACTAGCAAGGTAGGCTGGCCAAGATGGAGTAAGAGTACAGATTCTCTCCTCCAATGATGACACATCGAAGAACTGAGAAAGGCAAACAGTAATAGGAAGATTGGAGACTGAAATCAAAACTTGAATAATGATCCCTCTACAACTGGGGGAGGGGAGACAGCTGTGGGTGCCCCAGTTATTTTCTTCCTTTGTTTCCTGTTTTGAACAGAAGGCAGGCTAAATTCCAAAAGTATGCAGAGAGTATTGACAAGAAGACTGTGAAGAAAATCCCTATTTCTAGTTACACCACCAGGAAAATGGGGTTCTACATGTGGAATCCTCAATTTTTTTCCTGACAATTAACACAGTAATGGAAGCATATAAAACTCCAGGAGAAAACCTATCTTTCTGGCCAAAGGAAGCAGGTGAGAAAAAATACAGGATGAGCTGAGAACATCTTATAGCGCCAGAAAATAAAGCAGTGTTCAATCGCGAATAGGCACATGTTGAAAGGATTCAACTTGAAGGAGCTCCCAACAACCAAAACTAGAACAATTAAGCAATAAAATAAATGATACTATTGGATTATAACTTGTAAAATAAAAATCTATAAGTCTATGTTGATATAAATAATGCAATAAATAAAGAGGAAAAAACAACTCTTCCTCACAATTACTAAATGTGGAAGTAATGAAAGAAATAGAAAATTACAAGTAGGCAAATACCACAGTAATAACTGCTTCACCCAAAATGAATAATAAAATTAGCAGGCTTAAGTATGCTAAGAAACGGGATATATGCATGATCTCAAAGTATCACCCCAGAAAATACTAAATATAGACAGAAAAATAGTATCTTCTTCTTTACAGTGGAAAAAGACCAGCCGACACCAACGTTAAGCAAGTAACAGAAGTTAACCATAAGAGTAATAAGACATACTGATGGCTGGGCATGGTGGCTCACCCTTGTAATCCCAGCACTTTGGGAGGCCAAGTTGAGAGGATCACTTGAATCCAGGAATTTGAGACCAGCCTGGGCAACATAGGGAGATTCTGTCTCCACAAAAAAAAATATATAAAAATTAGCCAGGCATGATGGTGCACACCAGTGGTCCCAGCTACCTGGGAGGCTGAGAAAAGAGGATCACTTGAGCCCAGGAAGTTGAGGCTACAGTAAGCTGTGA
Source organism: Callithrix jacchus (assembly GCF_049354715.1). Lineage (NCBI taxonomy): Eukaryota > Metazoa > Chordata > Mammalia > Primates > Cebidae > Callithrix > Callithrix jacchus. Next base: position 75,325,802 of record NC_133524.1, read on the forward strand.
TCACACTACTGCACTCCAGCCTGGGCAACAGAGCAAGGTCTTATCTCAAAAAAAAAAAAAAAAAAGACATACTGACATCATATATTCTTGGTATCATGTGCTGAAGACAAAAGATCACTTCTGTGGTCTTCTGTCAAAATGCAAAATAACCTCAATCGTGAGAAAACATTAGACAAATATGCATCAAGAAACAGTTGGGAAAATAAGGAATCAACACTTGTACTATGATAAGGTATTAAATCTGGGAAGCTAGCTGAAAGATACACAGAACCCTGCACACTATTTGTGTAACATTTCTGTAAATCTAAAATTGTTGCAAAATAATTTTTTAAAAATCTATCATAATCTGAGATCAGAATCAAAGTTCTATTCCAGCTAAAAAATGAGAGAACATAAATGCTAACAGAATGCTATAAATGGGAGAACATGAGTATTATAAAGAATATGTGGGAGGAGAGGCGAAGAAAGAATTATTGTTTAATGGTTATAGAGATTACATTTGGAATGACAATACATTTTGGGGACAGATAGAAGTGATGGTTGTATAAAAATGTGAATGTACTTAATGTTACTGAACTGTACGCTTAAAAATGGTTAAAATGGTAAATTTTATGTTATGTATATTTTACAATTAAAAAAAAAAAAAGAACAGCTAAGCAACTGGAAAGCTGGGAGAATACCAAAAACACACATTGACATGTATCCCTGCATTCACACACAAAAAATCCTGTCATTAGTACAATTTTAAGCCTAGTATTAATTTTTCACCCAACATTTAAAAATTTTTCAAATATACCCAAAATTTGAAAGAATTATGGAATGAACACTTGTATCCCTTCTCCTAAATTCACTCATTGTCAGCAGTTTACCATATGCGCTTTTTTCTTTCTCTCTCTACACACATACACACACACACCCCTTTTCTTATATTGAACCATGGGATATTAAATGCAGATGACACTTCACCCCTAAGCATAAGGATACTGCCCTATATAACTAAATACCATTATCACACCTGGAAAAAAAATTACTATCATCTAATATAAAGGCAGTATTTACAGTTTCAAAATTGTCACTAAAATAATTTTATAACACTTTTCTAATTTAGGAGAAAATTAAGGTTCACATGCTGCAATTTGTTCTTATGCCTCTTTAATGGATTTCAATTTAATTCAACTAAATAGATTTAATAAGTAGATTATTCACTATTGATTTTTCCCATCACTCAATTCAAATTTCCATATAATAAAGGAAGACTAGAATTTACAAAACTCAGAAAATCATGCAACTTCAACTATATATCAACCACTATGATCATAATCTATATTAGGAACACAAATATGATGGGATTTTAGAAGTTTACTCTCCCATACACAAACAAACAACAACATGACTTGGACAATAAATTACCCACAGAATCAGGCAGTAGAAACATAGATCATAGAAAACTTAGGTTTTAATAAACCAAATCTCAAATGTAATCATGTATACTAAAAGGCTCTATATACTGAGCTAAGCCACAGAAGCAAAAATCAATATTGTTCCCTTTGTTGAAGATGCACAGGAATGCACAGGAATCCATGTTGTGATATATAACATGTTAAATCAGAGTTCCTTAAGAGCTTGCAGCCATATTGCAAAGAAATTTATATGGCAAGTAGTCACAAAATGATGTACTATTATTTATTAACATGAAAATATCCATGACATATTAATTATACATGTGTACGGCAGGAACTATTTCTTCCTCATCTTTAGTGAATAACTCTTGCCCAAAAGCCCTATAAATGTTTAGAACTCCAAGACTATGTCCTTAGCTCTCTATTTGTAAAACAACTCCACTGAACAACCTCAAGTATTTTTCTGATATTATACATATACCGTGACAACTCTATAAATCTGACACTAATTGGAGACTTTTCCCTTTCATGTCAGTTAAGAAGACCTAACAATTCAATCTCCTTTAAGACTCAAGTCAACCTTCCTCTTCTCCAACAACCCCATTTGTCATCAACTACAGCAATACCTTCCACACATTTGGTGACTTCATTCTCACTGAAGAGCAACTACTCTGATCATATGACTTCTTTCATCAAAACCTTTAAACAGGGAAAAAAGCGGTCATGCTGAGGTTATGATTCTTGGGTGTTAGTAATAAACATCTTGTTCTTTGATCTGGGTGCCCTATATTTTCATCAAGATGTCTACTTATTGATATGTACACTTCTTTGTACGTGTATTTAAAAAAAATGTTTTTAAGTGGTGGTAATCCTCTATGATTATACTAAAAACTGCTAAATTGTATAATGTAAATGGGTGAATTGTGTGGTTTGTGAGTTATATCTCAATACAGCTGTTATAAAAAAAATTTTAAAATAAGGCCAGCACAGTGGCTCACACCTGCAATCCCAGCACTTTGGGAGGACAAGTCAGGTGGATCACTGTAGGTCCAGAGTTCAAAAATAAATACAGTAATTTTAAAAAAACTTTTCTATAGCCCTGCATCCTTTAGAGCTTAATATATTTCCCAAACACTTGCAAAAATGTTTTCCTATTCCCAGTTGGCAGAGAAGAGTTCATCTGCCATCCATAGGTTGGGTACTAACAATAGTCTTCAAAATTTACCCCTAGTCATCAAAGAGCCAAACAACAATGACAAAAATTCTTAGAACTTTTTGTTACCCAAAATTCACAGGCAAATGTTATATTTAATTACCCAATACATAGTATTTAATATAAAATGCCCTTTACAAAACCTCAAATAAAATAGACACCAAAGAGATGTACACTTTGGTATATCACCCAGTACTCCAGTTTGAAAAACACAAGCTTATAAAGATCTCCAGTAACTGGTCTCTGTCTTACAGGCCCAGCCCCATTCCCTGCTATTCCTTTCCCTACTCCCATCTATAGAGCAGATTATACTATATTAATTGTACCCCATCCATCATGTGCCAACATTTTACACAGGTTTTTAAACTTTTTTCCCTGCTTATGTTGTAAATCTTCACAACTACGTGCTCCCACATTTTGAATTTGATCTTCTGGGTAAAAGCCTTCATTGTGATGCCTTCTCTGGGGTTAAGTCTCAACCCTCAAGAAGCTAAAGAAACCCTTCTTTGTGCCACATTATATAATTACATTACACAAAATGCACCTCAGGGTGCTATATTTTATAATATAAAGGTCAATAATTCTTACGAAACCGGTGACTGTCAAACCTAGTAACCTATCAAAATCACTGAGATAACTTCTTATTCACTTTTGTATCCCCAATGCCCACCATACTGCTGAAAAAATGTAAGCCCTCATTGCAAAAGGACTCAGCCTTTTAATGAAATAGAAATTTACTCTGACTATATGCCAGTCAACTTTTGTATACAAGCTTGCATAAATTCACTCAAGTTAATTGCATCTTCTACCCTTCTGCAGGAAAGCACCATGCCTTTTTGCAGTTGTATTCAATCTTATATTTTCTACATAACATTTAAGTATATTTTATTAAATCATATTTATTTCTCTTTATAATCTAAAGGTCAGAAATATTCTTTGTGTCATCTACAGTTTCTGGGTTATCTACCCACTCTAAATTATTTATTTCAATCTCATGTGAAAGAATACTTGTTGCCAGAGTACTGACATTTGCTTAATATAGGTGGTCAACTGTTTGAACAGATATACTTAAATTTCATTACTAAAATTAGTTTACAAAACTAGTTATGTTCTTTTGTTTTTTTTTCTTGAGACAGGGTCTCACTCTGGAATGCAGGCTGGAATGCAGTGTTGAAATCATTGATCATTATAGCCTTGGCCTCCGGGGCTCAGGTGATCCTCCCACTTCAGCCTCCCAAGTAGCTGGGACTATAGGTGCACACCACCATGCCCAGCCAATTCTTCTATTTTTTTGTAAAGACTGGGTTTTTCCTGTGTTGCCTAGGCTGGTACTGAACTCCTGGGCTCAAGGAATCTGCCCACCTTGGCCTCCCAAAGTGCTAAGATTAAGGCGTAAGCCACTGAGCCCCTCAGTATGTTCTTTACACTCAGAATTAAAATGTCTTACCCTTCCTTCTATTTCTGCCTTTGACTTCTTTATGCTCTTTAGGCTTTGTCTTTTTTTCTTCTCCAGACTCTCCATCACTCACAGTCAGTTTGTGCCTCAAAAGCCTATGTCGGTATCTTGGCTTCTTAGATTCTTCAGAATCTGAATCTGATTCAGAATTGACTTGATTTTTTGCTTCTAAATGAAGAAAACAAACCAGTAAAACCTTCTTCAGCCTTTAAAATGCCTTGTAAAACTATTTTGCCTGTTGGCAACTATTGCAACTTATGAAAAAGATCAGAGCTATGCACATACCTTGGTATCATTGGTGTTATCAGGTAATCTCACACATCAGACTTGATATATTACTATTATTAAATACTGACTAAATATCACCAACATATATTTATATGTAAGGAATAAAATATTTTGCTTTGAAAATCATCTGTTTAGGGCTGGGCACAGTGGCTCACACCTGTTACCCCAGCGCTTTGGGAGGCCGAGGTGGGTGGATCACCTGAGGCCAGGAACTCAAGACTAGCCTAACCAACATGGAGAAACCCTGTCTCTGCTAAAAATACAAAATTGTCCAGATATGGTAGCGCATGTATATCATTCCAGCTACTCGGGAGGCTGAGGCAGGAGAATCACTTGAACCCAGGAGGTAGGAAGAGGCAGTGAGCCAAGATGGCGCCATTGCATTCCAGCCTGGGAAACAAGAGCAAACCTCCGTCTCAAAAAAAAAAAAAAAAAAAAAAATCTGTTTATTGGCATTAACTGACAAAATTAGAGTAAATTCCATAATTACTACAAGATATTCTAGAGAAGTCATGGTAATAAAGTTTTAAACATTTTCATAAACTCTAAATGCATGTATTAATAGATTTCTTTTTTTTTTTTTTTTACACTTTTTGAGATGGAGTCTGGCTCTGTCACCCACACAGGAGTGCAGGAGCACTGCAATCTCTGCCTTCCAGGTTTGAGCAATTCTCCTGCCTCGGCCTCCTGAGTAGCTGGGACTACAGGCATGTACCACCATGCCCAGCTATTGTTAGTAGAGACAGAGTTTCACCATCTTGTTCAGGCTGGTCTCAAACTCCTGAGCTCAAGTGATCCACATGCTTTGGCCTCCCAAAATCCTGAGATTACAGGCGTGAGCCACCACACCTGGCTGTATTAAGATATTTCTTGGACAGATATTCTTCAAAGGCTGAACTGGTCAAGGAATCAAATTATGACATTATAAACTTCTCTTTGAGGAGCTCACCCTCATCTCCTGGGTTTTCTTCATTTTGTTTTCCATTTCTTTTTTTCCCTCCTTCTGGTTCATCATCTGAAGATCCATCCTCATCAGAGGAAAGATTGGCTTTGATTTCTTCTAAAAGCATCTTCTTGGCAATTCTTGAGAGTAAAAAAAAACAATAAAAAAAAGAACTATATATCTGGGGGTGAAATACATCAAATTCAAAACAAAAACAGACTTCTCTGCATCAAAATAGAACCAAATGTACAAACAGATTTTATATTATAAACAACTAGCAAAAACATGTTTTAACCTAAGCTATAATCAAAACTTTTGAAAATGTTCTTTACACTCATTATTTCTTAATACTATACAATCTGTAATATATTGAAAACACTAAAGGAAATATTCTATTGACTATTTTTACCAATTGCAATTTGATACTGGATAACCTTCCAATCCTCTATTTGCTTTGCTGACATCATCCTACAACTACAATGTCAGACAGACCAACAGTAGTAAATCAACTTGTTCAGATAAATGGCATTCCAAGATAAAACTCCACAAGAGGTTTTATTCAACAGCAAAATATATTCTTGGAAAACCAATGTGTAATAAACCACTATATTTAATGACACCTTGCCTCAAACTAGAGTATGATAGTTTTGGACCTTAATTTCAATGTACTACATAAATTCGGTTAACCAGATGAAAGAATACACAAAGGTTAAGTATTGCAGCAATAAGTAATCTCTAATAATATTCAAGATAGGGCAAGAAGGGACATGAGTGCTATTAATTACATACATAGTAAAAGAACACAAATTACCACAAATGGGTTACTTAAAAAAAATAGTGCAGTTGCTTCACTCAAACCAAAATTTCTCAAGATGCTCCTCAAAGACCAATTTGCTAATGGAAAAATCAATTACTAAAAGCATAAGAAAACACTTCTTTTATTCCTACCGTCACATGTTAAAATATATTCCTAGGAAATCTCCATGTTTGTACTCAAGAAAAATAACTGAAAATGTAAGATAAAAGCAATCATACAGCTTTTGTGCAAGATAAGATGTTTTGATAACTCTGGGTATCCTTTCAATATAAATTCATAAATCACAGCAATAAGAAAATGCCTTGTAGAAAGGTTCAAAAGAAGATGGCATGATCCTGACAGTTTGCCATGAGCTAACCTGTATGGGATAAACATGTTCTCTGCAATCAAGACTGACTCTCTAGCTAAGTCAAAACTTATAGCTGGGATTATGGAACACTTGTTATTTCTGGATTTGAAACCCCTCTTTACATTTCTTAGCATGCACCCACATTTCAGCAAAGAATTCACTCAACGGCAGGAGATATTAATGCATGTTAGCTGCCTCCTAAATTTTATTTGACAGATAGATTGTTCATTACTATTTATATTCAAAGATGCATAGCAAGGGCATCTAAATAGACTGAAGCGAAATAGACAATCACTTCCATAAATGTTTATTATATGCCTTTTGGTGCTTTCTCCCTCAAACAGATGGATCAGAAATATTTAGACAACACTGAGAATCATCAATTGCTAAAGGAAGCCACAGATGGGTTTGCTTTACTGAGAATTTCTGCCCTGATTTGTATTTCAGTAAAGTGAAGATTAGACACCAATTTAAATTTTACTAAAGTTGAGCTGTAAAGCTTTGCTCTTCTATTTCTAGATCAACGGTTTACACACTGCAAGCTTTTTAAAATGGGGACAAATACAGGGTTGCCAACTTTTCATTTTGTCAAAAAAAGAAACTTAAACCCAAAGTTCATTTATCTTAATCATTTTATAAAATAAAGAATATTTACAACATACCCTCCCCAAATTAGGAAACAGTTTTAGAATAAATGGAAGCACTTTATAAATTGAAGAAATATATCTTTCTGGAAAAAAAATCTCTAAAATCATCTTTACAAAAAAAATTCAGCCAGGCGTGGTGGCTCATGCCTGTAATCCTGGCAGTTTGGGAGGCCAAAGTGAGTGGATCACCTGAGGTCCAGAGTTCAATACTAGCCTGGCCAACGTGGCAAACCCCATCTCTACTAAAAATACGAAAATTAGCTGGGCGTGGTGGTGCATGCCTGCAATCCCAGCTACTCGGGAGGCTGAGGCAGGAGAATCACTTGAGCCTGGGAGGTGGAGGTTGCAGTGAGCTGAGATCATGCCATTGCATACCAGCCTGGGCAACAAGAGCAAAACTCAGTCTCAAAAAAAAAAAGTCATTGATAATTATTACAATGTTGTCTGCAATAGCAAAGAGTGAGAAAACCTTTAAACAATATCAGAAACTAATTAGTATTATCACATGATTCATAAAATAAGAGGTAGAAATTAAAATAATATTCTAAATAAGATTAAGATAGAAAGTATTTATTAAGTTAAAAAGTAATTTCTAAACCACTATATAGTTCTATTTTATTTTTAAAAAATTTTTAATTTATATATCCCTAAAGACTAGAGGACACTAAAATAAAACATTAGTAGCAAATTTCTACGTCTGGCATAGCATTTTTTTTCTGTTGGTATATATTAAAATTATCTTTAATAATACTACACATTGTCACTTCTCATGAACCAGAAAAAACTTCCTAAAACTATCTGAATAATAAATTTTGGGATGAATAAATGCGTGTGTGCGTGTGTGTGTGTGTGTGTGTCTGTGTGTGTAAAATATATGAAGCATTGGATACTAGATTAGAAATGGGAAAACACAGTTTACTTGCAAGTACAAGGAGATCTCTCCTATCAGCATTTGGGTGGAAGAGCCAACAAAAATACAATTCCTAATCTAGTTACTTGAAACGTTAGTTCAACAACCTGATTTCGAGATCAAAAAAAGTCTTAAAAATGCCTATTAAATATAAAGATTTGGTTATTAATTGTAGGAAATCATGTAATTTTTCTTCTTTCAAATTCTAGTCTCCAAAAACTATGTATACTAAAAAATCAAAGGAAGGTCACAATATGTAAACCCACTTAATGCATTCTCAAGTTCTGGATTGTCAGGAGACTAAGAAATATGATGTATATGAAATAAGATATAATTGTGTATCTATTAATAAATCAGAGAAACTGAAATGAGATCCACATACTGTAGAATTACAACTCAGCAACAACCCTCAGTAAGATCATAACATATAGAACAATCATAGTACATTCAAAAGCCAAAAAATTAAGAACTTCAGGTCATTTTTCTCCAAATCACAAATTACATACAGAGTGATGGAGACTACCTGGCTAAAAGATTTTATTTTTGCCCTCTAATACCTTTTAACCAAAGGAAAACCTATTTTATAGCTACGTAAATTAAGCCCTAAAAAGAGTAAGTTGAATCATTTTGTATAAGTTATTACTGAAGTCCACTATGTCAAAAACCCAGTCTACCATAAACCTAGCCTATAACCTAATAATCTACATTCCAAAATTAGAACTTAATTTAATGGCCCTAAGGGCTGAGGCTGATTTTCAACCTGAGTAGTCAGCAAGCATGTTGAAGTGAGATGTGTCCCATCTACAAAGCCTGCTGTGAGATGCTTTAAAGGGAAACTCCACTACCTTAACTCTGGAGTCACGGGCCAGAGACTTCAAGGATATCATCACTTGAGAACCAGCTGAGGCTGGCAAAGCATCATTTTGGAGGCCTCGGCTGGACCCATGCTGGTATGCATGTGATGGATGTATAGTCATGATCCCTAGTTGATTCTGTTTGCTCTGAAGTTTCCTTTCTTGAGGCTTTCCAGGACGAAGTACTGCCCCTGGAATCTCAATGCTCAATATTACATCTTGGGGCAGGTGTAGAATCCAAAGCAGTCACGACTCTATCAGAAGCATTAGAGGCACAAGCCGTGCCACTCTTGTGGCAGAAAACCTGGGCAGAGCCAGAAGTAATGGAGCCACTCCTCCATTTTCCTGAAAGGGAGGGAAGGGAGAGGGGGAGAAAGCAAAACAATATGGGAGGAAGGGTAAAACCCACAAACAAACAATGATCGGAACTGGTGCATGAGAAAATAAATAGGACCCCAAAACCCACATATACTAAGTCTTCCAAAGTACATAATGAACACCAAGATAACACCATTACTAAAAGAAAGCACAAATAAAATAAGAAGTGAGCCCAACAACACGACAAACAAGCAATCAGAAAAAAAAAACAAAAAACAAAACAAAACAAAAAAAACAGGAGAAAGCCAAGAAAGCCTTTATTAACTCCAATACTATCTATAAAGGAAATGAGTAATGTCTCTTCTTTAAGCACTCAAACAGGAAAGGAAAGTACACCACCTCTTCTTGATAGATAAATCAGTAATTTAAAACGTTGAGTTTCTTAAAAAGCAATCAAGAGAAGGATCTCTTGCACCAGGGAGCTTTTTAGAGCCATAACAAAAGCAATACAACATGTTAGAGCTAGAATGATGAACCTTAGCTTTGTCATGTTACAGATAAGGAAATAGACCTAGACATAAGGAATGACTTAGCCAAAGAAACAAAGCTAACTATTGGCAAAGTCAGGAGTAGAACCTAAGATCCTAAATCCCAATCTGCTATTAATTTTACTGTGCCAGCACTATACGCTGTACTTGTAACACTTGTGTGCTAATCAGTGCCTGGGCAAATACATTATGGTCCCTTTTTTTTTTTTTGAGACAGAGTCTTGCTCTGTCGCCCAGGATGGAGTGCAGTGGCATGATCTCAGCTCACAGCAACCTCCGCCTCCCAGGTTCAAGCGATTCTCCTGCCTCAGCCTCCTGAGTAGCTGGGAATACAGGTGCGTGCTTGCCCACCTGGCTAATTTTTGTATTTTTAGTAGAAATGAGGTTTCACCATGCTGACCAGGGTGGTCTCAAACTTCTGATTCCAGGTGACTCACCCACCTCAGCCCCCAAAAGTGCTGGGATTATAGGTGTGAGCCACGGCAACCAGTCCCCATTTTTAAAGATATATGTATTTTACATATTTCAAATTTATGTATTTAGAAATGCAAGAATTCAAGCTTTAATTTTTTTTTTTATTTTAGAGACAGGATCTTGCTCTGTTGCCCAGGCTAGAATGTAGTGGCACAAACATAGATCCTTGTAACTTTGAACTCCTGGGCTAAAGCCATCCTTCTGCCTCAGTATCCTGAGTAGCTGGGACTACAGGCATGTGCCACCGTGCCCAGTTAATTTTTTTTTTTTTTAAGTAGAGACGGGGACTCACTATGTTGCCCAGGCTGATCTTGAACTCCTGGTTTCAATCAATCCTCCCACCTCAACCTCCCAAAGTGCTGGGACTGAGTGTGAGCCACTGCACTCAGCTTGATTTTTTAAAGATTATAAAAGGACTTTTAAATATATTTAGTCCAGTATACACTCTAAAGTGCACTGAACGGTCATCTGAGATACATTCTACAACTACCATTTTATCTTTTAAGAGGTTCTCAGGACAGGTTTGAAGAAAACTGCTGGAAAAAAAATACATTTTTAGAAGGCCAAAATACTGGGCATCCATAAACAAGATGATAAAATTTGCTTAAAAATTGGTTTTTGTGAACAATATCATAATAAAGTACTTAACAGAATTCTAAATAAGATAATGGGTCTAAATGCATGCTCTTCAGAGATACCTAAGTATATGTAGTCCTAAAGCATCATACCATATTTTAAAGGTTGATATGTAAAATAATTCAAAGGCATATAGACAAGGAATGTTAAATATTTAGTAGGGTGTGAGGCTTTGTTTTAATAAATGCCATATAATTAGGGGATAGGAAATTAAAAAACAAAACGTGGCCAGGCACGATGGCTCACACCTGTAATCCCAGCACTTTGAGAGGCCAAGGCAGGTGGATCAGCTGAGGTCAGGAGTTTGAGACCAGTCTGGCCAATGTGGCAAAACTCCATCTCTACTAAAAATACAAAACTTAGCCTGTCGTGGTGGCGGGCACCTGTAGTCCCAGCTACTCGGGAGGCTGAGGCAGGAAAACTGCTTTAACCCAGGAGGCAGAGGTTGCAGTGAGCAGAGATCATGCCACTGCATTCCAGCCTGGGTGACAGAGCAAGACTCCATCTCAAGAAAAAAAAATATCAGTTACAGAATTCTTCAAGATTTATGCATTAGTATATATTTTAACTCGGGTTCAAAATTAGTATCTTGGCATTAAGTTTTCTATTAAAACTATGACTAGCTGGGCGCGGTGGCTCATGCCTATAATCCCAGCACTTTGGGAGGCCAAGGCAGGCAGATCACTTAAGGTCAAGAGTTCAAAACCAGCCTGGCTAACATGGTGAAACCCTGCCTCTACTAAAAATACAAAAATTAACTGGGGGTGGTGGCAGGCACCTGTAATCTCAGCTACTCAGGAGGCTGAGGCAGAAGAATTGCTTGAACCAGGGAGGTGGAGGCTGCAGTGAGTCAAGATTGCACCAATGCACTCCAGTCTGGGTGACAGAATGAGACTCTGACTCAAAAATAGTAATAATAATAATAACACACACACACATACATACACATACGGCATAATGATCTATACCCCAAAATGGTGGAATTCATGAGATAATAATGAAGTCACCAAACAATCAAAAAGCTAAACAATGGTTTGGAACACATTTTCAGTCACAAATCCTACAATGTGGGCCATTAATGAAAAGTAACTCTGTATCCTTTTTGGTGAGGGTACCAGCAAAATTAATATCTAATGACTTTTTTAAAAAACCTTGGGAGAAGAAAAATAAATAAGAACCCACAGTTATTAATAATTCATATATAGATTCATTTCAAAAGGCCTGAATTATAAAATGTGTATTCCCTGATTTTATACAAAACTCTAAATCAGTTTTAGAAGAATTTTAACAAGAAAATATACATTCAAATTAATATAGGAAATTTGATCATATTAAATAATTAGTTCAATATATTTATACTTGAAAAATGAAAACAGTGAATTTACTCATCTCCATTTTGAAATTTCAAAGTTAAAGATAAAGGATATTAAGTCAGAAAAATGAATCACTTTTGCTAACGCTAGAAATCCAAACTCTCTCCTCCTCTTCCTTTGGGTATTTTTTTTTTTTTTGAGGAAGACCTATTTCTTATTTCCTGTAGGTCCCAATATCACCAAAGAACAGAGAACAAGAAAGAAATGCTGGTTATAATGTTTAAGTCTCGATCACAGAAGAACAAAGATCACCACTACACATCGTATTTCTTTCCTTACTGGGAATTCTAGTATAAAAAAGAAAACCAGTAACAACTACAGCCAGTTTAGATATCTACAAGTAGATACTACCTACTGGCTGGACACCTGTGTTATACTTAAATGACTTGCAATACTTACCTGCATTATTAGACAACAGAAATTGAAAAAAAAATTACCTTAAAATTGCTTGATATTTAAAACCCTTACTCAAATGGAAAAACAAGTAAAATACTTAATGTAAAATGCCACCTTTGTTTTTCAAGTACAATAAAAGAGAATCAAAGAAGTTTTGCTAACCAAACAGAACTACCACAAGAAAAAAAAAAAAACTATTATTCCAAATTTAGCACATTGGCATAGAGAATAGAAAACACGTGCAGGAAAAAGACATTTGAAAAAGTGTTTAAAATGAAAGTTAAGTGAAAATCAAATGATTAAGGGACTTGTGATATACCCATGCCATTAATTTTGCTGAAATCAGGTAAGCAATCATTAAATATCTCTTCAGGCATAAATAACATCCAGAAATCATTAGTTTCTTCCGAAAATATGTTGGATTAACAGTACAGAGTCTTCATCAACACAATACCCACACCAAGCCAGTGGGGGAAAAAAAATCATTAGCATATTTTCTAGTTTGAAACACAAAATTATCATCAAATGATACAATACTTGGAAATTTAAAATACTATGGTCTAGTCCCACTATAATAGAACATCTATTAACAATGGGACATTTTTTTTTAGCAATCTCCACATCAAATTTTGCTTCTATGAAAAAAAGCATTTAGTCGCACCCACAGAGAAATTATGAGAAAAAAATGTGGAGTAAAAAAACAATTAAGCATATTTCAACAATAAAGTAAATGTGTTTGATAAGGGAGCAGACATCCATGTAGAAATCTCAGCTCTTAGTCAAAGTTGTCAGAGAAAAAGAATGCTTATTTAGAAAAACCTAGCAATTTGTATTTTGCTCTCAAAAGCTCAATTTTAAATATTTTTCACATCCTGCAAAATAAACAGATAAAGAAATTTCAAAAGATAATTATTTTTTGGGATAAATGGTCCCTTCAGTGATTGTTCACTACGCAATCTCTAAAGACAACCATAGTTTAATAATCTCAAAACTAATACTGCTAAAATTTGAACACATTACTATCTTATTACTTGAGGTTCGCACACAGTACAGATAGTAAAATATATGATATTATTAGAAAATGTTTGGTCAAATATCCCCAGTTATATTGAACACATAAAGGAATTATATATTTTCAATGCAAGCCTAATTACTGAATTGAAAGCATAATAAATCATATAAATGGATGTCTTTTCAAAGAACCAATTTAAAATGCAACTAACAGGTATTTGAAAGGCCAACGAAACACTACCCTAACAGCACATTCAAATATATGACTTTAAAATTGTGTGTATAAATTTTAAAACCTGACAATATATTTGGTATTATTATTCAGCCATTGAAAAATTACATTAAGCCTAAGCTCTAAAATTTGAAATAAATTTTCAGTTATGTAAAATTCAAAATATATTAGTCTACATCTTTTTTATAAAAAGCTAAACCAGAAACATACAAGTGTTGATTAACCTATAATATTTTGTCCCTGTTCATTAAGTAAATGCAATTAAATAGAAATTAATTTACAGGTTAGAGTACTCTATCTCATAATAGTATACATTTACCTTCAAATATAAGTGACACTACTTAATAGTATGTGAAAACAGAAATTCAGCCACTTTTACTAAAATATTCAGGATATAACCAAGTTTTTTAAATGCCTTCAAAAGCTATCATAGCTTTAAAATAGGAAAAGTAAATAATCATTAAATCTGTTGCAAAACTTTCACACAAATATATATACATCTGTGTTAGGGAAATTAAAAGTATTTATGTCCTAAATTTCAAAACTTCTTTGGCTACAAACTAGCCTCTATAACATAATAGCAAATTACTTCAACTCTCATGATTAAAAAAAGTAACATTATTATTAAAATTAAATGCTTGAACAAGAAAACAGTTTTCCACAAATTTATTGCATCCAAATAGTTAAGCATTTTCAATAACACACTATTTGCCTCTTCATAAGTACCAACACTGAAAATGTATTACAATACTGCTAAAAAGGCAAAGCATATAAGATTTATACACAATTTATACACAATTGTGTACAAATTTACATATAATTACAATATGCTATCTACCAAAATATGACCTATCAAAAGTTAGGAAGTTGGAAAAATAATTCTAAGACATGACCTGCACATGAACTTTTTTTTTTTTTTGAGATGGAGTTTCACTCTTCTTCCCCAGGCTGGAGTGCAATGGTGCTATAATCGGCTCACCACAACCTCCGCCTCTCGGGTTCAAGCGATTCTCCTGCCTCACCCTCCCGAATAGCTGGAATTACAGGCATACGCCACCAAGCTCTGCTAATTTTTGTATTTTTAGTAGAGACGGGGTTTCTCTGTGTTGGTCAGGTTGTTCTCGAATTCCCAAGCTCAGGTGATCCGCCCGCCTCGGCCTCCCAAAGTGCTGGGATTACAGGTGTGAGCCACCACACCCAGCCGCTGCAAATAAATTTTTTAGGTTGCTTAGTGAATATTCAAATAAGGTCAAATATAGAATCTATACTAAAATAGTGCAAGAAGGTTATTTGTATCCCCATCATGACTAGATGACCCATGAGCATTAGATATCTTTCTGGTATAGTGAATATTAAATAAGTTAGTAAATTGTATATTTTATAAAAACACATTAAACTGAGTAAAGAGAGACATGCTCAAGATAAAATTCATTTCTTCTCAAAAGTACTCAACAGGGTTGTACTTTTTAATCACAAATTCAAAATGGAATTAAAGATACTTTCCAGTTACAGAAAGATTCGACCAGGTAACTTAAAAGTTGAAAATGGTATTTATATTTTGACAAGCTCTAACACACACAAAAAATTATACCTTAACAATATTCTTATTTAGTGGTTAAATACGAAATTAAAGTAAATCATTCACAGTTAAATTAAGATATAGAATGTTTTAAACATTAGTCTTGGAGTAACATTTGAGGCCTCATGATATATAGAATAAATAAATAGTAGCAAACATAAATGAAGAAAAATTCAAGTATTTTAAAAGAGAATAAAATTGGAAATGTTTTCAGTATCTGGCTGTGATTATATTATATAAAATCCCTGATGAATAAATTATATGCCCTTACCACTCCATTCTGGAACCTACCACCTATCCCACAAAATAATTGGATATACATTTTTAAATTTTAAAAAGTAGGCCGGCAGAATCTGAACCTTTGTGTCCACAATTAAGTTCTATTCAAAAGTGTAAAATAAAACTGTTCATTCACCTTAATAAAAACGTTCTTCTGTTAATTAGCAGAATGCTGACCTTTGAAACAAAGAAACCTAACAGCATCAGCAAGATATAAAAGAGCTAGACCCCAGGATATTTACTAACTCAATTAATTACCCCTAAGGGCTGACCCCAGGACATTTACTAACTCAATTAATTTCTTACAAAATTATGATAAAAAATTACATGTATATTTTCATGTTTTCTTAATGTTAGAACTTACTATTAAGAATAAGTGAATGGTTAATGTAGTTCTCTTTCATGAAATCTTCTCAAATCTATCATGGATTTTTTTGGTACCAGTATTAGAGAAAATTTCACCTAACTTTTTCTTCTTAAAGATAGAAAATTTATGAAAAAAAGTAAAATAATTTGCCCATGATGACACAGACAGTTGCTAAAAATGTTAGAAGTCAGCTATCCTTATGCTCATTATTACAAAATTCCATGCACTATACCACACGATCTTCTTGTTGAAGATTATGAGCATGGGGTATGCTATTGTCCAGGAAGTATTTAAAAGATATGTTGAAATATTATAGCTATATTCATTAACATCTTTGTTTTCCTTATTCTTCACTACTATGATAGTGTCTTTTTTTTTTTTTTCATTACCCAGCCATCCCTTACTTGAGTGCATCTGTATAGGCTACACTTTTGACATTTAAACCTATTAAGTCTTATTAAAGTTAATGCTCTCATACTGTGTATTTCTATTTTATTTGAAAACTGGTTAAACTCTAACTCAGTCTAGATACCTTGTAAATTGACACTTATTTTGAAAGTGATTTCTTAATCTTAAAAATCTGAGTAATCTCTCTTTTTGTTTATTCTCAACAGGCCTTAATAAATAGGACCATCATACTGGATGGCAATTAACAATAGTCAAATATAGAGATGTCTGTTGTCACCAATTTATTGAAATATTTACTTTCATCAATAATCTATCAAAATTAAAATATTCCAAAAAATTATCGCAGTTTACATAGAAAGATAAAATTGACAATTCTGTATTTATAACACACCCTATGCTAGGTGTGTAAATAATATTTACTTTTTCTCAAGGTTTCTGAGTTTTAGCCCATTTTCTGGCCTTTCTTTCAAACTTGCAGGAAGACTGTGAGCGAGTCTTTCTAAGGCAGGCACTCCTGGTTTTTACAACCTGCTTGCTGTTCCGGTGCTGCTGTTTGTGCCCATGCCTAGGGTGTGTTATAATCTTTTTACAGTCCTTACAGATGGAATCATACCTATTCTCAGGATCATTGTCGTCGTCATCATCATCCACTGTGACAGGCACTGATTTAGACAAGGCTTCATCTCCTTGAGGAAAAAAAGTGCACTTAAAATTAGCTTTAAATAAGCTATATAATTAAAACCATGTAAAATAAAACTGAAAGCCAAAAACTTTAAAGCAAACTAAGTGGAATCTAAACTCTGAAATCCAAAATATGAGTAAAAAGCATTCTTACAGAAAACATAACAGGATTTTTACAAAGTGACACCAGTAAAATGATAAATAGTTGGATCTTATATATTTCAGAATTTCTTCACAGGGCACGAGGGCTTTAAATTTCACCCTTCTCAGTAACAATTCTGTATCAACAACCATCATATTTGCATTAAGTCTCTTGCCACAATAACCTTTATACTGGTACATTTTAATTTTGACATTAACAGATGTCTAATTTATGGGATATCTTTGAAGAATAGCAAAACTAGTAATAATATTTTGGTAGCAGCAAGTAATTTTAAAATGCAGTTGAATGTGTATGGTATCTGTGACCTGAATTACCCAGAGATACAGTTGAGTACAGTAAAACTTACTTCCTTTTAAAAAGCTACAATTCTATCTTTTGATTAAAAATCTAAAGAGGGCCGGGTGAGGTGGATCATGCCTGTAATCCTAACACTCTGGTAAGCTAAAGCTGGTGGATCACCTGAGGTCAGGAGTTCCAGACCAGCCTGGCCATCATGGTGAAACCCCATCTTTTAAAAAAAAAAAAAAAAAAAAAAGGTTACATGTTTCATGATTCCATTTCAAAATGGCAAAATTATAGTGATGAAGAACAGACTACTAGTTGCCAGATGTCAGGAATTGAGGTAAAGACAGCAGTATCATAAGGGATCCTTGTGATAATGGAACAGGTTTGATATCTCGGTTGTGGCAGTGATTATACAAAGATATACATGTGGTACAACTGCATAGAACTATACTTACACAAACACAAATGAGTGCATGTGAAACTGGTGAAATCTGAATAAATCTTCAGTGTTCTGGTTTTGACACTGCACTACAGTTAAAAAATATTATCCTTGACGGAAACTAAGTGAAGGGTGTCGGAGACCTCCCTGCATTTTTTTTTTTTTTTTTTTTTTGCAAATTCCTGTGGATTTATAATTATTGCAAAATAAAAAGCTAAAAATGCAAAAAAGATACAATGATAGATACACAGAAGGATATACAGATATGTTATCAAGCAAATATAGTATAAAGTTAATGGTAGATGCTTTTGTATGTACTAAAATGTTTTTCATAATAAAATGTTGAAGAGAAATGTAAGAAAAAATCTATAAAGAAAATAGACACCTATAGGCTCAGGATAGAAATACACTAAATAAGGCTAGGCGTGGTGGCTCACGCCTGTAATGCCAACACTTTGTGAGGGTGAAGCAGGCAGATCACTTCAGGTCAGGAGTTCGAGAGCAGTCTGGCCAACATAGAGAAACCCCATCTCTACTAAAAATACAAAAATTAGGTGTGGTGGCATTCGCCTGTAATCTCAGCTACCTGCAAGATTGAGGCACGAGAATCACTTGAACTCAGGAGGCAGAGGTTGCAGTGAGCCAAGATTGCGCCACTGCACTCCAGCCTGGGTGACAGAGTAAGACTCCAACTCAAAAAAAAAAAAAAAAAGAGAGAGAGTGAGAGAAGAGATTTCATAATATCCCAGCAAACTCACAATAAATATCTCATTCAAACAGACCAATCTTCAAATGAAGTATGATTAGTAATAGTATTGTCATTCCCTCTTTACACCTTTCATATTTTGATCTATCCTTCGAAGTTCAAATGCCAACTGTTTTTCTAAGTCTTTCCCCAAATATTTAGTAACTTGCCACTTAGTGTGTAGCCCCATCATAGTTTGTTGTTGTTGTCATTGTTTTTTTGTTTTGTTTTGTTTTGAGATGGAGTCTCACTCTGTCACCCAGGCTTGATTGAGTGCAGTGGTACAATCGCAGCTAACTGCAATCCCCATCTCCTGGGTTCAAGCAATTCTCCTGCCTCAGCCTCCTGAGTAGCTAAGATTACAGGTGTGTGCCACCACACCTGGCAAATTTTTTTTTGTATTTTTAGTAGAGATAGGTTTTCACCACATTGGCCAGGCTGGTCTTCTGACCTCAGGTAATCCGTCCACCTCGGCCTTCCAAAGTGCTGGGATTACAGGCCCCATTATAGTTTTAGATCTTTCTTCTGTTACCTTTTTAAATGATTTATCTATGTCTGTCTTACATTAGACGGCAATCTCCTAGGACCATGCTCTGCATCTTGGTTATTTATGCCATTTCCAAGCCCCGATTTCTAGGAAAATACTGTAGCTGCAATATGATACCCAAATATTGCAAATGAACAGGAATCCTCTAAACTCAATAGGGGGCAGGGTTTTCTTTTTATTTTTAATCCCCTAAAACAGAGACCTAAAATTAAGTTAGACAGAAGAGTACATAAATGCAGCATGCTTATATAAGCATGTAATTCTGAAGGAATATCGTAACACTGACTCACACTCAAACTGATCTTTAAAAACAGAACTTATTTTCAAGGCACTCATATTCTAGTCTACTTAAGTGTTTCAATTGACATGGCCCAATTTTTGACAGGTTAAATTCCCTAACAAATTTATCTTCTTTTTTATTTCATCCCAAATAATCAGCTTAGTCCCCAAAAGTATCTAGGGTCAAGAAAATCTCAACAACAAGGCTTATTCCACCAAGTAGTTGAAGGACTGGCATTCACTGAAGTGAGGAATTCTCAAAGTTCCTCTTGATACACACCTGAGAAAAAATTTACTTCCCCATCAGTCAACTTGCCCTTCAGATCAAAGTTAAATAAATCAAAATGGAATACAGTGATCTAGATTAGTGTTGAGATAAGTAATTATCAGGAGATGCATCAGTTGAGTATTTGCTATATATCACCACCTCTTCTTAAGACCTAATGAATCCATAGTTATTACACTAAGTATTAATAATTCTCAACATGAGAGGTACATAATAGAAACTTTCATAGGTATCAATAAATCAAATGAAATCTTGAGAAATGAAAAGTAGTAAAATACTTGAAATCAAACGTTGATTTCACCAGTGAAACTGCTTCATTACAGAAACCAATTTTCCAAAGTTTAAAATTAATAAAACCAGAAATAAAATTAGCTCAGTAACAGGTAAGTTTAATGGATTTTTAGCTAAATTTTTAAACACAATTTATTATTAAACTCTAATCCTTAAGAAGGGTTTTCACAGCTAACCCAACAACTAAAATGCTGATTTGATGTCAAAGTAACTTAGATTCTATATTTTTAATATAAGTCCACAATCCTTTATACACAATTCTGAAATCTAAAACACTCTCAGAACGGAAAGTTTCTAAAAGAGAGTACCAAAGACAATCTGGCAGCAAAACCTGGTCTAAATTGCTTATTTGTTTCAATGTGAATCTTCAAATGTTTTGCTGCAGAAATACTATGTGTTTGATTATGTAGTGTTGCATCAGGCCCCAATGGGGCTTTTATAAAATATATGGTAACTGCTCTCTATTATTTTTCTAAAAACCAAACAGCTGTATATTCTGAAAGACATCAGACCCCAAGAATTTAAGGTAAGAAACTATGAACTTGAAGTTACAATAGCCATATAAACAGAGCTCCATCTAGTCATCTGATAGAGCAGGGCATTCAACTGAAGCACAAACCGAGCATATCACATTTGGTTTTCAAGTCAAGTCACAAGTACTCCATAAAAGAAACATCAAGTTTTACTAAAAATCAAGATTTTGCTGGGCACAGTAGCTCATGCCTATAATTCCAACACTTTGAAGGGCTGAGGTGGGAGGACTGCTTGATGCCAAGAGTTCAAGACCAGCCTGGGCAACATAGCAAGACCTCATTTCTACAAAATTAAAAATTAACATTTTTTTGAAGGCCAAGATTCAAATTAATTCCATTAAAATCCAATTGGGATAAACTGAAAACTCTAACATAAGAATGGAAAGGAAAATTCTTAAATTCTACCTATGTTGGAAATACAGTTTTATGTAAAGCCTACTTTATAAAAACTTTTAAATAAATTTTCAATATCCATAGTTAACTGACAGGTCTTACCGACTTAAAAAAAAAAAAAAGACAAATGACCTATAAACATTTATTACACAACTGATTTTTTTAAAATACAAACTTCTTTTAAAAATTATTTTTCTTTATCTCATTCACCAACTGACCCAAGCTTTAATGTTCCTAGTACTCTATCTCATCAGGGTAGGCTAATCCAGCTAATTTTTGGATTTTCTTTCTTCTTTTTTGACAATGCTTTTAAAAGAAAAACATCTGTCCATATCATTAGAAACTAGTTAACAAGCAACGATAAAGAATTTTAATGAGGTAAATTAAAAATAATTAAAGGGGATTTCATGAGACAAAAAGTTATCTGTTCAAACTTAAAAAGCCATTATGTATGGCAGTTACAATTTTGACACACCATGTCATACAAGTACCAAGTACTCACTTACATTATATAAACAAATAGCTACTGAACTACTGGCACCAGTCTGATTTTCCTTTATAAACTACTGCTCATTACTCCAGAAAAAAGCACTAAACATTGATAAAGAAATTTTATTATTTACTCAACAAATCTGGGGTCCCTGATACTGCATACTAGCAGTATTCAAAATATTTTCCAATGGCAGCATAAAAATAAATGAAAATGTTTTTTAATAAACTTCTAAATAATTTTTAAATGGTGTTCTCCTAAGTAGTAACCCTAAATTTGATTAGCTTCATTCAAGAGTGAGAAATTACAAACTGTAAATTTTTAATTTATTTTTGCATACCTGAAGATTGGCAAAATCCAGTATGTGAAGACAGCACTAAATTTTCAGTCACAGGCTTAATTTTCTGTTCATCACTGCTTCCCTCGCCTATAGAATTCTGATCATCTTCTTCTATATCTGAGGAAGATGAGGATGTAATGTCTGCTTGCTTCCTTTTAGTGCTTGTTCTTAGGGAATTTCTCTTTTTCTCCTTGACATTGACTGCCTTCTTTTTAGCTGAAGTTCTTTGCTGCTTCTTTTTATTATCTTCAGAACTTTCCTCAGCATCAGATGATGATGAGCCACTTTGTATTTCCTTAGTATTTCTCTTTGAACTTAAATTTCTTCTTTCCCTCAATTCTATTCTTTTCAGTCTTATATCAGTAGAGTTACAACCATCTTCTTTCATGGAATATTTCTCAGTATCAGACGAGGAACAATCTTGTCTCTTCCTTGAACTCTTTCCAGACAACTTGCACCTTTTCTTCTCTCTACCATATGTTCCATTCTTACTCTTTTTATCTTCTGAGGAGTCACAACTATCTCCTTTCCCTGTTGACTTCTCAGCATAATCAGATAATTCATCCTTCTTTTTAGAAGTTTTCTCTCTTATTTTTTTACTTTTCTTTTCTCCATCAGTTGTTTCAGTCTTATTTTGTTTTATGCCCTTAGGAAAACGACAAATTTCTTCTCGCTCAGGTAACTTCTCAGTGCCATCAGATGAAGATTCATACTGTTGTTCCATTGTGATTACTTTTTTCTTAAAGTCTGAAGTTTTCTTTTCTTTTTCTTCAGTTTCCTTTCTGCTATGCTTTTTATCATCTTCAGAAGTTTCATCACTCTGCTCTTTCTTTAGGAATTTCTCAGCAACATCAGATAAGCCATCCTGTACTTTTTTACATGTTTTGGTTTTGAGATGCTTGCTCTTTTCTTTACTTTCAGCAACCTTTTTGACTTCCAAAGAATTGAAAGTCTCCTCTTTCCCAGAAAGCTTATCGACACTATCAGAGGAAGCACTTGCTTGCTGCTTCTTAGGAAGTCGATCTCTTAATCCCATGATGGTCGTGTCTTTATCAATTGTGCCTTCTACTGAAGAAAAATTCTCTCTCTCTCGTTTCCTTTCAGCATCATCACATGATCCTTCTTGCGAGGTCTTCAAACTTTTGTGCCCTTGATTATCCATTCCTTTTTTGCTGTGTTTTTCATCTTCAGAAGAGTCAAAATCTTTTGCATTTTGAATCCTTTTTTTGATGTTTCTGGCAGCACTGATTTTACTCATGCTCTTTATCTCTTTTTCTAATTCTGAGTCATAATTAGAAGACTCAGATTGGGTTTGTCGTTTCTTTTTAGAAATTATACAGCTCTTGGCTGATTTGCCCTTTTTAATATCAAAATCTGAGCCAGACGTAGAACTTTTTCGTTTCCTTTTTCCTTTATCATCTTTTCCCGCCTGAGTCTTTAACTCATACAAAGTCTTATGATTTGTATGAATTTCATTAATATCAGTATCTGAAGAAGAACTGTGACTCATCCTGCTTACCTCTTTGAGGATTGTTAGCATTTCATCAGAATCTGAATTTTGATCCACAGTCTCTGATTGCTTAGATTTTGGTAATTTATTAGGTTTAGGATTATCTATAGCACTGTCAGAAGAATTCCGCTTATCCTTTTTTCTCATTGGAACTGATAGTTTTCGATCCTCCTTAATTGTTTCATTACATTCTTCATCTGAATTAGATGTTACACGGTTGGTTTCTGTCTGTCGTCTCAAGGGTGTAGTCTTTACACGTGGAGATCTTCGAAGATCAGATTCCTCTAAAAGTAATGAAACTTCATTTTCAACCAAATGCTCATTATCACTGTTTTCCTGTCCAAGTCCACATTTCTCTAACTTGGGGTTCAGACCACAACTTTTATAGCCATCTTTATCTTGTGGAACTTCCTGACAATCAGCACCTTTAACTGGGGAATTAGAAAGGGACACAGGGGTGAGTTTAACAAATAATTCTTTTGTTACTTTAGCTGTACTTTTTGATTTAATACCTCCTCTGTTGTATTTTGAAGAAGCATTTAATTTTACAGATGAACTCTCCAGTTCTTGTTCATTTCCACTGCTGCCATCCCCTTGATGATCAACTGAACTCTGAACTTCCATAGCAGTTTCAAGATTCTCAAAAATGTCTTCTGGAACTGAGGAAGGAACAGACACAATATCCATGTCTAAGTCTTCAGAAGTGTTGGCAGGTTCATACTGAGGTTCTTCTCTTCTATCAGATTTCTTATGTTCACCACTGGTACTTTTATTTGCTCTTTGTTCCTCTGTTGGAACATTCTGATCCATGTGCTCACTATCTACCTGTTTTCTTGAAAGTTTAGCTTCTGACTTTGAAATATCCTTCCTTTCCAAAGCACAAGGTTTTTCTCCTTTTCTTGCTTTTGTTTCAAACTTAGCATCTATGACTTTATGCTCTTTGGTATTTTTCTCTTTGTTTACAGCCTCCAACACTTGAAACTCCGAATTTAAGTCTTCTTCCAAAGCAAGATGAGCCTTCTTAATATCAGCCAACACAGACTTAAAAGCCTTAAGCTGACGTAACTTTGTAGCAGAACTGATTTCTGAATTATCTGTTGCCTGCTTTAAAAATTTAACATAACTGGAGTTCATGTTGGCTGTTGTCTCGATCAGTTTTTTTGCCTTCTTAATCATCTCTTTGGGCACAATTAGTGCTGAATAAGAGTAGGTTACAGAGCCAGAACAGGAATCATCTAATTTCTTTTCTTCCCCATTACAATTTGAACTATTCTTCTTTGGAGAAAATCGAGATGTATGTTCATATACTTTATTACTCTTTTCACTGTCAACTTTTATCTTCTTCTTATTTTGTTGCAACAACTGTTCTAAATTCTCAAATACGCTGTTACATGCAGTGACTAAGTCCAACAAAGGCTCTGGGTGACAAATGTAGCAATACCATTGGTTGTTTTCATCCATAATTGTGGACAACTCCTTTCGACCAAGGTTGCGTAGAATGCATTTCTTGCAGAAAGCATTATGGCAAAAGTCACAACAAATCAAGTTTCCACCTTCCGCACACCATCTGAAATGTTTTAAAGATTAAAACATTATTCCCTTCTTTTAAGAAACTGAAAAAATATGTAAAAAAATAAAAATTCCCAACAAAACCTATTTTAATACTTCATTATAATGCAATTTAAATTTTACTGCCAGTAATTTTAGTAGTAATTTAGGTCCTCTGCTTATTCTTTATTAGAAACTTAAACTAGACACAAACCTAGGGTTTATGGAAAAGAACAACTTTTCATTAAAGACATCAATGATGATACTATGAAAGACAAACCTCATAAAAGATTATGTAACAATTCCTCCCAAAAGTAGGTAACACTGAATGTTAGCTCATATATATTACCTACCTACATTGTTCATCCATTCCATCCGAGTCACGGCTAATATCATCACTCATGTAATACTTAAAGCAATTCTATTAAAAGAAAAGAGGAAGAAGAAATTCTATTCAAAATTGGTAATATTCATAAAGGACGAAAACTTTTTTTTTAAGTAATTAAAAACACTGAGAAAAATCTCCAGGACACTGGTATGGGCGAAGATTTATTGAACAATATACCAAACAAGCTCAGGCAACCAAAGCAAAAATGGACAAATGGAAACACATCAGGTTAAAAAGCTTCTGCACAACAAAGGATACACTCAACAAAATGAAGAGACAACCCACAAAATCAGAAAACCTTTTGCAAAGTACCCATCTGAGAATGGATTAATAACCACAATATATAAGGAGCTCCAACAAATCTATAGGAAAAAATTCAAATAATCCAATCAAAAAATGGCAAAAGATTAGATTGGACATTTCTCCAGAGAAGACATACAAATGATAAACAGGCATATGAAAAGCTGCTCACCATCGTTGATTATCAGAGAAATGTTAATCAAAACTATAATAAGATTATCATCTCACCCCAGTTAAAACGGTTTATATCCAAACGACAGGCAATAACAATTGCTGGCAAGGATGTGAAGAAAAGGGAACACTTGTACATCATTCATGGGAATGTAAATTAGTACAACCACTATAGAAAACAGTTTGGAGATTCCTCAAAAAACTAAAAATTGAGATACCATATGATCCAGCAATCCCACTGCTGGATATATACACAAAAGAAAGAAAATCAGTATACTGAAGAGATACAGGCACTCCTATGATTGTTGGGCCACCATCTACAATAGCCAAGATTTGGACTCAACCTAACTGCCCATCAATAGATAAAGAAATAAAATGTGTTATGTGTATACAATAGAGTACTATTCAGCCATTAAAAAAAAATGAGATCCTGTCATTTGCAACAACATGAATGGAACTGGAGATCATCATGTTAAGTGAAATAAGCCAGGCACAGAAGTACAACCGTCGTATGCTGTCACTTACTTGTATTATCTAAAAATCAAAACAACTGAACTCATGGATGAACTTATGTAGGATGTCACAAAGGATGGTTACAAGAAGCTAGAAAAGGTAGTGAGGGGCTAGGGAGGAGGTGGGGAAGGTTAATGGGTACCAAAAAATACAAAGAATAGGACCTACTAGCACAATAGGGTGTCTACAGTCAATACCAACTTAATTATACATTTTTAAATAACTTAAAGAATATAATTAGACTGCTTGTAATTCAAAGGATAAATGCTTGAGGGGATGAATACCCCATCCTCCATAAATGTGCTTATTTTACATTTCATGCCCATATTAAAACATCTCATGTACCCCATAAATATACATACCTACCATGTACCCACAGAAATTTTAAAAATAAAATTTTTTTTAAAAGGGAGTATGTGTGCATGTTTCAGAGACTCAAAGTAAAAACACTGCACTACCCCAGCTGGGCACGGTGGCTCATGCCTATAATCTCAGCATTTGGGAGGCTGGGGTGGGTGGATCACCCGAGATCAGGAGTTCAAGACCAGCCTGGCCAACATGGTGAAACCTCTTCTCTACTAAAAATACAAAAATCAGCCAGGTGTGGTGACAGGCGCCTGTAATCCCAGCTACTCAGAAGGCTGAGGCAAGAGAATCACTTAAACCAGTAGGCAGAAGTTGCAGTGAGCAGAGATGACACCACTACACTCCAGCCTGGGCAACAAAGTGAGACTCCATCTCAAAAAAAAAAAAAAAGCACTGCACTAACACCTACCCAATGTCTGTA
The DNA here is from genome assembly GCF_049354715.1 of Callithrix jacchus. NCBI lineage: Eukaryota > Metazoa > Chordata > Mammalia > Primates > Cebidae > Callithrix > Callithrix jacchus. The sequence continues at coordinate 75,352,989 of NC_133524.1, forward strand.
TTTTCCAGATATCCAACTCTCTCAAGAATTAATGCCTTGAAATAGACTTCCATACAATCAAGTACCACTATTCCTTATTTAAAAGTTTATAAAAGATTTCTGCCTGGGCATGATGGTTCATACTTGTAATCCTAGCACTTTGGGAGGCTGAGGTGGGTGAATCACTCAAGGTCAGGAGTTCAAGACCAGCCTGGTCAACAGAGTAAAACCCTGTCTCTAATAAAAATACAAAAATTAGCCACGAATGGTACCCGTAATCCCAGCTACTTGGGAGGCTAAGGGAGGAGAATCGCTTGAACCCAGGAGTCGGATGCTGCAGTGAGCCAAGATCGCACCGCTGCACTCCAGCCTGGGTGACAGAGCAAGACTCCATTTCAAAAAAATAAATAAATAAAAGTTTATAAAAGATTTTAGTAAAGCTAATTTCTGGTCTCATATAACTAGCTACTAAAGCTCTACATAAAAATTTATTAGATGTGGGTACTTAGTAATTTTTAAAGCCACCATATACAAACAGCTACTATGTATACAGCTAAACAATTAATTTATATTTTCTTTAAATCTCAAAATACCTACCATGCAAGGCAGGACGCATTATGAGAGAAAAGGCTAACTTTCATTAATATGTAAATAAATCTAAAGTCATACAACTAATAAGAAGCAAAGCTGTTATTCAAATCCAAGTTTGACTGACTTCAAAGTCTTTCCAGTGGGACTGCAGAAAGGGAAAGTAAGGTGCTCACTGATACAAACTAATAATTAGTGAAATGGCCTAGGCTCAAAAGACTGGTTCTTGAAAAAAGACAATCATATAGCTAAGAAAACAGAAAGGAAAATACATGTCACAAATCCAGCAATATGAGATTCTGCTGTCACAACTTAAAACAAAACTCTCTAATACACACCCTACACAGGCCCTTGGCTGAACTGAATTCAAGGAAAGGAGGGATATAAATTGCTAAAGGAAAAAGTAAAGTTTAGTTCATTTAAGCATGTCTGAATCGATCGAAAATTCATGCAAGAAAAGATCTATAACTAGAACTCCAAGGAAAACATGGCCTGCCACTGCATTTCAAAGGTAGCTTTTTACTGGGAAACTAACATAGGATTAAGTTTTGCTCTTGTTTCCCAGGCTGGATTGCAATGGTGCAATCTTGACTCACTGCAACCTCCAACTCCCAGGTTCAATCAACTCTCCTGCCTCAGCCTCCTGAGTAGCTAGGATTATAGGTGCCCACCACCACACCTGGCTAATTTTCTTTTTATTATTTTTAGTAGAGATGGGGTTTCACCACGTTAGCCAGGCTTGTCTCAAACTCCTGACCTCAGGTGATCTACCCACCTCAGCCTCCGAAAGTGCTGGGATTGCAGGTGTGAGCCACCATGCCAGACCCACATTTATAGATATTAAAAATTAACTCCAAGGTACTACTAACAAAAAAGTGACACAGACAGTTAAAACTATAATCAACACATAAAAAACATTTTTAATTCTATTATCTCCAAGTTATATCAAAATCCTGCTCCACATAGAAAGCTTAGATTTGGGGAAGTAGGTTATTTAAGAGAAAAGATTATAAAACACAAACATTTACACATAATCCACTTTTGAGATTTTCAAACACACCAAGCTCTCCCTCAACTACCAGTATCGGAATGCCACGTTGCCTCTTCCCCAAACATGCTGAACCAATCTCACTTACCAGGCTAATTCTTATTCAGATTTCACATACCAGCTTTCCACTAGAAAGCCATCCAACCAAAGTCCTATTTACACAGGCTTCCTGTATGCTCCCGTAATCACAGTATCTCCTCTATCATGGCACTTAGGCTTTGTATGTCTATCTTCCCCACTACAATAGAAGTCCTCTAAGGCAAGATACCATTTCCATCTTTCTTCAAGACTATGCCCTCAAAGGCCTGGTATATGGTAAGCATTGAAATATTTGTGGTATGAATTATCAGCAGATCATACATACCTTACAAATAAGAACTTGCAATGAAGGGTGTCTATAAATGGAATCTTTTTGAAAATGATTGACCTGTTGTCCACAAGCAGTGCAGCTCACAATCCCATGAAGCCCATCTTCTAGGAGAAAGGAGTGACTATTATTCACACATTTACACACAGAAAAAGATATTTGCTTTAGTCAGCATTTTGTAACTTTTGTATTGGAAATTAAATACCTCATAATCCTTCAAAAAATGGCATCTTGGACACAAGTAAAAAAGGTTAATATTTTATCAACTTACTCAACACATGACAACTTTGGCAAATTCCAACTTACAAATCCTAATTGTTTCCTTTTACAGATGCAAATGTCATTTCTTACAACTCAATATAACATTAAGAGACTCCATAAAGAAGTTCTAAAACTAAGGGCCAAGAGCTCTTTTTTATTTCATTATTGCTTTGCAAATAAATTCAGTATCAGTGCTTACAGAATGGGGAAGTAAGTAAAATATATGGAACAGATTCTTTTGCAATCCTATACTTAATTATGCCATAAAGGTTTTTACTCTCAAAGTGGAATTGCCTGCAGAGATCCTATCAATATGGCATGTAAAAACTTGGTAGTTTTATGTTATTACCAATTTCTTTCCTAATATTTACTTCAACACTAACCATAATTGTCATTAACCTGCGTTTTTTCTATAGGTACTCCACTATCCATACCAACACTGTCTACTGTTTCCAAATAAGGACAAATAAGATATTACCGGTATATCTATTTTGGCAGCAAAACATCAGAACAATCGATTAGGGGTAAAAGGCAAGAGTCCCATTCTGTACTATCTCCTAAAAAACATATCGATGATATCTTATGCATAAAAGACTAAGAAGAAACCTCTGGACTCGCTCTTATCCCTAGTTCTGCTAAGGCAGTGCTTCACACCCTGAGTTAAACATTAGAGTCATCTGAAGAATCTTTATAAAAACAGCCATTCCCACCCCTCAAACCATGGAATTAAAATCTTTCAGACATTTTCTTAAAGTTTCAAAGATGATCTTGATGTGCAACCAAGACCTTGATCAAAATAAGATGGTAGATTATAATTCAAAAGAAGCCACTGAAAATGCTTACATTCACAAATTTTAAAAAAAGACTAAAAAACAAATTGGCTCCATCCTTAAATAAAAGACAAAACATCACATATATGTATCACCCTTTAAATTTTCTCTTTTGTGTTTTTGTTAGGTCCAAAGCACCATGGACCCAAATATTATCAGGAATACTTTTATTTGTAGAAGCTTTAAAAAAAATTTTAACAGATACATTCTCACTCTGTCACCAAGGCTGGAGTACAGTGGTGCAAATTCAGCTCACCGAAGCCTCGACCTCCCAGGTTCAAGCAATCCTCCTACCTCAGCCTCCTGATAGCCAGGACTACAGGCACACACCACCACACTTGGTTAACTTTTTGTAGAGACTGGTTTTCACTGTGTGGCCCAGGCTGGTCTCCAACTCTTGGGCTCAAGCAATCCTCTGGCCTCGGCCTCCCAAAGTGCTGGGATTACAGGTGTGAGCCACCACACCTAGCCAGAAGCTAAAAATTATAATATGTAAGAACACCATCATAGTTTTTCAGAAGATAAAAGTAAACTTGAAGGTTTACTATATATGTTAATATTTTTATTTATTTTTTTTTTTTAATTTTAAAGATGGGGGTCTTGCTCCATCACCAAGATAGGGTACAATGGCACAATCATAAGTCACTGTAGACTCAAACACCTGAGCTCAAGCAAACCTCCCACCTCAACCTACCAACAGCGGGGATTACAGACCTAATATATTATAATCACATTACTTACAAACACCAGTTTGATGTTGGGTATTCATATATTCTGTATTTAAGAAAAACAAATACACCACAACATACTTTTTCATTTCAAATAATAATTTCATTCAGATAAACTAACAAAATAAATAAAAGGTAGAATCTGAATGTTCATCCAATGTTAAGTAATACTAAGCATCTTCTATGTGCTTTTCTGCATGTATCACTTAAGAACTAAACAAAACTAGGTAATTCTTTGGAGATTTTCTCCTACATGTGCACAAGGAATCAAATATAAGGATATTCACCATAGCACTTATCAGAAAATTGCAAAATAAAAAATTGGGAATAACTTCCTATGTGGGAAATGAATAGTGGCTTATTAATACAACATAATATAGAGCCATGAAAAATAAACAAACTAGATGTACATTTACTGACATGAATACAATTCAAAAACAATGTTAAATGAGAAACATTCCCAAATGATATACAGCATAGTATTTTGTATATTTTTAAATGAAAAATGTTTTATGAATACATATATAAAAAACATAGAAAAACATACACACACATGCACATGCATAAAACTTCAAGATAATCATTACCTGTGGGGTGGGAAGAAGGGGAAATGGATGAGAGTAGGACTGAACCAATATTTTATTTAAGTGAGATCTGAAGCAAATATGGTAAAATGTTGAAATGTTACTTTATGTACTTGTTGCTGTATACATGTTTAAATTTTTTATTTTTAGTTATGAAATATATTTAAAATTGTAACAAGGGTACAAATGGAAAAGAGGCATTTTCATTTCTGAGCTCAATATGTTTTAATGGTTTTAAAGAGAGAACAAAATTCTTGTGTCATATGAAAAAGTTAGGTGTAAAATATACTTTCTAACAATTAAACTGGGAAAAGAATGTCAAAATAAGGTGTGACACTAAAAAGTTTTTAAAAACAGCAGCTCCTGAAACGGTCACTTTAGCTGTATCTTTGTGTTATAATATTGTTTCAAATCAATATAAGACTTTATATATAAAGTTTACATTATTGACAGTTTCCTAAGTTAGGCTTCAATTTTGGAACTACCTTTTTTTAGAAAGTTTAAATATTAACTACAGCAATTCAGTATTTCATTTCAGATCACCAGTTTATCTATCTGTCTATATATATATATGTATGTATAGAAAGTAAACCTAGTATTAAATTTCCTGTGTGATTTCTGACAGATTAAAAAAGTAACAAATCATTAAGACGAAGATAGACATCAAAGATTTAAGTGCTACTGATGGCTGTAAATGTATGTATTCCCTTAAGCATGATAACAAAACATTCCTACAGAGAACATTCAATAAAATGTTCCTGAAACTTATCAGCTGAGACCAAATGCCAGCAGCATACTAAAGTGGCACTAGGAATATCCTCGTCAACAACAGCGGTTCTTTTATTCTTTCAGCCCTTATCCAAATTTCAGACACTGACTGCTCCAGATTCCATTTCCAAAAAGAAACCATTTGGACACTGTGTATACTAACTGTACACAATACAGAAAACTTAGTTATTTGTCTTCTCTAGAGAATCTATGATCAGAGGAAAGAAACTCTTACCACTAATCTTTACCATCACTTTCTAATTTGTGATTCTCTTAAATTTTAAGACTACTACCTTAGTTTTAATAAGCTCTGTTGCTGCAATGGCAGTTTCCCTACTGTGAACTAGATTCTCAGAAAGATTCCTTATGCTCAAAAGGAGCTGACTAACCCTTGGTGGACAAAAGACTAAACGATATTTCCTTTATTTTTGCCAACAACCTCATAAAATATTTAATCTGAAAATAAATATATATAATATTTCTAAGTATAGATGTATTTTACTGGTTCCAGCAAGATAATCATAGCATTAAAATAAAAATTCACACAAAATTTCACCAATATAAGAACTTCACTATAATTTCACAATCATATAATCTAATCAATATTAAATGGATATGCTTTCATTACATGTCTACTTAGAAATGTAGTGTCATGTTCTATCATTTGGAGATTCATTCCTTTTATAGTTACAAATTCTGGCTCTATTAAGCCGTCCCAAAATATATATAGGCACTATTTAAAAATCGCACACAAACAAATGAGACACATAGTCCATTATTACACATTTCTAAATGAATCCTTCTGATACAAACTTTTTATAGATGGTTAGCCAATATTACTCTGTGTGCGTGTGTGTGTATTAACTTTTTTGAGACAGAGTCTCACTCTGTCATCCAGGCTGCAGTAGAGTGGTGCAATCACGGCTCATTGCAGCCTCAATCACCTGGGCTCAAGTGATCCTCCCACCTCAGCCTCCAGAGAAGTTAGGACTACAGGCATGCGCTACCATGCCCAGCTAATATTTTTATTTTTTGTAGACATGGGGTCTCATCATATTCGCCAAGCTGGTCTCAAACTCAGGACCCAAATAATTCTCCTGCCTTGGCCTCCTAAACTGCTAGTGTTACAGGTATGAGCCACCACTCCCCACTGTTTGTGTGTTTAAGAGAGGATAGAGAGATAAAGGGAGAAGTGCCTCAGGCAGACAGAGGGACGGTTAACAGCTCTAGCTTCCTTCTCCTTCCTACTTATCTCCACGTTCCTATTCTTAGATTAATGGATCTGAAACTTCAGTGTACATAGGAACAAACTGGGGTACATTCTTGACCTCATCAACAGAAATTCGAATTTGTGAGGAGTGGAGACAAGGAACTTGCATTTCTAATAAGCACCCCAACTAATACTAATGAAGACGTATGTCACTCTATGCAACTCTAAATATATATAAAGTTACCTATAGGCCACCGACAAGATTTTGCATGAATCTAAAATTCTTTTAAGTTTGGGGGGGACACATGGCATTCTGGCATATATGTATTATAGAATATGTGGAAGAGGAAATGCTAAGCTTCTTGAGTTAATAGCCACTGAAGGCAAAGGTATTTTCATAAATGGTGTTTAACCTTTTCTGCTTCAGAGCTCAGAGAGAAACAGAAGTTATTTTTAAGTAGTGCTTTTAATAAACAAAAGGCAGAAAAGTGGAGGTATTTTTAGTAAGCACATCAGATTTTCCAATATGGTCATAAACAGCAATTTAAATTCATGTTTCATTTTCACTTGTATTTACCTCCGCGTTTTTTGAGATTTTCAGTTTTCATTTTACTTCTGCTTCTAAATTCAGGCCCTTTAAAATCATCTTTGTCTTCATTCAGCACTGGCTCTGGCTGTACAATCACTGTACCTAGAATGATTTCATTTAAAAAACCATTACACATATTAAATGTGCAAGTGAAGTACAAGACTTCAGTTCAGATAAAGCCAACATTGCTGGTACATAGTTTGTTTCTTTCAAGCTTTAGATATTGGTATAAGGACCTCACAAAAGTAAATAAAACGGAAATAGTAAAAGGGCCAGGTGTCAACAATCAGTTTATTTGTTGAAATATAGTTCATAAAAACAGGAAAGGGAGGTATTATGAAGTGATTACAAAAGAAATGTGTGAATCAAATAGAAAGCCTCAACCCAGTTCTGAATTTTTGTAGCGCCTATAATAAAAGCTATTATGAATATGAACAGCTACCCTAAGTTCCATAAAGAATCTATAAAACGTGTAGTTCAGAGGGAAAATTTTTTAAAAGACATCCTATTCTCATAATCCAAATCATAAACTCAGGAAGATTTTTAAGGGTTATTTTATATTGCAAGGGAGGGGTACTGGTGGGGAAATGAAGTTCATTCTACTACTCCTGTATCTATTCTGCAGCATCTCCCAACTGGTATGTCGAAGCTTCACTACTCTGTAAAGTCCTTAAAGAGTTTTAACAGGTTAAGATATTTAAGCTGAAGTACCCTAACAATAAATTGTAGAATGAGATCGTTTGTTGATGCCTACGGAAATATTTTAGAAAGAATGTCCTTCCTTAACTATAAAACATGTGAACTGAGGAGAGAGGTTGTCAATTTTTGATTAGTTCTCTCAAGAGCAAATAAGACAGGCACAGTAAAAAGGGTTTAGGTCTGAATGTTTACCTACATTGCTGGGCTTAGTAATTGACTATCATTGGCAATAATTAAGGAAGAAAAAGCAGGTAGTTGCCAGGGGCTTTCTCTGAAACACGTTATTCAACACATTTTGACAAGCTATCGCATCTAGTTAGTAAATGAGTTTCTGAATCTCTGAAAGGGTGGGGGTAGAGGATACAAATGGTTGAGATTTTACAGATTGTAGTAAAATTAAATAATCCCCACCAAAAAAATTATTCACAGCAATCATTGCATGTATATACTTTCAGAGAAGCCCCAGCACTTGAAAAGAACTAAAGATTTTAAATTAACAACAAAAAAATAACTTAATTCTTCCTAGAGATTCTTCTAGGGAGAATTGTAAGCAAAGCAGCAGAGTGAAGGAGCACTCACTAGCTTTGGAATCAAGCCGACTTGGGATGAAATCTTAGCTTCCTAATTTAAAGCTGAAAAAGTTACTTGGGTTCTAAATTTGTTCCTTTAGCTATTCAAGCAAAATTATAATGAACTTAGTGTTCTTTTGAGGATTAAAGGAGTTAATGCTGTAAGAGCCTGGTACCTATACATACTCAATAAATATTACAACAATAATATAAACACCCAAATTTAACCTCATGAAATGGGTCTGTTTTTGTTTTGGTCTGTCAGAATTAGGTATAGTTCAGATTAGTAACATCATATTCTAACCTTCTTCCACAGTACCATTAAAACAAAGGTTTGAAATCCTAGTTCTTACATAATAAACACTCCCAGTAACAACCACTGAGAATGTAAAAATCCAAAGTAAATCACTGCCTAATGGGAGTTAGACTCCCATGTTAGTTGTTTCTGCCCTTGGCCACCAAAACCATTATACAACATTGTCATACATGATTTGCAAAGCTAGCAAATGGTAGGCCCTTATCTCTCTTCTTCCATTAATTTCCCTTCCTCATTTCGTTTATCACCTTTTCTAAGTCCTAATTTATCCTAGTCAAAGAAAGTTCCATACCTTCTACCTATCATATTTTTTAAACTACCATAATTTGAAAATGTGTCATAAAAACATAGATAGGGAACAAGGTTTAATAAGCACCACTATAAAACATCTATGAGAATGAATTTGAAAAATGTGCCAAGAGACTAAAACATATTATTTAACCAAGAAAAAAAAATCTAAAATTTGACTCTTTGAACCATGTCCCCTGTCATTCTCATTATCCAATCATATTGCTCTCAGACGTGAGTTATGAAGAGTCCAAGATACTCATTTGGCTTTTTTCCCCAATCTTATTAACAAGATTTTATGGTTAGAACTTTAACCGATGAGAGGTATGTGACAAAGTTTTTTAAAAGAGATAACAGTAAGAAATACACCTAAATAGTTAAATTCAACTTTTAGTGCTAGGGAATTTAAGAATGCAGTAAGACTAGACTGTAAATGATTTCTGTTTAAGTTTTCAAAAACAGTCATTAGATTTTTGTATAAAGCAAGCACATTAACGTTTACTGAACCAAAACCTAACATATTAAATTTTTAAACCTGCTTACACATTGAAGTATAATTTGGAAACTAAAGCCCCTTTTCTAAAACTCAGAGGAAAAAAAATTAATTTCATTCTTTTCAAAACTAACTGAATATTCCAAAATTTTAACTTCAATAACATACATTATCACTGGCACACAAATACATTTTTCCAGACAACCACTAGGAAAATACCATGTTTGGTCTTTTGTACCTAGATAACAATAATCAAGTTCCAACTGTATAAAAACTATATTTAAAAATTCATTTCAACTTAACTTCATATGAAAAATGAACACACATTACCTTTTGGCAAGCTTTGCATAGTAATATCATTTTCTGAATTTTCATTAGATGCATCTTCATTTACAGTTTCATCATCCAAAGGTTTTTCATCATCTGATTCTACATACTTTGTTACAATTGAAGGTTTCCTAAGAAAGAATTCAGTTCATAGAATTATAATTGTTTCTGACAACTGGAACAATACCCAAAGAACATAAATAACATGTTGGGATTGAGCAGTGGGTCTCAACCAGGATGCACATCAGAATCACCTAGAAAGCATTTATGTCTATACCCTATCACTGAATATTATAATTCAGTAGGTCTAGAGTAGCACCAAGGCATATACATTCTGAAAAAGCTATCAGAGAGATCTTGGAGGACACTCTTCTTTAAGAATCACTACTTTACAGATTAAATTAACAACAAGCAAGCTTGGTTTTTAAGAGACATTCCGACTGGTTAGAAACAATGAAAGTCCAATAGACTAAGCTACAAACTCCTAGTAAGAATTAAACTGCACAGTATATTGGGCACTATATTACTGTTAGAAAGTAGTTTCTGTATTTATGTATGACTTGACAATTTACCACAAAAAAAGTGTTTTTTTAACCACTCTTTGTTCTCCTTATAACTTACAACTGTGATGACTATCTAACTCCCCATCCTAGACAATTTCATATAACCCTAAAAAACCCATTGCCTCATCAGGCATTCAACAATTATTTTCTCCTTTTTCAATGACATATATATGTCTAATGAAGTAAACTGCATATTACAAGGACCACTAATATATAAGAAATCCTAAAAACTCCTTTAAAATTCAAAGTTGGAATAAATTAATAATTGTTGAAACCAGGTGATAGATACAAAGGGATTCATTATATTATGCTAATCATTTTTAAATATGTATATTTGTATAGAATGGTTAACTCAGAATAGTGCTTGACATAAGTTCAGAAAAATATAGTTTTAGAAACAGAAAATAACGTGAAAAAGAAAATAACTTTTTGTTCCTTTAACATCAACCAACCTCTTTGATCGTGACGATCCCGAAGACCTGGATTTTTCTGAAGAGCTAGTTCCCTAGATGTGAGACATAAATGTAAAAGTGAGTAAAACTCTCAAAACAGCATCCCTACAATTAACTATTTCCCTATAGCAAGAAATTCAATACAGTGATATAATGAGATGCTATTTATGTGCCTTGAATATTTTTCTAAAAGAAACTTCAAAAACTAATTCCCTAACCTCATAAGCAACACAGATGCAAAAAAATAAAAATAAAAATAAAAACTAATTCTCATTTACTTCCAGGTTTCCTTGGCTGAAGATTAAATTTCTGTTTTTTTACATGGTTGCTGTGGCATGCTGCGGGGGGATACACTGCTGCATGATGATCATGGCCCCAGTCAACAAAGACAAAGCAAGGATGTAGAAATAATCAGATCTCAACAGAGGTAGGGAGTTTTAAAGATCTAAACATGTTTCATTCTTCTCTATGTTAACATATGGCATGAAGTAACTTCTTCAACTTGCTTTGGGATACTAAACTTACCCTCATTTTGCCAATATAATCAATATATTTTACTGGATTCAATTTTTTTACAGTAGGTGAAAAAATTCCCAAAACCATAGTTGTAGACCCGTGTATCAGGCAAAGGACCTTGTTATGAGTTGCTACAATAATGTTTAGTAGACTCTGGATACCAAGTTTTGAGAGATTTCATAACCATGGAGTTCATGCCCATAATGTCCACCTCAAACACCCCTGGGACAATATAAAGACAGTTAAATATCCATCTCTTGGAAGTCTTCAGTTGTCTGACTTTAGGTAAACTGCTGAAGTAAACCACAACAGTGACAGAAACAATGAACATCTTCTCAAACTGGAAAACAACCAAACTGAAGTATCATAATGACAACTGAGTATCAGTATCCTTAGACACACACATGTGTCTAGGAGCAATCTAAAGACATATGCTTTAGTTGGTTAATAAGAACAAATATCTTTAAAATACTAATTATCATTACCTCTTCCTTGCTGTTTTCCATCATATCAGAGTTACTTCCAGAACCACTGATTTTATCTAAAAAAGAAGAAATAAGATTATTTATCTCTTCAATATATCATCAAACAGAACATCAATACCTATGAATCCATAAACCCATTTTCACACTACGAAGTCTGGCAGTATTGTTAACATAGCACTCACATTAAAATATTCCTAGAAGAATTCTTTCACTAGAATCACTCTCCTTTTATACATTAACCCCTCCCTATAAAGCATTAAATCTGTATATAGATAGAGATTACTTTGGTATAAAAACATTTCCTGTTGTAGTTTAAGTACTGCAAGACATTTCCCAGTAAAAGAAAATTTACAATATTATACTAAAAATTAAAAAAATGCTATCAATAAAGTATATTTCATTTCACCATAAACTGAGAAAATAAGAGCAAACTAAACCAAAAGCAAGGAGAAGGAAATAATAAAGATTAGGGCAGAAATTCATGAAACTAATGAAATAGGAAATAGAAAAACAATAGAAAAAAAAAATCAATGAAACCAAACAGTAGTTTCTTTTCATTTCCTTTCTTTCTTTTTTTTTTTTTTTAAGAGAAGGTTTTGGGCCGGGCGCGGTGGCTCAAGCCTGTAATCCCAGCACTTTGGGAGACCGAGGCGGGTGGATCACGAAGTCAAGAGATCGAGACTATCCTGGTCAATATGGTGAAACCCCGTCTCTACTAAAAATACAAAAAATTAGCTGAGCATGGTGGCGCGTGCCTGTAACCCCAGCTACTCAGGAGGCTGAGGCAGGAGAATTGCCTGATCCCAGGAGGCGGAGGTTGCAGTGAGCCGAGATCACGCCATTGCACTCCAGCCTGGGTAACAAGAGCGAAACTCTGTCTCAAAAAACAAACAAACAAACAAACAAAGATAAGGTTTCACTCCATTGTCCATACTAGCGGACAGAGGTACTGTTATGGTTCACTTTAGCCTCAACCTCCTGGGCTCAGGTGATCCTCCCCTCTCAGCCTCCAGGTAGCTGAGAATACAGGCATGCACCACCACATCCAGCTAATTTGTTGTAGAGATGGGGTTTCATTATGTTGCCCAGGCTGGTCTCTAACTCGTGGGTTCAAGTGGTCTGCCCACCGTGGCCTCCCAAAGTGCTGAGATTACAGGCATGAGTCACAGGCATCTGGCCAAAAACTAATTCTTTAAAAAGATGAACAAGTAGGAAGGTGGCCATGAAAGTTGGAATCTGCTAGGGACTGTGTGACAACTTACTTGCAGGAGGAGAAATGATGAACAAACTTTAGGCTAGACTGACCAAGAAAAAAAAGAAACAAGACAACTCAGGCTACTATAATCTGAAATGAAAAAGAGGATATTACTACCAACCTTACTGAAATAAAAGGATTATAAAGAAATACTATGAACAACTGTGTGCCAAAAAATTAATTAACTTATTTGAAATGAACAAATTCGAAAACACAAACTACTAAAACTGACTCAAGAAGAAACAAGTATGAATAGATCTGTAACAACTGATGAGATTAAATTAGCAACTAAAAAAAATACCCATAAAGGAAAAGCCCAAATGGTCTCACCACTGAATTGTAACAAACATTTAAAAAAGGACTAATTCCAATTCTTCACAAACTCTTCTAAAAAACAGAAAAGGAGGCAACATTTCCCAACTCATTTTATGAAACCAGTATTGCCCTGGTATAAAAAAGACATCACAAATAGAGAAAACTACAAGACAGTATCACTTATGAACATAGATGCAAAAGTCTACAAAATATTAGAAAACTTCAAATCAGAAGACAGGCTAGAGACTGGGAGAAAATCTTCACACACTACACATCTGATAAAAGACAATTATCCAAACTATACAAAGAGTGCTTAAAACTCAACAATAATAAAACAACATGATTTTAAAACAAGGAAAAAAGAAACCTACGTGAACAGACACCTCACCAAAAAAGATGTACAGATGCAGATAAGCACCTGAAAATAGGCTCAGCTGGGTGCAGTAACTCATACCTGTAATCCCAGCACTTTGGGAGGCAGAGGTGGGTGGATCAAGAGGTCAGGAGTTCAAGACCAGCCTGGCCAACATGGTGAAACCTCATCCCTACTAAAAATATAAAAATTAGCCAGGTATGGCTACTCAGTGCCATGCCCGAGTACACGCCGTGGTATTTATCCAAAGAAACTGAAAACATACATCCACAAAAAAAACCTGTATGGAGATGTTCATAAACCTCTTTATTTTATGTAAACATTTTCACTTACTTATATAAACATCTTTATAAGCAGCTTTATTCATAACTGCCAAAACTTGGAAGCAACCAAGATGTCCTTCAGAAGATGAATGTATAAAAAAACTGTGGTACACCCAGACAACGGAATATTATTCAGCACTAGAAGGAAATGAGCTATCAAGCTACAAAGAGACATGGAGGAAACAAATGCAGATTACTATGTGAAAGAAGCCAGTTTGGAAAGGCTACATACATACATATGATTACAACTATGACAATCTGAAAAAGGCAAAACTATGGAGAAAGTAAAAGGATCAGTGGCTGCCAGTGGTCACAGGGGAGAATGAGATTAAGAAACAGGCACAGCACAGGGGATTTTTACGGTATTCTGTATGATACTACAATGGTGAATCTAGGTCATTACATATTTGTCAAAAATCTTTAAAATATATAACACCAAGAGTATACCTTAATGTAAACTATACATTTGGGGTAATAATGACATGCCAATGTAGGCACATCAACGTTATATAACAAATGTACAACTGTTATGAAATGCTGATAGTGGGAGATGCTACGCATGTGTGGAAGCAGGGGCATATGGGAACTCACTGTACTTTTTGCTCAATTTTGCTATGAACCAAAAACAGCTCTTTTAAAATGTCTTTTCTACTAAATTAAGGAAGAAACAAAATTTAAAAATCAACAAAAACTCACAGGTAGGTAACATCATACTTAATGGTGACAGACTGAATGCTTTCCACCTTAAAATCAAGAACAAGACAAGGAAATCAGCTCTGGTCATTTCTATTGAACTTTGCACTATAGATTCTATTCAGAGCATGCATGTAAAAAAAAATAAAAGGTATCAAGATTTAAAAGGAAGGTATAAAACTATGCCTATTAGAGGGTCGGGCATGGTGGCTGACGCCTGTAATCCCAGCACTTAAGGAGGCTGAGGCAGACAGATCACCAGAGGTCAGGAGTTCGGGACCAGTCTGGCCAACATGGCGAAACCCCATCTCTATTAAAATCACAAAAATTAGCTAGTTATGGTGGCGGGTACCTATAATCCCAGCTACTCGGGAGGCTGAGGCATGAGAAGTGCTTGAGCCCAGGAGGCTTGCGGTTCAGGTTGCGGTGAACTGAGATTGCACCACGGCACTCTAACCTAGGGAACTGAGCAAGACTATCAGGAAAAAAAAAAGGGGGAGAGGGGGAGAGGGAGGGGGACAGGGGAGAAGGTAACAAAAAACTATTGGAATAAAATGAGTTCAGGAAGACTGAAGGATACAAGAACAATAAACAAAACTCAATTGTATTCTATACATTTGCAATGAATAATCTCAAAACCAAATTAAGAATTTCATTATAACAGAAATAGAAGGAAATAAGCTTAAAAAAATAGGTATAAAACACACTGAAAATTGTAAAATACTATTGAAAGAAATTAAAGATCCAAATCAATGGAAAACTACCACATGTTCATGAATTAGAAGACTTTTATTAGAGACAGGGTGTCACTCTATTGTCCTGGCTGGAGTGCACTGGTGCAATTATAGCCCACTGCAGCCTCAAACTCCTGAGCTCAAGTGATCCTCCTGCCTCAGTATCCTGATTAGCTGACACTACAGGCCCACGTCACCACACTTGGCTAATTTTTAAATGTTTTGTAGAGATGGGGTCTGGTTACGTTGCCCAGGCTGGTCTCAAATTCTAGGCCTCAAGTAATCCTCCCACCTTAGCCTCCCAAAGTGCTGGAATTACAGGCATGAGTCATCGTGCCTGGCCAGTGATAAAACATTAAATATCCTTATTGAGATACAATTTACATATCATACAATTTACCCATTTAAAGCATACAATTCAGTCAGTCACCAGGCCACGCTTCAAGACTTATATCTTTTTGTTGTTGTTTTTTTTATTTTTTTGAGACAGAGTTTCCCTCTTGTTACCCAGGCTGGAGTGCAATGGCGCAATTTCGGCTCACCACAACCTCTGCCTCCTGGGTTCAGACAATTCTCCTGCCTCAGCCTCCTGAGTAGCTGGGATTACAGTCACGCACCACCATGCCCAGCTAATTTTTTGTATTTTTAGTAGAGACGGGGTTTCACCATGTTGACCAGGATGGTCTTGATCTCTTGACCTTGTGATCCACCCACCTCGGCCTCCCAAAGTGCTGGGATTATAGGTGTGAGCCACCGCACCCAGCCCAAGACTTATCATTCTTATGATGCCAGTGTTACAGAATCTTTAGGGTGTTACCTTTCTGGCCAGAAACATCTGTGACCAGTGGCATCTGTGCCAGAGTTTTGCTCGGACCTGCTGGGCTCATTCCACCCATTTGTCCTGGCTGGCTATGCTTGGCTCATGCTACTGGCCTGTATCCCATGCTGGCCAAGGGAGACTGCATGAAGCAGCAAGAAGTATGTAAGCAAGCATGGAGTCTGGCCACTGCGCAATCAAATATGCTAGAGGCGGCAGTAGGGTATGCAGCTCCAGGTGCCAGCATAGGTGCTGGCTCTCTGTGAAGCTGCAGCTGGACCAGGAGCACCACAAGCAGTATCCACAGCTGGCACCCGGGAACATGGTGACACGCAGAACTGTTTGGAGACAACAGGAACCACAGTGCCCCAAAGAGGGAGTCACAGCCCTGGCTCAGGGAGCTCCCAGGTCTGGGCTCCTCAAAGGGCTACAGCTCTTCTTTCCTTCTCTTCACCTGCAACAAGGTTAGCAAGGGGCATGTCTCAACCCTGTTTGTGTTACAGCTCTTTCAGCCTCATTTGGCAGGTCGCAAGTTCTTGTCCTGCAACCAAGAAGAATGAGGTACACAGACAAGTGGAGAGTGAGCAAGATAAAGAGAGGCTTTATTAAGCAATAGAAAAGCTCAAAGGAAACCAGAAGGGGGCAGCTCCTTTCCACGGTCAGGGTATTCCAATAAGTGTTCAGCTCCTAGCAGAGAAGGTTCCTCTCTGCTAGGCAAGTCACTACAACAAGTGTTCAGCTATTAGCAGAGAGGGTAGCTCCTCTCAGCAGCGGGTCATCCCATCGTCTGTATAGCTTGCAGGAGAGAGGAAGCCTGAGAGTGGATGGCTCCTCTTTGCAGGCATGTCATCCCATCATCTCCCCATCATCTCTCCATCTCTGCAGCTCTCCGTAATGAGCAGGTCCTAGAATGGGTGGTACCTCTCTGCAAGAAGGTTATACCATTGTCTCTGCAGCTCTCAACAAAGAGGAGGCCCTAGAGTGGGTTGCTCCTCCTGCAGCTGGTCTTCTTAACATCTGCTCAGTTCTGGCTGAGCCTGGGGCTTTTATGGGCCTCAGTGGAGAGGATGTGCGCACCAATTGGTCCATGGGCGGGCCCAGAAAAGGCACCACAAGTTCCCACTCTGATCCATGAGACTGGCAGCCCAACCCCCAGCCTTCACTTTCCCTGGCCTGAAGGTGGGGCCTCAGCAGAGACCCACAACTTTCCACTCAGGAACCTGCCTGCGTCCTGCTGTCATTCATGGTGCCCAGGCTGTAGATGTGAGGGTGTGCCTACAGGCCAGAGCTGAGCTGCCCTCAGCCCTGCCTTGGCTTCCCTGTGTGTGTTAGTGCCCAAAGTCTGGAGGGGAGCCAAGGCAGCAGGAGGCTGGCATATTAGCAGTGCCCAGAGCATGTGCACACCCCAAAAGGCTGCAAAAGCACCCAGGCTCAGCCCCAACTTTGCTCCGAGATCAGAGCAGGTGCCAAGAGCACCGGGCAGCAAGAGCAGGCACTTCCGAGCCTGCAAGGGCATGGGGGACCTTCCCAGGCTCCAAGAGTGCAGAAGTGCCTGGGTCTGCAGCCATGGTTTGGGTGGCTGCAGCTGCACCCAGTGGGGCACAGCTCCTGCCTGCTCTGTAAAGCAGGAGGCCCAGGTCTACAGCCACAGTTTGGGCAGCTATAGCTGTGCCCAGGAGGGCAGAACTCCAGCCTTCTCCATAAAGCAGGAGGACCAGATCCACCGCCATGGTTTGGGTGGTTGCAGCTGCACACGGAGTTCCTGCCTGCACCATGGAGCAGAAGGTCCAGGTCTGTAGCCGCAGTTTGGGCAACTGCAGCTGCATCCAGGAGGGTGGGTCTCCTGCCTGGTCCATGGATTGAGAAACCTGGGACTGCAGCCACAGTTTAGGCAGCAGCAGTTGTGCCTGGGAGGGTGGGGCTCCCACCTGTCCAAGAGCACAGGGATGCCCAGGTCTACAGCCATGGCTTGGGCAGCTGCAGCAGGACTCAGGGAGGCCCCACCCCAACTTGGAAGGGGTGAGGCTCCTGCTTGTCCCCGGCTCCCACTGATTCCATAGATGATGCAATCCCGGCCATGTCTCCCTGCTACAGTCATTGTGACGGCAGCAGCCTCCCCAGATGGCGTATACTCAGGCATGGCACTGAGTAGCCATGCCTGGCTAATTTTTGTATTTTTAGTAGAGACGGGGTTTCACCATGTTGGCCAGGCTGGTCTTGAACTCCTGACCTCTTGATCCGCCCACCTCTGCCTCCCAAAGTGCTGGGATTACAGGTATGAGCTAATGCACCCAGCCGAGCCTACTTTCAGGTGCTTAGCTGCATCTGTACATCTTTTTTGGTGATGTATCTGTTCACGTAGGTTTCTTTATATTTTCACAGCAATGTATGAGTGATCCAGTTTCTCCACATCCTTGCCAACACTGGTGTTAATACTATTTTTAAATTTTAACCATTTGATATTTATGGTATCTCATTGTGGTTTTAATTTGCATTCACTTAATGGGTAATAAATTCTTTTTCAATAGAAACAGGATATTGCTGTTGCCCAGGCTGGAGTGCAATGGTGTAATTATATCTCACTGCAGTCTCAAACTCCTGGGCTCAAGTGATCCTCCTACCTCAGCCTCTTGAGTAGCTAAGACTACAGGCACATGCCACCATGTCCAGCTAATTTTTTAATGTTCTATAGAGACGGGGTCTGACTCTGTTGCCTAGGGCCTCAGACTCGGCCTCAAGTGGTCCTCCCACTGTGGCCTCCCAAAATATTTAGATCACAGGCATCAGCCATTGTACCTGGATGATATATAAAACACTGAACACCTTTATTAAAATATAATGTATATGCCATACAATTCACCCATTTAAAGTATAAATCTGGTGGTTTTTAGTAAATTTAATATTTACACATAAGTGCAACCATCACCATAGTCAATTTTAAAACATTTTTATCACCTAAAAAATATAAAACAGTACAACCACTCTGGAAAACAGTTTAGGAGTTTCTTTTATAAAAATGAACATGCAGGAGCAGAAAACATAAGTATTGGGTACTGGGCTTAATACCTAGATAATGAAATAATCTGTAAAACAAATCCCAGTGATGCTACTTTACCTATGTAACAAACCTTCACAGGTACCCCTGAACCTAAAATAAAAGTTAAAATAAATAAATATGAATAAATAAAAGCACTAATTGAGTCAAATAGAGTTTAAAAAAAAATACAAGCCAGGTGCAGTGATTCATGTCTGTAATTCAAGGGCCTCCAGAGGAAAAGGAAGGAGGATTACCTGAGGTCAGGAGTTCATAACCAGCCTAGCCAACATAGTGAGACTCTGTCTCTACCAAAAATAAAATGAAACGTAAATGTAATTTAAATTAATTACTTTAATAAAAATAAATGTGTAGCCATCATATGAACTGCAAAATGCACTCCTGGCATTTATTCCAAAGAAATGAAAACATAAATTCATATAAAAACTTGTATATAAATGTTCACCACCAGCTTTAATTGTAACCACCAAAAGTTAGGAAGCAGCCCAGATTTGCTTTAACAAGTAAACGGTTAAACAAACTGTGGTACAGGTTGAGTATCCCTTACCAAAAATGCATGGGACCAGAAGTGTTTCAAATTTGGGAATTCTTCACATTCTAGCATATTTGCACTATACTGGGTTTATTCACATTAGAGATTCAGCATCCCTAATCTGAAAATCCCAACTGCTTTAACAGCTTCTCCTTTGACTGACACGTCAGCACTCAAAAGTTTCCAATTTTGGAATATTTCAGATTTCTGATTTTGGGGTTAAGGATATTCAATCTGTACATCCATACCATGAAATATTACCCTGCAATTAAAAGGACTGTTGATACATACAACAACCTGAATGAATCTCTACAGAATTATGCCACGTGGAAACACTCCAACCCCAAAAGATGTTTTACTATACTTCATTTATTTAACATATCAGAAATACAAAATTTTCAAAATGGAAGACAGATTAGTGGTTGCCAGATGTTAAGCAGAGGCAGGGGCAGGAAGTGGGTGCAATTATAAAACGCCAAGATGAGGAATCCTGTGGTGATGGAACTATTCTATATCTCAACTGTGGTGGCAGATACATGAATCAACCCAGGTTTAAAAAAAAGTATAGAAATTCAACATACACAAACACACAAGTACAAGTAAAACTGAAGAAATCTTAATTAGATTAATAGATTTTATCAATGTCAATATCCTGGTTGTGATACTGTATTCTTGTTTTATAAAATTACCATTGGGGGAAATTGCCAAAGTACCTAAGAGCTCTCTCTATATTAGTTGTTACAACTGCATGTGAATTTATAATTACAAGTAGAAATTTAAGTTTAAAAAAATTCTCAGTAAACTAGGAATAGAGGGGAACTTCCTCAACTTGACAAAGAGCATTCACAAGAAACCTATACAGCAAACATATATCTTTGTGAAAGACCGAATATTTTCCCACTAAAATTGGTAACACTAAGAGAATGCCTGCTATCATTATTCTTCTTCAATGTAATATTGGAAAATACAGAAAATCCTAGCTAACATAATGAAGCAAGAAAAGAAACTAAAAGGCATAGAGATGAAAAGGAAAAAATAAAACTATCCCTATTTGCAGGTGACCTAATTGTCTAAGTAGAAAATCTCAAAGAAACTATAAGGGGGGAAAAATACTATTTAGAACTAACAAGTAAGTTCAGCAAGTTCACAGGATACAAGGTCAACATAAAAAGTAAACCGGACTGGGTATGGTGGCTCAAGCCTGTAATCTCAGCACTTTGGGAGACCAAGGCGGGCAGATAACCCAAGGTCAGGAGTTCAAGACCAGCCTGGCCACATGGTGAAACCCCGAATATACTAAAAATGCAAAAATTAGCTGGGTGTGGTGGCAGGCGCCCATAATACCAGCTACTCAGGACTCTGAGGCACAAGAATCACTTGAACCCAGAAGATGGAGATTGTAGTGAACTGAGATTGCACCACTGCACTCCAGCCTGGGCAACAAGAGCATATAACTCTGTCTCAAGAAACAAGAAGTCACCTGAATTTCTCTACACTTGCAATAAATAAATGGAATCTGAAACTTTAAAACAAAAGAACTTAAAACAGCACCCACAAACCTGAACTACTTAGGTAAAAATTTCACAAAGTATGTGCAAGATTAGTATGCAAATAACTACAAACATTAGGCCAAGTGAGTTCCTATTGACTTCTTTTCTTCCTGAGTATGGCTTAAACATTCCTATTCTTTACATGTGTTGGGTTGATAATGATCCCATTTCATAGTTGTTTCTTGGAGAAAGGATTTGATGAGCAAGTTTTTCTGTATACTTTTTAATGTTTTCTATTTTCTACTAGTTCTATTGGTCTATTAGTCAACCATCAAATTCACTGACACTTCTACTGCTATCTTGTATGTCTTGTTAAGTACAATGATTTGTTATTCTGAACTTAATAATTTATTCGGAAATTATATTTTTCAGTTCTAGAATTTCAAAATGGTTTTTTACAGTTTCTACTTCTGCACTGAAATAATAAACCTATTTGCCTTTTTGTACTCAAGTATGACTATAATAACTGCTTTAATAATCTTGTTGCTAATTTCAACAGGTGAGTCAGTCTCGAATTGATCCCTTTTCCCTTTGAGCATGGGTCACATTTCCTTTCTTCATCTATCTAGTATTTCGGACTGGACACTGTAAAAAATACAGGGAAGACACTGCATTCTGTTAGATTCCTCAAAAGAGTTGACACTTTTGTTAAAACAGATAGTTGGCCGAGCACAGTGGCTCAAGCCTGTAATCCCAGCACTTTGGAAGGCTGAGGTGAGCGGATTGCCTGAGGTCAACAGTACAAGTCCAGCCTGGCCAGCATGGTAAAACTCCATCACTACTAAAAATACAAAACTTAGCCGGGCACGGTGGTGAGTGCCTGTAATCCCAGTTACTAGGAGGATGAGGCAGGAGAATCGCTTGAACCTGGGAAGCAGAGGTTGCAGTGAGTTGAGATCACACGTTGCACACCAGCCTAGGTGACAGTCTTACTCTGCCACAAAAAAAACAGCACAGATAGTTAACTTACTTGAAATGAAACTCCAAACCCTGTCCACCCTGTAGTAGCAAACAACTCAAAGCTTGTATTCTGTTCTTTTAGTCCTAACCAGCCTAGCTGGAATCTGCGTTGCACTTAGGCAGCTGAACCAGAGCTACGGGCAGAGTTTTTGTGCAATCTGGTGTTCCCACTCTGTGACTCTTTTCTAGGTGGGATCTCTCTACTCACATTATAGCTGCTATGGTCTCCCTAAATCTTTTTCCTTGATTTCACATCCAATAATACTGTAGATTTTTATTCAAGTCTTAACTGCTACAGACAGAACTAAGTAGATCCTTGGCTGACGCAAAAAGGATTAACAATAGAGAATTCAGCCATTGGAATTTCCTTCTTCCATGTGTTTACTCCCCTCCAGTTTATCTACTTTTTGTTGATATCTAGCCTTCAGTATGCTGCCCAGAATTTAATTGGTGTTTGTAAGTGACATCTGTTTATCCAGTTGGAGATACCACTACTGAAGGAGTTCCTCAACTAGTGAACGCAAGATTCCAACAATCTAACTTCATTCTAAAGACAAAAAGAACTTTAAACAAATACTGAACTATAATTACATTTCTTTCATGTGATGGTATGGATAACAATTCTGAAACTATGGGTACAATGAGGACTAGACAAATGAATACAAATAAATTAGAGATAGGCCAGGCGTGGTGGCTCACGCCTGTAATCCCAGCACTTTGGGAGGTTGAGGTGCGTGGATCACCTGAGGTCAGGGGTTCCAGACCAGCCTGGCAAACATGGCGAAACCTTGTCTCTACTAAAAATACAAAGATTAGCTGGGCATGGTGGCACGCACCTGCAGTCCCAGCTACTTAGGACGCTGAGGCAAGAGAACTGCTTGAACCCAAGAGGCAGAGGATGCAGTGAGCTGAGATGGTACCACTGCACTCCAGCCTGGGCGACAGAGTGAGGCTCCATCTCAAGAAAATAAAAATAAATTGGGAGGCCGAGGCAGGTGGATCACAAGGTCAAGAGATCGAGACCATCCTGCTCAACATGGTGAAACCCCGTCTCTACTAAAAATTACAAAAAATTAGCTGGGCATGGTGGCGTGTGCCTGTAATCCCAGCTACTCAGGAGGCTGAGGCAGGAGAATTGCCTGAACCCAGGGGGCAGAGGTTGCGGTGAGCCGAGATCACGCCATTGCACTCCAGCCTGGGTAACAAGAGCGAAACTCCATCTTAAAAAAAAATAAAAATAAAAATAAATAAATATAAAAATAAATTAAAGTTTTGGGGATAATAGGAACCAGGTTTCCTTCTGTTAAGGAAAGAAGTTAAAAATATGAAAAGTGGAAGTCTAGAATGAATACTGTGGAATTGAATTAAAATTAAAAGTATCAGCATCAACTCATGAAAATGTAAAACATTACTGGCTTTCTCTGTTGAAAGACCCTGGAAACAAAGACATCTTGGTGGCAATGAGCACATCACACACCCTAATCTTGATTTCTAAATACTGTATCACACTAAAAAAAATCAAAACTCCTGCAAAAAATAACTGATTTAGGGCTGGGGAACAGAGAATGGAAAGTAAGCCTTGAAGACTTTGAGGGGACAAAAAGACAGAATGTGTTGAAGAAATGATGAGGACTTGTAAAAAGGTCAGCAGGAACCATCCAGATGGTGCTCCTACTAGCCAGAACTGATACAATTTGAGCATCAAAATAAATAATAACAAAGAATATTCAAGAAAAAAAATTATAAGTATATACTAATACAAATAAATGAATAGGTTAGAACATGAACCCCTCCCTTACAATAATATATCAACTAAAAAACACAGAAGGAATGACAGATTACAATATCACCATTTTGAACCTAACAAAGTACTAAATCATTCAGCTAAGAATCATGTGTGTATGCTGTGATAAACAGAATTTCTAAGAATGGCCCACAAGATTCCACATCGCTAATCCTCAGAACCTATCAATGTGATGACATATCACTCCCATAACTGTGTTATGTAATATGGCACAGTTGATTTTAAAACCAAGAGATAATCAGGAGGAGATGAGTGGGAGGGGGATCTAATCTAATCACACAAATCCTTAAAAACAGAAAAATTTCTTCAGCTGGTAACAAATGGCAACAGAATTAGCAAATAAAAAGTTAAGTTAGAGAGCTTCAACTTAAGAGAGAGGCTTGAAGTCCTGTTGCCAGTTTTGAAGATGGAGGGCATCATGTAAGAAGAAATGAGGACACCTGAAAAGGGCTGAGAAAGAGGGCCCTGGCCAATAGCGAGTGAGAAAGAAGGATCTCCAATCTACCCTCATAAGGAACTGAATTCTGCCAACAACCTGAATGAGCTTAGGGTGGATTTTTCTACAGTCTCCAGAAAGAAACCTAGTCTTGCTACCATCTTGATGTTGATCTTGTGATACCCTGAGAAGGGTCCAGCAAGGCCCACCAATCTCAGAACCTATAGAACTGTAAAATAACAAATCTGAGTTGTTTTAAGCTGTTAACTTGGTGGTCATTTGCAAAAAAGAAAACCTGGAGTTAAGTTTTGATAATAAAAAGAATACCTTAGTTATCTCAAAGTGCCCCCATTAAATTAGTTATTAGTTACAATGGAATAAATCTTAAATTTATACTGGGATTATCTACCAACACAACCATAACCAAACAATCTAAGTAAACATCACCAGTAAAGGGACAAATCACAACACATGCCATGTAAGAAGACACACGGAGAAGAACAGAACACCACTTTATGTAGTATTCTTGCCAAAAATGTATAACCTGAATCTAATCATAACTAAACAGATGATCCCACCAAAGGCCATTTGACAAATTGATAAAGTAATACACCTGTACATTTTTTTTTAAATGTCATGGTCCCAAAAGGCAGACAAACTGCTTCAGATTTTTTTTTTTTTTTTTTGAGACAGAGTCTCGCTCTGTCACCCATGCTGGAGTGCAGTGGCACGATCTCAGCTCATTGCAACCTCCGCCTCCTGGGATCAAGCGATTCTCCTGCCTCAACCTCCTGAGTAGCTGGGATCACAGGCTTGTGCCACCACGCCTGGCTAATTTTTGTATTTTAAGTAAAGACAGGGCTTCACCATGTTGGTCAGGCTTGTCTCGAACTCCTGACCTCAAGTTATTGGCTAGCGTCGGCCTCGCAAAGTTCTGGGATTACAGGCGTGAAGCACCATGCCTGGTCAAATTTTTAAAAGACCAAAGAAACGTGACTCTGAAATCTTGAACTGGATCCTGAACTTAAGGGGAGAAAACTTATCTATGAACATTATTGGAATAATTGATGAAATAGGGACTGTGGCTTAAATAACTTTATTTAGTTTACCTACCTATTTAGCTTTCCCAATCTTATTCATTACTTCCTGTATTTTGGTGTTGCCATTTCAAAGTATTTTCCTTCTCATTTCAGAAAACCTGTAATTTCCTCTAGTGTAGTTATTGACTCTAGCGTAGGTCTGTTGACATCAAGTTCTCACACTGTGTTTGCCCAGATATGGCTTTATTCCACCCTTCATTTATGAAGGATGTTTTCACTGGGTATATGGTTCTATGTTGGCAATTACAACCACATACTGCACAAACATTTGACTCAATGACTGACCACATATACACTGGTGGTCCCATAAGATTATAATACAGTATTTTTACTGTACCTTTTCTATGTTTCCATGTGTTTAGATGCACAAACACTTACCACTGTGTTCCAATTACCTATAGTATTCAGTACAACAACATGCTGCACAAGTTTGTAGCCTAAGAGCAACAGGGTATAACATATAGCCTAGGTGTGGAGTAGACTATGTAAGTACCTTCCATAATGTTTGCACAACAAAATCACCCAAGAATTAATTTCTCAAAAATATCCCCACAGTTAAGTGATGCAAGCCGGTCCTTTTCTTTGACATTTTAAAGAAATCATTTCATTGTCATCTGCCTTCTATCATTTCTCTTGTTAAGTGAGTTTCAAATGTTACAGTTATTCCTTTGAAAATAATATATGTTTTCCTCTTGTCTCCTTAAGAGATTTTTCTCTTGGTTTCTGTTCTTTAGGACTTTGGTTATGATATGCCTAGCTATAGTTTTCTTTATATGTATCCTGCTCAGGGTTCACAAACTTCTTGAATCTGTAGCCTGATGCCTTTCATCACTTTTTAAAAAATGCTCAGCCAATATCTCTTCCAATTGAACTTTTAACCAATTCTCTTTCTTCCTTCTAAAACTCTAACTACACATATGGTTGAACTTTTCACTATGATCTACCTCTCTTATACCTTTCTTGCACATACTGTGTATGTCTGTGTATGCTACGTATTTTAGTTACCCTTGAAAACCTGAAAATGCTGTCACATGATACAAAATGAATTTAATTTCAGCTACTCAGGAGGCTGAGGCAGGAGAATCATTTGAGGCCAGGAAGCTCAAGACCAGTCTGGACAACACAGCAAGACCATGTCTCTAAAAAAAATGTTTATCAAAATTAACCAGGCATGGTGGCACACACCTATAATCCCAGTTACTAGAAAGGGTGAGGTAAGAAGATTGCTTGAGCCCAAGGAGTTTGAGGCTGCAGTGAGTTATGAACACACTACTATACTCCAGTCTGGGTGACAGACCAAGACCTTGTCTCTAAAAACAAAAAAAAAAATCTTTTTAAAGAGATACAGAGACAGGGAGGTAGAGAGGAGGTGTTAAGTGGTTTTATTTTTAAAAATATATACACCAAATCTACTCAGAAATACTATCAAACAACATAAAAATTTAACTCTTAGGCTGGGTGCAGTGGCTCATGCCTGTTATCCTACCACTTTGGGAGGCCACGGAGGGCAGATCACTTGAGTTCCAGACCAGCCTACCTAACACGGTGAAACCCAGTCTCTACTAAAATTACAAAAATTAGCCAAACGTGGTGGCAGGCACCTGCGATCCCAGCTACTCAGAAGGCTGAGGCAAGAGAATAGCTTGAGCCCAAGAGGCAGAGGTTGCAGTGAACCAAGATCACACCATTGCACTCCAGCGTGGGTAACAGAGCAAGACTCCATCTCAAGAATAAAAATAAAAACTTAACTCCTGGCCGGGAGTGGTGGTTCACACCTGTAATCCCAGCACTTTGGGAGGCCGAGGTGGGTCAATCACAAGGTCAAGAGATCGAGACCATCCCGGTCAACATGGTGAAACCCCGTCTCTACTAAAAATACAAAAAATTAGCTGGGCGTGGTGGCGCGTGCCTGTAATCCAAGCTACTCAGGAGGCTGAGGCAGGAGAATTGCCTGAACCCAGAA
Organism: Callithrix jacchus; assembly: GCF_049354715.1. Lineage (NCBI taxonomy): Eukaryota > Metazoa > Chordata > Mammalia > Primates > Cebidae > Callithrix > Callithrix jacchus. The sequence continues at coordinate 75,380,559 of NC_133524.1, forward strand.
GGCGGAGGTTGCGGTGAGCCGAAATTGTGCCATTGCACTCCAGCCTGGGTAACAAGAGCGAAACTCGGTGTCAAAAAAAAAAAAAATTTAACTCCTAATACATGAGTAATTGCTAGGATAAAACATTCCTGGCCGGGCGCGGTAGCTCGAGCCTGTAATCCCAGCACTTTGGGAGGCAGAGGCGGGTGGATAATGAGGTCAAGAGACCAAGACCATCCTGGTCAACATGTTGAAACCCCGTCTCTACTAAAAATATAAAAAATTAGCTGGGCATGGTGGTGCATGCCTGTAATCCCAGTTACTCAGGAGGCTGAGGCAGGAGAATTGCCTGAACCCAGGAGGCGGAGGTTGTGGTGAGCCGAGATCACGCCATTGCACTTCAGCCTGGGTAACAAGAGCGAAACTCCGTCTCAAAAAAAAAAAAAAATTCCTATACACTCCTGCCTCTTCTAATACTATTTTTTCACAGTCAACATTCACTAGCCATTCTATAAGACATTTCCATTACACATAAAACCGTAAGTGCTTCCTTTTCTAAGCTTTCTATAGTCATACTTACCAAAATTAAAATCTCCTGTGTCAGATATAGCTAAGATACATAATAGGGGCTTCTATACAGCTTGCTAATCTGTCATTTGCCACAAACTGAAATCTTTTAAAAGCTGCTCCCTGAAAAAATAAATGATTACCTCCATAAGTGTAAAACAAAAATGGAAAAAAGACTAGAAGGTATAGCACATTCTTTTGCAATTTACCTGTGTTTTGATTCATTGCAAGTCGTGGAGGAGAACTTGTTTCTTCAGATTCTTCTGATGAGTGTGCAAGAAAGTCATGAAGCTTCTGCACCAATGTATTCAACTTGCTTTCACTATTAAAACAAAATTTAAAGAATTCCCTTATTAGCCTTTCATGTTTTAAATTAATTGTAAAGCTCTAGCAATGTAAAGCTCTAGCAAACTGAAAATATAGCCATATTGTAAGTCGTATGAGCATATGCACAAAGTAAAAACTAAGGGAAATGTTACGGTTGTGGGTGTAAAATGAAAAAAATTAAAACAATAAAGTTTAGGCCGGATATGGTGGCTCATAGTAGGGCATAGTGGCTCATGCCTGCGCTCTCCGCTACTCAGGAAAACTGAGGTGGAAGGATGGCTTCAGCCTCGGAGTCAGAGGTTGCAGTGAGCCGAGATCATGCCACTGTACTCTAGCAAAGGCAACAGAGCCAGACCCTGCCTCAAAAAAAAAAAAAGAATTCTATTTCACTGAGGATATAAAAATATGAGTAACACAATCTACCTGTACAATTACCTAGAATCATTTAAGGAAACTGATGATATTACTTACTAAACACTTCTAAAATACTGAGGTCTTTCAATGTATACTTACTAAACACTGAAGTATTTCAATGTACTGTATATCATGTGTTTAAACAGAAGTTAAACTTTGTGTTACTTAAAATGTATCAAAAAATACTAGCCTTAACTTAATTCTTAAGAAACAATAAACCTACCTATCACAAAAGAATTTTAAAAGAAATCAAAAAAAAATTGGGGGGAGAAATGTTAAACAGCAAAAAGGTATTCATATTTAAATTATATCTATTCTTATTTCAGAAAAAATAGCTGACCCTTTTACTTATCTTGTCATATTATCATTAGGCACCTAAGTTATTATTTCCTCCTACTTGTATATAGCTTATATTTGGGAAATCCTTAGAAATCAAAACATATATGAAGATTACCACTTCAAGAAAGATTTATACTTCCCAACACCTAGAAAAGAGGAGGCCAAGATTTTTCCTATCATTTAAAAAAAATTTCAGTAATTTATCAAATATATTTACTGAGCACTTACTCTCTGAAAGGCCTAAGCAGTGTTTTAGTTTATTATTCTATCCTCTGATTGGCACGGAAGAACTGTATTATTGACTGGCATAAAGATGAATACAACATAGAGCAGAACTTGCAAGACCTCAGTCTCCCAGGGAAATATTTCATTAACTAAGTTTTACAGCATAAACTGTTAAGTTATATAATGTATCTACAATTCAATAGGGTTTTAAGGAGTTAAAAGTTTAAATAAGGAAAGTGTAAGTTTACCCCATTTTTTTTCTAAGAGTTAGTCTCTTGCTCTGTCACAAGCTTGAGCACAGTGGCGTCATCTTGGCTCACTGAAACTTCAAACTCTTGGGCTCAAGCAATCCTCCTGCCTCAGCATCCTGAGTAGCTGTGGCACACATCTATACTCTTAGTTGGGGCAGTGTGGCACTCATCTATACTCTTAGCTAATTTTTTTAGTTTTTTGTAGAGATGGGATCTAGTTATGTTGCCCAGGCTGGTCTGAAACTCCTCGCCTCAAGAAATCCTCCCACTACAGCCTCCCAAAGCACTGGGATGACAGGTGTGAACCACCATGCCCACCCCCATTTTTAATAAAAGTCAAAACTTTTGTATGTCAAAGGGCATCATCAAGAAAGTCAACCCACACAATGAGAGAAAAACATTTTCAAATCATCTATCTCATGAGGGTCTGTTAACCAGAATACATAAAGAATTCCTACAACTAAATAACAAAAAGACAATCCAATCTTAAAATGGGTAAAAGACTGAGATAGACATTTCTCCAAAAAATATATACAACTGTCCAATAAACACATGAAAAAATGCTCACGGTCATTAGTCATATTAGGGAAATGCAAATCAAAACCACAAGAAACCAATTTATACTCAGTAGGATGGATACAATAAATTTAAAAACAAATGCAAGTTGACAAGGATACACAGATATTAGAACACACATTCATTGCTGGTAGGAATGTAAAATGGTATAGACACAGTGAAAAACAGTTTGGGAGTTAGTCAAAAATTTAAACATACAGTTATCCAATGATCTAATGATTCTACTTCTACTTCTAGCTATATACATAAGAAAAATGAAAACATTTACTGAGCACTTAGTAAGTGTCCCTTTGCACAATTTTCCTGTATTTAGTTAAGAATAACTCAATACATTTAGGGAAGGAAAAAGAAATAAGATATAACAGACATTGTAACTAGAGATCTTGTGTGGATATTTGGTTGCTTTCTTTTGGTGGAGAGGGTTGTTTTACAAAATTTTGTGGGTTTTTTTTTTTTTTTTTGAGATGGAGTTTTGCGCTTGTTACCCAGACTGGAGTGCAATGGCGCGATCTCGGCTCACCGCAACCTCCACCTCCTGGGTTCAGGCAATTCTCCTGCCTCAGCCTCCTGAGTAGCTGGGATTACAGGCATGCGCCACCATGCCCACCTAATTTTTTGTATTTTTAGTAGAGACGGGGTTTCACCATGTTGACCAGGATGGTCTCCATCTCCTGACCTCATGATCCACCCACCTCTGCCTCCCAAAGTGCTGGGATTACAGGCTTGAGCCACCGCGCCCGGCTGTTTTAAAAAATTTTGAAGCAAACTTTGCCTCTAGAATAAAGGTACCAAGAGAGTATGGTTTCCATTTTTGGCCAATAACCATTCTTTCAGATAAGAATCAGATGTACAAAAAAAAAAAATCTATCATCAGGTGATTCTGTATCCCTAAATGTGTTCAGACAAAAAATGAGACCTGGGGAAACGATGCTACGTATCAACTCACAGCACCCAAAATTCCTGAGAAGAAACTTCAAAAACAGGAATAAATAATGTCATACTATATCTTATCTCTTCAAAGGATCACCATAGAAAAGTTCTCTTGAAACGAAAGGAGGATAGCAAATCTGAATTATCACTGTCCCACTCATTCCCAAATCACAGCAATCCAATTGCAAAGTCAACTATTGCATAAATTCATACTGTGGGTGACCGAGGTTAAGAATATGGATAATATCAGTTCAGTCCATCAACAGTACCACCATAGTACAAAAATAAAATCAAGAGAGAATGATCAGCAGACCGGGCACAGTGGCTCACACCTGTAACCACAGCATGTTGGGAGCCAAGACGGGCAGATCTCTTAACATCAGGAGTTCCAGACCAGCCTGACCAATATGGTAAAAACCCATCTGCATTAGAAACACAAAATTAGCGAGGCCTAGTGGTACACGTCTGTAATCCCAGCTACTTGGGAAGCTGAGGCAGGAGAATCGCTTGAGCCCAGGAGGCAGAAGCTGCAGTGAGCCGAGACCACGCAACTACACTCTCCAGCCTCGGTGACAGAGTAAAACTACTCTGTCAGAAATAAACAAACAAACAAACACTGTATAGAAGTCCAACAGTAGAAAAAAAACCACTTAACTAAACAATGTTGCCTATTCATTTGGGAAAACAAATCTTCACTTTTTTTTCCTCCTTTGGAGAGACAGAGTCTCACTATGTTAACCAAGGTGGTCTTCAATTTCTGGCCTCAAACAATCCTACTGCTTCAGCCTCCCAAAGTGCTGGGATTACAGAAGTGAGCTACTGTGCCCAGCCCAAAAAAATCTTTACATCTTCAGGAGGGGTATGACTTTTTGACATAACCAATTGTCACTTAGAGTCAAATACAGTGAACAGTACAAAATTATCAAGTTGGATAAAATTAATTTTTTGCCTAAATCTGAAGTACTCCTGAATATTTATTTATGTGCGTAACTTCTAAACTGGTTACAAAAGGAAAATTCCCAAAATACCATCAGGAATGACATCACTGATATGTATATGGACTCCCAGGGTGACTATGTAGAAAGAAAGCATTCATTTGTCTGTTTAAGTTCTGAAATCGATTTTAAAAATCTACCTCATTTCTAGAGTCATATCATAGAAATGATCCTTGGACATGTGTATGTCCTATTTTTGGAAACAACATTTCAAACACACCAAACCAAGTATCTGAAACACAGCATTCATTAATCCTTTTTATAAACTGAAAAACATTTTCTTAAGACAAAAGAGCACACATTTACTTACATTAAACTTTTTATATAAATCCAGACATGGTTGTCACTCTCTTCCTCCCTCTACCAAAACCTGAAGCTGACTCGACCAGCACTATGTTTTAACTAACTACAGTGTCTAGATCACAGTTTTTAAACACATCTTTCCAGAGTGGTTAAAAATCTCCACTAGAAAAAAGTGGGTTCAGCCTTCAGGCTCACAGTCACAAAATTGCAACATGGGCTTGATGCAAATGACAGTCTATAAAAAAAGAAACAAAGAGCAATAGAATCAACATCAACAAAAAAAAAGACCATGCAAAAACTCCATATGAAGGTCACCAACTTCAAAAACCAAAGGTAGATAAATCCAGGAAGACGAGGAAAAACCAGCACAAAGAGGCTGAAAATTCCCAAAAGCAGAACATCTCTCTCCTACAAAGCATTACAACTCCTTGCCAACAAGGAACAAAACAGGATGAAAGAGGAGTTTGACAAACTGTCAGAAGTAGGATGCAGAAGGTGGGTAATAACGATCTCCTCCAAGATAAAGGCGTATGTTCTAACCCAATGCAAGGAAGCTAAGAACCTTGAAAAAAGGTTAGAGGAATGCCTAACTAGAAGAAGCAATTTACAGAAGAACATAAATGACCTGATGGAGAAACTAAATCCAAGATGGCTGATCACTAGCAGCTCAGGATTGTAGCTCCCAGTGAAAGCGCAGATAAAGAGAGGACGCCACACTTTCAGACAAATTTTTGTTGCTCACGGACCAGGAGATTCCCAGGGGAGAAGCCTCACAGGTCGCCAGTGTGACTCTTGTGGCCGACACTGCGGTTTTGCCAGCACCTCAGCACAGCAATTCTTGGTGCAGAGTAAACAAGACTGGGTCCCCTTTTGGCCGACGTTTGGAGCTCTGGAAAGGCAGTCGCCTATTCAACTAATTAAAGGACAGACTCAAGAAGGAAGCCAGGCCAGAGATTCCCAGGCAGAAAACCACCATCAAACTTAATCCGCTGTTTTAGACGGCACAGTGGGTTGCTCAGATTCCAGCACTGGGAATCAACAAATTGGATGTCCACTCAGAAACCTAACTAGAAAGTCGGTAATTACAAAGACAACAGATAAATTTATAACGAAGGGAAGAAAACAGCCTAAAAAGGCTAAGAATACCAAAAATCAGAATGCCTCTCCCTCTACAGGGGATTACAGTTCCTCATTGGCAATGGAACAAGGCCTGATGGAGAACAAGTGTGTCCCATTAACAGAAGTAGGCTTCAGAAGGTGTATGATAAGACACTTCTGGGAGTTAAAAGCACTTGTTCTAACCCAATGCAAAGAAACTAAGAACTTTGAAAAAAGGTTTCACAAAATGCTCATGAGAACAGACAATATAGAGAGTAATATAAGTGAATTAACGTAGTTGAAAAACACAATACGAGAACTTAACGAAATATGCACAAGTTTTAACAGCCAAATTGATCAAGCAGAAGAAAGGATATCAGAGGTCGAAGACCAACTTAATGAAATAAAATGAAAAGACAAGATTAGAGGAAGAGGATAAAAAGGAATGAGCAAAGTCTCCAAGAAATATGGGACTATGGGAACAGACCTAATCTATGTTTGATAGGTGTACCTGAATACGACGAAGAGAATGAATCCAAGCTGGAAAATACTCTTCAGGATATTATTCAGGAACACTTTCTCAGCCTAGCAAGGCAGGACAATATTCAACTCCAGGTAATACAGAGAACACCACAAAGATATTCCTCAAGAAGAGCAACCCCAAGGCACATAATTGTTGGACTCACCAGGGTTGAAATGAAGGAGAAAATACTAAGGGCAGCCAGAGAGAAAGATCAGGTTACCCACAAAGGGAAGCCTATCAGACTTAGAGCAGATCTCTCAGCAGAAACCCTACAAGCCAGAAGAGAGTGGGAGCCAATATTCAACATCCTTAAAGAATAGAACTTTCAACCAAGAATTTCATTTCCAGCCAAACTAAGCTTCACAAGTAAAGGAAAACTAAAATGTTTTGTGAACAAGCAAGTACTCAGAGATTTCATCACCACCAGTCCTGCTATACAAGAGCTTCTGAAAGAAGCATTTCACATAGAAAGAAACAACCAGTATTAGGCTTTCCAAAAATATACCAAAAAGTACACGGCATCAACATAATGAAGAATTTACATCAACTAACGGGCAAAACAGCCAGCTAACATCAAATGGCAGTAATAAACTCACATATATTATTATTAATCCTAAATTTAAATCTACTAGGAAGAGGACTCAAGATGGCGCTGCGAGAACAACCCAGGATTGAAGCTGATGGTCAATGCGTGGAGAGGGTGAGTCAGGGCCGCATTTCCAGACAGATCTTTGTTGCCCACAGAACGGGAAAATTCCCAGGTATAAAAGAGACATGGGGTTTTGGAGGACTCAAGATGGCGCTGTAAGAAAAACCCAGGATTGGAGCTCGCGTTGAATCCGCAAACGGTGACTCAGAGCTGCATTTCCAGACTGATCTTTGTTGCCCACAGAACGGGGAAACTCCCAAGTATAAAAAGACACGGGACGCCAGGCAGTAGGTCTGCCTGGCGAAGCCGGCAGCCGGGGCGGCGGCGGCCGGCCCTACCCAGCAATCCCCACAGGGCGCGCTTGTCCGGGTGCCCTGTTGAACCGGCAACCTAAGACTTGAGAGGGCTGGACTTGAGACTGAACGAGACTTGGACAGTAGCCCAGCCCAGGGGATTGCAGCGACAGATCGTTTGGGATACCCAGTGGGAGGAACAAAACCGCGATTTCAAACTATCCCGAGCAGACGGTCCGAGACGCTCTGTGGGGGAGGGGCGTCCACCACTACCAAGGCAACCCGCCCCAACTGAGATACACGCCCACTGCTGATGCATCCAGCCGCTGCCGAGTAAACCCGCCCCAACTGAGATACACGCCCACTGCTGACGCAGCCAGCCGTTGCCAAGGCAACCCGTCCCTACTGAGATACACACCCACTGCTGACGCAGCCTGCCGTTGCTGAGGCAACACGCTACAATGAAGAGACTCCGCCGCAGGGCGTGGCGGAGACCACGGAAGAGACTGCAGGAACAGGGCGAATCACACAACAGCAGAGCGGAGCCTCGGCAGCCAAACAGTGGCTAGTCTGCCTTCAAGCTGGGAAGGACACCTCATCGAACATCCAAAAATAAAGCCCAAACCCCTCAACACAGAGCATTTGAGAAAAAAAAAAAAAAAGGGTTTTGTAATGAGCTCTGTTGCAGCAGAATCAAACATAGCAGCCTAACAGCCCTGAATGAACAACAGAGCGCACAGCTCAGCAATTAAGCCCCTATAAAGTACGAACTGTCTCCTCAAGCAGCTCCCTGACCCCTCTATACACAAAAGACTGACATTAGGCAGGCATCATCCTGGGACAAAGATAGCAGAAAAAGAAACTGGTAGCATCCCTCGCTGTGCCACAGCTGCTAGAGGTGCACCCCAGACAAACAGAGTCTGGAGCGGACCTCAGCAGTAGTACAGCGAAGGGGCTAGACTGGTAGAAGGAAAAACAAGCAACAGAAATACTTCATCATCAACAGTCTGGGTGTCCACTCAGAGACCCAATCGAAAAGTCAGAAACTACGCAGACGACCAGCGGACAAATCCACAAAGATCGGAAGAAACCAGCGCAAAAAGGAGGAAAACACCCGAAACCAGAACACATCGCCTCCTAGAAAGGACCAAAACTCCTCACCAGCAAGGGAACAAAGCTGGACGGAGAATGACTGTGACGAAATGACGGAATTAGACTTCAGAAGATGGATAATGAGAAACTTTTGTGAGCTAAAAGATCATATATTAAATCAATGCAAAGAAACTAAGAACCTTGAAAAAAGATTTGAAAAAAGATTCGAGGAAATGATAACAAGAATGGATAACTTAGAGAGGTATATGAATGAATTAAAGGAGCTGAAAAACACAATACGAGAACTTCGCGAAGCAAACCCAAGTTTCAATAGCCGAATTGACCAAGCAGAAGAAAGAATATCTGAAGTCGAAGACCAACTCAATGAAATTAAACGAGAAACCAAGATCAGAGAAAAAAGCGCAAAACGGAATGAACAAAGTCTCCAAGAAATGTGGGACTATGTGAAAAGACCTAACCTACGTTTGATAGGTGTACCAGAAGGGGACGAAGAGAATGAATCCAAGCTGGAAAATACTCTTCAGGACATCATCCAGGAAAACTTCCCCCACCTAGCAAGGCAGGCCAACACTCAATTACAGAAAATACAGAGAACACCACAAAGATATTCCGCAAGAAGAGCAACCCCAATGCACATAATCGTTAGATTCAACAGGGTTGAAATGAAAAAGAGAATACTAAGGGCAGCCAGAGAGAAAGGTCGGGTCACCCACAAAGGGAAGCGCATCAGACTCACAGCAGATCTTTCGGCACAAACACTACAAGCCATAAGAGAGTGGGGGCCAATATTCAACATTCTTAAAGAAAAGAACTTTCAACCCAGAATTTCATATCCAGCCAAATGGAGCTTCAGAAGTGAAGGAAAAATAAAATCCTTTGCAAACAAGCAAGTACTCAGAGATTTTGTCACCACCAGGCCTGCTTTACAAGAGCTCCTAAAAAAGGGACTACACATAGAAAGGATCAACCATTACCACCCATTCCAAAATCACACTGAATGCTAAAGAGCTTCAACATAATGAAGAATCTACAACAACTAACAGGCAAAACAGCCACTTAGCATCAAAATGGCAGTATCAAATTCACACATAACAATATTAACCCTAAATGTAAATGGACTAAATGCACCAATCAAAAGACAGAGACTGGCAAACTGGATAAAAATCCAAAACCCATCAGTGTGCTGTATCCAGGAAACCCATCTCACATGCAAGGATACACAAAGGCTCAAAATAAAGGGATGGAGGAAGATTTACCAAGCAAATGGAAAGCAAAAAAAAGGAGGAGTTGCAATTTCTCATCTCTGATAAAATACACTTTAAAGCAACAAAGATCAAAAGAGACAAAGAAGGCCATTACATAATGGTAAAAGGATCGATACAACAAGAAGAGCTAACGATCCTAAACATATATGGACCCAATGCAGGAGCACCCAGATACATACGGCAAGTTCTTAATGACTTACAAAAGGACTTAGACTCCGACACAATAATAGTGGGAGACTTTAACACTCCACTGTCAATACTAGACAGATCAACCAGACAGAAAATCAACAAGGATATCCAGGGCTTGAACTCAGACCTGGAACAAGCAAACCTGATAGACATTCACAAAACTCTCCACCCCAAATCCACAGAATACACATTCTTCTCAGCACCACATAACACCTACTCTAAAATTGACCACATAATTGGAAGTAAAGCACTGCTCAACAAATGCAAAACAACTGAAATCATAACAAACACCCTCTCAGACCATAGTGCAATCAAGTTAGAACTCAGAATTCAGAAAGCCACCCAGAACCGCACAGCTTCATGGAAACTGAACAACTGGCTCTTGAATGTTGACTGGGTAAACAACGAAATGAAGGCAAAAATAAAGAAGTTCTTCAAAACCAATGAGAACGAAGACACAACGTGCCAGAACCTCTGGGACACATTTAAAGCAGTCTCTAAAGGAAAGTATATAGCAATAAGTGCCCATATGAGGAGAATGGAGAGATCCAAAATTGACACCCTATCGTCAATATTGAAAGAGCTAGAGGAGCAAGACCAAAAAACGCAAAACCCAGCAGAAGACAAGAAATAACTAAGATGAGAGCTGAGCTGAAGGAGATTCAGACACGAAAAACCCTTCAAAAAATCAATAAATCCGAGAGCTGGTTTTTTGAAAAGATCAACAAAATAGACAGACCACTAGCCAGACTGATTAAAAAGAAAAGAGAGAACAACCAAATAGATGCAATAAAAAATGATAAAGGGGAAATCACCACAGATTCCACAGAAATTGAAACCATCATCAGAGAATATTACAAACAACTCTATGCACATAAACTAGTAAGACAAAAACCACATGATTATCTAAATTGATGCAGAGAAGGCATTTGACAAAATTGAACAGCCCTTTATGCTAAAAACCCTCAATAAACTCGGTATCGATGGAACGTTATCTCAAAGTAATAAAAGCTATTTATGACAAACCAACAGCCAATATCATACTGAATGGGCAAAAACTGGAAGCATTCCCTTTGAAATCCGGCACTAGACAAGGATGTCCTCTCTCACCACTCCTATTCAATATAGTACTGGAAGTTCTAGCCAGAGCAATCAGGCAAGAAAAAGAAGTAAAGGGTATTCAAATAGGAAAGGTGGAAGCCAAATTGTCTCTATTTGCAGACGACATGATAGTATACCTAAAGACTTAAACATAAGACCTGGCACCATAAAAACCCTAGAAGGAAATCTAGGCAAAACCATCCAGGACATAGGAGTAGGCAAGGACTTCATGAACAAAACACCAAAAGCATTGGCAACAAAAGCCAAAATAGACAAATGGGACCTAATCAAACTCCACAGCTTCTGCACGGCAAAAGAAACAGTCACTAGAGTGGATCGGCAACCAACAGAATGGGAAAAAATTTTCGCAGTCTACCCATCTGACAAAGGGCTGATATCCAGAATTTACAAAGAACTCAAACGGATTTACAGGAAAAAAACAAACAAGCCCATTCAAAAGTGGGCAAAGGATATGAACAGATACTTTACGAAGGAAGACATATATGAGGCCGACAATCATATGAAAAAATGCTCATCGTCACTGGTCATCAGAGAGATGCAAATCAAAACCACATTGAGATACCATCTCACGCCAGTTAGAATGGCGATCATTAAAAAATCTGGAGACAACAGATGCTGCAGAGGATGTGGAGAAAAAGGAACACTTTTACACTGTTGGTGGGAGTGTAAATTAGTTCAACCATTGTGGAAGACAGTGTGGCGATTCCTCAAGGCCTTAGAAATAGAAATTCCATTTGACCCAGCAATCCCATTACTGGGTATATATCCAAAAGACTATAAATCGTTCTACTATAAGGACACATGTACACGAATGTTCATTGCAGCACTGTTTACAATAGCAAAGACCTGGAATCAACCCAAATGCCCATTGATAATAGACTGGATTGGAAAAATGTGGCACATATACACCATGGAATATTATGCAGCAATCAGAAATGATGAGTTTGTGTCGTTTGTAGGGACATGGATGAATCTGGAAAACATCATCCTCAGCAAACTGACACAAGAACAGAAAATGAAACACCGCATATTCTCACTCATAGGTGGGTGATGAAAAATGAGAACACATGGACACAGAAAGGGGAGTACTAAACACTGGGGTCTATTGGGGGAAAAAGGGGAGGGCCAGTTGGAGGGGGAGGTGAGGAGGGATAGCCTGGGAGAAATGCCAAATGTGGGTGAAGGGGAGAAGAAAAGAAAAGCACACTGCCATGTGTGTACCTACGCAACTTTCTTGCATGCTCTGCTCATGTACTCCAAAACCTATAATCCAATAAAAAATTTAAAAAAAAAAAAAAGAGAGAGACATGGGACGCCAGGCAGAGGTTTTGGCTGGTGCAGCCGGCAGCTGGTGCAGCAGGGGCCCGCGCTGAAGGGGCGCTACACAGCACTCCACGGAAAGCGCACCAGTCCGGGTGCCCTGTTGAACCGGCAACCTGAGACTTGAGAGGGCTGAACTGGAGACTGAACGGGACTTGGACAGTGACTCAGCCCAGGAGATTCCAGGGACACAGCGTTTGGGGTAGCGCAGTGGGGAAAAAAAAAAACGGTGATTCCAGACGCTCCCGGTGGAGAGGGTCACAAAGGGCGAGCTCCGTGGGGGGGGGTGTCCGCCATTACCGAGGCAAACCGCCCCTACTGAGGTACACACCCATTGCTGACAAAGCCTACCATTGCCGAGGCAACGTGCTACAACAGAGGGACTCCCCCGGAGGGCATAGCCTGTGGCAGCAGGGTGGAGACCGAAGCAGAAAAGCAGAGCCTGCAGCAACAGGGCAAACCTCACACCATCACAGCGGAGCCTCGGCAGGCAAACAGTGACTAGAGTGCCTCCTAGTTGGGCAGGACAGCGCAACGGACACTCATTAAATAAAGCTCCAACCCCCCCCAGACAGAGCATCTGAGAAAAATAAGGGTTTTTTTCCATGAGTTCTGTTGCAGCAGAATTAAACATAGCAGCCTAAAAGCCTTGAATGAACAACAGAGCTCACAGCTCAGCAATTCAGCTCCTATAAAGTACAGACTGTCTCCTAAAGCAGCTCCCTGACCACTCTATATCCAAAAGACTAACATTTGGCAGGCATCATTCTGGGACAAAGATAGCAGAAAAAAAAAAACTGGTAGCATCCCTCACTGTTCCGCAGCTGCTATAGGTGGACCCCAGAAAAGCAAAGCCTGGAGTGGACCACAGCAGTCGTAAAGCGAAGGGGCTAGACTGGTAGAAGAAAAACCAAGTAACAGAAAAACTTCATCATCAACAATCTGGGTGTCCACTCAGAGACCCAACCGAAAAGTCAGCAACTACACAGACAACAGGTGGATAAATCCACAAAGATGGGAAGAAACCAGCGCAAAAAGGAGGAAAACACCCAAAACCAGAACACCTCGCCTCCTAGAGAGGACCAAAACTCCTCACCAGCAAGGGAACAAAGCTAGACGGAGAATGACTGTGACGAAATGACGGAATTAGACTTCAGAAGGTGGATAATGAGAAACTTTTGTGAGCTAAAAGAATGTGTTTTAAATCAATGCAAAGAAACTAAGAACCTTGAACAAAGATATGAAAAAAGATTCAAGGAAATGATAACAAGAATGGATAACTTAGAGCGGAATATGAACAAATTAAAGGAGCTGAAAAACACAATACAAGAACTTCGCGAAGCATGCACAAGTTTCAACAGCCGAATTGACCAAGCAGAAGAAAGAATATCAGAAGTTGAAGATCAACTCAACGAAATAAAACGAGAAACCAAGATCAGAGAAAAAAGCACAAAAAGGAATGAACAAAGTCTCCAAGAAATGTGGGACTATGTGAAGAGACCTAACCTACTTTTGATAGGCGTACCAGAATGTGATGAAGAGAATGAATCCAAGCTGGAAAATACTCTTCAGGACATCATCCAGGAAAACTTCCCCCACCTAGCAAGACAGGCCAACACTCAAATGCAGGAAATACAGAGAACACCACAGAGATATTCCGCAAGAAGAGCAACCCCAAGGCACATAATCCTCAGAATCAACAAGGTTGAAATACAGGAGAAAACACTAAGGGCAGCCAGAGAGAAAGGTCGGGTCAACCACAAAGGGAAGCCCATCAGACTCACAGCAGATCTCTCGGCACAAACACGACAATCCAGAAGAGAGTGGGGGCCAATATTCAACATCCTTAAAGAAAAGAACTTTCAACCCAGAATTTCATATCCAGCCAAACTGAGCTTCAGAAGTGAAGGAAAAATAAAATCCTTTGCAAACAAGCAAGTACTCAGAGATTTTGTCACCACCAACCCTGCTTTACAAGAGCTCCTGAAAGAGGCACTACATATAAGGGAACAACCAGTACCAGATCACACTATTCCAAAATCACACTAAATGCTAAAGAGCATCAACATAATGAAGAATCTACAACAACTAATGGGCAAAACAGCCAGCTAGCATCAAACTGGCAGTATCAAATTCACATGTAACAATATTGACCCTAAATGTAAATGGACTAAATGCACCAATCAAAAGACACAGACTGGCAAATTGGATAAAAATCCAAAACCCATCAGTGTGCTGTATCCAGGAAACCCATCTCACATGCAAGGATACACAAAGGCTCAAAATAAAGGGATGGAGGAAGATTTACCAAGCAAATGGAGAGCAAAAGAAAGCAGGAGTTGCAATTCTCATCTCTGATAAAATAGACATTAAAGCAACAAAGATCAAAAGAGACAAAGAAGGCCATTACATAATGGTAAAAGGATCGATACAAAAAGAAGAGCTAACAACCCTAAACATATATGGACCCAATGCAGGAGCACCCAGATACATAAGGCAAGTTCTTAATGACTTACAAAGAGACTTTGACTCCCACACAATAAGAGTGGGAGACTTTAACACCCCACTGTCAATATTAGACAGATCAACCAGACAGAAAATCAACAAGGATATTCAGGGTTTGAACTCAGACCTGGAGCAAGCAAACCTGATAGACATTTACAGAACTCTCCACCCCGAATCCACAGAATATACATTCTTCTCAGCACCACATCACACCTACTCTAAAACTGACCACTTAATCGGAAGTAAAGCACTGCTCAGCAAATGCAAAACAACTGAAATCATAACAAACAGCCTCTCAGACCATAGTGAAATCAAGTTAGAACTCAGAATTCAGAAACCGACCCAGAACCGCACAGCTTCATGGAAACTGAACAACTGGCTCTTGAATGTTGACTGGGTAAACAATGAAATGAAGGCAGAAATAAAGAAGTTCTTCAAAACCAATGAGAACAAAGACACAACATGCCAGAATCTCTGGGACACATTTAAAGCAGTCTCTAGAGGAAAGTACATAGCACTAAGTGCCCATATGAGAAGAACGGAGAGATCCAAAATTGACACCCTATTGTCAAAATTGAAAGAGCTAGAGGAGCAAGATCAAAAAAACTCAAAACCCAGCAGAAGACAAGAAATAACTAAGATCAGAGCTGAACTGAAGCAGACTGAGACACGAAAAACCCTCCAAAAAAAATCAATAAATCCAAGAGCTGGTTTTTTGAAAAGATCAACAAAATAGACCACTAGCCAGATTGATTAAAAATAAAAGACAACAACCAAACAGATGCAATAAAAAAGGATAAAGGGGAAATTACCAGAGATAGCACAGAAATTCAAACCATCATCAGAGAATATTACAAACAACTCTATGCACATAAACTAATAAACCTGAAAAAAATGGATAAATTCCTGGACTCCTGTGTCCTCCCAAGCCTAAACCAGGAGGAAGCTGAAACTATGAATAGACCAATAACAAGGGAAGAAGTCGAAGCAGCAATTAAGAGCCTATCACACAAAAAAAGCCCAGGTCCAGACGGGTTCACAGCCGAATTCTACCAGACACACAAAGAGGAGCTGGTACCATTCCTTCCGAAACTAACCCAAACAATCCAAAAAGAAGGAATCCTTCCCAAATCATTTTATGAGACCAATGTCATCCTGATACCAAAACCAGCAGAGACCCAACAAGAAAAGAAAACTTCAGATCAATATCCATGATGAACATAGATGCAAAAATCTTCAACAACATATTGGCAAGCCGATTGCAACAGCAAATCAAAAAACTTATTCATCATGATCAAGTAGGATTCACCCCGGGGATGCAAGGCTGGTTCAACATAGGCAAGTCTATAAACATAATTCACCACATAAACAGAACCAAAGACAAAAACCACATGATTATCTAAATTGATGCAGAGAAGGCATTTGACAAAATTCAACAGCCCTTTATGCTAAAAACCCTCAATAAACTCGGTATCGATGGAACGTTATCTCAAAGTAATAAAAGCTATTTATGACAAACCAACAGCCAATATCATACTGAATGGGCAAAAACTGGAAGCATTCCCTTTGAAATCCGGCACTAGACAAGGATGCCCTCTTTCACCGCTCCTATTCAATACAGTACTGGGAGTTCTAGCCATAGCAATCAGGCAAGAAAAAGAAATAAAGGGTATTCAAATTGGAAAGGTGGAAGCCAAAATGTCTCTATTTGCAGATGACATGATAGTATACCTAGAAGAGCCCATCACCTCAGCCCAAAAACTCCTGAAACTGATAAGCAACTTCAGCAAAGTCTCAGGATATAAAATCAATGTGCAAAAATCACAAGCCTTCCTCTACACCAATAATAGTCTTAAAGAAAGCCAAAGCAAGAATGAAATGCCATTCACAATTGCTACAAAAAGAATAAAATACCTTGGAATACAACTCACAAGGAACGTAAGAGACCTCTTCAAGGAGAACTACAAACCACTGCTCAACGAAATCAGAGAGGACACAAACAGATGGAGAAACACTCCATGTTCATGGTTAGGAAGAATTAATATCGTGAAAATGGCTATACTGCCCAAAGTAATTTACAGAATCAACGCTATACCCATCAAGCTACCACTGACTTTCTTCACAGAACTGGAAAAAACCACCATGAACTTCCTATGGAATCAAAAGACAGCCTGCATAGCCAAGTCAATTCTAAGCAAAAAGAACACAGTGGGGGGCATCACACTACCGGATTTCAAACTATACTACAAGGCTACAGTAATCAAAACAGCATGGTACTGGTACCAAAACAGAGATGTAGACCAATGGAACAAAACAGAGGCATCGGAGGCAACACAACATATCTACAACCATACAATCTTTGATAAACCTGACAAAAACAAGCAATGGGGAAAGGATTCCCTGTTTAACAAATGGTGTTTGGAAAACTGGCTAGCCATGTGCAGAAAGCAGAAACTGGACCCCTTCCTGACACCTTACACCAAAATTAACTCCAGATGGATTAAAGACTTAAACATAAGACCTGGCACCGTAAAAACCCTAGAAGAAAATCTAGGCAAAACCATCCAGGACATAGGAGCAGGCAAGGACTTCATGAACAAAACACCAAAAGCCTTGGCAACAAAAGCCAAAATAGACAAATGGGACCTAATCAAACTCCACAGCTTCTGCACGGCAAAAGAAACAGTCACTAGTGTGAATCGGCAACAAACAGAATGGGAAAAAAATTTTGCAGTTTACCCATCTGACAAAGGGCTGATATCCAGAATTTACAAAGAACTCAAACAGATTTACAGGAAAAAAACAAACAAGCCCATTCAAAAATGGGCAAAGGATATGAACAGATACTTTACGAAAGAAGACATATATGAGGCCGACAATCATATGAAAAAATGCTCATCGTCACTCGTCATCAGAGAGATGCAAATCAAAACCACATTGAGATACCATCTCATGCCAGTTAGAATGGCGATCATTTAAAAATCTGCACACAACAGATGCTGGAGAGGATGTGGAGAAAAAGGAACACTTTTACACTGTTGGTGGGAGTGTAAATTAGTTCAACCATTGTGGAAGACGGTGTGGCGATTCCTCAAGGCCTTAGAAATAGAAATCCCATTTGACCCAGCAATCCCATTACTAGGTATATATCCAAAGGACTATAAATCGTTCTACTATAAGGACACATGCACACGAATGTTCACTGCAGCACTGTTTACAATAGCAAAGACCTGGAATCAACCCAAATGCCCATTGATGATAGACTGGACTGGGAAAATGTGGCACATATACACCATGGAATATTATGCAGCAATCAGAAATGATGAATTAGTGTCATATGTAGGGACATGGATGAATCTGGAGAACATCATTCTCAGCAAACTGACACAAGAACAGAAAATGAAACACCGCATATTCTCACTCATAGGCGGGTGATGAAATATGAGAACACATGGACACAGGGAGGGGAGTACTAAACACTGGGGTTTATTGGGGGGAAAAGGGGAGGGCCAGTGGGAGCGGGAGGTGGGGAGGGATAGCCTGGGGAGAAATGCCAAATGTGGGTGAAGGGGAGAAAGGAAGCAAAACACACTGCCATGTGTACCTATGCAACTGTCTTGCATGTTCTGCACATGTACCCCAAAACCTAAAATGCAATAAAAAATTAAAAAATAAATAAATAAATCTACTAAATCCCACAATCAAAAGTCACAGCCAAAACCCATCAGTATGCTGCATCGAGACCCATCTCACATGCAAGGATACACAAAGACTCAAAACAAAGGGATGGAGGGGGATTTACCAACCAAATGGAGAGCAATAATAAATAAATAAATAAAAAGCAGGAGTTGCAATTCTCACCTCTGATAGAATAGATTTTGAAGCAACAAAGATCAAAAGAGACAAAGAAGGTTATTGCATAATGGTAAAAGAATCAATGCAACAAGAAGAGCTAATGATCCTAAATTTGTGCACACCGAATGCAGGAACACCCAGATACATAAGACTTATAAAGAGACTTAGACTCCCACACAATAATAGTGGGAGACTTCAACATCAATATTAACAGAAAGAAAATTAACAAGGATATCCAGGACTTGAACTCAGATCCAGAACAAGTAAACTTAATAAATATTTATAGAACTCTCTACTTTAAATACACAAAATATGCACTCTTATCAGTACCACATCACACCTACTCACAGTTTTAAATAAATGTTGGTTGGCTACTTGTTTGTTATTTTCTTCCCTTATTTTTTCCTGTCTCCATTATTAAGCACAATTATTGGCATAAAAGAGGTTTTCAATACCCACTTTTAGACTGAATTCTAGCCTGGGCAATAAAGCAACACTCCCGTTCTCTCTCCCTCTTCCTCTTCCTCTTTCTTCCTCTCCTTCATTCTTCTTTTTCCATTCTTTTTTCTTTTTTTCCAAAAAAACAAAAAAGACATCTTTGTCAAATTTTACACATCATGGATTAAATTAGATATATCGTGGATCAGAGCTTTCGCCAAAGAGAATTTCTTCTTCAGTGGTGGAACATACACTTGAAGAAGTAAGAAGCAAATTTTATATTTCAACCAAAGCCTTTCTTGGCAATGAAAGAAACATTTTTATTTGAGACTGAAAATAAAGCCTGATTCTAATTTGTTAAGATTTTCCAGACAGTTAAATATCATGAAATTAGATAGAAATTGTTCCTGCCCAACATAGCCAAATGGTGATTTAACAATGATTTGTTTTATTTGGTTATGAATAGGTAGATAATTTTAATAATTCAGATCCTCAATAATTATTTTCTATTTTGCTTTCCTACGAGGGATTTGTGAATTAGTTCTTGCATTGTAAAAAAATAAATAAATAAAAGTTGTAGCAAGTTAGCTAAAATAATTGATGAAGGTGGCTCCACTAAACAACAGATATTCAAGATAGATAAAACAAGCTTATTTTGGAAGAAGATGCCATCTAGGACTTTGATGGCTAGAGAGAAGTCAATACATGACTTCAAAGCATTAAAGAACAGGCTCACTCTCTTGTTAGGAGTGAATGCAGCTGATGATTTTAAGTTGAAAAAAAAATGACCTGATGGAGCTGAAAAACACAGCACAAGAACTTCGTGAATCGTAAGTATCAATAGCCAAATCAAACAAGCAGAAGGAGGGTATCAGAGATTTAAGATCAACTTAATGAAATAAAGTGTGAAGATAAGATTAGAGAACAGAGACTGGAAAGGAATGATAAAAGCCTCCAAAATATATGAAACTATGTAAAAAGACCAAACCTACATTTCACTGGTATACACGACAGTGATGGGGAGAATGGAACCAAGGTGAAAAACAAACTTCAGGGTATTATCCAGGAGAACTTCCGCAACCTAGCAAGATAGGCCAACATTCAAATTCAGAAAATACAGAGAACACCACTTCCCACTCCTTGGGAAGAGCAAGTCCAAGAAACGTAATCACCAGATTCACCAGGGTTGAGATGAAGGAAAAAAATGCTAAGGGCAGTCAAAGAGAAAGGTCAGGTTACCCACAAAGGGAAGCCTATCAGATTAACAATGGATTTCTCTGCAGAAATCCTACAAGCCAGAAGAGAGTGGGGGCCAATATTCAACATTCTTAAAGAAAATAATTTTTAACCCAGAAGTTCACATCCAGCCAAACTAAGCTTCGTAAGTGAAGGAGAAATAAAATCCTATACAGACAAGCAAATGCTCAGAGATTTTGTCACCACCAAGCCTGCCTTAAAAGAGTTCCTGAAGGAAGCATTAAATATGAAAAGGAAAAATTGGTACCAGCCACTTTAAAAAAAAAAAAAAGGTAAACACCATCGACACTATGAAGAAACTACTTCAACTCATGGGCGAAATAACCAGCTAGCATCATAATGACAGGATCAAATTCACATATAATATTACTGACCTTAAATGTAAATGGGCTAAATGCTCCAATTGGCACAGACTGGCAAATTGAACAGAGTCAAGACCCAAGATTGGTATGCTTTGTTCAGGAGACCCATCTCACATACAAAGACACACATGGGTGCAGAAAAAAGGGGGATGGAGGAAGCTTTACCAAGAATATGGAAAGCAGAAAAAAAAAAAAACAGAGGTTGCAATCCGACGCTCTGATAAAACAGACTTTAAACCAACAAAGATCACTACACAATGCTAAAAGGATCAATGCAACAAGAAGAGCTAACTATCCTAAATATATCTGGACCCAATACAGGAGTACACAGATTCATAAAGCAAGTTCTTAGAGACCTACAGAGACTTAGACTCCCACACAGTAATAACTGGGAGACTTTAATACCACACTGTCAATATTAGACAGATCAATGAGACAGAAAATTAACAGGGATATCCAGGACTTGTACTCAGCTCTGGACCAAGCAGACCTAATAGACATCTACAGAACTCTCCACCCCAAGTCAACAGAATATACATTCTTCGCAGCACCACATCACACTTATTCTAAAACTGACCACTTAATTGGAAGTAAAACACTACTCAGGAAATGCAAAAGAATGGAAATCATAACAAACAGTCTCTCCGCCCACAGTGCAATCAAATTAGAACTCAGGATTAAGAAACTCACTAAAAACCCCACAACTATATGGAAACCTAACAACCTGCTCCTGAATGACTACTGGGTAAATAACAAAAATAAGGCAGAAATAAATAAGTTCTTTTAAACCAATGAGAACAAAGACACAACGTACCAGAATCTCTAGGACACAGCTAAACCAGTGCTTAGAGAGAAACTTATAGCACTGAATGTCCACAGGAGAAAACAGAAAAGATCTAAAATCGACACCTTAATGTCACAATTAAAAGAACTAGAAAAGCAAGAGCAAATATACTGAAAAGCTAGAAGAAGACAACAAATAACTAAGATCAGAGCAGAACTGAAGGAGACAAAGACACAAGTACCCTTCAACAAAAAAAACCAAGGAGCTCGTTTTTTTTTTGAAGATTAACAAAATAGACTGCTAACCAGACTACTAAAGAAGATAGAATAATCAAAAAGACACAATAAAAAATGATGGAGATATCACCAATGATTCCACAGAAATACAAAGTACCAACATAGAATACTATAAACAGCTCTATGCAGATAAAGTAGAAAATCTAGAAGAAATGGATAAATTCGTTGGCACATAAACCCTCCCAGCACTAAACCAGGAAGAAGTTGAATCCCTGAAGAAACCAGTAACAAATTCTGAAATTGAGGCAGTAATTAATAGCCTACCAAGCAAAAAAAAAAAAAAAACGTCCAGGGCCTGGATTCACAGCCGAATTCTACCAGAAGTACAAAGAGAAGCTGGTAACATTCCTTTTGAAAATACTACAAACAGTAGAAAAAGAGGGAATCCTCCCTAACTCATTTAATGTGCCAGCATCATCCTAATACCAAAGCCTGGCAGAGACACAGCAAAAAAAGAAAATTTCTGGCCAGTATCCCTAAAGAACATCAATTCAAAAAACCTCAATAAAATACTGGCAAACCAAATCCAACAGTACATCAAAAAGCTTATCCGTCAGGATCAAGTTGGCTTCATCCCTGGGATGCAAGGCTGGTTCAACATACACAAATCAATAAACATAATCCACATAACAGAACCAATGACAAAAACCACATGACAAAAACCACTTTACAAAAGAAGACATACATGAGGCCAACAAACATGAAAAAATGCTCATCATCACTGGTCATTAGAGAGATGCAGATCAAAACTACATTGAGATATCATCTCACGCCAGTTAGAATGGCGATCATTAAAAAAATCTGGAGACAGCAGACGCTGGAGAGAATGTGGAGAAATAGGAACACTTTTACACTGCTGGTGGGAGTGTAAATTAGTTCGACCATTGTGGAAGACAGTGTGGAGATTCCTCAAGGACCTAGAAAAAGAAATTCCATTTGACCCAGCAATCCCATTACTGGGTATATATCCAAAGGACTATAAATCATTCTACTATAAGGACACGTGCACACGAATGTTCACTGCGGCACTGTTTACAATAGCAAAGACTTGGAACCAACCCAAATGTCCATCGATGATAGACTGGACAGGGAATATGTGGCACATATACACCATGGGATATTATGCAGCAATCAAAAACGATGAGTTCGTGTCCTTTGTAGGGACATGGATGAATCTGGAGAACATCATTCTCAGCAAACTGACACAAGAACAGAAAATGAAATACCACATGTTCTCACTCGTAGACAGGTGTTGAAAAATGAGAACACATGGACACAGGGAGGGGAGCACTACACACTGGGGTAGGTTGGGGGAATAGGGGAGGGACAGCGGGGGGTGGGGAGTTGGGGAGAGAGAGCATGGGGAGAAATGCCAGATATAGGTGAAGGGGAGGAAGGCAGCAAATCACACTGCCACGTGTGTACCTATGCAACTATCTTGCATGTTCTTCACATGTATCCCAAAACCTAAAATGCAATTAAAAAAAAAAACACATGATTATCTCAATAGATGGAGAGAAGGCCTTCGACAAAATTCAACAGTGCTTTATACTAAAAATTCTCAATAAACTAGGTATTGATGGAACATATCGCAAAATAATAAGAGCTATTTATAACAAACCCACAGCCCATATTATACTGAGTGGGCAAACACTGGACGCATGCCCTTTGAAAACCACCACAAGACAAGGATGCCCTCTCTCACCACTCCTATTCAACATAGTATTGGAAATTCTGGCCAGGGCAATCAGACAAGAGAAAGAAATAAAGCATACTCAAATAGAAAAGGAAAAAGTCAAATTATTTGTTTCCAGATGACATGACTGTGTATTTAGAAAATCTCATCATTGCTGATAAGCAACTTCAGCAAAGTCTCAGGATACAAAACCAATGTGCAAACACCACAAGAATTCCTATACACCAATAATAGACAAACAGCCAGATCATAAGCAAACTCCCATTCACAACTGCTACAAAGAGAATAAAATACCTAGGAATACAACTTACAAGGGATGTGAAGGACCTCTTCAAGGAGAACTACAAACCACTACTCAAGGAAATGAGAGAGGACGGTGGCAAATGAAAAAACATTCTATATTCATGTATAGTAACAATCAATATCATGAAAATGGCCATACTATCCAAAGTAATTTATACATTTCAATGCTATTCCCATCAAGCTACCACTGACTTTCATATGGAACCAAGAAGGAGCCCATATAGCCAAGACATACTAAGCAAAAAGAACAAAAATGGAGGCATCATGCTACCTGACTTCAAACTATACCCCAAGGCTGCAGTAACCAAAACACCATGGTACTGGTACCAAAACCAATATACAGACCCATGGAACACAACAGAGGCCTCAGGAATAACACTACACATCTACATCCATCTGATCTTTGACAAACCTGAACAAAAACAAACAATGGATAAAGGATTCCCTATTTAACAAATTGTGTTAGGAAAACTGGCTAGCCATATGCAGAAAACTGAAACTGGACCCCTTTCTTACACCTTCTACAAATATCAATTCAAGATGGATTAAAAATTTAAATGTAAGACCTAAAACCGTTGAC
This sequence comes from Callithrix jacchus, assembly GCF_049354715.1. NCBI lineage: Eukaryota > Metazoa > Chordata > Mammalia > Primates > Cebidae > Callithrix > Callithrix jacchus. The sequence goes on from NC_133524.1 coordinate 75,405,113, forward strand.
AACCCTAGAAGAAAACCTAGGCACTACCATTCAGGACACAGGCATGAGAAAAGACTTCATGACTAAAACACCAAAAGCAATGGCAACAAAAGCCAAAATTGACAAATGAAACCTAGTTTAACTAATGAGCTTCTGCAAAGCAAAAGAAACTATCATCAGAGTGAACAGGCAACCCACAGAATGAAAGAAAATGTCTGCAATCTACCCATCTGACAAAGGGCTAATATCTGGAATCTACAGAGAACTTAAACAAATTTACAAGAAAAAACAACACCATCAAAAATTGGATGAAGGATATGAAAATACACTTTTCAAAAGAAGTCATTTATGCCCCCAACAAACACATGAAAAAAAGCTCAACATCACCGATCATTAAAGAAATGCAAATCAAAACCACAATGAGATACCATCTCACACCAGTTAAAATGGTGATCATTAAAAGTCAGGAAACAACATATGCTGGAGAGGAGGTGGAGAAATAAGAATGCTTTTACACTGTTGGTGGGAGTGTAAATTACTTCAACCATTGAGGAAGACAGTGTGGCAATTTCCTCAAGGACCTAGAAGTAGAAATTCCATTTGACCCAGCAATCCCATTACTGGGTATATACCCAAAGGATTATAAATCATTCTACTATAAAGACACATGCACACATATGTTTACTGCAGCACTATTCACAATAGCAAAGACTTGGAACCAACCGAAATGCCCATCAATGTTAGACTGGCTAAAGAAAATGTGGTACATATACACCATGGAATACTATGCAGCCATAAAAAAGGATGAGTTTATGTCCTTTGATGGGACATGGATGAAGCTGGAAACCATCCTTCTCAGCAAACTAACACCGGAATAGAAAACCAAACACCGCATGTTCTCATTCATAAGTGGGAGTTGAACAATGGAATATATGGGCACAAGGAGGAGAATATCACTTACTGGGGCCTGTCAGGGGGTTGGAGGGAAGGGAAGAAACAGTCTTAGGAGAAATACCTAATGTAGATGACAGGTTGACGGGTGTAGTAAACCACCATGACACATGTATACCTAGGTAACAAACCTGCACATTCTGCACATGTATCCAAGAACATAAAGTTTAATTTTAGGCTGGGCACGGTGGCTCACGCCTGTAATCCCAGCACTTTGGGAGGCCGATGCTGGTGGATCACGAGGTCAAGAGACCAAGACCACCCTGGTCAACATGGTGAAACCCCATCTCTACTAAAAATACAAAAAATTAGCTGGGCATGGTGGCATGTGCCTGTAATCCCAGCTACTCAGGAGGCTGAGGCAGGAGAATTGCCTGAACCCAGGAGGTGGAGGTTGCGGTGAACTGAGATCGCGCCATTGCACTCCAGCCTGGGTAACAAGAGCAAAACTCCATCTCAAAAAATAAATAAATAAAGTTTAATTTTAAAAAATAAACAGAGTATTTTTAAAACAACAGTTTTCTTGTAAACCAGAAGAGAAGTCTAAAGAAACAACAGATTATAGCAGAAAAACTCAGGCTGCCTACAAATTTACAAATGATGCATTGGTTCAACACCAGGAACGGGGTGGGAAGGAAAGCACAATGAGAAACGTGAAAGATGGGATATTAATAACAGAATGTGCTATGTACAATGTCACCTGTACTTGAATCTATAAAAAAGTATAATAAAAATTCCACTATTATGCCAGGTGCAGCGGCTCATGCCTGTAATCCTAGCAATTTGAGAGGCAAAGATGGGAGAATCACTTGAGGCCAGGAGTTTTTGAGACAAGCCTGGGCAACACAGTGAGCCCCCCACCTTTATTTTATTTTATTTTTTAATGTCACTATCACTTTGCACAGGGATTAGCTAAAAACAAGCTTAGTTCAATGAGTAAATTTCTGTAATACTTTTTCTTTCATTATCTCTATCATAGGTTCAATTATCTCTATCACAGACATTTTACATAAAAATATTTCCAAGTGTTGGCTTAATTAGGATCATCCTTTTGGTTAGTAATTAAATATGTTTGTGTTAACAAAATAAATAATAAAAAACACATTACTTTGCTCTCATTCCCCTATAGAAACTTTTGAAAAAAGTAAACAAAATTCATGAAGAAATGAATATAAAACTGCAACTTCTTAAAAGTCTATGAAGTGTAAAATGTGATAGCATTTTTTAACTTATCGAATATTTAGGGTTAAAATGACTATTCATGGTAGGCTAAGGTTCCATGAAATAGACATACTCATAGATGGCTTGTGGTGATACATACATTTACAAAATAAGTTGGCAAACCATCGAGAGACTTTGATCTAGTAATTCTCTCCTTATCTAGCTAAAGAAAGTATTTCTTTTTTTTTTTTTGAATCAGAGTCTCATTCTGTTAGCCAGGCGGAAGTGCACTGACACGACTTCGGATCACTGCAAGCTCCGCCTCCCGGATTCAAGAGATTTTCCTGCCTCAGCCTCTCAAGTGGCTGCGACTACAGGCGCGCCACCACGCCTGGCTAATTTTTGTATTTTTTCGTAGAGACAGGGTTTCACCATGTTGGACAGGCTGGTCTTGAACTCCTGACCTTATGATCCGCCTGCCTCGGCCTCTCAAAGTACTGGAATTACAAGTGTGAGCCACCGCGCCCGACCAAAAGAAAATATTTCTCTTTTTATTTTTATTAAGGCAAAGTTTCACTCTTGTTGCCCAGGCTGGAGTGCAATGGCGCAATCTTGGCTCACTGCAACCTCTGCCTCCCAGATTCAAGCAATTCTCCTGCCTCAGCCTCTGGAGTAGCTGGGATTACAGGCGCCCACCACCATGCCCAGCTAATTTTTTAGTTTTAGTAGAGACAAAGTTTCACTATGTTGGCCAGGCTGCTCTCCAACTCCTGACCTCAGGCGATCCACTCTCCTAGGCCTCCCAAAGTGCTGGGATTACAAGCGTGAGCCACCGCTCCCGGCCCAATATTTCTACATAATAACTTCACTCACAAAAGGTATCAATCTGTGAGACACAAAAGCAAAAAAAAAAAAAATCTGTAATCAATAATGGCTAGGTAAACAGGGATGCATACAAGTCATACAATACAACACTAACCATTAAATTCAAAAAAGTTCATATAATATGGAAAACAGCTCAGACTACAATGCTAACCAAAGACAGGCTATAAACTATGAAGTATGACAACAATTATGTTAAAAACGGCATTAAAATATTGCTAATAAATGTACCCCAAAATGTCTACAGTAAGTAATGTCTAGCTAAGATTACAGAAGATCTTTTTTTTCTACCTTTTTGGGACATAATAAACTCACTGCTTTCATGCAAGAAAAGTTTTATTTTATTTTATAATTTGTAAACTTTTCTTAAAAATTTGAGAAATGAAGATATGTATAACTCAAACTAATTTGAAAATTAAAAACATCATTTTTCTAAGATTCTTCAAGGTAATCCAATTCCACTTAAGAAATTACTCACATGTGGATGTGTTTATAGTTTCACTATTATCATGTTTAATGTACATTATATGGCTGGGCATGGTAGCTCCAGCCTATAATCGCAGGACTTTGGGAGGCCGAGGCAGGAAGATTACTTGAGGTCAGGAGTTCGAGACCAACCTAGCCAATATGGTGAAACCACGTCTCTATTAAAAATACAAAAAAAACTAGATGGGCATTAGTGCATGTGTAGTCTCAGCTACTCAGGAGGCTGAGGCATGAGAATCACTTGAACCTGGGAGGCAGAGGCTGCAGTGAACAGAGATTGCATCACTGCACTCCAGCCTGGGCAACAGAGAGAGACCCTGTCTCAAAAACAATAAATAAATAAATAAAGTACATTATTAAATATACGGTTATTTGTTAATACCCGTAACTTCAGTTTTATATATTAAACATTAACAATTTTGACTTTTCACTAATCCAAGTGATTCTATTCATACTTACTTTAAAGTCTAAACTCATTAAAGTATTGAAAACCTAACATACATCCTTATCAACTAGAATTATGATAAATCTTTTCAAAAGCCAATGAAAACCAAAAAAGCACAGAAGCAGCTATATTTATGTAAGACAAAACAGATTTCAAGACAAGAACTATATAAAAGCCAAAGAGGGTCACTATATAATGATAAAACAGTCATAGCAAGAGAATATAACCATTTTAAATATAAATGCACCCAACACTAGAGCACTCACATATATAAAGCAAACATTTAGAGCAAAGGCAAAGACAGGCCCCAATATGATAATACGTGGAGACTTCAATATCCTGCTTGCAGCACTAGACAGACCTTCCAGAGAAAATCAACAAAGAAACATCAAACTTAATGTGCACTATAGGCCAAATGAACCTAATAGATAGATATTTACAGAACATTTCATCAAAGGGCTGTAGAATACACATTCTTCTCCTCAGCACATGAATTATTCTCAAAGACAGACCATGTGTTAGGTAACAAAACAAGTCTTAAAATATTAAAAAATATTGAAATAATATCAAATATCTCCTCTGATCCCAACAAAACTAGAAATCAATAATGAGAAATTTTGAAAACTATACATATACATGTAAATTAAACAATATGTTCCTCAATGATCAGTGAGTCAATCAGAAATTAAGAAGAAAACTGGAAATTTTATTTAAACAAATGATATTGAAACACAACATACCAAAACCTACGGGATACAGCAAAAGCATTACCAAAAGGGAAGTTTACAGGTATAAGTGCCTATATCAGTAAAGAAGAAATACTTCAAATAACCTAACAACGCATCTTAAAGAACAAGAAAAGCAAGAGTAAACCAACCCCAAAATTAGAAGAGATACTAAAGATCAGAGTAGAAGAAAATAAAACTAAAATAAATAATACAAAATATCAATGAAACAAAATGTTGGTTTTCAGAAAGTTAAAAGAAAATTTAAAAACCTTTGGCCAGAGTAAAAAAAAAAAAAAAAAAAGGAAGAAAGAAGATCCAAATATACAACATCAGAGATGAGAATGGAGACATTATGATGGATACTACAAAAATAAAAAGGATCATTCGTGGCTACTATGAGAAACTATACGCTTATGAATTGGAAACTCTAGAAGAAATGGACAAATTCCTAGATACAACCTACCAAGACTGAACCATGAACAAATCTACAACCTGAACACATCTATAACAAGTAATGAAATTGAAACCATAATAAAAATTCTCCCAGTATATAAAAGTCTGGGACCTGATGGCTTCACTGCTGAATTCTACCAAAAATTTAAAGAAGATCTAATACTGACAGAGGCAGGAGGCAGAGAAATTCTAGAAAAACAGGGGCAGTCCCTGGTGAAACCCCCACTTTCAAGCCACAGCCCAAAGTGAAAAATTCTATTCCTGTTTGTCCACTCCCTCCCAATTGGTTCTGTCTGAATGTCTCTTTACCAACTGAATGTTGCCTTTTCCAAAACTACCTACAGCCTGCCCCACCCCCATCCTGTGCCTATAAAGACCCCAGATTCAAGTGGTAGAGAGGAAAGAGATGGCTTAATTTTGGAGAAAAGATAGCCGAAATCTGGGAAAGGAGATGGCTTGACTTCAAGGAAGAAATGGCTGGACTTCTGGGAGATCAGCCCTTCCCGTCCCCTCTCCAACTCCCCTCTCCGCTGAGCCATTCCCTTCGCCTTTACTATCCTTCGAGTGTCCACTCAACCTCATTCTTCTTGGCTGCCAGACAAGAGCTCAGGACCCACTGAGTGTGGGTACCCAAAAAAGACTCACATCAGCCCTCTGCCCTTACCATTGGAGGGCAGCCACTCCACAAGGCAAGGCAAGAGGCCAACTGAACTGTTAACACACAGCCATCTGCAGACAGAAGAACTAAAGGAGCACTGTAACACCCTCATGGGGGCCTCGGGGTTACAGACAAACCCGTCAACGTGGCTGCTGTGCACAGGGCCTGGTCCTGCTGGTGCCCAGAACAGCCAGGTCCCACACTCACTTGCTTGTGCCTGGTCTGGCCATGGTTCCTGCACAGAGCTTGCTGCTGTGTCAGTGCCCAGACCAGCTGGCCAGGTCCCAGACTCACTCACTCACTCAAATGCACCCTCCAACAAGGGGTTGAGCTTGGCAGGCTAAGCAAACATTCTCCCCTGTTACAAGTCTGATGAAGGGGCCAAGAGAATTCCTGCATCAATACTATTCCTACTCAAACTATTCCAAAAAATAAAAGGAAGCAATACTTCCAAACGCATTCTGCAAGCCCAGTATTACCCTGTTACCAAAACCAGATAAAAACACATTAAAAAAAGAAAATGACAGGCCAATATCTATGATGAATACTGGTGCAAACATCCTCAACAAAATACTAGCAAACCAAATTAAACAATACATTAAAAAGATCATTCATCATGACCAAGTGGAGTTTATCCCTGCGATGCAAGAGGGGATCAATATATGCAAATCAGTATGATACACCATATCAACAGAATGAAGAATAAAACCATATTATTTTAGTAAATGCTTAAAAAGTACTTAATAATATTCAACATTCCTTGATGATAAAAACCCTCAAAAAAATGAGTGTAGGAGGAACATACCTCAACATAATAAAAACCATATACAACACACCCACAGCTAGTATCAAACTGAGGGGAAAAAATGAAAGCCTTTCCTTTAAGGTCCACAACATGAGAAGGATGCCCACTTCCAGCACAGTTACTCAACACAGCACTACTGTAAGTCCTAGCTACAGCAACCAGACAAGAGAAAGAAATAAAGGAAAAAGTCAAATTACCCTTATTTGCAAATAATATGATCTTATATTTAGGAAAACCTATAGACTCTACAAAAAAACTATTAGAACTGATAAATTCAGTAAACTGTCAGTATAGAAAATCAACATACAAAAATCATCAACATTTCTATATGTCAACAGTGACCAATCTGAAAAGGAAATTTAAAAAGTAATCTCATTTACAATAACCATAAATAAAATTAAATACCTAAGAATTAACCAAAGAAGTAAAAGATTTCTATAATAAAAACTGTAAAACACTGTTGAATGAAAGTGAAGAGGACACAAAAAAATGGAAAGATACTCTATGTTCATGGATTGGAAGAATCAATATTGTTAAAATGTCCATACTACCCAAAGCAATCTACAAATTCAACGTGATCCCTATCAAAATACCAAAGACATTCTTAACAGAAATAGAAAAAAAAATCCTAAAACTTACATGGAAACACAAAAGTTCCAAAATTCCCAAAGCTATACTAAGCAGAAAGAACAAAACTAGAAGAATCACATTATCAGACTTCAAATTATACAACAGAATTATAGTAACTAAAACAGCATGATTCTGGCATAAAAAGAGACACACAAACCAATGGACAGAGTAGAGAACTCAGAAACAAATCCACACATCTACAGTGAACTCATTTTCTACAAAGGTGCCGAGAACATACACTGGGGAAAAGAAAGGCTCAATAAATGATGCTGGGGGCCAGGCACAGTGGCTCACACCTGTAATCCCAGAACTTTGGAAAGCCAAGGTAGACGATCACTTGAGGTCAGAAGTTTGAGACTAGCCTGGCCAACATGGTGAAACCTCATCTACGCTAAAAGTACAAAAATCAGCCAGCCATGGTGGCAGGTGCCTGTAATCCCAGATACTTGGAAGGCTGGGGCAGAAGAATCACTTGAACCCAGGAGGCAGAGGTTGCACTGAGCTGAGATAGCACCACTGCACTCCAGCCTGGGCAACATAGTGAGACTCTCTCTCAAAAAATAAAGTAAAAATAAATGGTGCTGGGCTGTGCACAGTGGCTCACACCTGTAATGCCAGCACTTTGGGAGGCCGAGGTGGGTGGATAATTTGAGATCAGGAGTTCGAGACCAGCCTGGCCAACATGATGAAACCCCATCTCTACTCAAAATATTAAAATTAGCTGGGCATGGTGGTACATACCTGTAATTCCAGCCACTCAGGAGGCTGAGGCAGAAGAATTGCTTGAACAGGGAGACAGAGGTTGCAGTGAGCCTAGATCACACTAATGCTCTTCAGCCTGGGTGATGGAATGAGACTGTCTCAAAATAAATTTAATATAAATAAATAAGTGGTGCCCGGTAAATTGGATATCCATAAACAGAAGAATGAAACTAGACTCCAGACCGGGCGTAGTAGCTCACACCTGTAATCCCAATACTTTAGGAGGCCAAGATGAGCAGATCACCTGAATTCAGGAGTTCAAGACCAGCCTGGCCAACATAGTGAAACCTGTCTCTACTAAAATTACAAAAATTAGATGGGCATGGTGGTGGGCACCTTTAATCCCAGCTACTCAGAAGACTGATGCAGGAGAATTGCTTGAACCCAGGAGGCAAAGCTTGCAGTGAGCCGAGACCATGCCACTGCACTTCAGTGTGGGCAACAAGAATGAAACTCTGCCTCAAAAAAAAAGAAAAAGAAAAAGAAACAAGACTCCTATATCTCTTGCCATATATATAAAATCAAAATGGATTAAAGACTTACACCTAAAACTTCAATTTATGAATCATCTATAAGAAAACATTGGGGAAACTATCCAGGCCATTAGTATGGGCAAAATTTTCTTCAACAATACCCCACAAGCACAGGTCACCAAACAAAAATGGACAAATTGGATCATATCAAGTTAAAAAGCTTTTGCACCACAAAGGAAACAAACAACAAAGTGAACAAAAAACCCACAGAATAAGACAAAGTATTTTGCAAACTACCCATCTAAAAAGGGAACCAGAGTATGTAAGGAGCTCAAATGACTCTACAGAATAAAAATCTAATAATCTAATCAAAAATGGCCAAAAAATGTGGATACACATTCCTCAAAAGAAGATACACGAATTGCAAATAGGCATATGAAAAAGTGCTCTACAATCACTGATCATCCAAGAAATGCAAATGAAAGCTACCATGAGATATCATCTCACCCCAGTTAAAATGGCTTATATCCAAAAGACAGGCAATAACAAATGTTGACAATGACGTAGAGAAAAGGAAACCCTCGTACACAGTTGGCAGGAAAGTGAATTAGGACAACCACTATGCAGAACAGTTTGGAGGTGCCTAAAAAAAACTAAAAAATTGAGCTACTGTATGATCCAGCAATCCAGCTGCTTAGGTATATACCAGAAAAAAAGCAAATCAGCATATCAAAGGGATAGCTGCATTCCCATGTTTATTACAGCACTGTCCCCAATAGCCAAGATTTGGAAGCAACCTAAATATCCATCAACAGATGAATGGATTTTTAAAATGTGGTACTGACACAAAATGGAGTACTATTCAGCCATAAAAAAATGAGATCCTGTCATTTGCAACAACACGGATGGAACTAGAGGTTATTACACTAAGTGAAATAAGCCAGGCCAACACTGAAAGACCATAAGAAAGACCAACAATGCATATTCTCATCTATTTGTGGGATCTAAAAATCAAAACAATTAAACTCACGGAGATACAGCTAGAAGGATGGTAACCAGAGGCTGAGAAGAGTAATGTGGTGGGGGCAGGATATGGTGATGTTTGATGGGTACAAACAAAATAGTTGGAAAGCATGAATAATAAGACCTAGTATTTGGCTGGGCGCGATGGCTCACGCCTGTAATCCCAGTACTTTGGGAGGCCAAGGCAGGTGGATCACAAGGTCAGGAATACGAGACCAGCCTGGCCAACATGGTGAAACACTGTCTCTACTAAAAACACAAAAATCAGCTGTGCTTGGTGGTGGGCACCTGTAATCCCAGCTACTCAGGAGCCTGAGGCAGGAGAATTGTTTGAATACAGGAAGCAGAGGTTGCAGTGAGCCAAGATCGCAACATTAGGTACTTCAGAGCAAGACTACGTCTCAAAAAAAAAAAACAAAAGACCTAATACTTGATAGCACAACAAAGTGTATACAGTAAATAATACATTAATTAACCTAACTAATCATTTGAGGTCGGGAGTTTGAGATCTAACCTAATTGATGTATTATTTGTTGTATTAATTTAATTGTACATTTTTAAATACCTGAAAACAGTAAAACTGATTTGTTTTTTAACTTAAAGGACACATGCTTAAGGGGATGAATATCCCATTTTACATGATGTGATTAGTACACATATCATGCCTGTCTCAAAATCTCGTAAATCCCATAAATATATACACCTGCTATGTACCCACATTTTTATTTTTTGTTCAAATTTCATGCCTTAATTTTACTCCCAAAGGTGACACAAGTCCATATACGCCTCCTCCATGCCACCAAATTTCAAACACTGAAAAAGCATCTCTTAGGGTAAATGCTGGGATTTTTGCATAATGGGTCCACATGTCTTGGGTTTTCTTACTAACCTTACTAAATTCTAACATGTACATTTAATGCACACTGACCTGATCTGAAACTTATAAGAACCTTATTACAGGAAACTGAGGCTCAGAAAGACATTTATTTGCTGAATGAAATAAGGGAGTTAAATAACTTACACTTCCGGCTGAGTGCAGTGGCTCACACCTGTAATCCCAGCACTTAGGGCGGCTGAGGTGGGAGGATGATTTGAGCCCAAGAGTTTGAGACAAGCCAGAACAACATAGTGAGATCCCATCTCTACAGAATTTTTTTTAGTTAGTCAGGTGTGGTAGCACATGCCTGTAGTCCCAGCTACTCAGAGGCTGAGGTGGGAAGATCACTTGATCCTAGGAAGTCAAGGCTACAGTGAGCCGGAATCAAGCCACTGCACTCCAGCCTAGGCAATACAGTGACACCCTGCCTCCAAAATATAATAGTAATTTGCACTTCTAAATACTAAGTGGAAAATCAGGAAGTCTATCTCCAATCAAAAGCTTACTCTCTATTGCATCCTTTCAAGGAAATCATGGTACAGTCACTAATAGAATTTAATGAGTAGAAAAGTACTTACCCTAGTAGTTAAGCCTCAAAACCAACAATACTTTTTTTTTTAGACAGAGACTCACTCAGTCACCCATGCTGAAGTGCAGTGGCACAATGTTGACTCACTGCAACCTCTCCCTTCCAGGTTCAAGCGATTCTCCTGCCTCAGCCTCCTAAGCAGCTGGAATTACAGGTGTGTACCTACACACCCAGCTAATTTTTATATTTTCGGTAGAAACGGGGAGTCACCATGTTGGCCAGGCTGGTTTCAAACTCCTGGCCTCAAGGGATCCACCCACCTCAGCCTCCCAAGCTGCTGGTACTAAAAGCATGTGCCTGGCTAAAACTAACAATATTTAAATGGACTAAAGATAAGCTAAGATGTCCATAAAAGTACTTTCAGGTAATAGAGCATACTTTTTCCCAAATTTTTCATATTGTTCTTTGCCATCTTTGTTACTGTCACATCTACATTTGCAATTATTTCTTTTTTTTTTTTTTTAAATTTTTTATTTCCACAGGTTTTTGGGGAATGGGTGGTATTTGGTTACTTAAGTTCTTCGGTGGTAATTTGTGAGATTTTGGTGCACCCATCTCCCAGGCAGTCTTTTATCCCTCTCACCCTTCCTAACCATTCCCTCTGAGTCCCCAAAGGCCACTGTGTCATTCTTATGCCTTTGTATCCTTATAGCTTAGCTCCTACTTATGAGTGGGAACCTGTGATGTTTGGTTTTCCATCCTTGAGTTACTTCACTTAGAATAACAGTCACCAGTCCCACCCAGGTTACTGCAAATGCCATTAATTCTTCCTACTTATAGCTGAGTAGTATTCCATCATATATAAATTATATATATATATGACATATATATATCTCAGTTTCTTTATCCACTCACTTGCAATTATTTCAAAGTGTTTTTAAATAAAACACTTTTTAAACACATAAAATTATGAGAGATCTCTAGTTACATCCCTCATGCCTAAGTCCCTGTGCTTACCACAATATCCAAATAAGCACAGCAGCAACTAAATATAAGGTGCTAATAATAAGAAAAACAAATCATTTTAAAACCAATTCCTAAAGCATCCAATTGAAAGCAGAGCCTGATCCTCACAAAGACTAAGACCTGGGAGGTATTTCACAAGCATTTCGAAAAAAGAAGAACATCAAAAATAAAGCCACCAACACCCATGACAGTGTATGCGGGGTTATTTTTACTAAAAGAAAGAAAAAACAGGCTGGGCACAATGGCTCACACCTATAACACCAGCACTTTAGAAGTTCGAGATCAGCCTGGCCAACATGATGAAACCCCGTCTCTACTAAAAATACAAAGAATTAGCCAGACAAGGTGGCAGGCACCTGTAATCCCAACTACTTGGGAGGCTGAGACGGGAGAACTGCTTGAACCCGGGAGGCGGAGGTTGCAGTGAGCCAAGATCACACCACTGCACTCCAGCATGGGCAACAAGAGTGAAACGCTATCCCCCTCCAAAATAAGAAAAAGAAAAAACTAACAAAACTCGTCAGCTATAATATGCAAGGATCTTGGAAGTCCTCGCTTCTATCCTGACAAGAAAAAAAAACACTGAAAATCAGCGATTTATTTTAGATCAATCCAAAAACTGAGGTCACAAGGCAAACCATCACCAAAATTAACTAGAAAGACAGGCAGATGTAGAAAATCACAGCTTTCCTAGAACAGGAACACTCAAGTAGAAACTGACGAACAACTTCTGGAGGCCAAATATGGATTAGTTTGAGAGTTAAAAAAATCCTGATATTCCAGTCTTAGAGGGGTCCCTACACTTTCCTAGGTTTTACTTCCAGGAATCCTACAAGGGTTTTAGTATATTTTCACTGCAAATATTTGAGAAAAATCTCCTTGTGCCTTGAGCAGGAGGAGGGGAAAGAAACAATATTGAAATCTATCATTATCTACCTAGAGGAAGGACAATTAGAAAAACCTATCATTATCTACCTAGAGGAAGTACAATCAGAAAAGCCCCAAGGCTTATAGCCTTCTTATCTCATCCAAGTGAGAAGGCAAGGGCTAAGAAACACTTCTGACAGTCACAGTTCAGGGACCCAGGACCACTAAAAAAAAAGAGAGAACTTTAATCATGTGATCACGAAACACTTCCCCTCCCTAATTTCTTAACACTACATCAATAGGGTTCCAGTATAATAACAGTGAATGACAACTGAGAAAGCAGCAAGACACTTGCTTTAAGAAGAAATTTTTAGGGAAACTCAAAAGACAAACGGGGAGAAAAAAGTTAAAATGAAGAAACTAGGCCAGGTGCAGTGAATCAGGCCTCTAATCCCCAGTCCTTCAGGAGGCCAAGGCAGGTAGGATTGCTTGAGCTCAGGAGTTCTAAACCAGCCTGGGTAACATTAGCGAGATCTTGTCTCTACTAAAAATAATAATAAAAGTGGAAGGATCACTTGAGCCCAGGAGGTCAAGACCAGCCTAAGCAACATAGTGAGACCCCATCTACACACACACACACACACACACACACACACACACGCTCGTGTGCTCTCTCTCTTCTCACCTGTGGTAGTGAGAGTCTACCATCCTAGCTACTCAGGTGGGAGGATCATTTGAGCCTGGGAGATCAAGGCTGCAATGAGCCACAATCACACCACTGCACTCCAGTCTGAGCAACAGAGTAAGACTTTGTCTCAAAAAATTTAAATTTAAATTTAAAAAAGTAAAGTCATGGCTATTGAAGGCCTTTGTTAATTTCTTCACTAGGTTTTCTTTTTGCTGCTCAGTAAAAATTCTTTACACATTCTGAATATTAAACCCTCAGAGTCATACGATTTGCAAATATTTTCTCCCATTCTGAGTTGTCTTTTCACTCTGATAGTGACCTTTGTTTTGGCAGGTGGGGCAGGTGCGAGTGCTGGGTGGGGTTGAGATGGAGTCTCACTCTTTGGCCCAGATTGAAGTGTAGTGGCGCAATCTCAACTCACTACAACCTCTGCCTCCCAGGCTCAAGTGATGATTCTCCTGTCTCAGCCTCCTAAGTAGCTGGGACTACAGGCAAACACCAACACTCCCATCTAATTTTTGTATTTTTAGTAGAGACAGGGTTTCACCATGTTGGCCAGGCTGGTCTCGAACTCCTGACCTCAAGTGATCCACCCACCTCAGCCTCTCAAAGTGCTGGGATTACAGGTGTGAGCAACCACACCCAGCCGATAGTGACCTCTAATGTACAAAATTTTTAAATTTTTAATGAAGCCCAACTTACTTAATTTTTTTGCCTGTGCTTTCTACATTGTATTTATGAAATTAGTGCCAAATCCAAGAACATGAAAATTAGTCCCAATGTTTTCTCCTAAGAGTTTTATAATTTTAGCTGTTAAGATTTTTGATGCATTTAACTGTTTTATATGGTGTGAGATAGGGGTCCAACTTCATTGTTCCATGTACATATATAGGGTTTTATTATTTGCATATAGAGTTTTGTTGGGGATGATGAAAAAGATTTGGGCATAGGTAGTAATGATCAAAGTACATTATAAATATACTTAATGCCACTGAATTATACACTTAAAAATAATTAAAATGATAAACATTAGACCAACTAAAAAGAAAGGCAGTAAGTTCTTCATTCTCATAGATAAGTGGAAAATAAACCAACAAACCCATCCAACATCAACTCTAATTCTCCTGAATCAAGACAAGTAGAGTAGTTAAAGTTATCTAACCTGGTGTTCTAACCTTTTCTAACCTTTGTGGATCTCCTTCAGCCCTGATTTTCTCTGCTATAAAATGTTCCACAGAACCACTATCAGTAGCAATACTAGAAGAAACCTCATCTGGGTGGACAGAGGAGAAGCAGTATTGGACAGAAAGAAAACTACCTTTCCTACACATACAGAAAAACTGTGAGACTGTGGGGAACCTGGGGAATGGGGCAGAAGAGACAAGATCAGGAAAAGATGGATGACTGAAAGAATTTCAAGCATGCTTCATCCATTTAACAAGAGCTAAAGCTGTATAGGCAATGACACTTTGAACATATTATCCCAGAGGAACACAGGAGTTCAACAGAAAAGCGACAGAAAAAAAAAATCTAGGAAGCAAAAGGAAAACAGCCTGTGTGGCTGGAACATGCCAGGAACCAGCAGTGATTCTCCAACATGGGAGAGAGTATTTTTCTGTGGTCCACTTCCACATGGGGATTAGTACAATCCAGTCCTCAGTAGAGCACCCTGACCCTCTCAAGCCCCAAATCTAATTTAGAGAATGACTGCAAGACTGTGAGAAGGAACTGTTTCAGGGAGGGAACATGCTCTGTGTCCCATGCCATTTTTTAAACCTAAGCAGCAATAACAAGACATGATGTAGGATCCCAGCTCTTAACTGTGAGCAGTACAGGGAAGCAGCAGGGCCAATCCTAGCCATTAGGGAAACTTGGGCTGCTGTTTGTAGAGCCAGAGTGTGAGCAGGAGTTGGGGAGGGTGGGGCAGGGACAGGGTGACTCTTGCCTGGTATGGATGCAACCACCACCAGTGCTAGAAGCAAGCACCACCCCCAGGATTTGAGCACAATAAACTGCCCTGGAGGCTTAAGTCTTGAGCTGGATGGGGCTGATACGAACCAACCTGGGAATGATTTAGAGACTAAGCAATAACTGCAGAGGTCTGAATGAACAGCAAGGACAAGGGAAAGGAGCTCCGCCTGGACTGGGGCACGAAAGGAATACAAGTCACTCCTGGGACCAGGCCCAACTTCACCATGGCAGAATCTTACCACAGTGGCACTCATTCCTTACCCAAGCATTTTGTCAGCAGTCTGAAGATCATTCTGCCCTGCCTATCATGGCATAACACCACTGTGGGGGCCTGAGTGCAAGCTTTCCCAGTCCAGCACTACCAGGCTTTGCCCCTGGCCCCCTACAAACAGTGCAGGAACCGCACCAGTTCTACAACCAAATCCACTACCTGAAACACTCTGAAACACCAGAGTACTTTTCCCCGGGGACAGCAGTCAGGAATAACACCCTACCACTACCACCTCAGCTGCCTCATACCTGCAAATACCACCTTACTGGTCTGGATCCCATTGCAACCACTGCTAACACAAACACATAGTGCTCAGGACCCAGAAGAGTATCTCAACAAAACTACTACCACAATAAACTATACCACGCCAATTGCCCAGGAGCTCGAGAGCCAGCTCACCCACTTGATGTACCATTACTACAACAGGCATCTGAGAAAGTCACTCAGAAGCCCAAGAATCAGCCTGCCTGGAACTGCCAACACAGGTACCAGAACATGCTGCCCCAGGACACATGGACAGACATGCTTAGCCCACATCACTATCACTGAAACCTAAAGACAAGCTTATTAGGCATTCCAATGCCCAGCACAACTTCAGCCTCCACCAATAAACCCAAGCTAAGACATCAAAGAAACCACAGATACCATTAGTGCTATTTATAGCCAAAGAGACTGGGCATGGTAGCTCATGCCTGTAATCCCAACATTTTGGGAGGCCAAGGAGAGAGGATTGCTTAAGACCAGGAGTTCAAGACCAGCTTGGGCAATATAACAAAACACCCATCTCCACAAGAAAATTTGATAATTAGCCAGGCATGGTGGCACATGCCTGTAGTCCTCAGGAGGCTGAGGCAGAAAGATTGCTTACACCCAGGACTTTGAGGCTGCAACAAGCTATGAATGTGCCACTGCACTCCAGCCTGGGCAACAGAGTTGTCTCAAAAGAAATCATACAGAGACTTCCTATTGCACATACTCAGAAGCAAAGCAAAAGGGTCCTGCCCAACTAACATTATAGTCACATCTTCAGGAAAAAATCTCCCCTCACTATGAAAGTGAATTCAAAGGTAAGAAGTGACTGTTAAAACACATGTACAAAATCAATGAAAAGACAGAAAACATCAGAAAGCAAGGTAATATGACACTGTCAAAAGAACACAATGATCCTGTAGCAACAGATCTTACCCAAAAGGAAATCCACAAAATCCAAGATAAAATATTCAAAATATTAATTTTAAGGATCAATGAGATGCAAGAAAAATCTGAAAACCAATACAAGAAACTCAGAAAATCAATTCAAGATATGAATAAAAAATTTACAAAGGAGAAACCCTTAAAAAAAATTCTGATCAGGCACGGTGCCTTGTACCTGCAATCCCAGCACTTTGAGAAGCCAAGGCAGAAGGATCACTTGAGTTGAGGAGTTCGAGACCCGCCTGGACAACATGATGAAACCCTGTCTCTACAAATAATTAAAAACTAGCTGAGTTGGGTTAGCCAGGCGTGGTGGCGGGCGCCTATAATCCCAGCTACTCAAGAGGCTGAGGCAAGAGAATGGCTTGAACCCAGGAGGCAGAGGTTGCAATGAACCAAGATCTTCCCACTGCACTCCAGCCTGGGTGACAGAGTGAGACGCTGTCTCAAAAAAGAAAAAAACTAGACAGCTACCATATAATCCAGCTATTCCACTGCTAAATAGGTACCCCAAAGAAAGGAAATCAGTATATCAAATAGTTATCTGCACTCTCAAGATTACTGCAGCACTATTCACAATAACCAAGATTTGGAAGTAACCTGAGTGTCCATCAATAGATGAATAAATAAAGAAAATCTGGTATATATATACAATGGAGTCCTATTCAGCCCTAAAACAAAGTATGAGATCTTTTCATTGCAACAACATGGATAGAACTGTAAGTCATTATGTTAAGTGAAATAATCTAGGCACAGAAAAACAAACTTTACATGTTCTCAATTATTTGTAGTATCTAAAACTCAAAACAATTGAATTCACGGAGATAGAGAGTAGTAGAATGATGGTTATGAGAGGCTGGGAAAGGTAGTGGGGGCCAGGGGAAGTGGGGATGGCCAATATGTATAAAAGTACAGATAGAATAAATAAGACCTAGCATTTGATAGCACAATGAGGTGACTACAGTCAATAATAATTCATTGTGCATTTTAATATTAGAGTATAACTAGATTGCTTGTAACACCAAGAAAGGATAAATGCTTGAGGTAATGGATACCACCCCGGTATGGTTATTGAACATAGTATGCCTGTATCAATATTATCTCATGTAGCCCATAAATAAATACATCTATGTACTCACAAAAATTTTTTTTATTTTAAAAATGCCCACAATGAGGTATTATCCAGCCCCAGTTAGAATTACTATTATTAAAAAGACCAAAAAAAAACACAAGTTGGTGAGATTGCAGAGAAAAGGGAACACTCATACACTGTTGGTGGGAATATCACATATTCTCACTCACATGTGGATGCTGAAAAATGTGTACACATGGATGTAGAAAATGGATTGACAGATAACAGAATTGGAAAGATGAGAGAGTAGGAGGTAGGAGATCATGAGAAATTACTTAATGAATACCATGTATGTTATCTGGGTGATGGACACTCTAAAGGCTTGATTTGATGGCTCTGTAACCTATGCATGTTTAAAAAAAGTACACAAGTACCCCCGTAAATTTATATAAATAAAAAAAGATCATCAACAAAACATAAATTCCTTTGAGAATGTTTAGAAATGAAACATAAAAGCCTCTTTTCATTAATTAAAAAAAAAGACAACTAGAGGTCCTAGTCTGTATGTACTTACTATATTTGAGCATCTTGTCCTATATACATGTAGCCTAACAATATGCCAAGTCTTACCACCTAAAACTACGTATCACTCCTTGTCCCTCTGGTTAAACTTACTTATTTTCAGATGACGGTTCTACTACTGGAGAATCTAAATCAGTACCAACTCTTGGAATGCAAATTCCTATATTCAACTATTAAATGGTTTTCTAATTAAAATGGTCAATATCCTTATTTTCTAAATTTCTGGTCTGACTTTAACATCAACAAAAGTTGTATAGGTCTGTTTCTTCCAACAGGCTAATGCCTTGGTGGAAAGAACAGTCATAATCTGGAATTAATAATATAAGCAAACAGAATTAAGAGATACAACTTTCTAATTGTACATGATTTTTGGAATAATCCTTTTAAAGCATCTGTGTAGCATTAAATTTTAAAGGCAATTCAGGTCAACTTCACAAGTATGCCTTGCCTGGAAAACTTCCATTTAAACTCTTCTTGAACTGACATAAAGGGTTTTAACCCAAAATTGGCCAGGCGTAGCAACTCATGCCTGTAATCCCAGCACTTTGGGAGGTCAAGACAGGCAGATCACCTGAGGTCAGGAGTTCCGAACCAGCCTGGACAACATGGTGAAACCCCGTCTCTACTAAAAATACAAAAATTAGCTGGGCATGGTGGCATGCACCTGTAATCCCAGCTACTTGGGAGGCTGAAGCACAAAGATTGCTTGAATCCAGGAGATGGGGGTTGCAATGAGCTGAGATCATGCCACTGCACTCCAGCCTGGGCTCTAGAGTGAGACTCTGTCTCAAGAAAAAGGTTGGGGGGGTTCGCCCCAAATCAGATTTAACTTCTATTCAAGAAAAGATTCACTTTTTCATTTTACAGTATTTACACCACCAAATGCTGAATATATTATTGGCACTTAGTATTGAAATAAAAAATAGATAAAACCTGACCTCAAGGAGCTCACAATTTAATAGTGAAGAAAAGCCATTAAGTAGCCCAGGAGTAACCTAGGGTAGAAAAGGGGGATCCATCTCTCTGTGAATTTCCCAATGCTTTCTAAATTTCTGAGTGCATCTAATTTTTATATAGTTTGCTTTAAGTGTTAAAACTCTTACCTTATTTCCAACACCTGCTAACCTCCATTTTAAGAAAACAAAGTTTGCTAGAGAGTCAAACTTCCCTGAAGAACACCCTGGGAAAGCAAACACTGAACCACAAGTGTTTTCTGTGTTAAAAGACAAAGGTGTAATGGTTTCATACAGAAGCAGGGAAAATAAAGATCAGTTGTGGGTGGGAAAGACACAGTAAATATTTGAAAAACTTAGGTTTATTTTGCCACCAAGGAAAGTCTATCTAAATTTAGTAATTTCTATATAGTTTAACACAATTTGTATTCTAACAAAAGCATACTATACTCTTTTAAAAAAAAATGCCTTGAGAAGGTTTTTATCAAGATGAAGTATATTTTAGCTCAAAAGGAATGAATTTAGATTTAACAGGTTAAAAGACAAACTGCCCTCAGATAAAACAGAAAGGTAACTGATTTTATTTCACCCATTATAACAAAGCTATTTTCTTCTAGAATGTGTTCCATAACAACTCAATATGCATATATATTATTATGCAAAGAATACTTAATCCTGGTTTAAATAAGAGTCTAATTTCACCTTTGATAAAGAAGGGGAGAATAACAAAATTTAGGTTTCCTGACAGAAAATAATCATATATTCCTATACCTGTAGTTAAATATCCCACTGCTTTAACTAAGCCCATCTACAAGCCATTAATCATTTAATTTGGGGCCCACTATTCAATTTTTTTTCCGATCCATGCATTTATTGTATATAAATTTAAAATAAAACAATGTAAGTGTTCCATGTACTGACTGATACATGGAAAGCTCCTCAAGATACATTAAGCAGAAAAAGCAAGGTGGAGGCAAGTGTATATAATATGCCACCTTTTATAGCATAAAGGGGAATGATTCCTATCTGTGGTTAACTGCTTCGAAATACAGAAAGAACAATTGATTGGGCTGGGGGGTGATACGCTGCTGGCAGCAGTGGGAACAGAGAACAGGGAAGTGAGGGAAATTTCTTACTTTTGTACTTTATAGCTTTAAAAATATATTTTATACTTTTTGGTGTTCAAACCATATAATTATTCCTCATTTCAAAAACAATAAAAAGATAACATTGAAACAGAACTAAAAGGTGTGTTTTTTGTTTGAGACGGAGTCTTGCTCTGTCACCCAGACTGGAGTGCAGTGGTATGATCTCGGCTCACTGCAATCTCTGCCACCTGGGTTCAAGCGATTTGCCTGCCTCAGCCTCCTGAGTAGCTGGGATTACAGGTGTGCACCACCATGCCTGGCTAATTTTCATATTTTTAGTAGAGACAGGGCTTTGCCATGTTGGCCAGGCTGGTCTTGAACTCCTGACCTCAGGTGATCCACCCACCTCAGCCTCCCAAAGTGTTAGGATTAGACATGAGCCACAGCACCCAGTCTAAAGGTTTTAAACTGAGATACGAAATGGTTTCAATTATTCCCTGTGTCAGGGTATTTACTAAGTGTTTTTTAAAAAAACTTTTATTTGTATATATTTAGGGGCTACAAATGCAGATTTCATACACACATATATTGCATAGTGGTAAAGTGGGCTTTTAGTGTCCCCATTACCCAAACACTGAACAATGTACTCAATAGGCAATTTTTCAAACCCTCACCCCCCTGCCACCCTCTCACCTTTTAGAGTCTCCAATGTCTATTATTCCACTCCATATGTTTATGTGTACCCTTGCTAAGCTCCCACTTATAAGTGAGAACATGGTATTTGACTTTCTGAGTTACTTGAGTTAGGATAATGGCCTCCAGTCCCATCCATGTCGCTACAAAAGACACAATTTCATTTTCTTTTTTTTTTGAGGGGGGGCTGAATAGTATTATTTCATAGTGTGTATATATGCACACAAATACACACACCAAATTTTCTTTAAACAATCTTCCACCGATGGACACTTATGTTGATTCCGTATCTTTGATCTCGTGAACAGTACTACAATCAACACACAAATGCGGCATCTTTTTGACTAATGATTTCTTTTCCTTTCGGTATATACTCGGTAACCACTACTCAATTTTGAGGAAGCCCTAAGAAATAAATCACTCCAGATAAAAATAAAACTTATTTCCCTAATCAATAAAAATGAAATCAGATACATTCTACAATGCAAGCACTGGCTAGATGGAGTTTTGACAAATGCTAATTAAAGTCTGAAATAATACAGTAATCCCACTTTATCCATGGTGGTTTCGCTTTCCAATGAATTCAGTTACACGTGGTCAACTGCAGTCCAAAATATTAAACAGAAAATTCCAGAAATAAACAATCTGTAAGTTTTAAATTGTGCGCCATTCTGAGTAGTGTGATAAAATCTTGCACTCACCAGCCGTGGATGTGAGACATCCCTTTGTCTAGTGTATACATGCTGTATACACTGCCTGCTCCTGACATCCAATCATAGACATCATCATGCCTTGATGATTGAGGACCACCCAAGCAAATGACCCTCCTTCTGATATAACACCATAAGGTCAATAGTAGCTTCAGGCTACATTACAATTCCTAACATCATTCACCTACCTTCATCTCATCACATAAGCATTTGATCAACCAGAATCATCATCGTAAGAAGTGTGAGTACAGTACAATATTTCAAAACCAAATTCACTTAACTTTTATTACAGAATATTGTTATAATTGTTCTATTTTATTACAGTAATTGTCAATCTCTCACTGTGCATAATTTATGTTAAACTTTATCATAAATATGTGTGTATGAAAAAAATAAGTGTATATAGAATTCAGTACTATCCACAGTTTCAGGCATCCATTGGGTCTTGGAACTTATCTCCTGTCAATAGGGGAGAGAACTGTAGCATTAAATTTTTTACACAGGTGATAAAATCATCATGATGGGGGCAAAAGACACACAAGACATAAGACCACCTTTGAAAATAGAGTGTTTACTTTATCATTAGAACGTAATGAACTTGTTCTAGATAACAGACACCTAAAGGAGGAGGTACAAACAAATTAGGACTAACATGCATAGTAACTTCCATATCCTTTTTTTTTTAAGTTCTGAAATACATGTGCAGAACATTGAGGATTGTTACATAGGTATACATGTGTCATGGTGGTTTGCTGCACCTATCAACCCATCATCTAGGTTTTAAGCCCCACATGCATTAGGTATTTGTCCTACTGCTCTCCCTCCCATTGCCCCCAACCCTAAACAAGCCCCGATGTGTGATGTTCCCCTCCTTGTGCCCACATGTTCTCATTGTTCAACTCCCACTTATGAGTAATAACAGGTGGTGTTTGGTTTTCTGTTTCTGTGTTAGTTTGCTGAGAATGATGGCTTTCAGCTTCATCCATGTCTGCAAAGGACACGAACTCATACTTTTTTATGGCTACACAGTATTCCATGGGGTATATGTGCCACATTTTCTTTACCTAGTCTATCACTGAAGGGCATTTGGGTTGGTTCCAAGTCTTTGAAATTGTAAATACTGCTGCAAAAAACACCTGTGTGCATGTGTCTTTATAATAAAATTATTTACAATCCTTTGGGTATAAACCCAGTGATGAGATTGCTGGGTCAAATGGGATTTCTATTTCTAAGGCCTTGAGGAATCGCCACACCGTCTTCCACAATGGTTGGGCTAATTTACACTCCCACCAACAATGTAAAAGGGTTCCTATTTCTCCACATCCTCTCCAGCATGTACTGTTTCCTGACTTTTTAATGATCGCCATTCTAACTGGCATGAGATAGTATCTCATTGTGGTTTTGATCTGCATTTCTCTAATGATCAGTGATGATGAGCTTTCTTTCATGTTTGTTGGCCACATGTCTTTTCAGAAATGTCTGTTCATATCCTTCACCCACTTTTTGATGGGTTTTTTTCCTGTAAATTTGTTTAAGTTCCTTGTAGATTCGGGATATTAGACCTTTGTCAGATGGATAGACTGTAAAAACTTTCTCCCATTCTGTGGGTTGCCTCTTCACTCTGATGATAGTTTCTTTTGCTGTGCAGAAGCTCTTTAGTTTAATTAGATCCCATTTGTCAGTTTCAGCTTTGCCCATGCCTGTGTCCTGAATGGTAATGCCTAGGTTTTCTCCTGGGATGTTTACGGTTTTAGGTTTTACATTTAAGTAATATATCTTGAGTTAATTTTTGTATAAGGTATAAGGAAGGGGTACAGTTTCTGCTTTCTGCATATGGCTAGCCAGCTTTCCCAGCACCATTTATTGAATACGGAATCCTTTCCCCATTGCTTTTCTCACATTTGTCAAAGATCAGATGGTTGTAGATGTATGGTGTTATTTCAGAGACCTCTGTTCTGTTCCATTGGTATATACATATCTGTTTTGGTACGAGTATCATTCTGTTTTGGTTACTGTAGCCTTGCAGTATAGTTTGAAGTCAAGTAGCGTGATGCTTCCAGCTTTGTTCTTTTTGCTTATGATTGTTGTGGCTATACAGACTCTTTTATGGTTCTATATGAAATTTAAAGTAGTTTGTCCTAGTTCTGTGAAGAAAGTCAATGGTAGCTTGATGGGAATAGCATTGAATCTATAAATTACTTTGGGCAATATGGCCACTTTCACAATATTGAATCTTCCTATCCATTAGCAAGGAATATTTTTCCATTTGTTTGTGTCCTCTCTTATTTCCTGGAGCAGTAGTTTATAGTTCTCCTTGAGGAAATTCTTCACATCCCTTTTAGGTTGTATTCCTAGGCATTTTATTCTCTTTGTAGCAATTGTGAATGGGAGTTTTTCATGATTTGGCTCTCTGTCTATTACTGATGTATAGGAATGCTTGTGATTTTTTGCACATTGACTTTGTATCCTGAGACTTTGCTGAAGTTGCTTATCAGCTTAAGGAGTTTTCAGTCTGAGACATGGGATTTTCTAAATATACCACCATGTCATCTGCAAACAGAGATAATGTGACTTCCTCTCTTATGTGAATACGCTTTTTATTTCTTTCTCTTGCCTGATTGCCCTGGTGAGAACTTCCAATACTATGCTGAACAGGAGTGGTGAGAGAGGGCATCCTTGTCTTGTGCTAGTTTTCAAAGGGAATGCTTCCAGCATTTGCCCATTCAGTATGATATTGGCTGTGGGTTTGTCATAAATAGCTCTTATTATTTTGCGATATGCTCCATCAATACCTAGTTTATTGAGTGTTTTTAGCATGAAGAAGTGTTTAATTTTATCGAAGGTCTTTTCTGCATCTGTTGAGATAATCATGTGGTTTTTGTCATTGTTTCTGTTTATGTGATGGATTATGTTTAGTGATTTGTCTATGTTGAACCAGCCTTGCATCACAGGGATGAAGCTGCCTTGATTTTGATGGATAAGCTTTTTAACGTGCTGCTAGATTCAGTTTGCCAGTATTTTATTGAGGATTTTCACATCGATGTTCCCCAGGGATATTGGCCTGAAATTTTATTTTTCTGTTGTATCTCTGCCAGGTTTTGGTATCAGGTTGATGCTGGCCTCATAAAATGAGTTAGGGAGGAGTCCTTCTTTTTCTATTGTTTCGAACAATTTAGAAAGGAATGGTACCAGCTCCTGTTTGTACCTCTGGAATATTTTGGCTGTGAAACCATTTGGTCCTGGGCTTTTTTTGGTTGTTAGGCTATTAATTAGCTTTGTCCCAGAGGGGCACCAGCCTGATGCCACCTGGAGCTCTCCAGTATGACATGTCTGTCAAGCCCTGCTGGGAGGTCTCTCCCAATCAGGAGGCACTGGGGTCAGAGACCTGCTGGAGGAGGCAGTCTGTTCTCTAGCAGAGCTTGAGCACTGCACTGGGAGAATCCTCATTGTTAGGATTTGCTGCTCTCTTCACAGTTGTTAGGCAAGACGTTTAAGTCCACTGAAGCTGCCCCTTTCCCCAGGTTCACTGTCCTAGGGAGATGGAAGTTTTATCTAGAAGCCTCTGAGTGGGGCTGCTGCCTTTCTTTCAGAGATGCCCTGCCCAGTAAGGAGGAATCTAGAGAGGCAGTCTGGCCACAATCACTTTGCCATGCTGTGGTAAATTCTACTCAGTCTGAACTTCTTGGCCTCCTTACCTCAATCAGGGGAAAACCACCTACTCAAGGCTTACTAATGGCAGACACCCCTCCCCCCAACAACCTTGATCTTCAGCATGGGCTTCAGACTGCTGTGCTGGCAGTGAGAATTTCAAGCCAGCAGTTCTTAGCTTGCTGGGTTCCATGGGAGTGGGAACTGCTGAGTGAGAACACTCAGCTCCCTGGCTTCAGCCCCCTTTCCAGGGGAGTGAACAGTTCTGTCTCACTGGGATTCCAGGCACTACTGGGGTATTTAAAAAAAAAAAAAAAAACACCTCCTCTAGCTAGCTCGGTGTCTGCCCAGACACCCAGTTTTGTGCTTGAAACCCAGAGCCCTGGTGGAGTTGGCAGACTAGGGAATCTCTTGGTTTTTGGATTGCAAAAACTATGATAAGCTAGACTCTCACGGCTTCCCTTGGCTAGTGCAGGGAGATCCCTGGCTCCTTGCACTTCCCAGGAGTGGCAACGCTCCACCCTGCTTCTGCTCATCCTTCATGGGCTACACCCACTGCCTAACAGTGTCTCAATGAGATGAAGGAGTACCTCAGTTAGAAATGCAGAAATCGAACAAATGACACCCTGAAATAGGGTAATTAAAATTAAAAAAAAATGCAGAAATCCCACAGCTTCTATGTTTTGGTCTCATTGGGAACTGCAGACCGGAGCTGTTCCTATTCAGCCTTTTTTTTTTTTTTTTTTTTTTTGAGACAGAGTCTTGCTCTGCACTCAGGCTGGAGTACAGTGGCATGACATCAGCTCACTGCAACCTCCGCCTCCTGGGTTCAAGCAATTCTCCTACCTCAGCCTCCCAAGTAGCTGGGATTACAGGCACACACCACCACGCCTGGCTAATTTCCGTGATTTTAGTAGAGACAAGGTTTCACCACGTTGGCCAGGCTGGTCTTGAACTCCTAACCTCAAGTGACCCACTTGCCTCCGATTCCAAAGTGCTGGGATTACAGGTATGAGACACCGCTATATCTTTTGATATATACATCGTATCACGAAATGTATGCTCTTTTCATGAAATCCATACCGTAATAAATTCAGCATCTGTTATATGCATCCACTCTGAAAAACAGATGTCTATGCTACACAACTCATGAAATCTTCATTTTGGTATTATTGTCTCCATTGCACACATGAAGACACAACTCAGATAGACACAACTGCCTAGCTTTCCCAAGGTTGCACAGCAAAAGAGAACTGGATTTAAACCCAAATCTGACACCACATCATGCAGCTCCAAATTAAATCAAGTTGAGACTAGAGCTTAAACTGTCTGAATTTTATTCCAAAGAAATGGAGATGAATTTCCATCTCCCCACTATTTCCTTTCTCCAAAACTTAAAAAATATCAGATGCAAATGGAACTCTTACTAAAGTTAAATGGCAATCTTTAAATGATGAATAATCTCTAAATAAACAAAATAATCTCTAAATCAAAAAATATTCTTTGAAAAACTCCTTTAATGCTGGAAAAACAATGGGTAAACAATAATATAGTTTGGTTCCATTGTAACTTAAGAAAAGCCTGAAATTCAATAGAAGGGAAGTATTATCTTTAAAAATATAATTGTAACTGTAAAGTGTAAATATAAAGACAATTACACCTCATTCAATGTCTTCTCTTTCCTACAATAATATTCCAACTATGGAAGTTTTAAGTTAAGAACTCTTCCCTCCCCCCACATTCCCCTTCCCTGGTAAGAGTAAGTACACTACAGAAAATGAAATACTTTTTAAAAACTGTGAAGTACAAAACAGAAGTCACCTAAAATCTGACCATCCACAGATAATCATGTAAGGAACTTCTAGCCAGGCGTGGTGGCTCACACAGTAATCCCAGCACTTTGGGAGGCCGAGGTGGGCAGATCACCTGAGGTCAGGAGTTCAAGATCAGCCTGGCCAACACCGTACAACCTGTCTCTACTAAAAATAGAAACAAAATTAGCCAGGCTTGGTGGCACACTCCTGTAATCCCAGCTATTAGGGAGGCTGTGGCAGAAGAATTGCTTGAACCCCGGGAGGCGGAGGTTGCAGTGAGCCGAGATCACGCCACTGCACTTCAGCTTGGGTGACAGAGCAAGATTGCATTTCAAAAGAAAAAAAAAATTTAAACATATACCTGATTTTAACAAAATGAAATGGTTACTGCTTTATAACCTTTTCTCTCCATTAAGATACTGTGAATATTTTTCTGCAACATGAATATTCTTCTAAAACATCATTTTTATTTTCTTTCATTTTTTTTTATTTTTTTTAAATCACTGAGGAAAACGTTCTGCTGAATAAAACATCATTTTTAATGGCAGCACAATATTCCATGACATAAAGCTGCCATTTCTTTTTCGAGCTAATGGAACTTAAAGATGGGATAGTTTTCGGTTGCATAATTGCAGCTACCTACTAATAGGATATATAACGTGGCTGTTAAATTTTAAAATCGCCGGACGTGGTGGCTCATGCCTGTAATCCAAGCACTTTGGAGGCAAAGGCAGGTGGATCACCTGAGGTCAGGAGTTTAAGACCAGCCTGACCAACACGGTGAAACCCCCTCTTAAAAAAAGTTTTAATTTTTTTAATCAATTTTTATTTTTTCAGATCATAAGTACTACAATAAAAAATGGGCAATGTGGCTGGGCACAGTGGCTCACGACTGTAATCCCAGCACTTTGGGAGCCAGGGCAGGCGGATCACGAGGTAAAGAGATCGGGACCATCCTGGCCAACAAAGTGAAAATACAAAATTAGCTGGGCGTAGTGGCCCATGCCTGTAGTCCCAGCTACTCGGGAGGCTGAGGCAGGATAATTGCTTGAACCTGGGAGGCGGAGGTTGCAGTGAGACAAGATCACACCACTGCACTCCAGCCTGGCACCTGGTGACAAAGCAAAACTCTGCCTCAAAAAAAAAAAAAAGGCAACCTGAGTTGACTATTACAAAAGAGTAACTGAGAAAAATAAGCTGACACTTATTTTACATTCACTTAAAGAATTACGCATGCTTGCTTATGTTTTTGACTTAAATATTAAATTACAGTTGTCTACACAAAAACATTACCCAGGATGAAGAACTATAGAACAAGAACATTCTCAAGCTGCCAGTGGAAGTATAAATTAGAAGAACAACGAGGGAGAAAGAAACCCTAGCATGTGCAAAGGAGACATGTTTAAGAATATTCATAAAATCAGTCTCTAGTAGCACCAAATTAGGAGGGGAAAAAAACTAAATATCCACCAGTAGCAAACTATTATCTATATAACTTATTACTAAACAGGAATGAAGTCTGGGAGCAGTGGCTCACACCTGTAATCCCAGAACTCTAAGAGGCCGAGGCAGGTGGATCACTTGAGACCAGGAATTCGAGACCAGCCTGGGCAACATGGAGAAACCCTGTCTCTACTAAAAATACAAAAATTAGCCAAGTGTGATGGTGAATGCCTGTAATTCCAGCTGCTTGGGAGGCTGAGGCACAAGAATCGCTTGAACCCGGGAGCAGAGGTTGCAGTGAGCTGAGATCACGCCACTGCACACTCCAGTCTGGGTGACAAAGTGAGACTCTCTCCCCAAATATAAAAATTAAAATTAAAAAATAATAAACAGGAGTGAAAAGTGGGTAATATCGATCAGTGCTGCCCAACAGACATAAAATGTAAAGCACAAATATATATTAAAATTTTCTAGTAGCCACATTTTAAAAAAGGAAAATATAGGTAGAATATTTGTATTTTATTTAATCCAATACAACCAAACTATTATCAGTTCAGTATGTGGTCAATATATCAGATGTTTTCAGATTCTGGAGTATCTACATTGAACCTCTGAGCAGTTCCTTTGAGAGTCATGTCGATGATCAAAAAATTTTGGGTTTTGGGGCATTTTCTATTTCAGATCTTTTGATTAGGGAAGTAAACATTTAGTGAGATATTTTACATTCTTTAATACTAAATTCTGAAATTCCATGTACAAATATATTTCTAGCACATCTCAATGTGGACTAGCTACATTTCAAGTACTCAACAGCCACAGATAGTGGCTATTGTATTGGACAGTGAGTTACATCAAAATCCTAAAAACAACACTAAGCCAAAAAAAAAGCGAGTTGCAAAATATGTACTATAAGCCGGGCACGGTGGCTCAAGCCTGTAATCTCAGCACTTTGGGAGGCTGAGGCGGGTGGATCACGAGGTCAAGAGATCGAGACCATCCTGGTCAACATGGTGAAACCCCATCTCTACTAAAAATACAAAAAATTAGCTGGACACAGTGGCGCGTGCCTGTAATCCCAGCTGCTCAGGAGGCGGAGGCAGGAGAATTGCCTGAACTCAGGAGGCGGAGGTTGCAATGAGCCGAGATCGCGCCATTGCACTCCAGCCTGGGTAACAAGAGTGAAACTCCGTCTCAAAAAAAAAAAAAATATGTACCGTATGGTGCCACTTACATAAACTTGTAAAACTGAAAAAATTCTAAATGAGATTTATGTATATGGATACCTATTTATGTAGAAAACATATTAAAATAACCTATGAGGCTCTAACTCTATCTGTAATGTTTTAGTTCTTTAAAAGAAATCTAAAGCAAATATGACATAAGATTTTAAAATATTTCCCAATTAAATAAAAATAGAATATGCTTACTTCTATTTACATTCAATTATTTACTTCTGAAAATATGCTACGGAAATATTTAGTGTGTAAATGTCATATTTCACTTTGTACTACATAGGTCCATAGCATCTTTCTGTCCTTCATGTATTAAGTTTGATAATAGAAGTTCAAGAAAAAGTTCAAAAAAATTAAGGATAAAAACTGATTTTGTCTTGTTTATTCAACAAGCATTTACTGTACGATTA
This sequence comes from Callithrix jacchus, assembly GCF_049354715.1. Taxonomy (NCBI): domain Eukaryota; kingdom Metazoa; phylum Chordata; class Mammalia; order Primates; family Cebidae; genus Callithrix; species Callithrix jacchus. The sequence goes on from NC_133524.1 coordinate 75,435,617, forward strand.
TTGTGTGTATTCAAGTAGTTCATAATGTGGTTAACAGCTTTTTGTTACAAGCAATCATATAGAGATGAAAGTATATTTCAGCACTATGTAGAAGAACAAGATCAAAGTAAAAGAGCAAAATACTCAAACAGTGAGTTTGGGCCCTAAGAGTAATTGTTTAATGGAAAATTTTTAAAGGCACTCTTCTTTTTATGTATGCAGTATCTCACATCTGTCTCTCAGCACTTTGGGAAGCTGAGGCGGGCACACAGCTTGAGCTCAAGAGTTCAAGACCAGCATAGGCAACATGGCAAAACCCCATCTCTACAAAAACTACAAAAATTAGCCAGGCATGCTAGCGTACACCTGTAGTTCCAGCTACTTGGGGGACTGAGGTGGGAAGATCACTTGAACCTGGGAGGTCAAGGAGGCAGTGAGCTGTGATCGTGTCACTGCACTCCAGCTGGGGCAACAGTGAGAAACCCTGGCTCAATCACTCAACATGATGTTTTGATATACATATACATAATGAAATGATTACTATGGTCAAGAAAATTAACATGTCCATCTCCACATCTAGTTACCTTTTCTGTGTGTGCTGAAAACACCTGAAATCTACTCTTTGAACAAATTTCCAGTATATGATACAGTATTAACTATAGTCTTTGTGCTGTACATTAGATCTCTACACTTAGTCATCCTATATGATTCCAACTTTGTAACCTTTAACCAATATCTCCCCATTTCTCCCACTTTTCCACCCCTATTTAACTACCTTTATTCTCTCTTCTTTTGCAGGCTTGGCATTTTTAGATTGCACATATGGGCTGAAATCATGAAGTATTCTTTTTTCCGTGTCTGGCTAATTTCACTTTGCAAAACATCCTCCAGGTTCATCTATGTTGTCACAAATGGCAAGTACATTGGTTTAGTGCACCATCTTGAGATACACAATGACTCACTAGAAGAGATTTTTTTTTTTTTCCAGACAGCCTCGCTCTGTTGCCAGGCGCCAGGCTGGAGTGCAGTGGCGCAATCTCGGCTCACTGCAACCTCCACCTCCTGGGTTCAAGCAATTCTCCTGCCTCAGCCTCCTGAGTAGCTGGGATTACAGGCACACGCCACCATGCCCAGCTAATGGGGTTTCACCATGTTGGCCAGGATGGTCTCAATCTCCTGACCTTGTGATCCGCCCGCCTCAGCCTCCCAAAGTGCTGGGATTACAGGCCTGAGCCACCATGCCCAGCCAAGAGATTTCTTTTAAAGACTGGAATAAACACACAAGCAACATTCTCATTATTCATTCTACTTAGTTTTAGCTAAATACTGTATATTACTTGTACATAGCTAAATAGTCTAATAAAGATTCACAGAACACCTTCCTTCCTTCCTTCCTTCCCTCCCTCCCTCCCTCCTTCCTTCCTTCCTTCAAAAAAAAAAAAAAAAGATTCACAGAACATGAAGGAAAAGTTCAAAATGGGAAACACTGGAACGAACCATAGAGACTATGAGTTGCTATAATGTGGAACTTCAGATATAACAGTCTTTAAAAACAAGATAAACAATTAGTTGAAAATGTGACTTTAAAAACTGAACCTTAATTATACTAATATCTGTAATTTACTTTGAAATGAATAAGAAAATAAAATGGAATGTCACATCAATGGAGAGTTGGACAGATGGATCAATATGTGACAAAACAAGAAGAGTAAAATGTTAAAGGTAGAATCTAGGTGCTAATAATATTGGTGTTCTCAGTGTAGAATTCTCTAAACTTTGCTGTAAGCTTTTAAATTTTCATAGTATGTTAAAAATTAAACTTTAATGTGAGGATAATAGCTTCTAAACTATGACTATGATGTGCATTCACACCAGAAGCAAAAAAACCAACTTATCTTTTCGCAAATAGTTCATTTTAGATAAATACCCCATGGTATAGTTTGTTTAACAAACACTTCAATACAATATGATTATGTCTGGAATTTAGTCTAGAATAATCCGCTGCAGGGGAAGGGTTAACCAAATTCAACTAACTGCGAGATGATAGATGATAACTGTTGAAGCTGGATGACAGGTACTTAGGGGGTTTGTTAAGCCATATATATATATTTTTTTAGATGGTCTCACTCTTGTTGTCCAGGCTGGACTACAATGGTGCAATCTTGCCTCACTGCAACCTCCACCTCCTGGGTTTGAGCGATTCTTCTGACTCAACCTTCCAAGAAGAAGGGATTACAGGTGCCTGCCACCATGCCCGGCTAATTTTTGTGTTTTTAGTAGAGCCAGGCTTTCACCATGTTGGCCAGGCTGGTCTTGAATTCCTGACCTCAGGTGATCTGCCCACCTGGGCCTTCCAAAGGGCTGGGATTACAGGCATGAGCCACCGCACTATTATACTATTTTCTTATTTCTGCATATGCTTGCAATTTTCCAGAATAAAGTAGTCAAATACTCTGGGCACAGTGGTGCATGCCTGTAATCCCAGCACTTTGGGAGGCCTAAGAAAGCGGATCACTTGAGCTTAGGAGTTTAAGACCAGCCTGAGCAACATGATGAAACCCCGTCTCAACAAAAAATAAAAAAATGAGCCATGTGTGGTGGCAAAAGCCTATAGTCCCAGCTACTCAGGAGGTTGAGGTGGGAGAATCACTTGCACCCAGAAGATCCAGGCTGCAGTGAGCCAAGATCATGCCACTGTACTCTAGCCTGGGAAACAGAGTGAGACCCTGTCTCAAAAAGAATAAATATACAGAGAATGTTTTAACACCTAGCTCAGGATACTATAGCCTAAAGCAGATAAAATAAGCTATTTCATTGGGAGGCCAAGGCAGGTGGATCACGAGGTCAAGAGATCGAGACCATCCTGGTCAACATGGTGAAACCCCATCTCTACTAAAAATACAAAAAATTAGCTGGGCATGGTGGCACGTGCCTGTAATCCCAGCTACTCAGGAGGCTGAGGCAGGAGAATTGCCTGAACACAGGAGGCGGAGGTTGCGGTGAGCCGAGATCGCGCCATTGCACTCCAGCCTGGGTAACTCCATCTCAAAAAAAAAAAAAAAGGTATTTCAATTTTTTTATATTAAAGGTATAACTAATCCTGGCTTAACTTTAAATCGTTATCTTGTAGAAATGTACTGATCCTTCCTTTTATGAACAGTGTTAATTAAGTCTGCCGGATACCTCCGCATTCCTTGATCTACTATTGTATTATGCACTTAGGGTATTAAATGTCATGAACTTAGGGTATTAAGAGAAGTACCTTGAGTTCCCAAAGTCTGATGCAAGCTTCTGGACTCTGCTCACTCTGATCAAATAATCTAAAAGAATGTTACCTTTTCTACGGCAAACTTCTAACTTACTCCACATTTTTCACAACAAAAACCAACAAGTAATAAAAAAATGGCAATCCAAATTCCAATACATATAGAAGACATATGATGCAAAAATCAAATGAGTTTTTTTTTCCTGTAGAAACAGTAGAAATAGAAATTGCTCAAATTTTACAGAAGACTAGAATTGGTTTACTACTCACTTTTTTCTCCCACCATAGACTTCCTCCTAGTTCAGTAAGCAGGATTATTCTTTCTAGTAAAGTTAACCTACTCTGACCTCTAACAAGTATACTAAGCTAGTTACTGGATATAAAACAGAGTCAAAACTATGGACTACACAAATTCAATGTAGAAACTGCATTTCACAATAACACATACAAGCTACTTTGAGATTAGGAAAATAAACTTTTCCATTCAAAAACAACTATGTTGGCCGGGCACGTGGCTCACACCTGTAATCCTAACACTCTGAGAGGCTGAGGCAGGTGGATCACCTGAGGTCAAGAGTTCAAGACCAGCCTGGCCAACATGGTGAAACCCTGCCTCTACAAAAATTAGCCGGGTGTGGTGGTGAGTACCTGTAATCCCAGCTACATGGGGGCCTGAGGCAGAACTGCTTGAACCCAGGAGGGGGAGACTGCCGTGAGCCGAGATTATGCCATTGCTCACTCCGCCATTGTGTGACAGAGCAAAAACGAGCAAAAACTCCATCTCAAACAAACAAACAAAACAACTATGTCAATGACTAACTGCATACTCTTAGAAAACCCCCTTAGCCTCTGGGCTATACTGTAATGATTTCAGTAAGTAATTACCTCATCTTAATTTGAATAGTTAGAAAACAGCTCTGAAGCATAATGATACAAGTAATCAAGAAGATTCTAAATAGTCCATTGTCACAATAGATAGAACAGTAGCTAATTTACTTCAGATCGTGGCACTGATAGAAAACTCACTTTAAAATGAGTGGGGTGAAGCGGCTCATGCCTGTAATCCCCAGCACTTTGGGAGGCCAAGGCAGGCGGATCACCTGAGGTGGGGAGGTCGAGACTGGCCTGACCAACTTGGAGAAACCCCATCTCTACTAAAAATACAAAAAATTAGCTGGGCGTGGTGGTACATGCCTGTCATCCCAGCTAGGGGAGGCTGAGGTAGGAGAATCGCTTGAACACGGGAGATGGATGTTGTGGTGAGCCGAGATAGTGCCACTGCACTCCAGCCTGGGCAACAAGAGCAAAAGTCCGTATCAAAACAAAACAAAAAAAATCACTTTAAGATATAACAGGTGTCCTTTATTTTCTCGAACAAGAGTTTTAACACATACCTTACAGAAAAATAGTCTACTTTCTTTTCTGTTGTTGTTGTTTTTTGTTTTTTTGTTTTTGTTTTTGTTTTTTGAGACAGGGTTTCGCTCGTTACCCAGGCTGGAGTGCAATGGCGCGATCTCTGCTCACCGCAACCTCCATCTCCTGGGTTCAGGCAATTCTCCTGCCTCAGTCTCCTGAGTAGCTGGGATTACAGGCACGTGCCACCATGCTCAGCTAATTTTTTGTATTTTTAGTAGAGATGGGGTTTCACCATGTTGACCAGAATGGTCTCAATCTCTTGACCTCGTGATCCACCCGCCTCAGCCTCCCAAAGTGCTGAGATTACAGACTTGAACCACCGCGCCCGGCCAATACTACTTTCTTAGGGAAGTGTTATAAAATACACAGAAAACAACCTAATGGACTAGTTAAAAACACAGTACTGCGCCAAGAACCTCGAACTGGGAGTCAGATAATCTTGGTTCTAGTCCTAATTACTAATTAGATCTATGCCCTTAAGCAAACTGCAACCTCGAGAGAACTCAATTTTCTCATTTGTAAAATGAGAGAACTTTACTAGATGAATTAAAATGCTTTCCATTTATAAAATTTGCTTCTGGAAAAGACCATCTAACCAACATAATAGATTTTTTATTTTTAAATGGAATCTCGCTCTGTCGCCCAGGCTGGAGGGCAATGGCACAATCTTGGCTCACTACAACCTCCACCTCCCGGGTTAAAGCAATTCTCCCACCTCAGCCTCTCCAGTAGCTGGAATTACAGGCACCCTCCATCATGCTTGGCAAATTTTTTCTATTTTTGTAGAGACAGGGTTTCACCATGTTGGCCAGGCGGGTCTCAAACTCCTGACCTCAAGTGATCCACCTGCCTCAATCTCCCAAAGTGCTGGGATTACAGGCATGAACCACAGCACCCAGCCCCAACATAACAGATTTAAAAGTAAGTCAGCTGCAGGTCCACTCCTGGAAGTAATAACCTTTTCCTCTGTGATATATTGATGACCACATCCCTCAGCTGTTTTAGTCACACTATCCTTGGACCAAAGGAGAAGTCTGGATCACTTAAGGATTCCCAACTCCAAACTGTATTTCTGAAATGCTATTGCCTTCCTCTTCTTATCTAGGTTACCTGATATGATTGTTATATAACTCAACAGGTCACTGAGATAAAATTCTAGACCTAAAAGCAGTTTACAATGAGAGACTAAACTAAAAAGATTCACTTGAAAATATTTTGATTTAATTTCATGTTACCCAAGGTTTCAAAGTTATTTTATTATTTCATCAACTATTTAAGTAAAAATCAAGTTATTATCACTTAATGGAAGATGTATCATAACAAATTTACTTTACCTATCACACCACTGTTAATTTATCATCCTGTTTAAAGCAGAAAACTCAACAGTCCTCACAGACATCTGGTCCCAGGGTAAGGAAAGACTTCTCCTTACATTGTTTCCTACATTTCAGAAAAGCACATATAACAAAGATTGTATTATTAAACGAATGAATACTGCTTTTAACAACAATTTTTATTGAAAAACTTATGAATAAAAGAAAATGTTTTAACTGTCCAGCTTTTTTGATACAGAAATTATCCTTTTATTTTTTATTCATTCAACTGATTATTTTAAATGGGATCACAACTAAGCCAGGCTACTCAAAACTAAGGAAATGTTTGTTAACCACACCCATGTTTCCTCAGAAGATCATTAAATCCACAGACAGAAAAAAAACTGTTCATAGACAATTGTCTAACAAAACAGAAATAGAATATATAAGTGATATAAACTAAAGGTATCTTTGGAAATACTTCTAGAAACTTCTTAGAAGGCAAAACAGTATCCATTATCCTAACATTCAAAACTGTAAAAATTTCACTACTGAAATCAGTATCAACAGAGCTCCTTTGAGAAATCCTGCTTTAAAGTAACAAAGTTTGGAGACTTCTCTCAAATTTAATGTACCTATGTATCTAATGTCTACATGGTAAACAAAAACACATTAAAGGCTCAGAGATTATAGCTTACCAACTTTTTCTTTCCCTACAAACCACCATCACAATCCAGAATTTTTATCCTAAAGGAAGAGAGAGTTAGGGGACCAATGGACAAAAATGGAAAAACTAAGCCAGGTACCATGGTGTGCACCTGCAGTCCCTGCTACTCAAGACGCTAAGGCCAGGAGTACGAGGCTGCAGTGTACTATGTTCACATCTATGAATAGCCACTGCAACCTAGCCTGGACAACATAGTAAGACCCCATTCTCAAATACATAGTTTTTTAAAATTTTCTAAATTAAAAAAGCAGCAAATTATGTCACACATGAGAATTGTTTTTCTACAAACTGTTCTTCTTTTATTTTTTTTTTAGATGGAGTCTCACTCTGTAGCCCAGCCTGGAGTATAGTGCCATGATCTTGGCTCACTGCAACCGTCACCTCCCAGGTCCCGGTTCAAGCAATTCTCCTGCCTCAGCCTCTGAAGTAGCTGGGATTACAGATGCATACCACCATGCCAAGCTAATTTTTATATTTTTAGTAAAGACAGGGTTTCACCATGTTGGCCACGCTGGTCTTGAACTCTTGACCTCATGATCCACCTGTCTTGGCTTCCCAAAGGGCTAAGATTATACGCATGAGCCACTGCACCTGGCCCACGAACTGTTCTTAAATGGTTTGCAATAAACAGAAACAATCTGGGAGTGGTAGGCTTTAATATAATTTCCCCAGACCTGTCCATATGTGTATTTTTATTCTTTTTACTATATTATTTGTCCCTCTCATTTGTTTCATTAAATCAGTTTATTTTCAAATATGAGAACTGCGATTGTTTTACACCATCCAATTCTCCATGATAATGTAACCATTAAACATACTTTTCGGGGCCAAGCGTCGTGGCTCACACCTGTAACCCCAACACTTCGGAGGCTGAGGTGGACAGTGTGCTTAAGCTCAGGGGTTCAAGACCAGCCTGGGCAACATCATAAAACTCTACCTCCACCAAAGAAGTACGAAAATTAGCCGGGAGTGGTGGCACACACTACTTAGGAGACTTAAGTGGAAGAATCGCTTGAGCCCAGAAGGTTGAGGCTGCAGTGAGCCGAGATTGTGCCACTCAACTCCAGCCTAGGCAACAGAGCAAAACTGACTCAAAATAAAAATGGGAAATGATAAACCTTTTTTTTTTTTGACAAAAAGTCTCTCTCTCTCACCCAGGCTGGAGTGCAGTGGCGCCATCTCAGCTCACTGCCACCTCCGCCTCCAGGATTCAAGTTATTCTCCTACCTCAGCCTCCAAAGTAGCTGCGATTATAGACACATGCCACCACACCTGGCTAATTTTTGTATTTTTTTAGAGATGGGATTTCACCATGTTGGCCAGGCTGGTTTCAAACTCCTGACCTCAAGTATTCTGCCCACCTCAGCCTCCCAAAGTGCTGGGATTACAGGTGTGAGCCACCACCCAAAAATGATAAACTTTACACAGAAAAATGTACTGGAAACCACCCCAAGTGATTAAAATTACCATCATCAGTAATGGGACCAACCAACATCATGCATCTCCTGTTACAGAGGCACTGAAAACAACATACCATCACTTCTGTGTTACTTCTGCCAAAAATGCATACCTTGCATCTAAAAATGCATAACCTTTCATTAAGGAAGCATCACACAAACCCAAATTGAAATACATTCTAAAAATAACTGCCCTATACTTTTCAAAAATGTCAAGATCAGGACAGACAAAGAGAGGCCACAGAACTGCTCCAAATTAAAAGGACATTATTAGGGTAATGAAAATTTAAATACAGATTTTTGCCCACTTCACTCCTGCTTTGAGTATCAAGAATCTTCATCAATATTGACAATATGTCAGAATTTTGACAAATGAGGATGAAAAAGTCTACACACAGGGTGATGTGATTTAAGGGTAACACATGACATCTAATTTTAGTTTTATATAAATCTCTATCCTTTCCTATTTTCCTACTTTACAGGCTAGAGCTACCTTCTCAAGTTTAATATTCATCATTCACCATTTTTATCACTTCACTGTATCACTGTTCTTTTAAAAAGCTGATCATATTTCTCTACAAACTGTAGAGCATTTGTTTTAAAGTATTTGTTGGTTTTCTATAATGAAAAGGAGAAAATAAAACAGTTTAGCATAGTATAAAAAGCTTCTCTTGGCTGGGCATGGTGGCTCACATTTGTAATCTCAGCACTTTGGGAGGCCAAGTCGGGCAGATCACGAGGTCAGGAGTTCGAGACCAGCCTGGCCAACATGGTGAAACCCTGTCTCTACCAAAAATACAAAACAAGCCGGGTGTGGTGGCACCTGCCTGTGATACCAGCTACTCAGGAGGCTGAGGCAGAAGAATCACTTAAACCAGGAAGGAGGAGGTTGCAGTGAGCAAAGAGTGAGCCATTGCACTACAGCCTGGGTGACAGTTCAAGACACTTTCTCCAAAAAAAAAAAACCTTTTCTCAAACCTGACCCCTATTAGCTTCCTTCTTTTCAATTCTACCTCCCATATTCTCTCCAATCATACTTAATATCTCATTTTTCTCAAGGCACTCAAGGGCTCTTCTACCATAACTCTAGACACATCCTGTTCCACCACCTAGAATATTTCCCCCTCCTCACATTTCCCCCATCATCATCAACGACCCAACTCAAAATTGCTCGCGCTCGCTCTCTCTCTCTCTCTCTCTCTCTCTCTCTCTCTCTCTCTCGGGAAAATACTTGCCATCAACTCTCTAAGGTAATCTTTGCTATTCTTCCACATCTCTTGGTTTATATCACTATAACTGTACTTATCTGCATAGTCTATTTCAACCATTTACTCCTTCATTTAGCTCAGTGTTCATTATCTATGAACATCTATTATCTAGAACAGTGGTTCTCAAGACCATAATGCCCACAGGGAACATCTGGTAATTTCTGGAAATATTTTTCGTTGTCACAACTCAGGGTAGAGGTGTTAATTGGTATCTAGTGGGTAGAGGTCAGGTGTGAAGTGCATTCACAGGACAGCCTCTAACAAAAAATTTTCTGGACAAAATGTCTATAGTGCCAAGACAATCTGTTCTAAAATAATACTTGGGTCATGTTAAGCCTTAAAAGTGTTTATCAGCTCGGCGCGGTGGCTCATGCCTGTAATCCCAGCACTTTGGGAGACTGAGGTGGGCAGATCACCTGAGGTCAGGAGTTTGAGACCAGTCTGGCCAACATGGGGAAACCCCCTCTCTACTAAAACTACAAAGAAAATTGCCCCAGTGTGGTGGCGCACACCTGTAGTCCTGGCTACTCGGGAGGCCGAGGCAGGAGAATCACTTGAAACCAGGAGGCAGAGGTTGCAGTGAGCCGAGATGATGCCACTGCACTCCAGCCTGGGCAACAGAGTAAGACTCCATCTCAAAAAAAAAAAAGTGGCCAGGCGTGGTGGTTCATGCCTGTAATCCCGGCACTTTGGGAGGCCAAGGCAGGCGGATCACAAGGTCAGGAGTTCAAAACCAGCCTGACCAACATGGTGAAACCCCCATCTCTATCAAAAATACAAAAAGTAGCCAGGCATGGTGGCACGCGCCTGCTGAGGCAGGCTGAGGCAGGAGAATCACTTGAATCCAGGAGGCAGAGGTTGCAGTGAGCTGAGATCATGCCACTGTACTCCAGCCTGGGCTACAGAGCGAGACTCCATCTCAAAAAAAAAAAAAGTGTTTATTGAAATAGCAAAATGAGGCCATATAAAGTGGCTCACTCTTGTAATCCCAGTACTTTGAGGGGCCGAAGCAGAAGGATCCCTTGAGGGCAGGAGTTTGAGACCCACCTAGGCAACAGAGCAAGATCCCCTCTCTCCAAAATAAAACAAAACATTTTTTTTTTGAGACAGAGTCTCACACTATCACCAGGCTGGAGTGCAGTGGCGCCATCTCGGCTCACTGCAACCTCGGCCTCCCAGGTTCCAGAGATTCTCTTGCCTCAGCCTCCCGAGTAGCTGGGACTACAGGCACGGACCACCACACACAGCTAATTTTTTTGTATTTTTGTTAGAGACAGGGTTTCACCATGTTGGCCAGGATGGTCTCGAGATCAGCTGAGGTCAGGAGTTCAAGACCAGCCTGACCAACATGGTGAAATAACACCTCTGCTAAAAATACAAAATTAGCCGGGCGTGGTGACACATGCCTGTAGTCCCAGCGACTCAGGTGGCTGAGGCAGAAGAATCGCTTGAACCCAGAAGGTGGAGGTTGCGGTGAGCCGAGATCGTGCCATTGCACTCCAGCCTGGGTAACAAGAGCAAAACTCCATCTCAAAAAAAAAAAAAAAATGGCAAGGTGAGCTATTCCAGACGACAATGAAATATAATAAATGTTCTAAAATTGGATGGTAGATCAGAAAACAAGAACTTTTGGTCTTTCACCATGAAGGACGTCATGAAGCAATTGGTAAAACGCAAATAAGGTCTGTAGATTAAAAATAGTATTGTAGCAATGCTAATCTCTCTTTTAAGAGATGGGGTCTCACTGTGTCCTTCAGACTCGCGTGCAGTGGCACAATCACAGTTCATGGCAGTCTGGAACTTCTGGGCTCAAGTGATCTAGCTTCTAGGGTTCCAGGCATGCATTGCCATGCCGGGCTAATTTAGTTGTTTTGTTTGTTTGTTTTTGTTTGTTGTTTTTTGTAGAGATAGGGTCTCACTACATTGAGAAGACTAGTCTTGAACTCCTGGCCTCAAACAATCCTCCCGCCTCCGCCTCCCAAAGTGCTGGGATTACAGGTATGAGAGACCACGCCTAGCCTTAATGCTAATTTCTAATTTTGCTGACTATACTGGGACCATGTAAGAGAATATTCCTAGTATCACGAAATACATATTAAAGTATTTAGGAGTATTATGAGAAAACACCAAACACTTGTTAACAAAAGAAAAAAAAATATTTAGGAGTAAAGGGACATCATATCTGTAATTTACTCTGACACAATTCAGAAAAATAATAATAGAGAATGATAAAGTAAACATGGTAAAATATTATCACTTGCTGAATCTGGATGAAGCGAATCTGAGAATCTCTGTGCTATTTTTACAAATTTCCTACAAGTCTGAAATTATACCTTTTATACAGTAAAAAGGGAAGGGGATGATTACTCTTTATCTCCCTGAAGACAGATCAGATTCATCTCCTGAGGTTACAGTTACAAAAAACCAGTCACGTGGCCAGGCAGGTGTGGTGGCTCATGCTTGTAATTCTAGCACTTTGGGAGGCCAAGCAGGGCAGACAGCTTGAGTCCAGGAGTTCGATACTAGCATGGGAAAAATGGCAAAACCTCATCTCCACAAAAAAATACAAAAATTAGCCAGACATGGTGGCATGCACCTATAGTCCCAGATATTCAGGAGGCTGAGGTGGGATGATCACCTGAGCCCAGGGAGGTGGAGGCTGCAGTGAGCCATGACTGCACCAATGCATTCCAGCCTGAATAACAGAGTAAGAGCCTGTCTCAGAAAAAAAAGAAAATTAAAAACAGTAATTCTATTTTATTTTATTTTTCAGACGGAGTCTCACTCTGTCACCCAAGCTAGAGTACAGTGGCACAATCTTGGCTTACTGCAATCGCCACCGCCTGGGTTCAAGTGATTCTCCTGCCTCAGCCTCCTGAGTAGCTAGTATTACAGGCACATGCCACCACACCCGGCTAATGTTTGTGTTTTTAGTAGAGACGGGGTTTCACCATGCTGGCCAGGCTGGTCTTGAACTGACCTCAGGTGATCTGCCCACCTCGCCCTCACAAAGCAAAGTGCTAGGGTTACAGGCATGAGCCACCGTGCCTGGCCAAAAACAATAGTTCAATAAAATATCATACCATATGAGGCACTGCTGAGAAAGCTGTTTGAAGTGAAATGTCTTTGATTTGTGGATGGATCTTAAAATACCCTTTTTAGTAACACCAAAACTGTTTTGGGAGGCAAGGGCTGGGTTACTAGCCAAAATGTCTATTAATAGATTTTTTTTTAAATACAATAAGCTTCATGGAGACAGGTCCCTTATCTGTCTAGTTCATCAATGCACTACTTAGAACAGTTCCTGACACATGGTAACAGTAATCAGTAATATTTGAGTAATAATAAAAACGCAAGTGCTTTATGCCCATTTAACTCACTTAATATTCACATCACCCCAGAAATATTTGGTGAATGAATTCGTACTTTTTGCAGGATGATAATTACAGTCAGTTCCTCGGTAATGTAACATATGGGTTCCTAAAAATCAAAAGACTGTAAAATTGTGCAATGAACACCACAGAACTCATAGGAAAAATGGAGTTAGAAGCACAACACTCAAAAACTTCATCAGTGACACTTTTTAAAAAAAAAGAAACCAAAGAAAAATGGTAGCACAGCTTTACACATCTTAAGCAATTAATAAATGCTCAAATATAACAATAAATATGGCACTTTACCTTGAAAAAGACCTGAAGTTTGCTTGTGAAGTGAGCATCAAAAGGGTTGCATCTCATGAATTATTGTGAAGCGGTAGAAGGAAGGTTATCTGAAATCGGATTGAAAATTGTAACAACAGACGTAGATGGGTGTGGTTTATAACCCAAGTGGTAAAATGAGGTAGCTGGCAGATGTCTGAGGTGTATGCATCTATATGCATGTATTTTTATGCAGCTATTTTTAGAGGAGTGTAGTATCTGCATTCACCTAGTGCAATTATCAGCAAACTATTTTGATAAAGGGCCAGACAGAAAACATTTAGGCTTTGTGGGCCATTAGGTCTCTGTTGCAGCTTATTCAACTCTGCAACTGCAGTACAAAAGCAGCCACAGACAATGTAAATAAATGAGCATCCGTGTATTCCAATAAAACTTTATTTGCATGGTCACGCCTAATAATCCCAGCACTTTAGGAGGCCAAGGTAGGCGGATCACCTGAGGTCAGGAGTTCAAGACCAGCCTAGCCATTATGGCAAAATCCCGTCTCTACTAAAAAAAAAAAAATTGAGCCAGGTGTGGTGGCGAATGCCTGTAATCCCAGCTACTCAGGAAGCTGGTGCATGAGAATCACTTGATCCCAGGAAGCGGAGCCTGCAGTGAGCTGAGATTGTGCCACCGCACTCCAGCCTGAGTGACAGAGCGAGAGTCCATCTCAACAAAACAAAACAAAGATCAAAAACAAAACAAAAAAAGAACTTTATTTACAAAAAACAGGCCACTGGTTGGCAGGCCACGGTTTGCTGATCCCTGACCCTGCAAACAAAATCCCCCATACAAGCAAATGCAAATTTTGTCCTATGCTTCAAATTGTTCCCTGAAATATCAACCCTATTGGAAAAAAAAATCCATATTTTCAAAGCAAGCATTACAGCAGAAATAAATGTGTAATGCTATCAAATAAACCAAAAAATAACTAATATAATTCAAATAAGCAAAATAATAAATCCAGTATTACTCAAAAATAATTTTTTAATTTAGATTTTATAAGTCAAATGTTACCTATCGAAAAGTAAACTGAGGACTTCAAATGAGCAAAATGGAGACAACTAAGGATGCATTCTGATCACGGTCATTCAAAATCTGTGCATTAAATTATACACAATCTTTTTTAAAAGCAGGTAATACTTTCCACAATTCTGAACTAAAATTATCAGGCCCATTCACAAAGGCATATATACCTTTTAAAAGATCATCAAGCCACACAAGCTACCATACAAAATGCACATTAGTAGCCAGGCATAGTGGCACATGCCTGTAGTCCCAGCTACTCAGGAGATTCAGGTAGGAGGATCACTTGAGCCCCGAGTTCGAGGATTCAGTGAGTTATAAGCTATCATCATCCCACTGTACTCCAGGCTGGGCAACAGAGCAAGTCCTTGTCTCTTAAAAAGCACAACAGTTATACAGTATTTGTCCAGAAATTAAGTTTAAAATTCTATGTTGACCTTCTTCCAAATAGAAAATGCTAATATACACAACATTCCTTTGCTTAAGCTGGTACTCCTCACATATGGAATTCTCCCACAGTCTTCTCTGTCAAAACTGTACCTATACTCTAAGGACCAGATTCAAATGCTCTCTCTCTATTTTCCTTGGTCCCCACCAGAAATGTCTTTCTATTTTGAACTTCATGCAGCATTTACCACTTTATATCCTGCACCAAAACTAATTGTGTACACGTCTTATTTCCTCTGATATATGGAAAATAAGACTAATCTTTAACCATACTAATTGCCCTACCTGGAGTACCCTCTCACAGCCAGCCCTTAACAGCTAACTCATTCAAGACTCAATAGATAACATCTACTTTGCAAAACTTTCCTAGACATCCCGCAAATTAGTCTTTTTTTCATTTGTGATCCCTAGCACAATCAATATATTTCCATATTAGCACTGCTTTCTAATTGCTTATTTACTTACCAATCTCCTTCACTTGACTAAGAATGCCTTAAGGTGGCAGGAATTTTATTACCCTTGGCATACCCTAGCACACTGCCGTGCCTGGCCCCTAACTGATTCTTAAGTATTTGATTAACTAATAAAGCATTCCCCCAAAACATGGAGTGCAGGATATATACATGTGAATACAACTGCCAGACCAATAATTTCTTAAACAAATATTGTATGCGACAGTTAACAAGAGTGCTGGACTACAGATACCGGAAATGGCTACTTCAAACTAAAACTGAGAGACAAAGTTTCAGAGACAGTATCTGAAAATAGCAGCTACAGTGCAAAATTCAAAGACTTTTCCCAGAGCAAAAAGAACAACTGGCTAGAACATAGGGCTTTTCAGACATGCCATCTTCAATCATAAAAGGGCAGAAATAAACTGGATATAGCAATCTTTCCAAAATAGAACATATTCTAAGCCACAATTATTAAGAAACTTCCCAACGAAAATGTTTTTTCTTTCCAATAAATGTTTATGCAACTAGGTATACATGATACTATGGAAAATATCGGCAACAAAACACCTGTATCCTAACCAGGTAAGTTTTAGGGCAAGAAGATATAAATACATTGAATAAAGAAACTTTATCTCACCACTACCCTTCTCCCTAACCCACAAAAGGCAGATAAGAAAATGATCAACAATCGTATAAGCAGAATTTTTTTTTAAATAACTTTA
The DNA here is from genome assembly GCF_049354715.1 of Callithrix jacchus. Taxonomy (NCBI): domain Eukaryota; kingdom Metazoa; phylum Chordata; class Mammalia; order Primates; family Cebidae; genus Callithrix; species Callithrix jacchus. Next base: position 75,451,393 of record NC_133524.1, read on the forward strand.
GGCAGAGTATGGTGGCTTATGCCTGTAATCCCAGCGTCTTGGGAGACCAAGGTGGGAGGATTGCTTAAGTTCAGGAGTTCAAGAGCAGACTGGGCAACAAAGTGAGACCACCGTCTCTACAAAAAAATCAAAAAATTAGCAAGGCATGTGGACACACCTGTGGTCCCAGCTACATGGGAGGTTGAAGCAGGAAGATTGCTTGAGCCAAAAGGTAAAGGCTACAGTGAGCTGTGTTCAGCATCACTGTACTACAGCCTATGTAAGAATGAAACCTTGTCCCAAAAAACAGTAACACTATAGGCCATCTAGTCTTGTTCATTTTGCAAATGACAAAACAGAAACCTGGAACGAATAAATGATTTGTCCACAGTCATACAATCAGTTAAGCAACAAAGCTATAACTAAAAAACCAAGGTTTGGCTCACAGTTCAGTGTTCATTCTTTTGTACAAGCAGTTCTCAAACCATTTAGTCACAGCACCTCTTTACACTTTTTTTTTTAAAGTCAGGGTTTCACCATGTTGGTCAGGCTGGTCTTGAACTCCCAACCTCAGGTGATCCGTCTGCCTTGGCCTTCAAAGTGCTTAGATTACAGGCATGAGCCACCACGCCCGGCCTACACTATTAAAAATTAATTAAGAGAAAAAAATTTTTAAAAATTAATTAAGAGGCTAGGCGCAGTGGCTCACACCTATAATCCCAGCACTTTGGGAGGCTGAGGCGGGTGGATCACAAGGTCAAGAGATCAAGACCATTCTGGTCAACATGGTGAAACGCTGTTTCTATTAAAAATACAAAAAATTAGCTGGGCATGGTGGCACGCGCCTGTAGTCCCACTCGGGAGACTGAGGCAGAATTGCTTGAACCCAGGAGGCGGAGGTTGCAGTGAGCCGAGATCACGCCACTGCACTCCAGCCTGGGTAATAAAGCAAAACTCCATCTCAAAAAAAAAAAATTAACTAAGACCCCAGAGCTTTAGTTTGTCTTTTAAGAACCATTATTACAAACATGTTACCTGCTCCAGAATATCTTTAGGCTTTATCAATAGCTATTATTGATAAATATTGATATTTACTCCCATTTGAGCTTACTCCCATTCTACAGGTGGAGAAACAGAAGTTAAACATCTTGCATGTCAGCTTCCAAGCTGATCATAAGATAAGCATTAGGATAAAATTAGAGACAGACTGCTTAGACACTCCTTTCACTGCCCTGTTGTATTCAATATACCTAAAGGAAGATCTATGCATCAGTTTTCACTGGCTTAAACTATTTAGTTTCTGATTTCCAAAAGAATATTCAGAGTCTGGGGGAAAGCACTTCACGTAAATTCAAGAATTGCCTGTATCCTGTCACCCAACCCATAAGTTTATTCAAACCCCAAAAGTGAAAAAGACAAATACACACAATTACTTATGAAACAATTATTTCACACACCTACATCAATACTTAAAAGAAATATTATTTTAAGTACTACACTTATTTCTATACAATATATAACTGAAAGCTCATGGCCAGCTACACCAAGGGTTGCCAATAATAAAACTGGGCCTGATAAAAATTAAGGTCACAAATGTCTTTCTTTTCACCCCAACCCATTCCATAACCAAGCAATTGATATTTAAATGCTTTAAAAACCCTTTATAAAATTTGCATCTCCTCCCCCTTCACAGGCCTGGTTTTATGCTTTTCAACAGTGGAAATGCAAGTATTTCACATATGATGTTGTTCAAAACTAGGTTACTATGCAACTACTTGTTAACTACCACCTTAACAGACACACACTTTCTAAGACATTCAACATCTCTCAATTTAGACAACTTCTGCCTTTTTATATTTAAGACCAATAACAAGGTTATATAGCTGTCAGTTTTTCAAGTAATCAATTGCTGTAAGGACTAGAATGACAAATTTCACCAAATCTCCCAGTAATGAGATCTTCATATAAAAATAAATTAAGGCTGGGCACAGTATCTCACGCCTGTAATCCCAGCACTTTGGGAGGCCAAGAAGAGTGGATCACCTGAGGTCAGGAGTTTGAGATCAGCCCAGCCAGCATGGTGAAAACCCTGTCTCTACTAAAACTACAAAAATTAGCCAGGTATGGTGGCATGCACCTATAATCCCAGCTGCTCGCGAGGCTGAAGCAGGAGAATCACCTGAACCCAGGAGACAGAGAGGTTGCAGTGAGTCGAGATCATGCCACTGCACTCCACCCTGGGAGTGACAGAGTGAGACTCCATCTCAAAAAAAATAAAAAATAAAAATAAACTAATTCCGGCTGGGCGCAGTGGCTCAAGCCTGTAATCACAGCACTTAGGGAGGCTGAGGTGGGTGGATCATGAGGTCAAGAGATCAAGACCATCCTGCTCAATGTGGTGAAACCCCGTCTCTACTGAAAAAATACAAAAAATTAGCTGGGCATGGTGGCGTGTGCCTGTAATCCCAGCTACTCAGGAGGCTGAGGCAGGAGAATTGCCTGAACCCAGGAGGCAGAGGTTGCAGTGAGCCGAGATCGCGCCATTGCAGTCCAGCTTGGGTAACAAGGGTGAAACTTCATCTCATAAATGAATGGAATGAATGAATGAATGAATGAATGAATAAATAAATAAATAAATAAATAAATTCCAAGTTCTTTTTTTTTTTGAGACGGAGTTTCGCTCTTGTTACCCAGGCTGGAGTGCAATGGTGCTATCTCGGCTCACCGCAACCTCCGCCTCCTGGGTTCAAGCAATTCTCCTGCCTCAGCCTCACGCCACCATGCCCAGCTAATTTTTTTGTATTTTTAGTAGAGACGGGGTTTCACCATGTTGACCAGGATGGTCTCAATCTCTTGACCTTGTGATCCACCAGACTCGGGCTCCCAAAGTGCTGGGATTATAGGCGTGAGCCACTGGGCCCGGCCAATTCCAAGTTCTCAAAGCAAAAATAATAATAATAAAGTAAAAAATAAACTAATTAATTAAAGTTTATCAATTATGAGGCCTCCATTCTAGGCCCTAGCTCCAGGATGACAATTCTAGACATATCCTGGGCCAGAAGGGAACCTGCTGCCTTGAAGGAAAGGACCCAGTCCTAGTAGCATATATCACCTGAAAACTGAAAGCCCTTGGGTCCTTTTATAACCAGCAGAAAGCCAGGCACAGTGGCTCACACCTGCAATCCCAGCACTTTGGGAGGCCAAGGGAAGTGAATCACTTGAGTCCAGGAGTTCACGACCAACCTGACCAACATGGTGAAACCTCGTCTCTACCAAAAATTTAAAAACTAGATGGGCATGGTGGCACACATCTGTTAATTCCAGTTACTTGGGAGGCTAAGGCATGATAATCACTTGAACCTGGGAGGTGGAGGCTGCAGTAAGTCAAGATCACGCCACTTCACTCCAGCCTGGGCAACAAAATGAGACTCTGTCTCAAAAAAAAAATAAATTAAAAATTAGGCCAGGCACGGTGGCTCACGCCTGTAATCCTAGCACTTTGGGAGGCTGAGGCGGGTGGATCACATGAGGTCGGGAGTTTGAGACCAGCCTGACCAACATGGAGAAACCCCGTCTCTACTAAAAATAGAAAAAAAAAAAAAAATTAGCTGGGCATGGCGGCGCATGCCTGTATTCCCAGCTAATCAGAAGGATGAGGCAGGAAAATCACTTGAACTCAGGAAGCAGACGCTGCGGTGGGCTGAGATCATGCCACTGCACTCCAGTCTGGGCAATGAGAGTGAAACTCCATCTCAAAAAAATAAGAATTAAGGCCAGGCGCGGTGGCTCATAACCGAGGCGGGTGGATCACGAGGTCAAGAGACCGAGACCATCCTGGCTAACATGGTGAAACCTCATCTCTACTAAAAATAAAAAAAATTAGCTGGGCGTTGTGGCGTGCACCCGTAGTCCCAGCTACTCGGGAGGCTGAGGCAGGAGAATTGCTTGAACCTGGGAAGTGGAGGTTACAGTGAGCCGAGATCTCGCCACTGCACTGCAGCCTGGCGCCTGGTGACAGAGCGAGACTTTGTCCCAAACAAAATAATAATAATAATCATCATCAGCAGTGACATTCAGGTACCCAAGTACTGCACTGAGGGCTTGGTGATTACAAAGACCCTCTCTTCAAACCAATCTTATTTCAAACACTACAAACAACCAAAATAATCCTTTAAAAACAACAAAACCTTTAAAGACTGAGCCGCTGATTAGTCAGTGTATGTTTTAGCCAGGTCATCGGTTTATTTTCCTTCCTCTCATCTTTTGGCCATTTTTCCACCACAGAATCCTAGAACATTACTTTATTTAAAAAACACAAGTAAAAATCAGAACTAGTCTTTGTTCCTGCTTTTTAAGTGCTTGACAAAAGATGTGATAAAGAAAAAATCTGGAACTACTGCGTAAAATAACATTAACATTAATGCTCATATTATTTCTGCCTCACATTAGAAGAGACTCAAGAACGACTTGGTATTGTGAGTTCAACTCACTCAAGCATTACCTGTCAGATTCTCCTTTAACCATGATTATGGTTTGGGAGATCAATGACACTTCAGCCTGAGACAGTTCTAAACACCTACTTGGAACTCTTTTATAGTAAATAATCAGGGAACGTCACATTTTTTAATTAATTACTTACATTCATATATGCAGTTTTTTTACTAGAGGTTTTTCATGTAACTTAAGACTCTCCTAGCATTAAATGTTTCAGTCATCTCACTATATAGTACATCTGGACATAAAAGGTGTAACATTATAAACAGCTACAAAATCATAGATCTACAACAAATGAGAGTAGGTAATGTGAATTTCTCCATCATTAACACTTGGGCTAAATTAAAATGGCCATAATAAGGTTAGACCTAGCAGCTGAAGGGGGCATTAACGCCTTGTGGTTAAGAACAAAAGCTGTGAAGTCAATATGGAGTTCAATTACAGCTCCACCAATTACAAGCTGTCTAACTTCGATCAAGTTCTTGATCTCTCTGTGCCTCAGTTTCCTCATCTTTAAAATGGGCAAAACCAAGAACTTACCCCACAGGTTTGAGAATTAATCAAGAGTATAAAGAATGACAATAAGCACTCAACCTAGTTACGATTATCACTCTTACCATCAAGATCTACAAAAATTCAAGACTAGTAAGAAAAACTGACCCTTGTGTAAAATGAATTATTCTATTCAGAAATTCTATATACGTAATTTGTTCATTCTAAAGAAACTGCGAAGATCTGACTTCAAACTATAGTTTCATATGTAGACTTTGTGAAACTTAGTAAAATCTAGAGGTCATAATTTAACTATAAGGTACCATTCATGCATATGAACATGAGTGCCTGGTAATAACAGGCCAACCAGTTGTACTGGGTACCTCTTACATACCTAATACCCCATAAATAAAGATTTGTTATATTTGAGCCAGTGAGAAGTTCAGAAATGAAGGCCACAATCGTGTATCCAACTAGAGATCTATAATCTAAGAACTAAAGCATATTTTTCCCCAAGGTAAAGAAAATATAATCTATCTACTACTTGTTCATGCAGAAAAACAGACATATGTTATCTGTAGAACTGGGCTTATTCCCCAATTCTACATTCCAGCTAACGTGCTCTAAAAACATATGCCAACCTAAGAGTTACTCAAAGGCACATTTTGCCAACTGTAAATGCAATTCTGACCCATGCTCCTTGTACTTTTATTTTGCCACTAGACACCAAGGATGCATCTCCGAGTAAAAAACAATTACTTAATTCACATCGTGGGATTAAAAGTCAAATGTCAAACAGACTGAAAAGCCAGCCAGCCACCTAGGTAAAAGTGTATACATTTCATATTGACTACCCAAATTTTGAGACCCGTCAAGAGGTAAATCAGCATACAAGAAAAACAGCTTCAACCTGACAAACGTGCTTGATTGGTTAAGAGGAGGCCTGCCAGGCACAGTTTCCCTTGCAATAAATCCTACTTCGCATCAACCCACGTTAACCTGCCCTTCATCCTTCATGGAATAAGTAAATAAAGATAGGGTCTAATTACTCCTCGAAATTTGCCCAGAAAGTGGGTAAACATTTGAAGTCCCATTAAGGCTGGACTTCACAAAAAGTAGTATACTAGGGTCCTCTGGAAGCAAAACCCTGTGTTGTCTCCCCTCGCCTAAAAATAAACACAAGGATACCCTTCAGGATATGGAAAGATACCTAAATACCTGGTAAGACGGCACGTCCCAACCAAAAAAAAAAAAAGCTTGTCTCCTGGGGCTGCAGAAAAAAATCCCGCAGGGCCCGGGTACTTCCCGTCTCCAGCAGCCTAAACGCCTCTAAGTCGTCCTGGGATCTCACATCCTCGCGCCCGCCCACCCCTCCCCCTCTTCTCACCCCTCCCCCCTCCCCGCTTCTTCCCCACGCAGTTTCTAGGCCCAAAGATTAGAAAAAAATGACCAGGATACCAAAGACCGCCTCCGACTTCGAGGCACCAAAGAATAAACAGAGGAACCCGACCAGGCGTCACCGTTTAGGGGAGATTGCAAGAAGCGCCCCATACCCCAGGCCGCGCCCCCCACCTCCCGCCACCCCCATTCCCACCGCCACCCCCACCCCCACCCCCACCCCCGTCGGAGCCTTGCGCCGATACCCCGAAACCCTTCTCACCTAAAGAGAAAACGATGCCTCTTTCGGCTAAGCAACACACAGGCCTAACCCACCAAGCGAACGCCTTCCCAATCACCCGACTCAGACGGTGCCTGGGCCCAGACCGCTGGGGCCCATGAGACCGGGTTGCGTTTTACCTCATGGGCTCAGCGGTCATGTTTTCGCTTGAACGCCTGGTCGGCTTCTGCGATTGCTGGGCGCCGGTCTTCGCTCCCCCGCGCCCTGTTAGGATAGAAATGCACTGGAATCTTAGCCGTCACTGTAGCTGCTGCTGGAACCTCCCCACAGCTCAAAGGCTGCTGCCGCTGCCACCGCCGCAGGACCCGCGGAAACAAAGCGACGCCGCTGCCGCCGCCATTTTGTTGGGCCGAGGCTCAGGCAGGAGAATTGGCGCGTCCTCCCTCTTTCTCTTTCCGTCATCCATTGGCTACCTCCTCCAAAGCGCACAGTTTTATTGGCTACGACAATTCACCTTCTTTGGGGGCCTGTTGCTAAGGCGGTCGACGTCATTTGATCCCCTCCACCTTTTCGCAGGAGGTCCAATTTAGTCCCAATGACCTGAAAGTGCTAGTGACTTAGTTTGACTTTATTTTGAAAATGCTCTTTTAGTCCATCCTCTTTTTTCTTAGATATATTAACGAAGCAATAACAGTAATTTACGTTTATTGAGAGTTTACTATATGCTCGGCACTACACTAATCCTTTACCGGGTTATCTAATTTAATCTATACACCCTCTGAGGTAGACAAACCTACATTTTCTAGATGAGGAAACCAAGACACAAAGTCCCACAATACCACGTGGAGCCGAGATTCACCAGACACTCTTAACCACTAATCTATATTGCCTTCCTATGTATTTTCCTTCCTATATGCTAGGCTATCTTCAAGTTCTTTTCTTTCCTAGATGTTTTATACATAATATTTGGCACACCAACATGCTCGCAAATGTATATGTGTATAATGTAATTATGAATGTATGTGTGTGCAAATGACATAAGATCAACTTGAACTCTGCATAAAATTATTTCCATATTGAATAAACTAAAGTGCCACTTAGAATACACACACACACACACACACACCCCACAGGCCATTTCCCCAATTTGATGTGATGTTTACCTCACAAACCAATCATTTTAGATCTGCTTCCTCGTCGTTACAGAGGAAGCTTGGCTGGATGATCTCTAAATGCCTTTCCAGCTATTATGATCTATAATTTGATTCTACATTGGTAATCTCTGCTAATCACAAACAAGTTCTCAAATCTAATTGTTTTGAATTTTATTTCCAAATTTATTCTGCCATACATGCTTTAGTTCATTCTATTTATTTTTCTTGAAATGTGCAAGAGCTCCTGTCATAGTTAGGTGATAGGGTTGCTGCTTTCTACTGGGATAGCAAGAGATGAGCCTTTTTTGAATGAAACACTTTGAAAATCTGATAGACTCACGCAACTTTTTTTTTTTTCTGTGACAAGGTCTAGCTCTGTCACCCAGGCTGGAGTGCAGTGGGGTGACACAGCTCACTGCAGCCTCGACCTCCCAAGCTCAAGGAATCCTCCCACATCAGCCTCTCAAGTAGCTGGGACTGCAGGCCAAGCCATCAAGCCCACTAATTATGTACGTATGTAATACTATAAATGAGGTCTCTCTGTTGTCCAGGCTGGTCTCAAACACCTGAGCTCAAGCCATCCTCCTGCCTCGACCTCGAAAAGTGCTGGAATTAACGGGGGTGAGCCACGGCACCAGGCCTCAGGCAACTTTTTAATCAACAGACCCCTGTACACATTGCAATTACATCTTTCAAACGTTTGAGTTCAATTGGCAATTGTAGAAATCAGACCTCTGCACCTGTTATACTGATTTTTGTCTTGTACACATTAAATATCACTTTAACATACGATTTACAGGAGTCGTTTGTTTTCTTCCTTGGTAAATGCAGTTAATTTGAACGATGTACTCCATCACAAGGCAGCGCAGAAATATGCTTCCTGTCCAACTGACTTCATTATGAGAAAAATAGTAAATAGTCAAAATGTTACCAGGTTATTGGCATTTTAAACAAAGAATTGGACAAAACGCACAAAGCAAGGAAAGAATGAAGCAACAAAAGCAGAGATATATTGAAAACGAAAGTACACTCCACAGATTGTGGAGTGTAGGTGCTGCCGGAGCACAGGGGCTCAAGACCTACATTATGGAATTTTCTGGTATTTAAATACCCTCTGGAGGTTTCCTAAATGAAGTCGTGACCCTGCAATCAGTCCCATTGGTTGCAGAAAGCAACCAATCAGAGGCTAAAGTGAAGTTGCAAGGGTCACATCCTATGCAAGCATCTAATTGGTTGGAGAAAGCAACCAGAGGCTAAAGTGAAGTTACAAAATTACACTCCTATGCAAACATCTGCTTTCTGCAGCCAATCTGAGATACTTTCAGTTTCCCATCTGCCAAGCAGAAAAAGAAGGGGATTTCCAAAGGGAGTAGTCCTTTTGTTACTTAGGTATGGGATGTTGGGGTTTTCCTTTTGATTTAGTTCTCCAGAGTGAACCTTAATCAGCCTTAGGTTCCCTGCCTCCAGACCCTATTCTCCTGCCTCACATTATTTTTAAATGAATTGAAATTATTAAGGTAGAAACTAGCTCTCAGTGACGAGACTTCGTAACACTAAACAGCTTTTTTTTTGTTGTTTTTTGAGACGGTGTTTTGCCCTTGTTGCCCAGGCTGGAGTGCAATGGCATGATCTCAGCTCATGGCAATCTCCGCCTCCTGAGTTCTCAGCTCACAACCTCTGCCTCCCAGGTTCAAGTGATTCTCCTGCCTCAGCCTCCCAAGCAGTTGGAATCACAGGCATGCTTCACCATTCCCAGCTAATTTTGTATCTTTAGTAGAGACGGGGTTTCTCCATGTTGGTAGGGCTGGTCTCAAACTCCTGACCTCAGGCGATCTGCCTGGCTTGGCCTCCCAAAGTGCTGGGATTACAGGCATGAGCCACCGTGCCCTGACTAACACTAAACAGCATTAAATGACAAATCTCACAAAAGAAACATTTTAATAATAAAACTATAATTATAATTTTTTTCTTTTGAGACAGAGTCTTGCTCTTGTCTCCCAGGCTGCAGGCGGGAGTGCAGTGGCACGATCTCGGCTCGCTGCAACCTCCACCTCCCAGGTTCAAGCGATTTTCCTTCGTCAGTCTCCCAAATAGCTGGCATTACAGGTGCATGCCACCACGCCCAGCTAACTTTTGTATTTTTAGTAGAGACGGTTTCACCATATTGGCCAGGCTGGTCTTGATCTCCTGACGCCGGGTGATCCACCTGCCTTGGCCTCCCAAAATGCTGAAATTACAGGTGTGAGCCACCATGCCCAGCAATCACAAATTTTTTTAATTTTAATTTTGTTTTGAGACAGGATCTCACTGGGTCACCCAGACTGGATCGTAATGGTATGATCATGGATCACTGCAGCTTCAACCTCCCAGGCTCAAGTGATCCTCCCACCTCAGCCTCCCAAGTAGCTAGAACTGCAGACCTGAGCCACCACACCTCAGCTAATTTTATCTTTTTGTTATTGTTTTAGAGACTAGGTCTCATGTTGCCCAGGCTGGTGTCTCAAAGTCCAGAGCTCAAACTATCCTCCCACCTCAACATCCCAAAGTGCTTGTATTAACAGGCGTGAGCCACCATACCCAGCAATAATCACAACATTTTAAAAATGAACAATATTGGCTGGGCACGGTGGCTTAAGCCTGTAATCCCAGCACTTTGGGAGGCTGAGGCGGGCGGATCACCATGTCAAGAGATCAAGACCATCCTGGCCAACATGGTGAAACCTCATCTCTTAAAAAAAAAAAAAAAAAAAGAAGAACAATTTTTGTGAATATTGTTGTGAATAACAGCTCACTACGTTTGTGAAGCATAAGAAAGAATTCCTGAGCCAGACACAGTGGGTCACGCCTGTAATCCCATAACTTTGGAAGGCCAAGAAGGGAGGATGGGTTAAGCTCAGTAGTCTAAGACCAAATTCGGAAACAGTGAGGCCTCATCTCCAAAAAAAATTTTTTTTACTTAAAAAAAAGAAAGAGAAGGCCAGGCGCGGTGGCTCAAGCCTGTAATCCCAGCACTTTGGGAGGCCGAGGCGGGTGGATCACAAGGTCAAGAGATCGAGACCATCCTGGTCAACATAGTGAAACCCCATCTCTACTAAAAATACAAAAAATTAGCTGGGGATGGTGGCACGTGCCCGTAATCCCAGCTACTCAGGAGGCTGAAGCAGGAGAATTGTCTGAACCCAGGAGGCGGAGGTTTCAGTGAGCCGAGATTGTGCCATTGCACTCCAGCCTGGGTAACAAGAGCGAAACTCCGTCTCAAAAAAAAAAAAAGAAAGAAAGAGAGGCCCGGCGCGGTGGCTCAAGCCTGTCATCCCAACACTTTGGGAGGCCGAGGCGGGTGGATCACGAGGTCAAGAGATCGAGACCATCCTGGTCAACATAGTGAAACCCTGTCTCTACTAAAAATACAAAAAATTAGCTGGACATGGTGGCTCATGCCTGTAATCCCAGCTTCTCAGGAGGCTGAAGCAGGAGATTTGTCTGAACCCAGGAGGCGGAGGTTGCGGTGAGCCGAGATCCCGCCATTGCACGCAATCTTGCCTGGATAACAAGAGCGAAACTCCGTCTCAAAAAAAAAGAAGGTAAACTTAATGTTACATATTTTTTTACCACAATAAAAATAATACTTTAAAGAGGCAGATCTAGATGTATAGATATGGGATGATTTCCTAGATTTCCTAGTTATATTGATAAACAAAAAAGGTAAGTTGCATAACACTGTGCACAGGTATTTTAATATCTGTGTAAGGCAAGATACAGAGAGAGAAGGAAAAGGTAAAATAACTCTGAAAGAATGAAAATTTAACTTGATAATAGTAGTTGCCTAAGGAAGATAATCTAGTAGGTGGGGAACAGGGCAGGAGGGAAACTTTTCACTATACATTCTTTTTTACCTTTTATAGTTGGTATCATCTTAGTGTATATCCTATTCAAAACATGAATATAATTTAAAAATTCAAATGTTATTGGTGAAAGAATAGACAAATAGATCAATGGAATAGAATAGAGAGACCAGAAATAGACCCACACAGATATAGTCAACTGATCTCTGATAAAGAAATGAAAAAAAAAAAAGACTCTAGACATAGATCTTACATTTTTCACAAAAATTAATTCAAATGGATGATAGGCCTAAATTTAAAACACAAAACTATAAAACCTCTAGAAGATAGCACAGGAGAAAATCTAAATGGCCTCAAGTTTGACAATGACTTCTTAGGTATAACACAAAAAGCATGACCCATAAGAGAAAAAATTGATAAGTTGGATCTTATTAAAATGGAAAACTTGGGGCCGGGCGCGGTGGCTCATGACCATAATCCCAACACTTTGGGAGGCTGAGGCGGGCAGATCTCAAGGTCAGGAGTTTGAGACCAGCCTGACCAACATGGTGAAACCCGTCTCTACCAAAAATACAAAAATTAGCTGGGCATAATGGCACGCACCTGTAATCCCAGCTTCTCAGGAGGCTGAGGCAGGAGAATCACTTGAACCCAGGAGGCGAAGAAGGTTGCAGTAAGCCAAGATCGCTCCGCTGCACTCCAGCCGGAGCAACAGAATAAAAAACTTGGCTAGGCGCGGTGACTCTCGCCTGTAATCCCAGCACTTTGGGAGGCCGAGATGAGCAGATCACTTGAGGTCGAGAGTTCGAGAACAGCCTGGCCAAAATAGTGAAACCCCATCTCTACTAAAAATACAAAAATTATCTGGGCGTGATAGTACATGCCTGTAATCCTCGCTCCTCAGGTGGCTGAGGCAGGAGAATCTCTTGAACCTGGGAGGCATAGGTTGTGGTGAGCCAAGATGGTGCCACTGCACTCCAGCCTGGGCGAAAGAGAGAGACTCCACCTCAAAAACATAAATAAAAATACAATAAAATGGAAAACTTTTGCTCTGCAAAAGAAATTGTTAAGGAATGAAAACACAAGCCACAGACTGGGAGAAAAATCTTTGCAAAACACATATTTGATAAATAACTGGTATTCATAATATAATAATTCTTACCACGCAACAATAAGAAAATAAAGATCCAGGCTGGGCGCGGTGGCTCACGCCTGTAATCCAAGCACTTTGGAGGCCAAGGTGGGCGGATCACCTGAGGTCAGGAGTTCAAGACCAGCCTGACCAACATGGTGAAACTCCATCTTTAAAAAATAAAAATAAGCCAGGCACAGTGGCTCACGCCTGTAATTCCAGCACTTTGAGGGGCCGAGGCGGGTGGATCACAAGGTCAAGAGATCAAGACCACCCTGGTCAACAGGGTGAAACCCTGTCTGTACTAAAAATACAAAAAATTAACTGGGCATGGTGGTGCGTGCCTGTAATCCCAGCTACTCAGGAGGCTGAGGCAGGAGAATTGCCTGAACCCAGGAGGCGGAGGTTGCAGTGATCCGAGATCGCGCCATTGCACTCCAGCCTGGGTAACAAGAGCAAAACTCCGTCTCAAAAAAATTAATTAATTAATTAATTAAATAAAATAAAAATAAATAAAAAGAAAATAAAGATCTAATTTAAAAATGGACCAAAAAAACCTGGAAACCTCACCAAAGAAGCTATACAGATGGCAAATAGCTTCTCAATATCCTGTCATTAGAGAATTGTGAATTAAAACAATATGATACCACTGTGTGCCTATTAGAATGGCTAAAATCCAAAACAGTGACAATACAAAATGCTGACATGGATGTAGAGCAACAGGAGCTCTCATTCATTACTGGTGAAATGCAAAATAGTACAGTCACTTTGAAAAGACACTTTGCCAAATGTACTCTTGTTGTTTTGCTTTGCTTTTTTTTTTTTTTAGTAGAGACAGGCTTTCGCCATGTTGGCCAGGCTGGTCTTGAACTCCTGAGCTCAAGTGGTCCACCTGCCTGGGCCTCCAAAAGAGCTGGGAGTACAGGCATGAGCCACTGCACCCAGCCACTAAACATACCTTTATCATTTATCCCACTTTTGCATTCCTTGATTAAATGAGTTGAAAATCTTACACCTACATGAAACCTTGAAGTGAATGTTTATAGTAGCTTTATTAACAACTGCCAAAACTTGGAACCAACCAAGATGTCCTTCAGTATGGATAAATAAACTGTGGTACATCTATACGATGGAACATTACTTGGTAATGAGCTATCAAGTCATGAAAAGACATGGAGGAGACTTAGATGCATACCGCTAAGATAAGGAAACCAACCTAGTCCCAGCACAGTGGCTCACACCTGTAATCCCAATTCTTCAGGAGGCTGAGGCAGAAGGGATTGCTTGAGCCCAGGAGTTCGAGACCACCCGGGGCAACATGGTGAAACCCTGTCTCTGCAAAAAAAAAGAAATACAAAAATTATCCAGATATGGTGGTGCATACCTGTAGTCCTGGTCACTTGGGAGGCTGAGGTGAAAAAAAAAGGACAATCTAGCTGGGCACCATGGCTCACACCTGTAATCCCAGCACTTTGGAAGGCTGGGGCAGGCAGATCACAAGGTCAGGAATTCAAGACCAGCCTGGCCAACATGGTGAAACCCCGACTTAAAAAAAATAATAATAAAAAAACGGACAATCTAAAAAGGCGACATATATTATGATTCCAAATGCATAACATTTTAGAAAAACCAACACTATGGAAACAGTAAAATGATTAGTGGTTTCCAGGGATTGAGGGGACATGGCAAGGAGGGAAAGTGATAAATTCGTGGATCACAGAGAAATTTTGGGCAGTGTGGTATCTGTTTGATATAAGAATGGTAAATATATGTCATTATCCATTCGTCAAAACCCATAGAATGTACAACAAAAATTCTCATGTACTGTGAACTCTTTTTTTTTTTTGAGATGGAGTCTCTGTTGCTTAGGATAGAGTACAGTGGTGCGATCTCGGCTCACTGCAACCTCTGCCTCCTGGGTTCACGCAATTCTCTGCCTCAGCCTCCCAAGTAGCTGGGACTACAGGCGCCTGCCACCACGCCTGGCTAATTTTTGTATTTTTAGTAGAGACGGGGTTTCACCATCTTGGCCAGGCTGGTCTTGAACTCCTGATCTCAAGTGATCTACCTGCCTCAGATTCCCAAATTGCTGGGATTACAGGCGTGAGCCACCCCACCCAACCTGTACTGTGAACTCTTATGTAAACTGTGGACTTTAGTTAGTAATAATATATCAATTATAACAAATGAACCATACTAATGAGATTTTTTTTGAGACAGTCTCACTCTGTTGCCCTGGCTGGGGTACAGTGGTGTAAGCACAGCTTATGGACCTGTGTTCAAGCAATCCTCCTGCCTCAGCCTGCCAAGTAGCTGGGCCTACAGACACTCACCACCACACCAGCCTTTTTTTTTGTTTAATTGAGAGGGCAGGCTGGGTGCGGTGGCTCATGCCTGTAATCCCAGAAACTTGGGAGGCCAAGATGGGTGGATTACTTGAGGTCAAGATTTCAAGACCAGCCTGTCCAACATAATAAAACCCCCTCTCTACTAAAAATACAAAAAAATTAGCCAGGCATGGTGGGGGCCTGTAATCCCAGCTACTCAGGAGGCTGAGGCAGAAGAATCACTTGAACCCAGGAGGCCGAGTTTGCAGTGAGCCGAGGTCACGCCATTGCACTCCAGCCTGGGCGACAGAGTGAGACTCCATCTCAAATAAACAAACAAACAAATAAATAAATAGAGAGGGTGTCTTACTGTGTTGCCTAGGCTGGTCTCAAACTCCTGGACTTAAGCAATCCTCCTATCTCAGCCTCCCAAAGTACTGGGATTACAGGTGTGAGCCACCATGCCTGACCAGAATCGTTAACAGTGAATCAAACAAACTTAATATGATAGCTCCAGGCTGGATGTTTCCTACTCATGAACCAGTGACAGTTCAAGTAATAATGCAATTGTTTTTAAATTTCTAAACTTAAGGAAGTTTTATATTTAAGGTGTTTACTCCCCAAATTGTCTAATCTTTCAAAAAGAGTTACTAAAAGGAAAATAAAAGATTAGACATATTTGAAAATGAACCAGACAGAAATCCTAATTACTGTTTTAAATTGTCTAGCAATTTATATGGTTGTGGTTAACTCATTTAAGAAACAATTAGGCCGGGCGCGGTGGCTCAAGCCTGTAATCCCAGCACTTTGGGAGGCCGAGGCGGGTGGATCACGAGGTCAAGAGATGGAGACCAACCTGGTCAAGACGGTGAAACCCCGTCTCTACTAAAAATACAAAAAATTAGCTGGGCGTGGTGGCGTGTGCCTGTAATCCCAGCTGAGGCAGGAGGGTGAGGCAGGAGAATTGCCTGAACCCAGGAGGCGGAGGTTGCGGTGAGCCGAGATCGCTCCATTGCACTCCAGCCTGGGTAACAAAAGGGAAACTCCATCTCAAAAAAAAAAAAAAAGAAAGAAAAGAAAAGAAACAATTATCTTTCTATATTAAGCTATTTTCAAATAGCAAGACAATGCTTGTCTTTGTTATTACACTAACTGCAATTCAATAAGCTGCATGACAAAATATGTATTATGTAAATAAATTGGGTTTACTAAATTAAAAAAAGAGAAGAAAAAAAGAAAGAAAAAGAAATCCTAATTACAAATAGAGTGAAGTAAAAACCTCAATGGACATACTGAAGAAGAAACAGCAAGAGAAGGAACTTTAAGCTATCTATGACAAATAACAGATTTTCTAGTCCTGGGGAACATCAAGAAAATTATACATTTTTTTTCTTTTTTTTTTTTTGCATCTTACAGATTGAGGGAGAAAATTATATATTTAAAAGACAAATGTCATTAACATATACTAAGTTATTGGAATAATGTTTTATTTTTCAAATTACCAAAATCAATGTAGTCACATGTTATGTTCAGAAGAAGAAAACAAGTCAGATGATGTGTTATTAGAGAAAAAAAGTCTTGGAGGACATATCCAACAATGTGAAGACATCTGCAGGTGATGTGTATGAATAATTTTTTCCTGCATTGTACTTTCCATTTTTCCGGATTTCCTATAATGAGAACATATTATAAAGATGATGAGAGAAATGAAATAATATTAACCATTGTAAGCAGTAACAGAACTATTTTCTGCCAGCATATATGAATCCAAATAGCAATTATGTCCACATAAATCTTAGCTCAGTATTATTTTTTTGCAAAATGTAAACGTGGTTTTATTTAATGCCTTTTATCCATCACAAAGCACCCACTCCTTCGCAGCATCCCCCTCTTCCTAGAAAACAAGATGCAGCGTAAGACATGTGCACTGTCCATATAACTCAAGTAGGGTCTTAAAAACAAAATAAGCAACAGTCTTCCCGACAGCTCGAACTGCCTCCCTCTCTAATGTTCAAAGAATGATTATCACCCCCAAAGCACAACTTGAGGAAGAGAGTGCTTACATTAGAACTGTGAACCACCCACATGCCAGTTCAAAAAAACTAAACCAAACAAATGACTAAGAAACCCAGCCACACAGGTATAAGAGCAAAACTCCGGAGTAATGAGACTGGTCCATAAATTAAGAAGAAGACAAAACAAACCTGTCCCCTCCTCATCACCAGCCCTCCCCCGCATCGGCAATTCCTTGCTTTTGTTCTGTGAGTCATGTAGAAGAGTCTAGACTCCGAGTCAGCCCTTTGCCCCAAAGTCAAATAATCCGAAGCCAATGCTGGGTACTTGGCTTCTCAGAACCCTTGTTTGGACTGATCACGGCTTTGGAGATGGTCACTGGACATGTCCTGTGGGTGGCGGGGCCCCTGGCTGGTGTCCAACATCTGGGTCTCTGGAGTTCTCAGCGGGGAGGTGGGGAAGGTGAGGGAGTCTGGGGGTGAGATGGCCAGTGGAGATGCCACCGATCCTGCTATTAATACTCCAGCTCCAGGGCGTGCCTCAGTGTCTCCAGGTCCTCGTGGCAGGATATCCGCCAGAAAGGCATGTTGTGCTTTTTCGCTCCTTGCTCCTCTTCCACACCATCACCGATCACCACATAGACAGCTTTTCTGCCAGATCTCTGCATTATCCTCTCGAAGCAGCTCTCCTTCCCTGCACACACAGGAAAGAAAGAAAAAGGGCTCTGTGAGGACCCAGGACTGCAGCCAATACCCCAGCTCAGTATTATTTTAAAAGATGTTTTCTAGATTTCAATACAATAGTTAGGCTTTCTGAGCTTTCTACCTCACAATCTTAGCTGCAGGATTTTTATAAGTGTCTTTTATCAGGTTGAGGAGGTTCTCTTCTTCCTGATTCTCTAAGTGTTTTTTTTTTTTAATTTTTGTTTTCATCATGAAAGTTGATGGATTTTGTTCTGCATCTATTGAAATGATCATGTAATTTCTTTTCCTTCATTCTTTTAACTTGTTGCATTACACTGATTTCTTTTGGTATCACTTTTGCATTCCTGGGATAAATCCCACTTGGATGTGGTGCATAATCCCTTTAATATGCTGTTGGATTCTGTTTCCTAGCATGTTGTTTAGGATTTTTCCATCAATATTAATCAGGGACATTGGTGGGTAACTCTTTTCTTGTGATGTCTTTGTCTGACTGTGCTGTCAGACTAACGGTGTCTTTGTAAAATGAGCTAGGAAGTGTTCCCTCATCTACTTTTTGGAAAAGTTTGAGAAAGTTTGGAGATAATTCTCGGTTAATGTTTGGTAGAATAAACCAGTGAAGCTGTCTGGTTTTAGGGTTTTCTTACTTAGAGGGCTTTTGATTAGCGACTCAATCTTTTTATATTTTATAGATCTGTTTAGATTTTTCTATTTCTTTTTGAATGAGCTTTGATACTGTGTTTTTAGGAATTTGACCATTTCATGTAGGTTATCTAAATATTTGGCATACAATTGTTAATATTCCATAATAATTTTTATTTCTGTAAGGTTAGTAGTAATGTCCTGACTTTCATTTCTGATTTCCATAATTTGAGTCTTCCTTTTGTCTTAGTCTTGCTAAATGTTTGTCAAGTTATTCATCCTTTTAAAGAACTAATTTTTAGTTGTGTTAATTTTCTCCATCGTTTTTCTAATTTTTAAAATCTTCACTCTAATCGTCAGTATTCCCTCCCTCTGCTAACTTTGGGTATAGTTTACTCTTCTTTTTTTTTTTAATTTTTTTATTCTTTTTGTGTTGTTTGTTCTATTTTTATTTTTTTATTTTTTTGTGTTGTGTGTTTTTTTTTTAATTTTTTATTGCATTTTAGGTTTTGGGGTACATGTGCAGAACATGCAAGACAGTTGCATAGGTACACACATAGCAGTGTGTTTTGCTTCCTTTCTCCCCTTCACCCACATTTGGCATTTCTCCCCAGGCTATCCCTCCCCACCTCCGCCCCCGATGGTCCTCCCCTTTTCCCCCCAATAGACCCCAGTGTGTAGTACTCCCCTCCCTGTGTCCATGTGTTCTTATTTTTCATCACCCGCCTATGAGTGAGAATATGCGGTATTTCATTTTCTGTTCTTGTGTCAGTTTGCTGAGAATGATGTTCTCCAGATTCATCCATGTCCCTACAAACAACACGAACTCATCGTTTCTGATTGCTGCATAATATTCCATGGTGTATATGTGCCACATTTTCCCAATCCAGTCTATCATCAATGGGCATTTGGGTTGATTCCAGGTCTTTGCTATTGTAAACAGTGCTGCAATGAACATTCGTGTACATGTGTCCTTATAGCAGAACGATTTATAGTCCTTTGGATATATACCCAGTAATGGGATTGCTGGGTCAAATGGAATTTCTATTTCTAAGGCCTTGAGGAATCGCCACACTGTCTTCCACAATGGTTGAACTAATTTACACTCCCACCAACAGTGTAAAAGTGTTCCTTTTTCTCCACATCCTCTCCAGCATCTGATGTCTCCAGATTTTTTAATGATCACCAGTTAGAATTGAGGTGGTATCTCAATGTGGTTTTGATTTGCATCTCTCTGATGACCAGTGACAATGAGCATTTTTTCATATGATTGTTGGCCTCATATATGTCTTCTTTTGTCAAGTGTCTGTTCATATCCTTTGCCCATTTTTGAATGGGCTTGTTTGTTTTTTTCCTGTAAATCTGTTTGAGTTCTTTGTAAATTCTGGATATCAGCCCTTTGTCAGATGGGTAAACTGCAAAAATTTTTTCCCATTCTGTTGGTTGCCGATTCACTCTAGTGACTGTTTCTTTTGCCGTGCAGAAGCTGTGGAGTTTGATTAGGTCCCATTTGTCTATTTTGGCTTTTGTTGCCAATGCTTTTGGTGTTTTGGTCATGAAGTCCTTGCCTACTCCTATGTCCTGGATGGTTTTGCCGAGATTTCCTCCTAGGGTTTTTATGGTGCCAGGTCTTATGTTTAAGTCTTTAATCCATCTGGAGTTAATTTTAGTGTAAGGTGTCAGGCAGAGGTCCAGTTTCTGCTTTCTGCACATGGCTAGCCAGTTTTCCCAACACCATTTATTAAACAGGGAGTCCTTTCCCCATTGCTTGTTTTTGTCAGGTTTATCAAAGATTGTATGGTTGTAGATATGTTGTGTTGCCTCCGATGCCTCTGTTTTGTTCCATTGGTCTATATCTCTGTTTTGGTACCAGTACCATGCTGTTTTGATTACTGTAGCCTTGTAGTATAGTTTGAAGTCCAGTAGTGTGATGCCCCCCGCTGTGTTCTTTTTGCTTAGAATTGACTTGGCTATGGGGCTCTCTTTTGGTTCCATATGAAGTTCATGGTGGTTTTTTCCAGTTCTGTGAAGAAAGTCAATGGTAGCTTGATGGGGATAGCGTTGATTCTGTAAATTACATTGGGCAGTATAGCCATTTTCACGATATTAATTCTTCCTAACCATGAACATGGAATGTTTCTCCATCTGTTTGTGTCCTCTCTGATTTCGTTGAGCAGTGGTTTGTAGTTCTCCTTGAAGAGGTCCCTTACGTTCCTTGTGAGTTGTATTCCAAGGTATTTTATTCTTTTTGTAGCAATTGTGAATGGCAGTTCGTTCTTGATTTGGCTCTCTTTAAGTCCGTTATTGGTGTAGAGGAATGCTTGTGATTTTTGCAGATTGATTTTATATCCTGAGACTTTGCTGAAGTTGCTTATCAATTTCAGGAGTTTTGGGGCTGAGGCGATGGGGTCTTCTAGGTATACTATTATGTTGTCTGCAAATAGAGACAGTTTGGCTTCCACCTTTCCTATTTGAATACTCTTTATTTCTTTTTCTTGCCTGATTGCTCTGGCTAGAACTTCCAGTACTATATTGAATAGGAGCGGTGAAAGAGGGCATCCTTGTCTAGTGCCGGATTTCAAAGGGAATGCTTCCGGTTTTTGCCCATTCATTATGATATTGGCTGTTGGTTTGTCGTAAATAGCTTTTATTACTTTGAGATATGTTCCATCGATACCAAGTTTATTGAGGGTTTTTAGCATAAAGGGCTGTTGAATTTTGTCAAATGCCTTCTCTGCGTCAATTGAGATAATCATGTGGTTTTTGGTTTTGCTTCTGTTTATATGGTGAATTACGTTGATAGACTTGCATATGTTGAACCAGACTTGCATCCCCGGGATGAATCCTACTTGATCATGATGAATAAGTTTTTTGATTTGCTGTTGCAATCAGCTTGCCAATATTTTATTGAAGATTTTTGCATCTATGTTCATCATGGATATTGGCCTGAAGTTTTCTTTTCTTGTTGGGTCTCTGCCTGGTTTTGGTATCAGGATGATATTGGTCTCATAAAATGATTTGGGAAGAATTCCTTCTTTTTGGATTATTTGGAATAGTTTTGGAAGGAATGGTACCAGCTCCTCTTTGTGTGTCTGGTAGAATTCGGCTGTGAACCCGTCTGGACCTGGGCTTTTTGTGTGTGGTAGGCTCTTAATTGCTGCTTCGACTTCTTCCCTTGTTATTGGTCTATTCATAGTTTCAGCTTCCTCCTGGTTTAGGCTTGGGAGGACACAGGATTCCAGGAATTTATCCATTTCTTCCAGGTTTACTAGTTTATGCGCATAGAGTTGTTTGTAATATTCTCTGATGATGGTTTCAATTTCTGTGGAATCTGTGGTGATTTCCCCTTTATCATTTTTTATTGCATCTATTTGGTTGTTCTCTCTTTTCTTTTTAATCAGTCTGGCTAGTGGTCTGTCTATTTTGTTGATCTTTTCAAAAAACCAGCTCTTGGATTTATTGATTTTCTGAAGGGTTTTTTGTGTCTCTATCTCCTTCAGTTCAGCTCTGATCTTAGTTATTTCTTTTCTTCTGCTAGGTTTTGAGTTTTTTTGATCTTGCTCCTCTAGCACTTTCAATTTTGATGATAGCGTGTCAATTTTGGATCTTTCCATTCTCCTCATATGGGCACTTATTGCTATATATTTTCCTCTAGAGACTGCTTTAAATGTGTCCCAGAGATTCTGGCATGTTGTGTCTTCGTTCTCATTGGTTTTGAAGAACTTCTTTATTTCTGCCTTCATTTCATTGTTTATCCAGTCAACATTCAAGAGCCAGCCGTTCAGTTTCCATGAAGCTGTGCGGTTCTGGGTTGGTTTCTGAATTCTGAGTTCTAACTTGATTGCACTATGGTCTGAGAGACTGTTTGTTATGATTTCAGTTGTTTTGCATTTGTTGAGGAATGCTTTACTTCCAATTATGTGGTCACTTTTAGAGTAGGTGTGATGTGGTGCTGAGAAGAATGTATATTCTGTGGATTTGGGGTGGAGAGTTCTGTAAATGTCTATCAGGTTTGCTTGTTCCAGGTCTGAGTTCAAGCCCTGGATATCCTTGTTGATTTTCTGTCTGGTTGATCTGTCTAATATTGACAGTGGAGTGTTAAAGTCTCCCACTATTATTGTGTGGGAGTCTAAGTCTCTTTGTAAGTCATTAACAACTTGCCTTATATATCTGGGTGCTCCTGTATTGGGTCCATATATATTTAGGATCGTCAGTTCTTCTTGTTGTATCGATCCTTTTACCATTATGTAATGGCCTTCTTTGTCTCTTTTGATCTTTGTTGCTTTAAGTCTATTTTATCAGAGATGAGAGTTGCAACTCCTACTTTTTTTTGCTCTCCATTTGCTTGGTAAATCTTCCTCCATCCCTTTATTTTGAGCCTTTGTGTATCCTTGCATGTGAGATGGGTTTCCTGGATACAGCACACTGATGAGTTTTGGTTTTTTATCCAATTTGCCAGTCTGTGTCTTTTGATTGGTGCATTTAGTTCATTTACATTTAGGGTTAATATTGTTACGTGTGAATTTGATACTGCCAGTTTGATGCTAGCTGGCTGTTTTGCCCGTTAGTTGTTGTAGATTCTTCATTATGTTGATGCTCTTTAGCATTTAGTGTGATTTTGGAATGTCTGGTACTGGTTGTTCCTTTCTATGTGTAGTGCCCATTTCAGGAGCTCTTGTAAAGCAGGCCTGGTGGCAACAAACTCTCTGAGTACTTGCTTGTTCGCAAAGGATTTTATTTTTCCTTCACTTATGAAGCTCAGTTTGGCTGGATATGATATTCTGGGTTGAAAGTTCTTTTCTTTAAGGATGTTGAATACTGGCCCCCACTCTCTTCTGGCTTGTAGGGTTTCTGCTGAGAGATCTGCTCTAAGTCTGATAGGCTTCCCTTTGTGGGTAACCTGATCTTTCTCTCTGGCTGCCCTTAGTATTTTCTCCTTCATTTCAACCCTGGTGAGTCCAACAATTATGTGCCTTGGGGTTGCTCTTCTTGAGGAATATCTTTGTGGTGTTCTCTGTATTTCCTGCATTTGAATGTTGGCCTGTCTTGCCAGGTGGGGGAAATTTTCCTGGATTATGTCCTGAAGAGTATTTTCCAGCTTGGATTCATTCTCTTCATCACATTCTGGTACACCTATCAAACGTAGGTTAGGTCTCTTCACATAGTGCCACATTTCTTGGAGACTTTGTTCATTCCTTTTTGGGCTTTTTTCTCTGATCTTGGTTTCTCATTTTATTTCGTTGAGTTGATCTTCGACTTCTGATATTCTTTCTTCTGCTTGGTCAATTCGGCTATTGAAACTTGTGAATGCTTCGTGAAGTTCTCGTATTGTGTTTTTCAGCTCCTTTAATTTGTTCATATTCCTCTCTAAGTTATCCATTCTTGTTATCATTTCCTCGAATCTTTTTTCAAGGTTCTTAGTTTCTTTGCATTGATTTAAAACATGTTCTTTTATTTTATTTTATTTTTAATTTAACTATTTTTTTTTCTTTTTTTTTTATTGCATTTTAGGTTTTGGGGTACATGTGCAGAGCATGCAATACAGTTGCATAGGTACACACAGGGCAGTGTGTTTTGTTTGCTTTCTCCCCTTCACCCACATTTGGTATTTCTCCCCTGGCAATCTCTCCCCACCTCCCCCTCCCACTGGCCCTCCCATTTTCCCCCTATAGACCCCAGTGTTTAGTACTCCCCTCTCTGTGTCCATGTGTTCTCATTTTTCATCACCTGCCTATGAGTGAGAATATGCGGTGTTTCATTTTCTGTTCTTGTGTCAGTTTGCTGAGAATCATGTTCTCCAGATTCATCCATGTCCCTATAAACGACACGAACTCATCTTTTCTGATTGCTGCATAATATTCCATGGTGTATATGTGCCACATTTTCCCAATCCAGTCTATCATCGATGGGCATTTGGGTTGATTCCAGGTCTTTGCTATTGTAAACAGTGCTGCAATGAACATTCGTGTGCATGTGTCCTTGTAGTAGAATGATTTATAGTCCTTTGGATATATACCCAGTAATGGGATTGCTGGGTCAAATGGAATTTCTATTTCTAAGGCCTTGAGGAATCGCCACACCGTCTTCCACAATGGTTGGGCTAATTTACACTCCCACCAACAGTGTAAAAGTGTTCCTTTTTCTCCACATCCTCTCCAGCATCTGTTGTCTCCAGATTTTTTAATGATCGCCATTCTAACTGGCGTGAGATGGTATCTCAATGTGGTTTTGATTTTCATCTCTCTGATGACCAGTGACGATGAGCATTTTTTCATATGATTGTTGGCCTCATATATGCCTTCTTTCGTAAAGTGTCTGTTCATATCCTTTGACCACTTTTGCATGGGCTTGTTTGTTTTTTTTCCTGTAAATCTATAAAACATGTTCTTTTAGCTCACGAAAGTTTCTCATTATCCACCTTCTGAAGTCTAATTCCGTCATTTTGTCACAGTCATTCTCCGTCCAGCTTTGTTCCCTTGCTGGTGAGGAGTTTTGGTCCTTTCTAGGAGGCGAGGTGTTCTGGTTTCGGGTGTTTTCCTCCTTTTTGCGCTGGTTTCTTTATATTTTTGTGAATTTATCCACCTGTCGTCTGAATAGTTGCTGACTTTTCGATTGGGTCTCTGAGTGGATGCCCAGATTGTTGATGATGAAGTATTTCTGTTACTTGGTTTTCCTTCTACCAGTCTAGCTTCTCCACTGTACAACTGCTGAGGTCCACTCCAGGCCCTGCTTGTCTGGGGTGCAGCTATAGCAGCTGCGGAACTGTGAGGGATGCTACCAGTTTCTTTTTCTGCTATCTTTGTCCCAGAATGATGCCTGCCAAATGTCAGTCTTCTGGATATAGAGGGGTCAGGGAGCTGCTTGAGGAGACAGTCTGTACTCTATAGGAGGTCAAGTACTGAGCTGTGAGCTCTGTTGTTCATTCAGGGCTGTTAGGCTGCTACGTTTAATTCTGCTGCAGCAGAACTCATTTAAAAAAATCCTTTTTTCTCAGATGCTCTGTCTCGGAAGGTTGGGGCTTTCTTTGTGAGTGTCTGTTGCGCTGTCCTGCCCAACTAGGAGGTAGTCTAGTCACTATTTGCCTGCCGAGGCTCCACCCTGCTGGTGTGAGGTTCACCCTGTTGCTGCAGGCTCTGCCCTGCTGCTGCGGTCTCCGCCCTGCTGCCACGGGCTACGCCCTGCAGCAGAATCTCTCTGTTGTGGCGGGTTGCCTTGGCAACGGCAGGCTGCATCAGCAATGGGCGTGTACCTCAGTAAGGGCGGATTGCCTCGGTAATGGCGGACGCCCCTCCCCCACCGAGCTGCACAGTCCTGGGTTCAGCTGTGCCTGCAGTGAAACTCTCCACCCGGAGCGTTTGGAATCGCCGTTTTTTTTTTCCCACTGCGCTATCCCAAATGCCGTTTCCCTGGAATCTCCTGGCCTGGCTCACTGTCCACGTCCCGTTCAGTCAGATAGATATGCCAGTCTGCCCTCTCAAGTCTCAGATTGCCGGTTCAACAGGGCACCCGAACCAGTGCGATTTGTGCGGAGCACTGTGGAGCGCCGCTGTGCTACAGCTCTGGCTGCTGGCTGCACCGGCTGCCAGCTGCACCAGCCAAAACCTCTGCCTGATGTCCCGCATCTCTGTTATACCTGGGAATTTCCCCGTTCTGTGGGCAACAAAGATCCGTCTGGAAATGCGGCCCTGACTCACCCTCCACGCGTTCACCGAGAGCTTCAATCCTGGGTTGTTCTCACCGTGCCATCTTGAGTCCCTCCCTACTCTTCTTTTCTAGTTCTTTAAGCTGTATAGTTTGGTCACTGATTTGAAATCTTTTCTCCTTTTTTTGAGACAGGGTCTTGCTTTCTCACCCAGGCTGAGGTGCAGTGGCATGATCTTGGCTCACTGCAACCTCTGCCTCCCAGGTTCAAGCAATTTTCCTGCCTCAGCATCCCAAGTAGCTCGGACTCCAGGCAATCACCAAGATGCCTGGCTAATTTTTGTATTTTTAGTAGACACAGGGTTTCACCATGTTGGCCAGGCTTATCTCAAACTCCTAACCTCAAGTGATCCACCCTTCTTGCCCTCCCAAAGTGCTGGAATTACAGGTATTTCACTCCATTCTGGTCAGAGAAGATAATTCATATGATTTTAATCTTTTCAAATTTATTAAGTCTTGTTTATAGCTTAACATATGGTCTAGCTTGGAGAATGTTCCATGTGCACTTGACAAAAATGTGAATTTTGATCAAGTTGTTTGGAATGTTCTGTATATATTTGTCAGTCTAGTTGGCTCATAGTGTTGTTCAAGCCTTCTATCTCCTTATTTACCTTTCTGGTTTTATTCATTATCGAAAATGGTGTATTGAATCTTCCAATTATTATTGTAGAATGACCTATTTCTCCCTTCACTTTTACCAATGGTTGCTCTGCACATTTTGGGGTAATATTGGTGTATCTATGTTTATAACTATTATATTCCCTTGATGAACTGGCATTTTTTCAATATATAATATCCTTTGTCTCACTACAATTTTTGACTTCAAGTCTATTTTGTCTGATATTGGTATAGCTACCCCACTCTCTTTTGATTACTATTTGCATGGAATTTTTATTATTTCATTTTGAATCAATTCATGTCTTTGCATCAAAAGTGAGTCTCTTGTTGACAGCATATAGTTTGATCATGATTTTGCTTGTTAAATCTATTTTATTCTCTGCTTTTTAATTGGGAAGTTTAATCAATTCCCATTAAAGGTATTGACTGATAAGGAAGGACTGACTTCTGTCATTTTGCTATTTATTAATTATATGTCTTTTTTTTTTTTTTGAGACACCGTTTCACTCTCACCCAGGCTGGAGTGCAATAGTGCGATCTCAGCTCACTGCAACCCCAGCCTCCCAGGTTCAAGTGATTCTTTTGCCTCAGCCTTCTGCTAGGATTACAGGCACACACCACCATGACCAACTGCTTTTTGTATTATTAGTAGAGGCAGGGTTTCACCATGTTGGCCAGGCTGGTCTCGAACTCCTGACCTCAAGTGATCTGCCCACCTTGGCCTCCTAAAGTGTGCTGGGATTACAGGAATGAGCCACCACACCCAGCCTATTTACTGTATGTCTTATGTATACTTTGTTTTTCTTTTCCTCCATTACTGCCCACTTTTGTGTTTAAGTAATTCTTTTGTAATGTGCCATTTTGATTTCCTTCTTACTGACTTTTCTGTAAACATGCAGTAAATGTCTTTCTGTATATTTTTAAATCACTTTTTTTTGTGGTTATCCTGGCAATTACCATAAACATCTTAAACTTGTAACAGTCTAGTTTGAATTGATAGCAATGTAACTTCAGTAGTATTATATGAACTCTGATCCTATGCAGCTCTGTCCTTCCCCCTTTATATTGTTATTGTCACAACTTATGCCGTTATGCATTGGATGGCCATGAATATAGATTTATGATTATTGATTTATGTGGTCTATATATTATATAAGAAATTAAAGAGAAGTTACAAAACAAAAATGTAATACTATTTGCTCTTATATTTACCTATGCAGTTACATTTACTGGTGTTCTTTATTTCTTCATATGGTTTCAAGCTACAGTCTAGTGTACTTTTGTTTGGCTGTGAAGGATTCACTTCAGCATTTCTTGTAGGGCAAGGATTCCTAAAACAAACTCAACTTTTGTTTATCTGGCAATGTCTTATTTTTCATTTTTGAAGGATTGTTGTGCCAGATGTAGAATTCTTGATTGACTTTTTCTTTCAGCACATTAAATATGTCATTCCACTGCTTTCTGACCTTCATGAGTTGTAATGAGAAATTAGCTGTTAATTTTATTGATGATCACTTGTGAGTGATTAATCACTTCTCTGTTGCTACTTTAAAGATTCCCTCTCTCTCTCTCTCTCTCTCTCTCTCTCTCTCTCTCTCTCTCTCTCTCTCTCTCTCTCCCCTCTCTCTGTCTTTCTCTCTGTTTCTCTGGCTTCCAACAATTTGGTCATAATGTGGCTTGGTGTGGACCTCTTTTGCTTATTTTACTTGGAGTTTGTTGAGCTTCTTAGATGTCTATGTTTATGTCTTGTATGACATTTGGGCCACTTTATTTACTTATATATATTTTCTGTCTTTTTTCCCTCTTCTGGGACTCTCACTACATGTGTATTGTATGCTTCATAGCTTCCCACGGGTCTCTTAGGTTCTGCTCACTTTTCTTCATTCTTTTTCATTTGCTTCTCAGACTGAAAAATTTCTTTCTTCTTTTTTTTTTTCTTTTTTGAGACGGAGTTTCGCTCCCGTTACCCAGACTGAAGTGCAATGGAGCAATCTCGGCTCACCGCAACCTCCGCCTCCTGGGTTCAGGCAATTCTCCTGTCTCAGCCTCCTGAGTAGCTGGGATTACAGGCACGTGCCACCATGCCCAGCTAATTTTTTGTATTTTTAGTAGAGACGGGGTTTCACCATGTTGACCAGGATGGTCTTGATTTCTTGACCTTGTGATCCACCCGCCTCAGCCTCCCAAAGTGCTGGGATTACAGGCTTGAGCCACCACACCCGGCCTCTTTCTTCTTTTTCATATGTATAAATTTATGGGATACATGTGCAATTGTGTTACATGCATAGGTTATGTAGTTGTGAAGTCAGGGCTTTTAGTGCATCCATCACCTGAATAACATACATTGTTCCCATTAAGTAATTAAGTAGTTTCTCATCCTCCTCCCCCCTGCCACCCTCTCACTCTTCTGAGTCTCCATTTTCTTTCTTTTTTCTTTTTCCTTTTCCAGACAGAGTCTCATTCTGTCTGAAAAAGAGTGCAGTGATGCAATCTCAGCTCACTGCAACCTCTGCCTCCTGGGTTCAAGCAATTCTCCTGCCTCAGCCTCCCGAGCAGCTGGGATTACAGGCATGTGCCACCATGCCTGGCTAATTTTTGTGCTTTTAGTACAGACAGGATTTCACCATGTTGGCCAGGCTGGTCTGGAACTCCCAAAGTGCTGGGATTACAGGCATGAGCCACTGCGCCCAGCCTGAGCCCCCATTTTCTATGTTTCCACTTTCTATATCTGTGTGAACACATTTTTTAGGACCCACTTATAAGTGAGAACATGTGACTAATGTCTTTCTGTGCCTGGCTTGCGTCATGTAAGATAATGACCTCCAGTTCCATTCGTGTTGCTGCAAATGACATGATTTTATTCTTTTTGTGGCTAAATAGCATTCCATTGTGTATACATACACCACATTTTTTTTAATCCAATCATCTGTGGATGGACACATGTTGATCCCATATCTTTACTACTGTGAATAGTGCTGTGACAAACATATGATTATGGGTATCTTTTTGATATATAGATTTATTTTCCTTTGGATAGATACTCAATAGTTGAATTGCTAAATTGAATGGTAGTTCTTTTTTTTGAGACAGAGTATTGCTAGGTTGCCAAGGCTGGAGTGCAGTGGCACAATCTCAGCTCAATGGCAACCTCCACCTCCTTAGTTTAAATGATTCTCATGCCTCAGCCTCCCGGGTAGCTGGGATTACAGACATGGTGTCTGGCTAACTTTTTTTATTTTTATTTTTATTTCTAGTAGAGATGGGGTTTTGCTATGTTGGCCAGGCTAGTCTCAAACTGGCTTCAAGTGATCCACCTACCTCCGCCTTTTGATGTGCTAGGATTACAGGTGTGAGCCATTGTGCCTGGCCTTGAATGGTAGTTCTATTTTTAGATTTTTTTTTAAATTTTGAGACAAGGTCTCACTCTTTCGCCCAGGCTGGAGTGCAATGGCATGATCTCTGCTCACTGCAACCTTTGCTTCCCAAGCTCAAGCGATCTTCCTGCCTCAGCCTCCCAAATAGCTGGGACTATAGATGTGTGCCACCATGTGCAAATAACTTTTGTATTTTTTGTTCAGATGAGGTTTTGCCATGTTGCCCAGGCTGGTCTCAAACTCCTGGCCTCAAGTGATCCACCCACCTTGGCCTCCCAAAGTGCTATGATTATAGGTGTGAGCCACTACGCCCAGCCTATTTTTAGTTTTTTGAAAAATCTCTATTCTGTTTTCCATATTGGCTGTATTAATTTACATTCCCACCGACAGGAAATTAGAGTTCGCTTTTCTCAGCCAGGCACAGCGGCTCATGCCTGTAATCCTAGCACTTTGGCAGGCCGAGGTGGGTGGAACACTTAAGATCAGGAGTTCGAAACCAGCCTTGCCAAAATGGTGAAACCCCGTCTCAACTGAAAATACAAAAATTTGCCAGACATGGTGGCAGGTGCCTGTAAATTTGGGAGGCTGAGGCACGAGAATCGCTTGAACTCAGGAGGGAGAGGTTGAAGTGAGTCAAGATTGCACCGCTGCACTCCAGCCTGGTTGACAGGGAGGGACTCAGTTTCAAAAACAGACAAACAAATAAATAAATAAAAAGAGTTCCCTTTTCTCTGCATCCTTGTCAATATCTGTTATTTTTTTCTGTTTATTAATAGTCACTCCGAATGGCATTCTGAATGGGTTAAAATTATATTTCATTGTAGTTTTGAATTGTACATCTTTGATTAGTGATAAATATTTTTACACATGCTTGTTGGTCATTTGTATGTCTAGTTTTTCTTTTTTGTTTGTTTGTTTGTTTTTTCTGAGACAGGATCTCACTCTGTCACCCAGGCTGAAGTGCAGTGGTACAATGATGGCTCACTGCAGTTCGACCTCCTGGACTCTAGCAATTCTCCTACCTCAGCCTCTCAAGTAGCTGGGAATACAGGCACATGCCACCATGCCAAGCTAATTTTTTTATTTGTAGAGATAGGGTCTCCCTACATTGCCCAGACTAGTCTCAAACTCCTGAGCTCAAGCGACTCTCCTGTCATTGCCTCTGAAAATCCTGGTATTACAGGCATGAGCTGTACGTCATCTTATGAAGAATATAGATTCATGTCCTTTGCACACATTTTTTTTTTTTTTTGAGATGGAGTCTTGCTCTGTTGCCCAGACTGGAGTGCAGTGGTGCGATCTCAGGTCACCACAACCTCCATCTCCTGAATTCAAGTGATTCGCCTGTCTCAGCCTCCCAAGTAGCTGGGATTACAGGTGCACATCACCACGCCCGGGTAATTTTTGTATTTTTAGTAGAGACACGGTTTCACTATGTTGACCAGGCTGATCTCGAACTCCTAACCTCATGATCTGTCCACTTCAGCCTCCAAAAGTGCTGTGATTACAAGCGTGAGCCACCACGCTCGGCTGTGCACTTTTTTTTTTTTTTTTAAGATGGAATTTTGCTCTTGTTACCCAGGCTGGAATGCAATGGCGCGATCTCAGCTCACCACAACTTCCGCCTCCTGGGTTCAGGCAATTCTCCTGCCTCAGCCTCCTGAGTAGCTGGGATTACAGGCACGCGCCACCACATCCAGCTAATTTTTTGTATTTTTAGTAGAGATGGGGTTTCACCATGTTGACCAGGATGGTCTCGATCTCTTGACCTCGTGATCCACCCGCCTGGGCTCCCAAAGTGGGCTGTGCACTTTTTAATGGAATTGTTTGTTTTTGTTGTTGTTGTTGTTGTTGTTGAGCTGTTTTGAGTTCCTTGCATATTCTGAATATTTGTCTTCTCTTGGAGGAATAGTTTGTAAATACTTTCTTCCATTCAACAGGTTTGCTGTTCACTGTTATTTCTTTTGCTGGGCAGAAACTTTTTAGTTTAGTATAGCCCCATTTGTAAATTTTTTGCCTGTGCTTTTGAAGTCTTAGTCGTGAATTCTTTGCCTAGACAAATGTTCAGGATAGTTTTGCCTAGGCTGTGTGTCTTACATTTAAGTCTTTAATCTAAGGCTGGGCACAGTGGCTCATGCCTGTAATCCCAGAACTTTGGGAAGCTGAGGCAGGAGGATCACTTGAGGCCAGGAGTTTGAGACCAGCCTGGGCAACATAGTGAAGTAGCTAGGTGTGGTGGCATGTACCTGTAGTCCCAGCTACTCTGGAGGCTGAGGCAAGAAGATCCTTGAGGCTATGAGTTCAAAGTTGCAATGAGCTGTGATCTCGCTATGGCACGCCAGCCTGGTTGACACAGCAAGACTCTGTCTCGAAACAAAAGAAATGTGAGTATGTTTTTAGTTGATTTTTGTGTGTAGTGAGAAATAAGGAATTAGACTGGATAATGTCAATTGACATATTCATGTTTGCTGTTTCTTTTTTAAAAAATGTATTTTATTTCAATAGTATTGTGAGAACAGGTGGGTTTTGGTTACATAGATAAGTTCTTGAGTAATGATTTCTGAGATTTTGGCGCACCCATCACCTGTGCAGTGTACACTCTACCCAATGTGTATTCTTTTACCCCCACCCCCCTCCCATCCTTTCCTCTGAGTCCCCAAAGTCTATTATATCAGTTTTACACCTTTGTGTCCTCCTAGCTTAGCTCCTATTTATAAGAGAGAATACACAATATTTGGTTTTCCATTCCTTAGTTACTTCCCTCGGATTAATGGTCTCCAACTCCAACCAGGTTGTTGTGAATGCCCCTTCCTTCCTTCCTTCCTTCCTCTTTCTTTCCTTATTATTTTTTTAAGACGGGGGTTTCATCATATTGTTCAGGCTGGTCTTGACCTCCTGACCTCAGGTGATCCGCCCCCCTCAGCCTCCCAAAGTGCTGGGATTACAGGCGTGAGCCACCGCACCCGGCCCTCTTTCTTTCTTTCTTTCTTTCTTTCTTTCTTTCTTTCTTTCTTTCTTTCTTTCTTTCTTTCTTTCTTTCTTTCTTTCTTTTCTTTCTTTCTTTTTTCTTTCTTTCTCTTTCTTTCCTTCTTTCTTTCTTTCTTTCTTTCTCTCTCTCTCTCTCTCTCTCTCTCTCTCTCTCTCTCTCTCTCTCTCTCTCTCCCTTCCTTCCTTCCTTCCTCCCTCCCTCCCTCTTTCTTTTTTTCTCTTTTTTTTCTGAGACAGGGTTTCACTCTGTCACCCCAGCTGGAGTGCAGTGGTGCCATCTCTGCTCACTGCAGCCTCAACTTCTCCAGCTCAAGAAATTCTCCTACCTCAGCCCCCCAAGTAGCTAAGATTCCAGGCATGTGCCACCATGCCCAGCTAATTTTTGTATTTTTATTAGAGATGGGTTTTTGCCGTGTTGCCCAGGCTGGTCTGAAACTCCTGAGCTCAAGTAATCTACCCTCCTGGCCTCCCAAAGTGTTGAGATTACAGGCCTGAACCACTGTGCCTGGCCATAATGCCATTATTTCATTCCTTTTTATGGCTAAATAGTATTCCATGGTGTATATATACCACATTCCTTTATCTACTCACTGGTCAATGTGCATTTATTCTGGTTCCATATTTTCGTAGTTGCAAATTGTGCTGCTATAAACATGTGTGTGCAAGTGTCTTTTTCATATAATGACTTCTTTTCCTTTGGGTAGATAAGCAGTAGTGGGATTGCTGGATTGAATGGTAATTCTACTTTTAGTTCTTTAAGGAATCTTCATACTGTTTACACTCTCCTCAGCAGTGTAAAAGTGTTCCCTTTTCATGACATCCATGCCAACATCTATTATCTTTTGACATTTTAATTATGGCCTTTCTTGCAGGAGTAAGGTGGTATCTCATTGCGGTTTGAACGTGCATTTCCCTGATAATTAGTGATGATGAGTATTTTTTCATATGTTTGTTTGCCTTTTGTGTATTTTCTTTTGGGAATTGTCTGTTCACGTCCTTGGCCCACTTTTTGATGGGATTATTATTATTATTATTTTTTTGCTGATTTGAATTGCTTGTAGATTCTGGCTGTTGGCCCTTTGTTGGATACATAGTTTGTGAATATTTTCTTCCACTCTCGGTTGTCTGTTTACTCTGCTGATTGTTTCCTTTGCTGTGCAGAAGCTTTTTAGGTCCCATCTATTTACTTTTGCTTTTGTTGCATTTGCTTTTGGGTTCTTGGTCATGAACTCTGCCTAAGCCAATGTCTAGAAGAGTTTTTCTAATGTTATCTTCCAGAATTTTATTGTTTCAGGTCTTAGATTTAAGTCTTTTATCCACCTTGAGTTGATTTTTATATAAAGTAAGAGATGAGGATCCAGTTTCATTCTTCTACATGTGGCTAGCCAATTATCCCAGCACCATCTGTTGAATAGGGTGATCTTTCCCCACTTTATGTTTTTGTTTGCTTTGTCAAAGATAAGTTGGATATGAGCATTTGGTGTTATTTCTGGGCTCTTTATCCTGTTCCATTGGTCTACATGCCTTTCTTTTTTTTTTTTAGGTGGAGTCTCACTCTGTCCCCCAGGCTAGAGTGCAATGGTGAGATCTCTGCTGACTGCAACCTCTGCCTCCTGGGTTCAAGTGATTCTCCTGCCTCAGCCTCCCGAGTAGCTGAGATTAGAAACTCCTGCCACCAAGCCTGGCTAATTTTTTAATTTTGGTGGAGACGGAGTTTCACCATGTTGGTCAGGCTGGACTTAGTCTCCTGACCTCACATGATCTGTCTGCCTTGGCCTCCCAAAGTGCTGGGATTACAGGCATGAGTCACTGTGCCCAGACTACCTGCCTATTTTTATACCATTACCATGCTGTTTTGGTAACCATACCCTTGTAGTATAGTTTGAAGTCAGGTAATGTGATGCCTCCAGATTTGTTCTTTTTGTTTGGTACTGCTTTTGATTATGTGGGCTCTTTTTTAGTTCCATATGAATTTTAGGATTTTTAAAAATTCTGTGAAGAATGATGATGATATTTTGATGGAAATTGCATTGAATATGTAGGTTGCTTTTGAAAATTATTTCAAAATATTGGTCATTCTCACTATATTTATTCTACCCATCCATGAGCATGGGATGTGCTTCCATTTGTTTGTGTCATCTGTAAGTTTTGTCAGCAGTGTATGGTAGTTTTCCTTGTAGAGATCTTTCACCTCCTTTGTTAAGTATATTCCTAAGTATTTTATTTATTTATTTATTTATTTTTGAGACAGAGTTTCACTCTTTTTACCCAGACTGGAGTGCAATGGTGCGATCTCGGCTCACCGCAACCTCCGCCTCCTGGGTTCAAGCAATTCTCCTGCCTCAGCCTCCTGAGTAGCTGGGACTACAGGCACGCGCCACCATGCCCAGCTAATTTTTGTATTTTTAGTAGAGACGGGGTTTCACCATGTTGACCAGGATGGTCTTGATCTCTTGACCTCGTGATCCACCCGCCTCAGCCTCCCAAAGTGCTGGGATTATAGGCGTGAGCCACCGCGCCTGGCCCCTAAGTATTTTATTTTATTTGGAGCTGTTGTAAAAGGGGTTGAGTTCTTGATTTGATTCTCAGTTTGGTTGTCGTTAGTGCACCACAGTGCTACTGATTTGCATATATTGATTTTGTGTCCTGAAATGTTACTGAATTCATTTACCAGATCTAGGAGCTTTTTGCCTGAGTCTTTAGGGTTCTAGGTATACACTCATATCATTGGCCAACAGGAAGTTTGACTTCCTCTTTATCAGTTTGAATGCCCTTTATTTCTTTCTCTTGTCTGATTGCTCTGGCCAGGGCTTATAGTACTATGTTGAATAGAAGTGGTTAAAGTGGGCATCTTTGTCTTATTCCCATTCTCAGGGGGAATGCTTTAAACTTTTCCCTGTTCAGTATGATATTGGATGTAGGTTTGTAATAGATGGCTTTTACTACCTTGAGGTATGTCCCTTCTATGCCAATTTTGCTGAGAATTTTTACCATAAAGGGATGCTGAATTTTGTCAAATGCTTTTGCTGTATCTACTGAGATGATCATACTTTTTTTTTTTTAAAGCAGAGTCTTACTTTGTTGTCTGGGCTCAAGTGCGGTGGCATGATCTCGGCACACTGCAACATCTGCCTTATGGCTTCAAGCAATTCTCCTGCCTCAGCCTCCTGAGTAGCTGGGATTACAGGCATGCACCACCATTCCCACTCTCTGCTTATTTTTGTATTTTTAGTAGAGACAGGCTGCTTTCAAACTCCTGACCTCAGGTGATCCACCCACCTCGGCCTCCCAAAGTGCTGGGATTACGGGTGTGAGCCACCACGCCCAGCCTAAGCTGGTTTTATTTCTGTTTATGTGATGTATCACATTTATTGACCTGCATATGTTAAACCATCCCTGCATCCCTGGTATGAAACCTACTTGATCATGATGTATTATCTTTTTTTTTTTTTTTTTTTCGAGATAAAGTCTCGCTCTCTCACCCAGGCTGGAGTTCAGTGGTGTGATCTCAGCTCACTGTAACCTTCACCTCCTGGGTTCAAGTGATTCTCCTTCCTCAGCCTCCCAAGTAGCTGGGATTATAGGCACCCGCCACTAGGCCCAGCGAATTTTTTTATTTATAGTAGAGATGGTGTTTCACCACATCACCCAGCCTGGTCTCTAACTCCTGACCTCAGGTGATCAGCCCACTTTGGCCTCCCAAAGTGCTGGGATTATAGGCATGAGCCACCGTGTCAGGCTGACCTATTATCTTTTTGATATGCTGTTGGATTCAATTAACTAGGAGTTTGTTGTGGATTTTTGCATCTGTTTTCATCAGCGATATTCTTCTGTAGTCTTCTTTTTGTGTTATGTCCTTTCCCAGGTTTGATATTAGGGTGATACTGGCTTTATAGAATTAGTTAGGGAACATTCCGTCTTTCTCTATTTTTTGAAATAGTTTCAGTAGGATTGGTACCAATTCTTTGAATGTCTGATAGAATTCAGCTGTGAATCCTTCTGGTCCCGGACTTTTTTTGTTGGCAATTTTTAAATTTCGGTTTTAATCTCACTACTTGTTATTGGTCTGCTCAGAGTTTCTATTTCTTCATGATTTAATATGGGAAGGTTGTATATTCCTAGGAATTTATCCATCTCCTCTAGATTTTCTGGTTTGTGAATAAAGAAATACAAAATATTATTCTTGTTTCCAATTTCATTCTTCTGCCTTCTCAAATATGCTTTTGAAACACTCTAGGAATTTTTTAAAATTATTGCATTTTTCAGCTCAAGAATTTCTGTGTGGTTGTTTTTTACTTCCATCTCTCTATTGATATTCTGTATTTGGCGAGACATTGTTTACTTGTGTTTTCTTTAGTTTATTGGACATGATTTTCTTTAACTTTATGAACATAGCTTAAATATATGGCTTAATGTCTATTTCTAGCAAGTCCTATGTCTGGGCTTCCTGAGGTATAGTTTCTCTTCATCGTATCCCCTGTGAATGGGCCAAACTTTCTTGTTTCTTTACATGTCTAGTAATAATTTTGTTGAAAATTGGAAAATTTGAATATTATAATATGGCAGCTCTGGAAATGAGATTCTCCTCGCTCCTCAGGGTTCTTTGTTGCTGCTTGTTGCACGTTGTAGCCTATGCTTAGTGGCTTTTCTAAACCATTTTTGGGAAGACTCTATTCTGTCATGGACACTGAAGCCTCTATTCCACTAGCATAGTGATGAGCTAGTGATTTACCAGAAATTTCCTTAAACATCTGGAGACAAAAAAAAGAGAGAAAAAAACACAATTATTTTTGTAGACTAGCCCTGTGCTGGTGCACACCTTCAGCACTTACTCAGACAGTTCACAAACTTTTAGCCTTGACTTCCTGCTTGCATTGAGCATAAAGATCAGCTGAAAGTCAAAGCTTAGAGACCTCTTAAGTCTTTTCTGAGCATGGATCATCCTGTCCTGGGTATATGAAGCTCTTGTTTCCTAAGGCTCCCCAAAGTAAGTCTTTTCTCAGCTTTTCCTCCCAGACATTTTTTTTTTTTTTTTGAGATGGAGTTTCTCTCTTGTCCCCCAGGCTGGAGTGTAATGGCGTGATCTTAGCTCACTGCAACCTCCGCCTCCCGGGTTCAAGGGATTCTCCTGCCTCAGTCTCCCAAGTAGCTGGGATTACAGGCATACACCATCACACCTGGCTAATTTTTGTATTTTTAGTAGAGACAGGGGTTTCACCATGTTGGCCAGGCTGGTCTCGAACTCCTGACCTCAAGTGATCCACCCTCCTCGATCTTCCAAAGTGCTAAGATTACAGGCAAGCGTGAGCCACAGTGCCCGGTGTTCCTCCCAGACTTTTTTTTTTTTGAGACGGAGTTTCACTCTTTTTACCCAGGCTGGAGTGCAACGGCACGATCTCGGCTCACCGCAACCTCCGCCTCCTGGGTTCAGGCAATTCTCCTGCCTAAGTCTCCTGAGTAGCTGGGATTACAGGCACGCGCCACCATGCCCAGCTAATTTGTATTTTTAGTAGAGACGGGGTTTCACCATGCTGACCAGGATGGTCTTGATCTCTTGACCTCGTGATCCACCCGCCTCGGCCTCCCAAAGTGCTGGGATTACAGGCTTGAGCCACCACGCCTGGCCCTCCTCAGACTTTTGACATGTCTATTGATTGACCTAAATGCAATGTTTTGCCCTAAGCAGCAGCAGCTTATTTATTTGCCTTTCAGTGTCTTCAAGGAATACCCTGTGCATAAATGCTTCTATGCCCTGAGAGAGTTCTGAGTTAGGCAAAACTAAGGCAATCCTCTTGTGCCATTCCTTCACTGAACACCCTTTTATCCCCTCTGAAGACAAGTCAAACAGATAAACACAGTTTTCTGAGAACAAGGTCTGCTCTGCCCTCTCTGGGACCAGG
Organism: Callithrix jacchus; assembly: GCF_049354715.1. Lineage (NCBI taxonomy): Eukaryota > Metazoa > Chordata > Mammalia > Primates > Cebidae > Callithrix > Callithrix jacchus. The sequence goes on from NC_133524.1 coordinate 75,490,368, forward strand.
TACTCCCACTGAGAACACAAACTGCCGTCTTTGAGACTCTTGCCACACTAAGGTTGGTGCGGGAAATGCTAAAGGAAAATACCACAAAGCTCTCCTACTGCACTTAAGTCATCATTTTCTTGATTCAGCATTTATTTGAACTTTTGACTATTTTCTAGAGACTGTCAAAGTTGATTCTGACCACCTTTGCTCATTTTTTTCATATTTTTGTGCAAGAACAGACCCTTGAAGCTCCTTACACTGCCGTTTTCTTTTTCTTTTTTCTGTTGTCCAGGGTGGACAGCAGTAATGCAATCATAGCTCACTGCAGTCTCAAACTCCTGGGCTCAAGTGATCCTCCCACCCTCAGCCTCCTGAGTAGCTGAGACTACAGGCACATGCCACCATGCCCAGCTTTTTTATTTTTATTTTTTGTAGAGACAGTGTCTTCTTATGTTGCCCAGGCTGGTCTCAAAACTCCAGCCCTCAAGTGATCCTTCTGCCTTGGCCTCCCAAAGCACTGGGATTACAGTTGTAAGCCACTGTGCCTGGCTCAAATAATATTTTTTGATTTAGAGATTATTCTATTTATTATTTATTTAGAGATTATTCATCATTTAGAGATTGCCATTCAACTTCAGTAAGAATTCCATTTGCATCTGATGTTTTTTAGTTTTGAAGAAAGGAAATAGTGGAGAAATGGATTCATCTCCAATTCTTTGGAATAAAATTCAGACAGTTTAAGCTCTAGTCTCAACTTGATTTAATTTGGAACTGCATGATGTGGTGTCAACTTTGGGTTCAAATCCAGTTCTCTTGCTGTGTAACCTTGGGAATGCTACCCAGTATCTGAGTTGTGTCTTCATGTGTGCAATGGAGACAATAATACCAAAATGAAGATTTCATGAGATGTCTAGCATAGACATCTATTTCTCAGAGTGGATGCATTTAACACTTGGATGCTGAATTTACTAGAGTACAGATTTCATGAAAAGAGCACAAATTTCATTATATAATATATAAACCAAAAAATATAGGCCAGGCGTGGTGTCTCACGCCTGTAATCCCAGCACTTTGGGAAGCTGAGGTAGGTGGATCACTTGAAGACAGGAGTTTGAGACCAGCCTGGCCAACATGGTAAAACTCCATCTCTACTAAAAATACAAAAATTAGCCGGGCGTGGTGGTGTGCACCTGTAATCCCAGCTGCTCAGGAGGCTGAGGCAGGAGAATTGCTTGAACCTGGGAGGCGGAGGTTGCAATGAGTACAGATCACGCCACTGCACTCCAGCCTGGGTGACAGAGCGAGACTCTATCTCATTAAATAAATACATAAATAAAATTTCAAGTACCATGTAACTCTTTGATTCAGGATGTAAATGACTCAGACTTAAGATTTTTAAGTACTGAAATGATACTATATCAATAAAAATACTTATCTTGGCAGTTTAGCCAAGATAGAAAAAATGGTATCAAAAAAAATCTATCTTGTCAACTAATCATCCTTTAAAAATTCAATCTCTGGTTGCTGAAGCCTTCTCCCTTCCCCTCCTACTTCAAGAAAGTGATTACAACCTTCTCTGTACCCATGTTATAACACATATTTTTCGACTAGTGCAAAATATTGCCTTTGTTTACATTTGTCTTCACCACCCAACAGAAACTGAGAGTAAAGATCTTTTTTTTCCTTCATTATTCGATCTGTGAAAATTTACTGAACACGTACTATGCAGGCATGTTAGAAAGTGAGCATCTAAAGAGGGATAAGACAGTGCCCCTCTTCTAAAGTGGGAGGCAGGACAATTAAAAGATGGAGTAACAAAGATCAAGGTGTACTGAAGAATAGAGGGAGGGTATAGAACCCAAACTGGGAAGTCAGAAAAGCTTCCAAGAAGTTATGTTTAAGCTGTGTTTGAAGGGGGAGAAAGCATTTCATCAATTTTGTTTGAAAAACATTGAAAAAAACCCCTTCAGACCCTATGTTATGCAGCTGCATTTGTTACAGGAAAGGGGTCCCAATCCAGACCCCTTGGATCTCACGCAAAAAAGAATTCAGGGCAAGTCTGCAGTGCAAAGTAAAAGAAAGTTTATCAAGAAAGTAAAGTTGTACTTTTCACCAACTACTACATATACAGAGGAGGGTGTTCCTGAAAGAGGAGGAACTTGTCCAGTCTAGGTATAATGCTTGTATATATGGGGAGATGTGCTCTGCTACAAGAGTTTGTGATAAAGGCTTAATTTTAGTTACTATATACATATATATATATTATTTCTTTTTGAGTTGGATTCTTGCTCTGTCACCCGGGCTGGAGTGCAGTGGCACAATCTCAGCTCACTGCAACCTCCACCTCCCAGGTCCAAGTGATTCTCCTGTCTTAGTCTCCTGAGTAGCTGGGATTACAGGTGCGCACCACCAAGTCCTGTTAAGGTCTGTATTTTTAGTAGAGACAGGGTTTCACCATGTTGGTCAGGCTGGTCTTGAACTCCTGACCTCAAGTGATCTGCCCACCTTGGCCTCCCAAAGTGCTGGGATTACAGGCATGAGCCACCTCACCCGGCTTTAATTACTATATTTTACAAGAATCAATATTGTTATCTTTAAAGCAAAATTAGGAATGCCTTTCTTCCTCAGATATCGGGATATCTGGAAACTCCCTAGTCTGGGTGTATTTAGTAAACATTATTAATTTGTTCCCTTAACCTTCAACATCTAGAGGCTAGAAATGCCTGAATTTCTGTGTATATAGCCCAGCAAGCTCCAGCCTCATTTTCCTAGCCCTCACTCAAAATGGAGTTGCTCTGGTTCAAACATCTCTGACATGGCCCCACTCCCTTTACAAGAGGGCCCTTAATCCTAAGGGTTGTAGAGGGACCAAGATCCATCTTTTATAACTTCTTCATACTGAATAGGGGCGAAGATATTCCTGCTTAACTGTTAGGGTCTCTTGCATTTAGGGTAGAGCAAAGCTCAGTCAGAGAGTGTTGGTATGCTGAAGGTCATTCATAGCTTCAAGTTCCAACAAAAGGTGATATCTAGAAGATTAATGTGTCCAATTTAAGAAAGCGTTGAGTGAGCCTGTCTTGCATTCCTACACAAAGAATACAACTGCAATATATTCCACAACAGCAAAGCAAAATAAGTAAAATCATTCCAAGTAAACTACACAGAAATGCTGTCCAAGAACCAAGCCAATATACGGTCGACTGACAGGACATCAATGGCAGAGATGTGAATGTCTAAAGCTCTCATAGCCTGGGTAATATTACGTGAATAGTCTGGAACATGCACACAACATTAGGTTTTTATCAAAGTGCAAGGTCTCCCTTGGGCACTGTTAAAATGTTCACATACCCAATAGTTTGTTTGATTATGTAGACAGGCTAAAATCTGTGCCCACTCAGTAAATAAGTTACTCTCTCCATGATTTCAACTTCTTTCCAAAAGTAGAATGCCAATCCACATCTTTCTATTACCCATCACTTTCATATCTTCTCAACAGTAGTCGGAGGTCACTGATTGGTTCACAGAAATAAACGGCCTGTGTTCTGTCGGCCTGTGGGACTTCATAAGAGACAGGCTTAATTCCAGATAAGTGAACTCAGCTGCTTATTCCCGGAAGTTTAACTGCAGTTGGGGTACTAAAGAGAACTTGATAGGGCCCCTTTCATTTTGAGGAAAATTGATCTGCTGGGGAATCCTTCCTTCCAAGTTTTTAATAGGATCCAATCTCCCAGCTGGGTTGTAACAAGATTCTCTTCCTTAGTAGGGGAAGGGAGTCTTTGATTTCCATATTCAAGGAGTGCCTTTTGTACTTGTCCTTCAATTCTGTGGTTTGAAAGTATCTTTATCTATTAGGAGGTCCGCAGTTAAGAAAAGCCTTCTATACATTACTTCAAAAGGGCTGAGCTGCAGATTTCCCTTAGGGACCACTCTAACCTGTAATAAAGCTACAGGTAATAGAGACTGCCAGGTTTCTGATGTTTCTTGGCATAATTTAGCAAGAGTCCTTTTTAGGGTTTAACTCTTTCTACTTTCCCTGAAGACTGTGGTCTCCACACTGAGTGAAGGCGGTACTGAATGCCTAGGGCTGAAGATACGTTTTGGGTAACTGTCTCTGTGAAAGATTGACTGATCATTATCGCTCTGTAAGCCTTAGGCAGCCCAAATCTAGGAATTATTCCCTTCAGGAGGAGTTTAGAAATGCCTCTGACATATCTACTGGTCACAAAGCCATGAGCAGGCACAATAAGCTGGAAGGTTTAGAACAAATGGGTCATTTCTGAGCCTGGATATTGGATGGAGCTGACACATCTTAATGTGTCAGCTGGATGTCATTATTTATGAAGCAGTAATTGGAATATATTAATACAAATCATCACTGATGCTATAGGCAAGGTTTAGCCAATGTGCTTAAACTATCACCCAAAAGTGACTGAAGACCATCTCCCAACTTTTCCACCATGAGTCATACTCTATTCAGCTGTATTCATATTTTCAGGACCCACATGAAAGAACAAATACTAAGTGGTGTCAGTGGATATGTACCAATATGAGTTTGGGGCCCAGGCACTGGTATTACAAAAAATTGTAGTAAAATACGCATAAAATTTACCATTCTAACTTTTTTTTAGGAGATGGGGATCTCGCTATGTTGCCCACATTGGAGCACAGCAGCTATTCACAGGCAGGATCATAGCATACTGCAGCCTTGAACTTCTGGGCTCAAATGATCCCCCTGCCTCAGCCTTCGGAGTGGCTGGAACTAAGATGCACACCACTGTGTTCAGCTTAATCATTTAAAAATATATGTTTAGTAGTGCTAAGTGTATTCACATTGCTGTGCAACCAATTTCCAGAACTCTTTTCATCTTGCAAAGTTGAAACTCTACACCCATTAAACAATTCCCCAATCCCCCTTCTTCTCAGCCCCTGGCAACCACCTTTCTTCTTTCTGTCTCTCTGAATTTGACTTCTTTAGGTACCTAATATAAGTGGAATCATACAGTATTTGTCATTTTGTGACTGGCTTATTTCACTTAGCACCATGGCCTCAGGACTCGTCCACGTTGTAGAATGAACTTTCTTCCTCTTTAAGGCTAAATAACGTCCCATTGTAGGTATATACTGCATTTTATCTATTATTCATTCATGGATGGACACTTGGGTTGCTTCTACCTTTCAGCTATTGTGAATAATACTACTATGAACATGAGCATACAAGTATCTTTTCAAGTCCCTGCTTGTAATTCCTTTGAATATATACCCTAAAGTGGAATTGGTGGTGGACTCTGGTAATTTGATTTTTAGTTTTTTTAGGCAATCTTAGATTGTTTTCTACAGTGGCTACAACATTTTACATTTCCACCAATGGTGCACAAAGGTTACAAATTCTCTATATCCTTGCCAATATTTTGTGGTGTTGTTTTTTGTTTTAGGGACAGGCTATTGCTGTTGCTCAGGCTGGAGTGCAGTGGCGTGATCATAGCTCACTCTAACTTCAAACTCCTGGGCTCAAGCGATCTTCCTGGCTTAGCCTCCTGAGTAGCTAGGACTACAGGTGACTGTTTTTTTGATAGTAGCCATCCTAATGTATGAGGTTTTATCTCATTCTGGTTTTGATTTGCATTTCCCTTCTTATTAGTGACAGGCATTCATATTTAACTCCCTTATTATGCACAGGCAAAGTGAGAACACAGAGTTTAAGGGATGTATAGACAAAGTTCTGAAGAGCAATCTCTAGGCAATTGTTCCTGCCTCCTTTCTAAATAAAAGTCTATCTCTGTGATGGTTAATATTGTCAACTTAATTGAAGGATGCAAAGTATTGTTCCTGGGTGTGTCCATGAGGGTGTTCCAAAGGAGATCAACATTTGAGTCAATTCACTGTGAGAGGCAGACCTATTCTCAATCTGGGTGGGTGCTATCTAATTTGCTGCCAGCGCAGCTAGAATAAAGCAGGCAGAAGAACTTGGAAGGACTTCACTTGCTGTCTTCTAGCCTTTATCTTTCTCCCATGCTGGATGCTTCTTGCCCTGCAACATTGGACTCCAAATTCTTCAGCTTTTAGACTCTTGGATTTACACTGGTGGTTTGCCAGGGGCTCTTGGGCCTTCAGCCACAGACTGAGGCTGCCCTGTTGGTTTCCCTAATTTTGAGGTTTTGGGACATAGACTGACTTCCTTGCTCTTCAGCTTGCAGATGACCTATTTTGGGACTTCACCTTGTGACTGTCACTTGTGAGAATCAATATACCTTAATAAACTCCCCCTGGTTGGGCACGGTGGCTCATGCCTGTAATCCCAACATTTTGGGAGGCCGGGGTGAGCAGATCACAAAGTCAGGAGTTCAAGACCAGCCTGGCCAACATGATGAAACCCGATTGCTACTAAAAATACAAAGTTAGCCAGGCATGGTAGCATGTGCCAGTGATCCCAGATACTCAGGAGGCTGAAGCAGGAGAATCGCTTGAATCCAGGAGGCAGAGGTTGCGGTGAGCTGAGATTGAGACACTGCCCTCCAGCCTGGGCAACAGAGCGAGACTCCATCTCAAACAAAGAAACAAAAAAAAAAAACAAGTAAGTGTCAAACTACTGGCCTCAAAGTGGTCCATCCACCTTGGCCTCTTAAAGTGCTGGGATCATAGGCGTGAGCCGCTGTGCCCGGCCTAAACTCCCCTTCATATATACATCTATCCTATTAGTTCTGTTCCTCTAGAGAACCCTAATACAGTCCCCCCACCTAAATCCTACTTTTACAGATTAATGGTAGACCAAACTCCTCCTTCTTTAGGAAGTCTGCTCATTAGGGAAACATCTCTCCCATTAGGACTCTTCCCCCAGCAATCCAGATGTCAGGAAGCAATCCCAATGAGCATGAACTACAGCAAGGGTGTCTAATCGTTTGGCTTCCCTGGGCCACCCTGGAAGAATTGTCTTGGGCCACCCATAAAGTACTCTAACACTAATGATAGCTGATGAGCTAAAAAAAAAAAAAATCACAAAAAAATCTCATGTTTTAATTGTTTATGAATTTGTGTTGGGCTGCATTCAAAGCCATCCTGGGGCACATGCAGCCCATAGGCTGTGGGTTGAACTACACTATGGTATCCAAGTGTCCACGGAGAAATTTGCATCTACACTTGAAATGTAATCCATAGGGAAATTGCAGCTAAATAGGAAACCTGTAGGCATTTTCCTGGAATAAACTTCAGTAAATTGCTTCACTTCTCTATGGCAGGTTTCTTCAGTAGTCAAAATAAAGGGGCTGATTTAAATGGTATCTAAGGTCCATTTGGCTCTGACTTTCTGTTGCAACAGCATACTATTACAGTTGCTGATCTCATTCTTGCTCAGAATTGGGCAGAACCCACATAAATCAAGACCTCGAGGCTGGGCACGGTAGCTCATGCCAGGAATCCTAGCACTTTGGGAGACTGAGATCGGTGGATCACATGAGGTCAAAAGTTTGAGACCAGGCTTATCAACATGGTGAAACCCTGTCTCTACTAAAAATACACAAATTAGCCAGGAGTGGGTAGTGCTTCCCTGTAGTCCCAGCTACTCGAGAGGCTGAGACATGAGAATCACTTGAACTTGGGAGGCAGAGGCTGCAGTGAGCCGAGATTGCCCCACTGCACTCCAGCCTGGGTGACAATGTGAGACTCCATCTCAAAAAAAAAAAATCATATTAATGCATTGGTTCCAGTATGGTTTGGATCTTCATCCCTACCCAAATCTCACGTTCAATTGTAATTCCCGATGTTGGAGGTGGGGCCTGGTGGGAAATGGCTGGATGGGAGCAGGTTTCTCATGAATGATTTAGTACCATCCCTTAAGTACTGTTCTTGCAATAGTGAGTTCTCGAAAGATCTGGTCATTGGAAAGTGCGTGGCAACTCTCCCCATCTTTTTGCTCCTGCTGTGGCCATGTGATGTGTTTGCTCCTCATTTGCCTTCTACCGTGACTGTAAGTTTCCCGAGGCCTCCCCAAAGGCTGAGCAGATGCCAGCATAATGCTTCCTGTACATCTGCAGAACTGCAAGCCAATTAAAACTCTTTTCTTTAAAAATTACCCAATCTCAGGTGTTTCTTTACAGTAATGCAAGAACGGTCTAATACAAGTTCCAAGTGCATCCTTTCTAAAAAATATTTCAATGCTTATTAAACAATTTGTAGTTATAACGGCCTCCACCAGCGTTTCCTAGCTTCTTCAGAAATCTGACTGCAGAGCATCCTGCATTTCAATTAATTTTAATTCAGTACCAAATCTGGATATAAAATATTATTTATTCAAATTTAAATGCATCTTTAATATTTTGCATAATAGAATAGAGCAGGAAGGACTACTAAGGTAATTTAGTCTAATACACTCTACTTAGTATAAAGAAATAGGTTCAAAGAGGTTCAGGTGACACCACTGGTCATATAGCTAGACAGAAACAGAGCAAGGGCTAAAAGCCAGATCTCTTTACTTCCTGTTCAGTGTTTCCACTCCATGTTTGCAAATGAGCTGCTGTCTAGTTTCATATAACCTGATAATCTGCCAGGGCAAATTTCAAAACAAGTTTTCATTACCAAAAGGAAATTATCTAGTCAAAGAATGTTCACTGTCTGGGACGAAAGGTAGATCAATTATTGCAAACAGTTATTTATCTGCTGATGTTGGTCTGATGTTGGTTGTTCTGACTAACCTAATGGGTAACAACATTAATGAGGGATAGATTCCTAGAAGAATATATCCCAATCCAGAAATACTTAAAGAAATTGTCCCATCAAACTGTCCTTAGGACAATATGAAATTTAAATGAATTTAATTATAACTTCAAAATGAAATATCTTAATTTGAAAATTCTAGTTTAGTGTTTAAAAATCACTCTTTTTTAGACGGCAATCAAAAACACAGATTTTAGATTGTAAAAGTTTATTGATATGGTCAAAAAGCAAACAGCCAGACATTTGGTTATCTTTACTACTACTATAATGTGTCATTCTGAATATTATCTTAAGAATGCCTAACAAATGATAAACCATTACTGGAAAAGTAAATGAAGAGTCTACTTAAGGCACTTCATATGAAAGCTAATTCGAAATTTTCACAAAAGTAACACTCTAAGTGTAGTAAATTAGCTTTTCACAGATTTTAACCAGAATGCTGCCCTTCTCCTTACATAAGAATGTGCTCTTAACGGGAGAAAAAGCAAATACAAAAAACTGTCACTCTGTCAATGTTCATGGCAAATTATCTGGAACTATACAGATTACATGGCAGTAGTATTCCCCTGGTCAATCTGTACAAATCAGGGCATCTTCATACAAGTCTCATAAGAACCACAGCATAGATTTGGCCTGAGACAAGTATAAGAATAGCAGATAAGGAATTCAGAATCTCACAACATACAGGTGAGTCATTAACAAAAAATGGCTCCACTAAAGAATAAAAGGTCAACCATATCCTCTCATCCATGAAATCTAGTAATGACAAACAAAAAAACCCACATAACATATTTCTTCTGACACTACTATATCCATCTCTTTCTGCAAACCACACAGCAGGGTTCTTAGATGGTAAATATCAGCAGGCAGTCATAGTATCTTTTTAATGTAATACTTGTAAGATTTCCTTGAAATTATTTTTTCACAATTACAATTCTCCTATTTCCACAATAGTGGCATTTCAGGTTACTCTTTATAACTATGGGGGAGGTTATAGTTAGATATAACGATAACCATGAAAACATTCTTCACAGAAATGGTTAGCACATGTGGTTATTTTCACTGACAGAAAAAAAAGACAAAATAAAAAAAAAACCTTCAAATTTGTACTTTGTTTGTCTACCCAAAGGAAGAGAATAAAGGCTAACATAACAGCAAAACATAGAAGGGCTTTCAAGAAATACTTAATTTCTATATACAGGCAACAAATCAATATTATGATTTTCCTTTCCCATTCTAAGGGATTCCTTTTCTTTGTTTCTGTCTTTTTATTTTTTTTAAACAGAGTCTCGCTTTGTTACCAGGCTGGAGTGCAGTGGTGAGATCTAGGCTCACTGCAACCTCTGTCTCCTGGGTTCAAGTGATTCTTGTGCCTCAGGCTCCCAAGTAGCTGGTATTACAGGCATCCACCACCACACCCAGCTGATTTTTGTATTTTTAGTAGAGACAGGGTTTCACCATGTTGGCCAGGCTGGTCTTGATCTCCTGACCTCGTGTTCCGCCTGCCTTGGACTCCCAAAGTGCTGCAACTACAGGCATAAGCCACCATGCCCAGCCAGGGAGTCCTTTTCTAACTGAGCCTATTTTTCTCTTAGGCACAAATGGAATAAGTGACAAACTCTAATTTGCAGAAACATTTTAGACCATGTATAAATTACATTAATTTGAGCAATAAGCTATATTTTTATTACAGATAGGTCACCTTAAAAGAAAACTAAGGAGATGGAATGAATCTGAAATCTTTCCAAATACAAGGTAGTTAACACCATGCTCGGGCCGAAATAATAATCCTGTATTTAGAGATACTTTTTTTTTTGAGACAAGTTCTCACTCTGTCACCCAGGATGGAGTGCAGTGGCCTGACCTCAGCTCACTGCACTCTTTGCCTCTCAGGTTTAAGTGAGTCTCATGCCTCAGCCTCCCAAGTAGCTATGATTACAGGCATGAGCCACCAAGCCCGGCTAATTTTTGTATTTTGAGTAGAGATGGGGTTTTGCCTTGTTGGCCAGGCTGGTCTTGAACTCCTGGCCTCAAGCAATCCACCTGACTCCGCCTCCCAATAGAGGTCCTTGTTCATGTTCACAGCTATGGAGAAGCACAGGCAGTGCTGGTGTGGTAGCTCACACATGTCATCCTCGCACTTTGGGAGGCCAAGGTGGGTGGATCACTTGAGCCCAGGAATTCAAGACCAGCCTGAACAACTTGTCAAAACCCCATCTCTACTAAAAATACAAAAATTAACCTGGCGTAGTGGTGCACACCTGTAAATCCCAGCTACTTGGGAGGCTAAGGCAGGAGAATCACTTGAACCTGGGAGGCAGAGTTTGCAGTTAGTCAAGCTCACGCCGCTGCACTCCAGCCTGTGTGACACAGCGAGATGCTGTCTCAACAAATAAAAAACAAAACAAAACAAAAACAATCATAGACAGCATTGTATTTCAGTAGGAAATATGCAAGGAGGAGAACTGTCTTTCTGAGGACTAGACATGTGCTCTGAAGAATGGTGTTCCATTTTCAGAAGACCATATGGTATATATAATTTCTCTACCCAAAAGGAAAGATGTGTAAAGTATACACATCCGTGCAAAGATGGAAATGCTGAGAATGAATTTCTGATGTAGTTATCTGTAACAGGCATGTGTGGGAACACCGAGTCAGGACTTCCTTTCCCCATCTTTGGATAAGGCAATATAAAATCAGATGATCAAGTTAACTAAAGTAGTTTAGAGCTTTGTTCTAACTAAAACGAAGTAGTAATTTTACCAATTTTATAATATACTTATTTTTACTAAATTAAATGTTCCATAAAGTTCACTGGGAAGAGAAAGTTAAGAGGAGAATCATTTTCAAATACCTCATGATTTTGATGGAAAATTGCTTGTTAAGGCACTACACATCATCTTTGGTTAAATGGTTAACTATTTAAATCACTTGAAAAAAAGAGGTAATACAAAATATACAAGTTGCATTTTTCTTTTCAAACACACATGACTTTTGTTTTTCAATTTCCAGTACTCCAGTGTCTGTGTATCTCTGGGATCCTTTTAACTCATCAGAAAGCTGAAACAAAAATATATACCAATCAATTAGTATCTGAAAGAAAAGTAGGCTTTACTTCTAACCACTAAGCAGTATCTTGGTTTTAACAGATAAAAGAACATTTTTGTACATGTGTGATCATCTTTGGGCATCAATAACAAAACGTGAGAAACTCTGAGAGACCCATTAATCTTATAACAAAAGGAAACAGAATAACCTCAAGTTAAAATATCTCCTGAATAGAGACACTAATTAATAATTTTATTTTTTTGGTTCTCTTTTTTGGAGATGGGGTCTCACTATGTTGCTCAGTCTGGTCTGGGACTCCCAGGCTCAAGTGAACATCCTGCCTTAGCCTTCTGAGTAGCTGGGACTACAGGCACATGACCCTGCTATTGAATCAACACTGCTGATCAAATAATTAATAGAAGTCCCAGCAAAATTACCCTCACGTCCCAGTTATTATTCTGTAGATGGTACATTATTATAATTATTATTTTTGAGATGGGGTCTCACTTTATTTCCCAGACTGGAGTGCAGTGGCACTTTATTTCTAAAAAAAAAAAAGTAGAGGTGTCAAGTTTCTAAAAACATTTAAAAAATCATTTCTTCTTCAAAAGACAGTATAGTATGCAGACAAGGAGCTATGTGAGTAGATAATGGTATAAAATGTTCTAATGATTATGTATTATAGAGATTTCTAGAATAAATTAGATGATGGCAGAATAAACCTAAAAGATGTTCCTGAGAAATCACATACAAATATTGCCCACTATAATTATCTTAAATTTTATATGTAACATATCTGAATTACAGCTGTCTGAGCATGGTGGCTAATGCCTATAATTCCAGCTCTCTGGGAGGCTGAGCAGAATTGCTTGTAGTCAGGAGTTCAAGACCAGGCTGGGCAACATAGCAAGACTCTATCTTTGCAAAAAATAAAAATATTAGCTGGGTGTGGTCATGTGCAACTGTAGTCCTAGCTACTTGGGAAGCTGAGGTGAAATGATTGCATGAGCTCAGGAGTTCAAGGTTACAATGAACTATGAACATGCCACTATACTTCTGCCTGAGTGACAGAACAAGGCCCTGTTTCTAACGATAAATAAATAGGCTGGACACGGCTCCCTGCTATAATCCCAGCAGTTTGGGAGGCCAAGGCAGGTAGATCACTTGAAGTCAGTTCAAGACCATCCTGACCAAGATGGTGAAACCCTGTTTCTACTAAAAATACAAAATTAGCTGGGCATGGTGGCACATGCCTGTAATTTCAGCTACTGGGAGGCTGAGGCAGGAGAATCACTTGAACCCAGGAGGCGGAGATTGCAGTGAGCCGAGATTGTGCCATTGCACTCCAGCATGGGCAACAAGAGTGAAACTCCATCTCAAAAAAATAAAAATAAATAAATAGATGAATAAAAATAAAGCCTATGGTCTTTCCTTTAGAAGCTAAAATAGTTTGGAAGTAAAGCAAAAAGAGGGGTATTATAAAGTAATATCAACTCTAATCATTCCAAGTATTGGCAATCACTTTATAAATAAAAAGTAAGAATCATACCTGTATGGGTATCCATGATATTTAGATCTAAAAATAGAGAGCATCCAACTGAAGAATAATATAACAAGTCCAATACCAGCCACACACATTACTGTAGAAAAATAAAAGGAGGGTAAAATGAGTAAGTGGAATATAATAACTAACCAGGGCAGTCTATACTTTCAGAGAGTGAAAAGGAAAGGGGGTATACATTATTGATAAATCTCAACTATTCAACAATTTTCATCCTCATTTCTTAATCTTCAGGAATCTGCCTTCCCCTTTAATTTGCTCCATTATCATATAATAGAGAAACTCCTTTACATAATTATGTAAATTCAAATATGTGAATTCTTTTAAAGCCATTACACTCAATAGTTTACTGTTAGAAATACTGTCTTACTACTGACAAGAAAATCATCCTTTTTTTTTTTTTTTTGAAACAGCATCTTGCTTTGTTGCCAAGTCCAGTGGCACAATCACAGCTCACTGCAGTTTCAACCTCCCGGGCTGAAGCAATCCTCCCACTGCGGCCTCGCGAGTAGCTGGGACTACAGATGTGTGCCACCATACCTGGCTAATTTTTTTTTTTTTTTTGAGGAGACGGTGTCTCACGACGTTGCCCAGGCTGGTGTTGATCACCTAGGCTCAAGTGATCTTCCTATCTCAGCCTCCCAAAGAGCTGAGATTATAGGTGTGAGTCACTGTGCCTGGCTTATTAAACTTTAAAACCCCTAAAAGTGGCTTGTAGTATTATTGATAAATATTGACTTAGACATCTGATGACATCATTGTGATAGCCTCATTGAAAGTACTTTATTCATGCACAGGTAACTACACAACCTTATATATGTAACTCAATCAACATGGATCCCTTATTTGAATGAGAAAAAAATATCTGATCCGTAGCTCTAGATTCATAGCTCTCTCCACTAATCCCACATATTCTACATTAGCACCGCAATTACTAAACTGAACTACAAATACTAATCCCCAAATACTCAAGTATGCATTGCCACGACCAGAGGTACTTTGAATCCGTGGAATAAAAATGGCTAAGAACTAATGAGATAGGGATAAAGGAAAGCATGTGTCCAACAGCCATGGAAGCTCTAGGGCAGAGGTGTCCAATCTTTTGGCTTCCCGGGGCCACAATGGAAGAACTGTGCTGGGACACACATAAAATACACTAACACTAATGTTAGCTAATGAGCTCAAAACAAAAAAATTGCAAGAAAACCTCGTAATGTTTTAAGGAAGTTTACAAATTTGTGTTGGGCCACATGCAGCCTACAGACTTGACAAGCTTTCTCTAGTGAAGCATACTTAGGGACTGATAAGAAATCAGCTTTTGGCCAGGCACAGTGGCTCATGCCTGTAATCCCAGTACTTTGGGAGGCCAAGGTGGGCAGATCATGAGGTCAGCAGTTCCAGACCAGCCTGGCCAATACGGTGAAACCCCCGTCTCTACTAAAAACTACTAAAAAAATTAGCCAGGCACAATGGCAGGTGCCTGTAATCCCAGCCACTCAGGAGGCTGAGATAGGAAAATTGCTTGAACCTGGGCAGCAGAGGTTGCAGTGAGCTGAAATCATGCCACTGCACTTCAGTCTGGGCAACAGAATGAGACTCTTGTCTTTAAAAAGAAAAGAAAAGAAAAAATCAGATTTTCACTTTTGTTTTACTTATGGAACAATTTTTTTTCTTTCTTTCTTTTTTTTTTTTGAGACAAAGTCTTGCTCTGTTGCCCAGGTTGGAGTGCAGTGGTGTGATCTCGGTTCACTGCAAACTCCACCCCCCGGGTTCAAGTGATTCTCCTGCCTCATGCTCCCGAGTAGCTGGGATTACAGGCGTGCACCACCACGCCTAGCTAATTTTTGTATTCTTAGTATAGACGGGGTTTTGTCATATTGGCCAGGCTGATCTTGAACTCCTGACCTCATGATCCACTGGCTCAGCCTCCCAAAGTGCTGGGATTACAGGAGTGAGCCACCGCGCCCAGTAGGAACAATTCTTTTTCTAATTTTCACACAATATGACTAGGGGCTAATGTGTAAATGTTAAACAATATTTCTCTTTAATTCTTTTCTCATTTACAAAAAACAAGTGCAGCTTGCTGCCAATGCTCATTTAATATAATCGTGCTCTTTCAGGCTGAAGCAAATCTGACTGCTTTTCAATATTAAAATAAAACAGAAAAACTGTTCTTGGAGTTGTTACCAAACAGAACTAACATCAGAATCATCTGAATCATCAGAATCATCTACTTCAGAAAAATCAGATTTATCAATTGAATCTCTGGCCAACAACTGTTTGAGAACAATGTTAACATTACACATGGAATGCTACATTTTCTAGGATTTGACATTTTCAGTGGTCAAGAATTACTATATTTTGTAAATAGAAATACCACTATAATGGAAATATAAATGGAATGATATCTAGTACATTATTCTATTTACAGCACTGTTTTCAGTGGTGGTAGTGTATCACTTGAACTCAGTGAAGTCTAATATCTCAATTTTGTTCCCAAAGTTGATAGATTAGAGTGGATGTGAAAATAATAATAAAAGCAAGATATTTTGTGGCAAAGTTATCTCAGTGTAAATACTGCAGCCACAAGCCCTGCTGGGAAGTATTCTTGGGGCAAATGGGAAAAAGGTTAATTTAACCAAAGAAGTAAAAGAACTCTATAATGAAAACTATAAAACACTGCTGAATGAAATTGAAGAGGACATCAAAAAATGGAAAGATATTTCATATTTGTGGATTGGAAGAACTGATGTTGTTAAAATGTCCATAATATCCAAAGCAATCTACAGATTCAATGTAATTCCTATCAAAATACCAATGACAACTTCACAGAAATAGAAAAAATAAAATTTATATGAAATCACAAAAGACCAAGAATAGCCACAGCTATCCTAAGCAAAAAGAACAAAACTAGAGGAATCACATTACTTGACTTCAAATTATACTACAGAGTTATAGTAACCCAAACAGCATGGTACTGGTATAAAAACACACACAGACTAATGGAACAGAAGAGAGAACTCAGAAACAAACCCATATACCTACAGTGAACTCATTTTCGACAGAGGTGCCAAGAACACACACTAGGGAAATTGCAGTCTCTTCAATAAAAGGTGCTGAGAGAACTGGATATCCATAGCCAGACCCCTATCTCTTACCATATAAAAAAATCAACTCAAAATGGATTAAGGACTTAAATCTAAGACTGCAAACCATTTTTTTTTTAGACAGTCTTCCTCTGTCGCCCAGACTTCAGTGTGATGGTGCGATCTCAGCTAACTGCAACCTTCACCTCCCGAGTAGCTGGGATTGCAGGTGCCCACCACCATGCCCGGCTAATTTTTGTATTTTTAGTAGAGATGGGGTTTCACATTGGCCAGGGTAGTCTAGAACTCCTGACCTCAAATGTTCTGCCCACCTTGGTCTCCCAAAGTGCTGGGATTACAGGCGTGAGCCATCATGTCCGTCCTTGGAAATCATTATGTTAAGTGAAATAATTCAGGTACAGAAAGAAAAACATCACATGTTCTCACTTATTTGTGGGATCTAAAAATCAAAACTATTGAACTCATGGACACAGAGAGTAGAAGGATGGTTATCAGAAACTGGAAAGGATAGCTGGGGAATGCTAGGGGAGTGGGGATGGCTAATGGGTACAAAAAAATAGAACAAATAAGACCTACTATTTGACAGGACAATAGGGTAACTATAGCCAATAACAACTGTACATTTAAAAATAACTAAAAATGTATAACTGGATTGTTTATGACACAAAGGGTAAATACTTGAGGGATGGATACCACAGTCTCCATGATGTGACTATTACACATTGCATGCCTACATCAAAACATCCCATGGCCGGGCGTGGTGGCTCAAGCCTGTAATCCCAGCACTTTGTGAGGCCGAGGCGGGTGGATCATGAGGTCAAGAGATCGAGACCATTCTGGTCAACATGGCGAAAACCCCGTCTCTACTAAATACACAAAAATTAGCTGGGCATGGTGGTGGGCACCTGTAATCCCAGCTACTCAGGAGGCTGAGGCAGAAGAATCGCTTGAACTCGGGAGGTAGAGGTTGCAGTGAGCTGAGATTGCATCACTGCACTCCCACCTGGGTAATAAGAGCAAAACTCTGTCTCAATAAAAAAAAAAAAAAGAAGCTTAACGTATCATGATAGTTACTAAAAAATTATTATAATTGAAATTAGGAAAAAAACTAAACATTTTTAAAAAGTCAGAATAGTTAAATTACAACATGGAATATAAGTTGGCCAGGCACGGCAGCCCATGCCTGTAATCTCAACACTCTGGGAGGCTGAGGTGGGAAGATCACTTGAGTCCAGGTGTTTAAGACCAGCCTGGGCAAAGTGACAAAACCTCATCTCTACAAAAAGTACAAAATATTAGCTGGGCATGGTGGCACACGCCTGTAGTCCCAGCTACTTGGGAAGTTGAAGTGGGAAGACAGCTTGAGCCTAGGAAGCAGAGGTTGCAGTGAGCTATGATTATGTCACTGCACTCCAGTCCGTGTGACAGAATGATACCCTGTCTTAAAGAAAACAAAAACAGAGTATAAGTTTAAAATTATGCATATAGAGAAAGTTATTAGTTATTAAACTCCAGTTTAAAAAGGGGGTATAAAGTGCCAAAATTTTATATACACAGTTTTTAAGATGTTTTTATAAATGGAAAGAAATATATTATAATTTAAAAATAATTAGTTTTCCAGTGGTGGAATAATGGGTGAATCTCCCACAAAATGTTTCATCCTTCTGTTTTTTTCTACGTTTTCTATAATGAGCATATGTTGCTTTTATAATAGTAAAGGGGGTTAATAACAGACATGACATTAAAAGAAAAAAAGTAGTGAAGGGGTAAAATAACATACTTATACGTAAGAGGAAAAGTGATTAAGAGATCACTCTTTTTCCATATTACAGGCAGCATTATTACATTTTGAGTAAGGTGACTTACTCTTTCGCTTTCCAATATCCATGTCAGAGGTAGCAGCTTCACATAAAAGCACCATTCCTAAGGTAACTCCACCATCTTAGAAAAATTGTTTAAGGAGAAATTCACACAGACACAAAAGACACACCATTTTACGATTCCCAGTTCTTCATGAAGAAAATTAAAATGAATATATAAACCTTCAACTCTTAATTATAAAAAAAAATTAGGAATCTTGTATCTATACAGCATGACAATTACTTACTATAAAGATATAAAAAATTAAAATTGGAAGACTACTTCATTTGTGCAAAGAAAAATTGATACTTTAAACAAATGTCCCACTATAACTTACAGATAAAATATGAATTTTCCTGAAATTGCACTTTGGAATAAACTATTTGGACATTTAGTTATTGCCCTGACTTCAAACACATCTAAAAATATTAAAGACTTTTTTTTTTTTTTTTGAGACAAGGTCTGGCTCTGTCACCCAGGCTGGAGTGCAATAACACAATCTCAGCTCACTACAACCTTGACCTCCCAGGCTCAGGCCACTCCCCCACCTCAGCCTCCTGAGTAGCTGCAACTATAGGTTCTCACCACCATGCCCAGCTAAATTTTGTGTGTACACACACACACACACACACACACACTTTTTTGTAGAGACAGGGTTTTGCCACGTTGCCCAGGCTGATCTTGAACTCTTGACCTCAAGCAATCCACCTTCCTTGGGCTCCCAAACTGCTGGGATTACAGGTGTGAGCCACCGTGTCCAGCTCTAAATAGCCATTTTAAATATTTTACCCCACCTCCCTAAAGAACACATTTGAAATATGTAACATTTAGGGAGAACAGTAACTACTTTTTATTTGAAAATTAATTTCTCAAAAATTTCTCCTGGGTGGATTTATTGGTTCACACCTGTAACCCCAACAGTTTGGGAGGCCGAAGTGGGCAGATTGCTTAAGTCTAGGAGTTCAAGACCAGCTTGGGCAACAGGGTGAGACCCTGTCTCTACAAATAAATACAAAAAATTAGCCAGGCATGGACAACATATCTGTTGTCCTAGCTGCACAGGAGGCTGAGGTAGGAGGATCGCTAGAGTATGGGAGATTGAGGCTGAAGTGAGCTGTGATCATACCATTGCACTCCAGCCTGCATGACAGAACTAGACCCTGTCTCAAAATTCTCCAGATTTTCAATACGTTATTTTTTAATTTTTTCCTGTGCCAAGATGCCAAGTGCATGAATAATTAGCCTTTAAAGCACAAATTAATACTAACCTAATTTTATCCTATTCTAATAAAAAAGAAAAATCCTGGCCATGCATGGTGGCTCACGCCATAATCCCAGCACTTTGGGAGGCTGAGGCAGATGGATCACCTGAGGTCAGGAGTTCAAGACTAGCCTGGCCAACATGACAAAACCCCGTCTCTATTAAAAATACAAAAATTAGCTGGATATGGTGGCAGTTGCCTGTAATCCCAGCTACTTGGGAGGCTGAGGCAGGAGAATTGCTTGAACCCAGGAGGCAGAGATGGCGCCACTGCACTCCATCCTGGGAGAGAGAGCAAGACTCCATCTCAAAAAAAAAAAAAGAAAAATCCCACACGTGCCATGATCACACTTTTATTCAGCTTAATGAGAGCTACATAAATACAAAATAGAATTACCCATGCAAATAGGCAACAGATGGCATGGTTAAACGTTAAAATAAGCAAATTCAAATTTTAAAGTAAATAGAATGTTCTAGTAGAAAAGACAGTCTGTCTCTAGTAGAGAGACAGATTCACCCTGCAGTTTAGTGAATACTAAAAGCAGTAAAATACTCCCAAATCAATTCTGCATATATACATACATACTGTATGCTACTACATGTGGGTATCATTATTAAGCAGAAAGGGAAAAACATGTATTTAGATGAGGCCTGAATTTATAATCGGCTCTAGGCCTGAATTTAGAATTGGCTCTAAAATTTGACTTTTCATCTCTTCATTACCATCTTGCATTCTTTTTAAAAATTTTTTGTTTTGTTTGAGACAGGGTCTTGCTGTCACCCAGGCTGGAGTGCAGTGGAATAATCACAACTCACTGCAACCTTCACATCCTAAGCTCAAGCAATCATCCTGCCTCAGCATCCTGAGTAACTGGGACTACAAGTGCATGCTACCATGCCAGGTTAGTTTGGTTGATTTTTTTTTTTGGTAGAGACAGAGTCTCACTATGCTGCCCAGGCTGGTCTCAAACTCCTGGGTTCAAACAATTCTCCAGCCTCAGCCTCCCAAAGTGCTGGAATTACAGACATGAACCACTGTGCCTGTGCCCCATCTTGCATTCTTTCTTCAATAGCCTCTTGTTAAGGATGATGTCCATTCATCATGCTTTTAGTTGTTCAGCGAAGTCTCTTCTCCAGCAATTTTTTTTTGAGTTCTTTATATCCAGGTTCGTGCAAAGATTCTCTCTCTTCTCTCTTTATGGGATGAAGTTTTGCTCTGTCACCCAGGCTGAAGTACAGTGGCACGATCTTGGCTCACTGCAACCTCCGCCTCCACCTCCTGAGTAGCTGGGATTACAGGTGCACACCACCACCCCTGGCTAATTTTTATATTTTGAGTAGAGATGTGGTTTCACCATGTAGAACAGGATGGTCTCGAACTCCTGACCTCAGGTGATCCACCTGCCTCGGTCTCCCAAAGTGCTGAGATTACAGGTGTGTAATCCCACCCAGGCAAAGATTGATCATTTCTATAAGCTTTGATTACTGGGTACTCTCTGATTAATGACTGAGACTTGTTCTGGGGAAAGCTTGTCTTTGTATCATGTTTTATGTGCTTTTGCTTTGAATGAGCTTTCTATCTTGCTAAATACCTCAAGGTCTTTTGTGTACTGTTCTTAGCTGTCAAGAGCTATGATGCCCTTCCACGTACATTGTTTTATTTCATTTATTGAATCTTTAAAGTTTTACTAACACTGCCTACTATATGGCAGACACTATAAACTGTTGGAAATAAAAAGTTCAACAACATAAAGATCCTAACGTGGACAAGATAACACTCCAGTGATGAATAAACAACGAAATACATAAATTACGCAGTCCTGATTAAATGTTACTCTAGGAGAACTGAGCAGAAATAGAGGAGGCAGTATTCCATAACATAAAACAACTAGGCTATTAAAAGCTAGCAGAAGGCCACGCATGGTGGCTCATGCTTGTAATCTTAGCACTTTGGGAGGCCAAGGCGGGTGGATCACCTGCGGTTAGGAGCTCAAGACCAACCTTGGCAACACAGATGTGATATATCCATTATATAGACATTAAGAATATTGACTACTTTTTTGTTCATATTTTTAGATTTCTTTGCAATCTTTTTGTTATTTTTAGTTTTTTTGAGATGGAGTCTCCCTCTGTTGCCAGGCTGGAGTGCAGTGGCGCAATCTTGGCTCTCTGCAACCTCCGTCTCCAGGGTTCAAGCAATTCTCCTGTCTCAGCCTCCCGAGTAGCTGGGATTACAGGCATGTGCCACCATGCCCAACTAATTTTTTTGTATTTTTAGTAGAGACAGGGTTTCACCATGTTGGCCAGGATGGTCTCGATCTCTTGACCTTGTGATCCACCCGCCTCGGCCTCCCAACGTGCTGGGATTATAGGTGTGAGCCACCATGCCTGGCAGTATTTTTATAAATATAAAGGCCATAAAACAACATAGAAAATGCTTGTGATATATTAAGATAGCAAGCTCCATGCAAAACATGTCTCTAAGTACAAAAAAGGAATACCCTACTCATGAAACAGTCATATAGAAATGAATGCAAGAGAATATATAAAAATAAATGTAGTTTATATCAGGGTTTCATGTTACAGGTAAACATTTTCCATACTGCTATTTTATTTTAAAAATTCAGGAGACGGAGGCACGAGGATCATTTGAGCCCAGAGGACTGAGACCACCCTGGATGACAGGGTAGGGTAAGACCCCACCTCTACAAAAAATACAAAAATTAGCTGGGTGCAGTAGTGCACACCTGTAGTCCCAGCTACTCAGGAGACTGATGTGGGAGGATTGCTTGACTCTGAGAAGTCAAGGTTACAGTGAGCTATGATAATCCCAATGCATTCCAGCCCGGGCAATACAGTAAGACTTCATCTCTATAAAATAAATAAATATACAAATATATTTACTGTGGGATTCCATTTATTGTGGTTTTTTAAAAAATTTTGAGACAAGGTCTGGCTGTATCAGCCAGGCTGGAGTACAGTGGTACAATCTCGGCTCACTGCAACAACCTCTGCCTCTCAGGATCAAGCCACCCTTCTGCCTCAGCCTCCCAAGTAGCTGGGACTACAGGCACACAGCACCACACCCAGTTAATTTTTGTATTTTTTTTTAAGTAAAGAGTTTCATCATGTTGGCCAGGCTGGTCTCAAACTCTTGACCTCAGGTGATCTGCCTGCCTTGGCCTCCCAAAGTGCTGGGATTACAGGCAGGAGCTACCATGCTCAACTCTGTAGGATTCAATTTATGTAAGTTTAAAAAATAAAACAGGAAAAATCAACCCATAGTGTTAGCAGTCAGGATAACAGTTACTTCTGGGTGGGAAGGTAGCAATCAGAAGGAATGATGATGGGGAATGCTCTGAAATGTGCGTAAAATTTTATTTATTGATGTGAGTTCTGGTTACACAAGTGTGTTCATTCTTTGAAAATTCATCAAACTGGGCAGGGTGTGGTGGCTCATGACTGTAATCCTTGCACTTTGGGAGGCCAAGGTGGGCGGACCTGTTGAGGTCAGGAGTTTGAAACCAGCCTGGCCAACAGGCTGATTTTGCACTAAAACTACAAAAAATATTAGACAGGCATGGTGTCAGGTGCCTATAATTCCAGTTACTCCAGAGGCTGAGGCAGGAAAATCGTTTGAACTTGGAGGTGGAGGTTGCAGTGAGCCAGGATCACACCATTACACACCAGCCTGGGCAAGAGAGCAAGACTCCATCTCAAAAAAAAAAAATTGGGGAAACTTGGAGGTTAAAGCTCCGGCTGGGACAGGGCCACGGGAGACCCGGGGAGAACGGGGAAGGGACATTTAGTTTGAGACGGTGATGAGATAGGATCATGAAAGAAGAGATGAAGGGAATTCCTGTAAGAGTGGCACTGCATTGTCGTCCTCTGGTCCCCAAAGAGATTAGCGAAGGCTGCCAGATGTGCCTTTCCTTCGTGCCCAGGGAGCCTCAGGTGGTGGTTGGTACTGATAAATCCTTCACCTATGATTTTGTGTTTGATTCTTCTACTGAACAGGAAGAAGTCTTCAATACAGCAGTAGCACCACTCATAAAAGGCATATTTAAAGGATATAATGCAACGGTCCTGGCCTATGGGCAGACTGGCTCTGGAAAAACCTATTCGATGGGAGGTGCATACACTGCAGAGCAAGAGAATGAACCAACAGTTGGGGTTATTCCTAGGGTAATACAACTGCTCTTCAAAGAAACTGATAAAAAGAGTGACTCTGAATTTACTTTGAAAGTGTCTTACTTAGAGATTTACAATGAAGAAATTTTGGATCTTCTATGCCCCCTCGTGAAAAATCTCAAATAAATATACGGGAGGATCCTAAGGAAGTTCCGCATAAAGATTGCAGAACTCACTGAGAAGACTGTTTTAGTTGCCTTGGATACTGTTTCCTGTTTGGAGCAGGGCAACAACTCTAGGACTGTAGCCTCCACAGCTATGAACTCCCAGTCATCCCGATCTCATGCCATCTTTACAGTCTCTATAGAGCAAAGAAAGAAAAGTGACAAGAATAGCAGCTTTCACTCCAAGCTGCATCTTGTAGACCTTGCTGAATCAGAAAGACAGAAGAAAACCAAGGCTGAAGGGGATCATCTGAAAGAGGGTATTAATATTAACCGAGGCCTCCTACGCTTGGGAAATGTAATCAGTGCTCTTAGAGGCGTATTTAAAGGATATAATGCAATGGTCCTGGCCTATGGGCAGACTGGTTCTGGAAAAACAAAGAGATGACAAAAAGGGTGGATTTGTGCCCTACAGAGATTCCAAGTTGACTCGATTGCTTCAAGATTCTCTGGGAGGTAATAGTCATACTCTTACGATAGCCTGTGTGAGTCCTGCTGACTCCAATCTAGAAGAAACATTAAATACCCTTCGCTATGCTGACAGAGCAAGAAAAATCAAGAACAAACCTATTGTTAATATTGATCCCCAGACAGCTGAACTTAATCATCTAAAGCAACAGGTACAACAGCTACAGGTCTTGTTGCTACAAGCCCATGGAGGTAACCTGCCTGGATCTATAAATATGGAACCATCAGAGAATCTGTAGTCCCTGATGGAGAAGAATCAGTCCCTGGTACAGGAGAATGAAAAATTAAGTCGTGGTCTGAGAAAGGCAGCTGGTCAGACAGCCCAGATGTTGGAGAGGATCTTTTTGACAGAGCAAGCGAATGAAAGAATGAATGCCAAGCTAGAAGAGCTCAGGCAGCATGCAGCCTGCAAACTGAATCTTCAAAAGCTAGTGGAGACTTTGGAAGATGAAGAACTGAAAGAAAATGTAGAGATAATTTGTAACCTGCAGCAACTGATTTCCCAGTTACCGGATGAAACTGTTGCTTGCATGGCTGCAGCCATCGACACTGCAGTGGAACAAGAAGCCCAAGTGGAAACCAGTCCAGAGATGAGCAGGTCTTCTGACGCTTTTACCACTCAGCATGCTCTCTGTCAAGCACAGATGTCTAAGGAGCTGATTGAGTTGAAAAAAGCCCTTACACGGGAAGAGGCCCTGGCTAAGAAGATGACTCAGGACGACAGCCAGCTACAGTCCATTCAATTCCAATACCAGGATAACATAAAAGGTCTAGAATTAGAAGTCATCAGTCTGCAAAAGGAAAAGGAAGAATTGGTTCTTGAACTTCAGACAGCAAAGAATGATGTCAACGAAGCCAAGTTGAGTGAGTGCCGCCACAAACATCTCCAGGAACTGGAGGGTCAAATCGCTGATCTGAAGAAGAAACTGAATGAGCAGTCCAAACTTCTGAAACTAAAGGAATCCACAGAGCATACTGTCTCCAAACTGAACCAGGAGATACAGATGATGAAAAACCAGCGGGTACAGTTAATGCGTCAAATGAAAGAGGATGCTGAGAAGTTCAGATAGTGGAAGCAGAAAAAAGACAAAGAAGTAATACAGTTAAAAGAATGAGACCGTAAAAGGCAATATGAAGGCAGGGCGCAGTGGCTCAAGCCTGTAATCCCAGCACTTTGGGAGGCCGAGGCGGGTGGATCACAAGGTCAAGAGATTGAGACCATCCTGGTCAACATGGTGAAACCCCGTCTCTACTAAAAATACAAAAAATTAGCTGGGCATGGTGACACATGCCTGTAATCCCAGCTACTCAGGAGACTGAGGCAGAATTGTCTGAACCCAGGAGGCAGAGGTTGCGGTGAGCCGAGATCGTGCCATTGCACTCCAGCCTGGGTAACAAGAGTGAAACTCTGTCTCAAAAAATAACAAAAAACAAAAAACAAAAAAAAAGGCAATATGAGCTGCTGAAACTTGAAAGAAACTTCCAGAAACAATCCAATGTGCTCAGATGTAAAACAGAGGAGGCAGCAGCTGCTAATAAGTGTCTCAAGGATGCTCTCCAGAAACAACAGGAGGTCGCAGATAAGCGGAAAGAGACTCAGAGCCGTGGAATGGAAAGTACTGCAGCTCGAGTGAAGAACTGGCTTGGAAATGAAATCGAGGTTATTGTTAGTACTGAGGAAGCCAAATGCCATTTGAATGACCTCCCTGAAGACAGAAAGATCCTGGCTCAAGATGTGGCTCAATTCAAAGAAAAAAAGGAATCTGGGGAGAATCCACCTCCTAAACTCCGGAGGCGTACATTCTCCCCTACTGAAGTGCGTGGTCAAGTTTCAGAGTCAGAAGACTCTATTACAAAGCAGATTGAAAGCCTAGAGACTGAAATGTAATTCAGGAGTGCTCAGATTGCTGATCTACAGCAGAAGCTGCTAGATGCAGAAAGTGAGGACAGACCAAAACAACACTGGGAGAACATTGCCACCACTGTGGAAGCCAAGTGTGCCCTGAAATATTTGATTGGAGAGCTGGTCTCCTCCAAAATACAGGTCAGCAAACTTGAAAGCAGCCTGAAACAGAGCAAGGCCAGCTGTGCTGACACTCAGAAGATGCTGTCGGAAGAACGAAATCATTTTGCCGAGATAGAGACAGAGTTACAAGCTGAGCTGGTCAGAATGGAGCTGGTCTCACCAGGAGAAGGTGCGGTACCTTCTCAGCCAGCTGCAGCAAAGCCAAATGGCAGAGAAACAGTTAGAGGAATCAATCAGTGAAAAGGAACAGCAGCTGCTGAGCACACTGAAGTGTCAGGATGAAGAACTTGAGAAGATGCAAGAAGTGTGTCAGCAAAATCAGCAGCTTCTCCTAGAGAATGAAATCATCAAGCAGAAACTGACCCTCCTCCAGGTAGCCAGCAGACAGAAACCTCTTCCTAAGGATGCCCTTCTATCTCCAGACTCTTATCTTGAATATATCCCACCTAAGCCAAAACCTTCTCGTGTTAAAGAAAAGTTCCTGGAGCAAAGCATGGACATCGAGGATCTAAAATATTGTTCAGAGCATTCTGTCAATGAGCATGAGGATGGTGATGGTGATTGTGATGAGGGGGATGTTGAGGAATGGAAGCCAACAAAATTAGTTAAGGTGTCCAGGAAGAACATCCAAGGGTGTTCCTGCAAGGAAACAAGCAGTGTGGGTGCAGGAAGCAAAAGTCACACTGTGGTGTGGACTGTAGCTGTGACCCCGCAAAGTGTCGGAACTGCCAGCAAGGCAAGGATAGCTTGAGCACAGTTGAACGAACCCAGGATTCCGAAGGCTCCTTCAAACTGGAGGATCCTACCAAGGTGACTCCAGGATTGAGCTTCTTTAACCCTGTCTGTGCCACCCCCAATAGCAAGATCCTGAAAGAGAAGCAAGTGCTGTCAAAGAAGACTGCCCCACCTCCCTCCCCTTTTGACCTCCCAGAATTGAAACATGTAGCAACAGAATACCATCCAGGGAAGAAAAAGAAAGGAGCTCTGGCCAGCAACACGAGCTTCTTCTCTGGCTGCTCCTCTATTGAAGAGGCCCACTGAAGTTGGAGTCATCATCTCTACCCCTAGTCTGGCCTGGGAGACACTTTCAGGTTGCAGCCAGAAGGGGTTTTTTTTTTTTTGGGATGGAGTTTTGCTGTTGTTACCCAGACTGGAGTGCAATGGAACGATCTCAGCTCACCGCAACCTCCGCCTTCTGGGTTCAAGCAATTCTCCTGCCTCAGCCTCCTGAGTAGCTGGGACTACAGGCACGCACCACCATGCCCAGCTAATTTTTGTATTTTTAGTAGAGACGGGGTTTCACCATGTTGACCAGGATGGTCTCGATCTCTTGACCTCGTGATCCACCTGCCTCGGCCTCCCAAAGTGCTGGGATCAGAAGGGATTTTTTAAATGACTCCTCTGGATTTCAGGTTTCTTGCTGTTGTAAAAAGGAACAAAGCATTACTGAAAAGAAGGTAACCTTTGTTGGATGTTGGCCCTCAGCCTCCAGCCCCAGACTACTGTTCTCTGTTCTCCAGAAGGGTGCTAAGCCACCTACTAAAGAGAGAACCAACTGACTTTCCTAATGACTCATCAGGAACCAGCCCTCAGTATGGTCAAGTTCTTTCTTATTTGTGAGCAGTTCAGGCTATCTCCTGATGGCTTTCCTATCTTTTGGTTGTCTCTGTTTAATGGAGGTGCCTGGCCTAGGATGGAGGCCTGGCTTAGATCTTTCACTCCACCTCAGGAATGGGGTTGTGATCTTTTGTGTCCTGACCCTCTCTGAATTGTAAGTGTTTCAATAGCAACAAGTATTTCAATAGTAACAAGTATTTGTAAAGTGTTTTTTGACTGTCTGCCATATTGCTGAAGCAAATGAACTATTTTTAAATTGTAAGTGTAACTGTAATTACATTGTAATTAAATTATAAGTCTGAATGGTAAGTGTTTCAATAGTAACAAGTATTTCAATAGTAACAAGTATTTGTAAAGTGTTTCTTGACTGTCTGCCATGTTGTTGAAATAAATGAACTATTTTAAAATTGTAAGTGTAATTAAATTGTAAGTCTGAATTGTGTTTCAATAGTAACAAGTATTTCAATATTAACAAGTATTTGTAAAGTGTTTCTTGACTGTGTGCCATGTTGTTGAAGTAAATGAACTATTTTTAAATGTTAAATAAATAAACCTTAGCTCATCTACAAAAAAAGAAAAAATTACCAAACTGTAAACTGTACATTAATTATTTGTAAACTTTCTGCATGAATGCAATACTTAAAATATAATTTTAAAGATTACTTAGATCAGGCAACTCATTATATAGTTTGCTTTATCATGCAATAAATTGTACAATATTAAACTAATGATAAATATGTGGATATTTTCCAAAATCATAACTACTACTTCATGGTGGCCTCAATCTACTAATTCTTATCATCCTGCAAACTGTAAACTATGTTACTGGCATTGAGGTTTCATATTTACTTTGAGAGGCTGAGGCGGGTGGATCATTTGAAGTCAGGAGTTCGAGACCAGCTTAGCCAACATGGTGAAAACCCATGTCTACTAAAAATACAAAAATTAGCCAGGTGTGGTACACACCTGTAATTCCAGCTACTCAGGAGGCTGAGGCAGGAGGATCGCTTGAACCCAGGAGGTTGAGGTTACAGTGAGCCAAGGTCATGCCACTGCATTCCACCCTGGGTGACACAGTGTGACTCTGTCTCAAAACAAAAAATTAACTAAATAAATAAATAAATAAGAAAGAGGGTTCAGGTGTGGTTGTGCATGCCTGTAATCCCAGCTACTCAGGAGGCTGAGGCAGGAGGATTGCTTGAACCCAGGAGGTGGAGGTTGCAGTGAACCAAGATGGCGCCATTGCACTCTAGCCTTGGTGACAGAGCAAGGCTCTGTCTCAAAAAAAAGAGGGGGAGAGAAGAGTGGTTAAGCCTTCTCTACTATTCCTTACCTCAGACAAAATTATTCATTTTCTCACTATTTCTGGCACACAGCAGTTAAGGCACTATCTTATAATCTGTATACATGCCTGACCCAGAAAAATGTTCACTTTTTGCATCCTAATAACCAAACACGAGACATTCTAATCTGTCTAAATGTATATGAAACCTTAGGCTAATGTTCAATCTTTAGATGGAAGTAAAAATACAATTTTCTAATCTCTTAAACTTCTTATATATTTAAAAATTTAAGACAAAGCTAAAAGACCAACAAATCCCAAATCAACTAATTAATATTTTACTGTTTTCAATTGCTTTTGCTCCATTATTCAATTTCAAAGTACTATTGAGATGGGTTAATTCAGGATACTGAAAATGTTCCAAGGTATAATAATTTGTTAATCCATCAAACCATACTTTTCTGTTCTTTTTTGTTTCCCTATGAGACAGTCTTGCTCTGTTGCCCAGACTGGGGTATAGTGGCAGTCTCGACTTACTCCAACCTCCACCTCCTGGGTTTAAACAATTTCCATGCCTCAGCCTCCTGAGTAGTTGGAATTACAGGTGCATACCACCGTTCCTGGCTAATTTTTGTATTTCTTGTAGAGATGAGGTTTCGCCACATTGGCCAAGCTAAATCCATCAAGCCATAAATGAACATTTTCTTTTTGAGACAGGGTCTCGCTGTGTCATGCAGGCTGGAATGCAATGGCACCATCTTGGCTCACTGCAACCGCTACCTCCTGGATTCAAGCGATTCTCCTGCCTCCGCCTCCTGAGTAGCTGGGATTATAGGCACCTGTCACCATGCCTGGCTGATTTTTATCTATTTATGTTTTGGGGGTACAGAGTCTCATTCTGTCGCCCAGGTTGGAGTGCAGAGGCACCATCTCAACTCACTGCAACCTGTCTCCTGGGTTCAAGCGATTCTCTAGCCTCAGTCTCCCCAGTAGCTGTGATTACAGGCGTGCACCATCACGACTGGCTAATTTTTGTATTTTTACTAGAGACAGGATTTCATCAACTTGGCCAGGCTGGTCTCAAACTCCTGATCTCAGGTGATGCATCCATCTTGCCTCCCAAAGTGCTGGGATTACAGGCCTGAAACAGCAATGCCCGGCCACCTGGCTAAGTTTTGTATTTTTGGCAGAGATGAGGTTTCACCATGTTGGCCAGGCTGGCCTCAAAATCCTGACCTCAAATGATCTGCCTGCCTCCGCCTCCCAGAGTACTGGGATTACAGGTGTGAGCCACCATGCCCAGCCCATAAACGAACATTTTCAACAAAAATTTTAGAATTAAAAAAATAAAGTTTGGTTAATATTTTTCTTTCAGTCCTTTTGCTTCTAATATGGACCACGTGTATATTGTTAATCTTTCGGCTCACCATTTCATGGCTAGATGAACTCTCCCAGGTTTGGACTGGATGTTAAGCAGTAAGTATATCTTCCATAGTGGCATAAGAACGTTTTCCCAAATGTCCTTCAATTAAAATCAAAAGCTTATTATTTTTTCAGAATGCTTTCCTTAAAATCTCTCTAATCATCAACATAGTATAATAAAACCGGGAAAGACGTACACAAACATTTACTAAATATAGAATTTTCAGCAGTTTAGAATTTTTTTCTTTATACTTATTTGTTTTTCTAAATTTTTAAAAATCTGTATAGCTTTCGCAATCAGAAAAAATTTATTTAAGTTAAAAAAAATTTTTTTTGCTGGGCGCGGTGGCTCACACCTATAATCCCAGCACTTTGGGAGGCTGAGGCGGGTGGATCATGAGGTCAAGAGATCGAAACCATCCGGGTAAACAAGGTGAAACCCCGTCTCTACTAAAAATACAAAATTAGCTGCGCATGGTGGTGCGCACCTGTAGTCCCAGCTACTCAGGAGGCTGAAGCAGGAGAATTGCTTGAACCCAGAAGGCAGAGGTTGCGGTGAGCCGAGATCGTGCCATTGTACCCCAGTCTGGGTAACAACAGTGAAACTCCATCTCAAAGAAAAAAAAATTTTTTTTTAAATTGTACTTTAAGTTCTGGGGTACGTGTGCAGATCTTGCAGGACTGCTGCATAGGTACACACATGTCATGGTGGTTTGCTGTCTCCATCCCTGTCACCTACATCAGGCATTTCTCCCAATGTTAACCCTCTCCAACCTACGTGCCCCCCACTGTCCCTTCCCTAAGCCCTCAACCCTCAACAGACCCCAGTGTGTGATGTTCCCTTCCCTGTGCCTACGTGTTCTCATTGTTCAACACCCGCCTCTGAGTGAGAATATGCGGTGTTTAGTTTTCTGTTCCTGTGCCAGTTTGATGAGAATGATGGTTTCCAGATTCATCCACGTCCCTACAAAGGACATGAACTCATCTACTTTTATCACTGCGTAGGATTCCATGGTATATATGTGCCACATTTTCTTTGTGCAGTCTATCATTGATGGGCATTTGGGTTGGTTCCAGGTCTTTGCTATTGTAAACAGTGCTGCAATGAACATACATGTGCATGTGTCTTTATAGAATGATTTATAATCTTTTGGATATATACCCAGTAATGGGATTGCTGGGTCAAATGGAATTTCTATTTCTAGGTCCTTGAGGAATTGCCACACTGTCTTCCACAATGCTTGAACTAATTTACACACCCAACAGTGCAAAAGTGTTCCTATCTCTCCATATCCTCTCCAGCATCTGTCTTCTCCAGATTTTTCAATGATCACTATTCCAACTGGCATGAGATGGTATCTCAATGTGGTTCTGATTTGCATTTCTCTAATGACTATGACTAGTGATGATGAGCATTTTTTTCATGTTTGTTGGCCTCATAAATGTCTTCTTTTGAAGAGTGTCTGTTCATATCTTTTGCCCACTTTTGAATGTTTTTTTTTTCTTGTAAATCTGCTTTAGTTCTTTGTAGATTCTGGATATCAGCCCTTTGTCAGATGGGTAGATTCCAAAAATGTTTTTCCCATTATGTTGGTTGCTGGTTCACTTCAGTCATGAAATCCTTGCCTATGCCTATGTCCTGAATGGTATTGCCTAGTTTTTCTTCTAGGGTTTTTAAGGCATTAGGTCTTATGCTTAAATCTTTAATCCATCTGAAGTTAATTTCAGTGTAAGGTGTAAGGAAGGGGTCCAGTTTCAGCTTTCTGCACATGGCTGGCCAGTTTTCCCAAATGCATTTATTAAACAGGGAATCCTTTCTCCATTGCTTGTTTTTGTCAGATTTGTCAAAGATCAGATGGTTGTAGATATGTGGCATTGCTTCCGAGGACTCTGTTCTGTTCCATTGGTCTATACCTCTGTTCCACTGATCTGCTTCTCTGTTTTGGTACCAGTACCATGCTGTTTTGATTACTGTAGCCTTGTAGTATAGTTTGAAGTCAGGTAGCATGATGTTTCCAGCTTTGTTCTTTTTGCTTAGGATTGTCTTGGTTATGTGGGCTCTCTTTTGGTTCCATATGAAGTTTAAAGTGGTTTCTTCCAGTTGTGTGAAGAAGGTCAATGGTAGCTTGATGGGGATAGCATTGAATCTATAAATTACTTTGGGCAGTATGGCCATTTTCATGATATTGATTCTTCATAACCATAAGCGTGGAATGTTTTTCCATCTGTTTGTGTCATCTCTTATTTCCTTGAGCAGTGGGTTGTAGTTCTCCTTGAGAGGTCCTTTACATCCTTTGTTAGTTGTATTCCTAGGTTATTTATTTTTTTTAAAGACAGGGTTTCACCATGTTGGTCAGGCTGGTCTTAAACTCCCAACCTCAGGTGATCTGCCCACCTTGGCCTCCAAAGTGCTTCGATTACAGGCATGAGCCACCACGCCCAGCCTCCTAGGTATTTAAAAAAATATTTTTTTATTAGAGACAGGGTCTGTGTTGCCCAGCCTGGAGTGTAGTGATGTGATCTCAGCTCACTGTAGCTTGACCTCCTGGGCTCCAGTGATCCTCCAACCTTAGCCTCCCTGGTAGCTGAGATCACAGGCATGCATCATCATACTTGGCTAATTTTTTGTGTGCATTTTTTGTAGACACAGGGTTTTGCCATGTTGCCCAGGCTGGTCTCAAACTCCTGGGCTCAAGCAATATGCCCACCTCAGCCTCCCAAAGTGCTAGGATTACAGGTGTGAGCCACCATGCCCAGCTGATTCTAGTGTATCAATATCAGGACACCCTGGCTGAGAAGCACAACTCCAGGAACATTACATTTGTCACTTTGTTTATTTGTTCCAGAGTCACTGCTTATGTATTCAGGTGGGTCAACTATGTTCAGTAATATTATGAAATTTAGATTCTTACTTATCTGACATCACTCTTACCTATCTTAGCAGCTTACAGAGGCATCTGCTTTCAGATGTAATAAAATAAAAATTAGCTCAGGCCAAGAAAGTAAAAATATTCCGTCATTCAAGAGGATGGAATAACACACACATAAAGCAGCTGCAAAGTCCACAGGAAGTATTTTTCCCTTGCACACACTTCAGCTGTAAAATGGCAAAATATCCCCATCTTTGAGTAACTACTGTTTTCTTACTGAGGAATATTGGTCTTTAAAGTAATAGACTGCTTGCAATTACATGAATAAACATGAATATTCTTGCTTGGCAGATCTAAGTCACTCAATTTACAAGTATAATTTCTATGTAGCCTCAATTTACAACCAACGTACAGAGCTTCAAGTAAGAAGTTTTTGAAGATAAAAATCCCACATTTATGTTAACTTTGTTGTTTCCAAGGAAACAGAACCCTGGGTCCGCTTCACAGTTCAGACAGACCTGATGTTGACCCCTTTACACAGCCTTACACCGTTTTTAGCCTATCAAAACAATGCTTTGTTTAAATTTCACATAAACTCCACTGTTCTCCCAGATCCTACTACAACTCTACCTTTTCTTTGTTAAGATGTTCCATGGTTCTTCTGATATAGAGCCAATAAACTTTCCCCTTTCAGACTACAGATTCGTCCCTACCAGTCTTTAGTTGATTGGACTAGAGAGGATGACACAGTAATGATTTTCAAAGGATATTATGACCTGCATTAAAAGAACAACCCCAGCCAAAAGCTGTAGAGAGAACACTAGACTGTGCAAAAACAGACAAAATACAACAAGAAAGACTTATTGTAAAAGGATACTAAACAGAAGAACAATGTGTGTTTCAGCTACAAACTGGGCTTGGCTGCTTCCATGGATATAATTCTAGGAGGGAAAAAAGACAAAATGGAATCTTTAAGTATATACATTAAATGTCAGTAGTATGTTAACCCTAAAATGGGATATTTTAAACTATGAAATTATTAATTCACTTGATAAACCATGTGACATACTCTGGGTCTGTGGCATTCATCAGTAAGTTTGATTACTATAAAGCTATTTCTGTATTATCTATTCTCTATTTGTCTTTTCATTGTACTCATACTATGTTTTTTTTTTTGAGACAGGGCCTTGCTGTGTTACCCAGGCTGGAGTGCAGTGGAATGATCATAGTTACTACAACCCCAAAGTTCTGGCTGCAGTGATCCTCCTGCCTCAGCATCCCAAATAGATAGGACTTAAAGTATGCACCACCATGCCTGCTCAGCTAATTTTTAAATTTTTATTAGAAATAACATTTTGCTATGTTGGCCAGGCTGGTCTTAAACTCCTGGGCTCAAGCAATCCTCCTACCTCAGCCTCCCAAATGCTTGGATATTGTACTTATATTTTCAACAACAGAATATGTCAGAAAACTAGTTCTGTTTTTTCTTTTCTTTTTTGTTTTTCACAGAGATGGCGTTTCACTCTGCTCCCCAAGCTGGTCTTGAACTCCTGGCCCCAAGAGGTCCTCCCACCTTGGCCTCCCAAAGTGACAGGATTACAGGTATTAGCCACCACACCTGGCCCTGTTTTTTTTTTTTAAAGGAGATGAATCTTGCTATGTTGTCTAGGCTGGGCTAGAACTCCTGGGTTCAAGTTATCCTCCTTCCTCAGCCTCCAAAGTAGCTGGGACTGTAGGTGCATAACACTGTACCTGATGAGAAAACTAGTATTTAAGTGTACAAGACCATGAGGTACAGTAAGGTAGGCTCCATGAAGAAAGGAGCCTACCTTTTTCTTGTTTATCACTATATTTAATAATACTTAGCACAGGGCTTAGAAAAAGCTTAATCAATTTTTCTATTTAGTTGAAGCCTGTCTTTCTTTCTTTTTTTTTTTTTTCTTTTTTTTTTTTGAGACAGAGTTTTGCTCTTGTTACCCAGGCTGGAGTGCAATGGCGCGATCTCGGCTCACCGCAACCTCCGCCTCCTGGGTTCAGGCCATTCTCCTGCCTCAGCCTCCTGAGTAGCTGGGATTACAGGCACACGCCACCATGCCCAGCTAATTTTTGTATTTTTAGTAGAGACGGGGTTTCACCATGTTGACCAGGATGGTCTCAATCTCTTGACCTCGTGATCCACCCGCCTCGGCCTCCCAAAGTGCTGGGATTACAGGCGTGAGCCACTGCGCTCTCCCGAAGACTGTCTTTCATTCTTAGTTAGCTTGGTTAGAAGGACTCACCAAATGCGATAAGGCACTTCCCACTTGTAAGAGCACCGCATGGTCTTACCAATGATGGAAGCTTGTTAACACAGAGAGATTCAAAAGTCAAGACTAAATCTAGATCCTTCATATGCTGGCACTGTTCTCACAGGGTAATAATCATTGAGTTAACTTTGGTCTACAAAAGAAAGAAATCCCAGACTTCCCTTACCACATGTCCTGTGTGGGGATTCTTATGGGCATATGGTGGTCCTCTTATATGGTTCCACATTTGACCAGATGTCATAGCAAGCACAAAACACTAGGAAACAAAAAATAATAAAATATTCACGGTCAAACTGTTCTTACCTTGATTAGATAATAGAAATATGAAAATGTACATCTGTTTGGGTAAGACAGAATTTTTTACAGATAAATGATTTATTAACACTTATATTTCATCCCAAGGACCATAATTCGATAATACTTCAAAAGAAAAACACTGGCTGGGCGCGGTGGCTCAAGCCTGTAATCCCAGCACTTTGGGAGGCCAAGGCGGGTGGATCACGAGGTCAAGAGATCGAGACCATCCTGGTCAACATGGTGAAACCCTGTCTCTACTAAAAATACAAAAAATTAGCTGGGCATAGTGGCGCGTGCCTGTAATCCCAGCTACTCAGGAGGCTGAGGCAGGAGAATGGCCTGAACCCAGGAGGCGGAGGTTGTGGTGAGCCAAGATTGCGCCACTGCACTCCAGCCTGGGTAACAAGAGCAAAACTCCATCTCAAAAAAAAAAACAAAAAATACCCCACTGTTTTAAAATGATAACTATGCACACACAAATTTCAAAATTGAATACTAAAAAGGCTTTTTAGAATATTTTCTGGCCAGACATGGTGGCTCATGCCTGTAATCCTAGCACTTTGGGAGGCCAAGGTGGGTGGATCACCTGAAGTCAGGAGTTGGAGACCAGCCTGCTCAACAGGATGAAACTCCGTCTCTCCCAAAAATACAAAAAATTTAGCTGGGCGTGGTGACACGTGTCCGTAATCCCAGCTACTTGAGAGGCTGAGGCAGGAGAATTGATTGATCCCAGGAAGCAGAGGTTGCAGTGAGACAAGATGGCACCACTGCACTCCAGTCTGGGCAACAGAGCAAAAGTCCGTTTCCAAAAAAAAAAAAAAAAAAAGTAATATTTTCTGAACAACTAGAAATTTTCATAGAGATGACAGTCTGTCATTTAGGTCAAATAAAGGGTAGGTACAATCAGTTCCTTGAAGCTCTGGCCATCCTAATGGGATAATAAATGAAACAAACTGATTTTAAGACAGAAAATAAAAATATAAAAACTATTTTCCTCAGCTAAGAAATAAACAAAATGTTACTTCTCCTGTAAAAGCTTACCTAAAAATACATTATTAGGAGTTTTACTCAAATAACTTTTTGTCTTCTAAATTCACTCACCAAAGCTGCAAAAGCCCATCCAGTTTTATTAAAGAGAAATTCCATATTGCTTCTTCGAAGATATACAAGTCCACCAATAACAGCCAAAAGCAATCCCAGCATAAGGGGACCAGCATAATTTGGGGGTCTAATCACTCTAATCTAATGGAAAGGAGAGAAAAACATGTTAAAGTATAAATTTCTTTACTAATTCTGTGGGTCAAAATAAAATCTGAAGTGAAAGCAATCAAAATTAGTGTGGTTACTTTCAGAAAAAATAATCCTTTTATTTTATCCCAATCAAAATAGTCTATAATGTAACCTAAAATAGGACAGAATAGGTACAATATTCTATTTAACTACAACATAACATCTTTTAGATTAAGAAGGATTTGCCAAGTACAAATGGATAACCTGTGAACTTGAGAAGGTCGAAAGAGTGGTTTCCATACTGAATTTAACAGGGTAATAGAGGGTGTTTTGTAATTTCACTCATTCATCAGGATGATTCTGTTTAATGCTACTTATGAAGGGATTGCCAAACTACTACCACCACAGTGATATGGGGACAAGACTAATTAGGGCCTCCCAGTAAGATTCAAAAAGAAACTGTCTATAAAGTGAGGAAACTTACATTGACATCAGTTCTGTCTGCGATCCACCGGGCAATCTGCTCAGCTGAAAAACCCCGCACCTGCAACTCATACGTATCACCCCGTTTGGGTTTCCCTTTTGCGGGAAAGTTGATGAAAGTTGGAGCTGAATTCATGTTTAGCTGAATAAAAAGGAGCCCATGAAAATATACATTATCAGGAAAATAATCTTAATCACAGTTAACATCTTGAAATTTAGGCATTTTACAAAGACGAGGAGGCTTGGGTTTAGATAGGTTAAGTGATTTGATTTGCCTAAGGAGAGTGAAAACTGGTGGAGCCAGGCTTCAAACGCAAAGCTGCCTGTGACCTTAAGTATTACACCTGACTGACCAAATATACATTTATTAATATTTCCTGTGTTGTCTTCTCAAATATATCACCATGTCATGATGGAGAATAGAGGAATGTGATGCTCATCAGTAAACATTTATGAACCTTCTTAGAGTTGACTACTTCTGCATATAGCTACCATTTTGTATTGTCTTCCACTGCCATTTTAGGGCATTATCTTATTATCTTGGTTCCTTCAAATTGAGAATGCACTCTATTTGGAGCTTACCTGAGCTTACATAAAATTATCTTAGTGCTCATAAATGTATTCATTTTGCATAATCTCTGAACAGATTAAAATATCTGTGGTATGGCAAAGTTTCCATTCTAATGGAGTAAAATACAGGTTTCTTAGCTAGGAATGTATATTTGGTCAGATCTTTTTGACATATATGTGTATATACCACCAGAAAACATATAATATTGCTATCTGTTTTATTTTAACATAAATGGTACCATATTAATGGTATAATTCTGCAATTTGCTTTAATTCTACCATTTTTGAAAGATCTATGATATATATATACACATATGTATGTGTATATTACATGTACACGCATATACATCACTTATATGCACTTGCATTTATGTAAATGCAGGTGCAAATAAATATATAAAGCCAACCTCACTCTCACAGTTATTATGCTGTTGTTGGACTTAGAGAGTTTTTTTTCCTTTTTATCAACTAAAAATTATGTTGCAGTGAGCATCCTTATGCTTATCTCCCTATACCCATGTGAAAGTGATTCTCTAGAAATGGGATTGTTAGGTCATCATTTTTAAATTAGCTGGGTGTGGTGGCTCACACCTGTAATCCCAGCACTTTGGGAGACCAAGGTGGGCAGATCATGAGGTCAAGAGACCAACCTGGCCAACATAGTGAAACCCCATGTCTACTAATAATACAAAAATTAGCTGGGCGTGGTGGTGCGTGCTTGTAGTCCCAGCTACTTGGGAGGCTGAGGCAGGAGAATTGCTTGAACCTGGGAGGGGGAGGTTGCAGTGAGCCGAGATCACGCCACTGCACTCCAGCCTGGTGACAGAGTGAGACTCCATCTCAAAAAAGAGAGAAAGAAACATTTTGAAATTAAAATGGATATAGTGGCCAGGTGTGGTGACTCATGCCTGTAATCCCAGCACTTTGGGAGGCCAAGGCAGGTAGATCACTTGACTCTAGGAGTTTGAGATCACCCTGGCCAACATGGTAAAACCCCGTCTCTATTAAAAATACAAACATTAACCCGGTGTGGTGGTGGGCGCCTGTAATCCCAGTTACTCAGGAGGCTGAGGCACGAGAATCACTTGATCCCAGGAGGCAGAGGTGGCAGTGAGCTGAGATTGTGCCACTGCACTCCAGCCTGGCAACACAGCAAGATTCTGTCTCAAAAACAAAAACAAAAACAAAAAAACCATGGATATAGCCACATTGCCCTCCAAAGTGGCTGTGCCGAAATACACTACTACCTAACAATGTAGTGATGTATTCATTTCCCTACATCCTTGCCAAAAATTGATCTGATGTGTGAAGACTGAACTTTATCATTATGGTACTACTAATTTGTGTTTCCCTGATTACTAATAAGATAGCTTTATAACAAATAAGTTATTTGAAAACATCTTTTTGTTTTTTGAGAAGGAGTCTGACTCTGTTGCCCAGGCTGGAGTGCAGTGGTGCAATCTAGTCTTACCTCAATCTCCACTTCCTGGGTTCAAGTGATTATCCCGCCTTAGCCTCCCGAGTAGCTGGGATTACATGCATGCACCATGATGCCCAGCTACTTTTTTTCATATTTTTAGTAGAGACAGGGTTTTACCATGTTGGCCAAGGTAGTCTCAAACTCATGACCTCAAGGAATCCACCCGCCTCAGCCTCACAAAGTGCTGTGATTAGAGGCATGAGCCACCACACCCAGCCTGAAAACATCTTATAGCCCAATGACACAATCAACAGAGTGAAAAGAAAATCTGTGGAATGGGAGGAATTATCTGCAAATCATTTATCTAATAAGGAGTTAATATTCAGAATAGTTTGGGTACAGTGGCTCATGGCTGTAAGCCAGCACTTTCGGAGGCCAAGGCAGGTGTATCACTTGAAGCCAGGAGTTCGACACCAGCCTGGGCAGCATAGCGAAACCCCGTCTCTAATAAAAATACAAAAATTAGCCAAGCATGGTGGCACATGCCTG
This sequence comes from Callithrix jacchus, assembly GCF_049354715.1. NCBI lineage: Eukaryota > Metazoa > Chordata > Mammalia > Primates > Cebidae > Callithrix > Callithrix jacchus. Next base: position 75,530,788 of record NC_133524.1, read on the forward strand.
TAATCCTGGCTACCTGGGTGGCTGAGACATGAGAATCGCTTGGACCTGGGAGGCAGAGATTGCAGTGAGCCGAGATTGTGCCACTGTACTCCAGCCTGGGTGACAGAGTGAAGCTCTGTCTCAAAAAACAAAGAAACAAAATACAATAACAACAACAAAATTTATAAAATATAAAGACCTCCTACAACTCAGCAACAAAAAACAACTTGATTTAAAAATGGGCAACACACACACACACACACAATAGGCAAAGAACTTGAATAGATTATTTCTCCAAAGAAGATACACAAATGGCCAACAAACACATGAAAAGATGTTTAACATTACTAATCATTATGGAAATAAAAACCAAAACCACGAGATACCAACTCACTAATTAAGATGGCTATTATCCAAAACAAACAAACAAAAAACCAGAAAACAACAAGTAGTTGCAAGCATGTGGAGAAACTGGAACACCTGTACACCATTGGTGGGAAAATAAAATGGTGCCTCTGCTATGGAAAACAGCATGGAGGTTCTCCAAAATATTAAAAATAGAATTACCATATGATCTGGCAATTCCACTTCTAAGTGTATAACCAAAAGAAATGAAAGTAGGTCTTACAGAGATAATCTGAATACTCATGTTCATAGCAGCACTGTTCACGATAGCCAAAAGGTGGGAGCAACCTAAGTATCCACTAACAAATGTATGGGTAAACAAAAGAAGGTATATACATACAATGCAATATTATTCAGCTTTGAAAAGGAAGTAAGTTCTGACACATGCTATAATATGGATGAATATTGAGGACACAATACTAAGTGAAATAAGTTAGTCACAAGAAGACAAACACTATATGATTTCACTTATAGTAGGTACCTAGTCAAATTCATAGAGACAAAGTAGAATGGCAGTTGTCAAGGACTTGGGGAGTGGTGAACTGAAGTTATTTAATGGCTATAAAGTTTCAGTTTTGGAAGATAAAATAATTCTGGAGATTAGTTGCACAACAATGTGAATGTACCTAACACTACTGACCTGTATGTTAAAAAAATGGTAAAGATGGTAAATTTTGCATTATGTATATTTTGCCACTACTAAAAATTACAAAAAAAAAAAAACCCCACCAAAAACCCTTGTAGACTTTGAAATTCCTTGGAGGTTAATGAGCCAAAATAAGATATACTATTTTAGGTAGGTATCACTTTTCATACATGCTTAGCTTTTGTATACTATGGCATGTGACACTGTTACTTGGAGAAAGATTTGAATCTCTTCCACAGATGGACACACTACCATCCCTATACCTTTAGCTCTAAAATCTAGTTCTAAAATAGGATAATGGAAATTAATATTAAAAACTACTCAAGGTAAAAAAGTGTAAGCAATAAAAACAAAAATAGGATTGCTGTGCCCCAACTCCCTCAGGGCCTGTGTTGCGGGATTCCCTGCTGCTATGAGCTTCCTCAAAAGTTTCCCGCCGCCTGGGCCGGCGGAGGGGCTCCTGCGGCAGCAGCCAGACACCGAGGCTGTGCTGAACGGGAAGGGCCTTGGCACCGGTACCCTTTACATCGCTGAGAGCCGCCTGTCTTGGTTAGATGGCTCCGGATTAGGATTCTCGCTGGAATACCCCACCATTAGCTTACATGCATTGTCCAGGGACAGAAGTGACTGTCTGGGAGAGCACTTGTATGTTATGGTGAATGCCAAATTTGAAGAAGAATCAAAAGAATCTGTTGCTGATGAAGAAGAAGAAGACAGTGATGATGATGTTGAACCTATTACTGAATTTAGATTTGTGCCTAGTGATAAATCAGCATATGGTATGGAGGTGGATACCACACCAACAGTTGCTGGATAGTTTGAGGATGCAGATGTTGATCACTGAAAATGATATATGCAGATTTAAGATTCTGCTCCTAACTATAGGAGAGAACTTGGTGCCTCTTCCACTCTGGAGCGAAGTTGATGAAAATCTTTTTCCTTTTCCAAAACCCAACCTGAACCAGTTCTTTCTTGAGACAGATTATACTGAGACAAGTTGTCACCAGCAGAACATAGATAATCTGACCTTTATTAACTTGATGAATTAACTTAACCAAGAGGGTATTTATAATTGATTATTTACCCCAAAACTTTCTGTGTCTGGGTACCCTCTGAGTAGGCCTATAATTCCTGCCTTCACTGTATCCATCTTCTATAAGCTAGCAGATCCATCTGTGTGGTGAAAATGCACAGGAGCGTGGTGTAGGTAGACTGGGTGGGAAAGAGAGAGCTCCTTTCGCCATGTTTTACTAGTCTGCTCTGTTATAACCTCTTAGGTTATATCCTTTAATTTCCAACCTTTTAGGTTAGTTTCTGTAACAGAACAAGTGAGTCTGGGATGAAGTCCTCAGAGTACTTCAAGTGGTAATTGTTTTGTTTTTGTAATAGCTTAACAAATAAACCTAGGTTTTCTAAAAAAAAAAACAAAAAAAAAAAATAGACAAATGGGACTATATTAAGCTAAAAAAGCTTCTGCACAGCAAAGGAAACAATCAACAAAGTGAAGAGACAATTTGTTTAATGGAAGCAAATATTTACAAACTATTCAACAAGGAACTAATATCAAGAATATACAAAAAAATCAAACAATACTAAAAAGAAAACAAAAATCAAAAAAATTCAAATCACTCAACAGTAAAAAAGCAAATAATCCCATTAAAAAGTGGGCAAAGGCAATGAATAGACATTTCTCAAAAGAAGACACACATAGCCAACAGGTGTATGAAAAAATGCTCAACATCACTAATCATGAGGGAAACACAAATCAAAACCACAGGGAGATATCATCTTCTCCTAGGTGGCGTGGCTATTATCAAAAAGAAAAGCTCCTTTTCTGCTGGTCTGTCTGTATTAAAAAGAAAAGCTCATTTTTTGCTGGTTTGTCTACTGCCTCCTTGCAATGTGTTTTCCTACTTTCTCTAATAAATCTGCTTTTCTTTACTTCAAACCACCAACCAAAAACTGGTGAGTATGTAGCTAGCAAAAGGGAACTCATGGCCAGGCATGGTGGCTCAAACCTGTAATCCCAGCACTTTGGGAGGCCGAGGAGGGCGGATCATCTGAGGTCAGGAGTTCGAGACCAGCCTGGCCAACATGGGAAAACCCCATCTGTACTAAAAATACAAAAATTAGCTGGGCGTGGTGACATGCGCCTGTAATCCCAGCTGCTTAGGAGGCTGAGGCAAGAGAATCGCTTGAAACCACAAGGCGGAGATTGCAGTGAGCCAAGATCTGTACTCCTGCCTGGGTGACAGAGCAAGACTCTGTCTCCAAAAAAAAAAAAAAAAAAAAAAAGGAACTCATACACTATTGGTAGGAATGAGTGAGTGAAAAGGAAAAGAAATCAGTATATCAAAGGGATACCTGCACCTGCACCCCCATGTTTACTGCAGCAGAATAGCAAAGATATGGAATCAACCTAAGCATCCATCAACAGATGAACAGATCAAGAAAATGTGGTGTTAGGCTGGGCGTGGTGGCTCATGCCTGTAATCCCAGCACTTTGGGAGGCCAAGGCAGGTGGATCAGTTGAGCTTAGGAGTTGGAGATCGGCCTGGCCAACATGGTGAAACCCCATCTCTATTAAAAATATGAAAAAATTAGCCAGGTGTGGTGGTGCATGCCTGTAATCCCAGCTACTTGGGATGCTGAGGCAGGAGAATTGCTTGAACCTGAGAAATTGCAGTGGGCTGATATTGCGCCACTGTACTCTAGCCTGGGCGACAGAGACACTGTCTCAAAGAAAAAGAAAATGTGGTATATATATACAATGAAATACTACTCCACCATAAAAAAGAATGAAATCATGTTATTTTCAGCAACATGGATGGAACTAGAGGTTAATATGTGAAATAAGCCAGGTGCAGAAAGACAAATATGGCATGTTCTCACATATGGGAGCTAAAAAAGTTGAACTCATGGAGGTACAGAGTAGAATGGCAGATACCAGAGTCTGGGAAGAGTGTATGTGTGGCAGGTGGGGGGTGGGGCAGACAGGGCAATGAAGAGAGGTTGGTTAATGGGTACACTCATACAGTTAGAAGGAGTAAGATCTAATGTTCGATAGCAGAGTACGGTGACTATAATTAACAACAATATATTATATATTTCAAAACAGCTATAAGAGAGGACTTGAAATGTTCTCAACATATAGAAATAATAAATATTCAAGGTGACAGATACTCCAACTATCCTGACTTGATTATTCTATGCAGTTAACAAAATATCACATGTACACATTTATAAATATGTATAAATATTATGTTATCAGTAAAAAAAACTATTTGAGGTAGAAAAAACTGGGTTTTCTATTTTTACAAATCACTAACAGAAGTTATGTGTTATCTTCTTAAAATAAATGGAATTAAAATTTTTAATTTCTGAAATAATTACAACCTAAATAGTACAGAATTAAAAAGCAATTTTTTTTTGAGACAAAGTATTGCTCTATCACCCAGGCTGGAGTGCAGTGGCATGATCTTGTCTCACTGCACCCCCCACCTCCTGGGTTCAAGCAATTTTCCTGTCTCAGCCTCCCAAGTAGCTGGGATTACAGGCGTCTGACACTACGTCTGGCTAAATTTTGCATTTTTAGTAGAGATGGGATTTCACCGTGTTGGTCAGGCTGGTGTCAAACTCCTGACCTCAAGGGATCCCCCCTGCCTAGGCCTCCCACCAAGTGTTGGGATTACAGGTGTGAGCCACCACGCCCAACCTCAATTTCTTAAACTCTAGAAATTGTTTCCTTTGGTCTAATAAATTCTAAATGCACTAACTCTTTAGGTTACAATATTTTTATAAATGCACTGATTTTGATTTATGGAGACTGCTATGTGAGATTGGAATATGAATAGCACAATGAATTATATATTGTAAAATGGGAACATTAAGCCATTTTTTTCAACATTTACTGAATACCCATTATGTGATTAGCACTGATAGCCATAGAATATGGCTCTGCCATTAACTAAGTAGTAACTATATTCTAAGGGAGACTTTCAAACAACTACAGAGCTAACTCTACTGTAAGACAAAATGTGGATTAACGTATAACAGAAATTTAAGGCAAGTAGGATAACAATACAAGCAAAGGAATGACTACTTTTTATCTGGAGAAGTTGAAAAAGCTTACAGGGAGTATCTGAAACAAGGCTTAAAATGTAAGCAGAATTTTGAGAGTGGAGAGAAAGCAGGCAGGGAAGGAAGGAGGCTTCATGTTGTTATAAATGAACAATCAACAGTGCTGACATAAGAGTGCATCAAAGAATACGATTATGGGAATGGTATGACTGGAGTAAAGAGTACATGAAGTTAGAAAGACTAAGGAATTCTGGCTTCAGTCTATACACTACTCCTTCCAGAAGTGTGTTGCAAACTGAGGGCGGTGGCTCACACCTATAATCCCAGCACTTTGGGAGGCCAAGTCAGGCGGATCAGAAGGCCAGGAGTTCGAAATCAGCCTGGTCAACATAGTGAAACCCTGTCTCTACAAAAAATACAAAAAATTAGCCAGGTGTGGTGGTGGGTGTCTATAATTCCAGCTACCCGGGAGGCTGAGGCAGGAGAATCGCATAAACCCAGGAGACAGACGTTGCAGTGAAACAAGATCGAGCCATTGTACTCCAGCCCAAGTGAGACTCCACCTCAAAAACAAAACAAACAAGAAAAAAACTGTGTTCCATGGAATCTAGCCAAATGCTCCATTAAGTGATCTGGTAATATGAGAAATTCTGTATATTAGAGCCTCCACTGGAAAATATAACACATACCAGCATCAGCATGTTAACGTCTCTGATCTCTGAAAAGCTGTGTTGGGAGACAATTCATGACTTTCTCATGTTTCTGCACATCTTGTGGGTAAAGACACTAACTGCCTTTGTTCTGGACAATCTTCTCAAGGATATCTGTGTATCTTTGGAAGACAGTTGAAACTGCCTTTGCAAAATTATGACTGAGACAGAGTGAAAGAGATCCAACTTAACTGACTCCAACTTGCTTCGAACCTCCAAGCCATCCTTGTTCATTCCTGGTTGTAGGCTGAACTAATTTTAGGAGAAATTTATTTTTTAGTTTATAGTTTAAACAAAGATGGTGACAGCATTTTCCCAAAGCACACTTCCTTCTTGCCTGGGAACTAGACTGTCTTTGTATGACTAACATTAGCCACAAGATGAAAAATTATGGTTTAGGAGTCATGCAGCTGGAGGCTACAAGATTCTGACCCTCCCTAAACTGTTCCTAAGATCAGTGCTTGAGATATTTTGCAGACTCTGCACTTGATGGATCAGCTCACACCACCCAGATCAATAAACTGGCTCATCTGATCTTGTGACTCCTACCCATGAACTGACTCAGCAGCAAGAAGACAGCTCTAACTCCCTATGATTTCACCTCTGACCAATCAGCACTCCTGGTTCACAGGCTTTACCCCACCCACCAAGTTATCTTTAAAAACTCTGCTCCTCGAATGCTTGGGGAGATTGATTTGAGTAATAATAAAACTCTGGTCTCCCGCAGAGCTGGCTCTGTGTGAATTACTTTCTCTATTGAAATTCCTCTGTCTTGATGAATTGGCTCTGTCTAGGCAGTGGGCAAGATGAAACCCTTGGGTGGTTACACAGTCTCCCTCCACAGCAAAGGGGAGGCACACTTACTATCCATTACAGAAAATGTGGGTCCCCAGAACTTGGTGTTCCTCTCCCATAATGCAGCCCATTGGCCCTCTTTGTTGTTTTCTTAAGAGTTGGTGGGCTGGGCGCGGTGGCTCACGCCTGTAATCCCAGCACTTTGGGAGGCTGAGGCAGGCAGATCACCTGAGGTCAGGAGTTCGAGACCAGCCTGAACAATATGGTGAAACTCTATCTTTTTTTAAAAAAAAAAAAAAAAAGAGTTGGTGTGAGTGTAAATTAGTTCAACCATTGTGGAAGACACTGTGGCGATTCCTCAAGGATCTAGAAATAGAAATACTATTTGACCCAGCAATCCCATTACTGGGTATATACCTAAAGGATTATAAATCATTTTATTATAAAGACACATGCACATTTAGGTTTGCTGCGGCACTGTTTACAATAGCAAAGACTTGGAACCAACCCAAAGGTCCATCAATGATAGACTGAATAAAGAAAATGTGGCACATATACACCATGGAATACTATGCAGCCATAAAAAGGACGAGTTCGTGTCCTTTGCAGGGACCTGGATGAAGCTGGAAACCATCATTCTCAGCAAACTGACACAAGAACAGAAAACCGGCCGGGTGCGGTGGCTCAAGCCTGTAATCCCAGCACCTTGGGAGGCCGAGTTGGTGGATCACGAGGTCAAGAGATCGAGACCATCCTGGTCAGCATGGTGAAACCCCGTCTCTACTAAAAATACAAAAAGTTAGCTGGGCATGGTGGTGTGTGCCTGTAATCCCAGCTACTCAGGAGGCTGAGGCAGGAGAATGGCCTGAACCCAGGAGGCGGAGGTTGCGGTGAGCCAAGATCGCGCCCTTGCACTCCAGCCGGGGTAACAAGAGTGAAACTCCATCTCAAAAAAAAAAAAAAGAACAGAAAACCAAACACTGCATGCTCTCACTCATAAGTGGGTATTGAACAATGAGAACACATGGACACAGGGAGGGGAACATCACACACTGGAGCCTGTTGAGGGGTGGGGGGCTAGGGGAGGGATAGCAGAGGGTGGGGAGATTGGGGAGGGATAACATTAGGAGAAATACCTAATGTAGGTGATGGCGATGGACGCAGCAAAACACCATGGCATGTGTATACCTATGTAATAATCTTCCACAATCTGCACATGTACCCCAGAACTTAAAGTATAATAAAATAAAAAGAGTTGGGGTCTTGCTCTGCTGCTCAGGCTAGAGTGCAGAGGCATGATCACAACTCACTGCAGCCTCAAACTCCTGATCTCAAGCAATCCTCCTGCCCCAGCCTTCTAAGTAGCTGACCATTGACCTTCTTTGGATTACCCTATGGGAAGTGGGGCTTGGGAAACCTATGTAAGAAAATGCTGACACTATGGCTACTTATTGTGAGTAGTAAAGTCCTTTAACTTGAGCCAGGCATGGTGGCGAAAGCCTGTAATCCCAGCTACTCAGGGGGTTAAGGAGGGAGGATTACTTGAGCCCAGGAGTTCAAGACTAGCTTGGGAAACATAGCAAGACCTAATCTCAAAAATAAACAGCAAAAAGTCCTTTGGTGGACTCTGACTCAGGAGTGTCATATTTTCTGCCAGCATCCCTGAAACTGTAGCAGACTAACATGTTAGTTTGCAAGTAGGGTAAGAACTTAGCCTTTTCCTAGTTCTTGAACCCTGAAGTAAAAAGAAAGCTTAATTTTGTTTAAACTAGGGTTTCCCAAATTTATATTTTTCCAAGAATTCTTATTAATACCATGTAGCAAAACTCTGGGAAATGTTATAGCAGGCAATATGGAGACAGCGCTAAATGGAAGCTAAGTAGAACAGTTAAAAGGCTACTTACTACATTAGCTTGAATGAGAGATAAATGTGGGCCTCAGAATATAAAGGGGGTATGACTATGACATATGTTGTACAAGAAGATGAAGATGACAAAGAAGTGTCGCTAATAATGCAGAACACAAGATGAGGTTTGGGTGAAAGCGGAAGAGATAGGAGTTTAATGTGGGACATAATAAATTTTTAGATTGGGAAGTCATTCATATGAAGATGTATATCAAGACATTATATCTAGCTTTTTAATTTAATGTTTTATACAATTGAGTAAAATATGTTCAAATACATGAGGTAGACACATTTATAAACAAAGACAAAATTGAATCTATGTTCTTAAGTATTTATATGCAAGGGGGAAGAACTAGTATCGAGACTGAAGTTAAAAACAGGTCAGGTGCAGTGGCTCACACTTGTAATCCCAGCACTTTGGGAGGCTGAGGCAGGTGGATCACCTGAGGTCAGGAATTCAAGACCAGGCTGGCCAACATGGCAAAACCCCACCTCTACTCAAAATACAAAAATTAGCCGGGCATGGTGACGGGCACCTGTAATTCCAGCTATTCAGGAGGCTGAGGCAGGAGAATCACTTGAACCCGGGAGGGAGAGGCTGCAGTGAGCTGAGATCAAGCCACTGCTCTCCAGCCTGGGCAACAGAGTGAGACTCTGTCTCAAAAAAATTAAATTAAATTAAAATTTAAAAAATTAGCCAGGTGTGGTGGCAGGCACCTGTAATCCCAGCTACTTGGGAGGCAGGAAAATTGCTTGAACCTGGGAGGCAGAGGTTGCAGTAAGCCGAGATTGTGCCACTGCACTCCAGCCTGGGCAACAGAGTGAGACTCTGTCGCAAAAACCAACAAACAAAAATAGTTGTGACAGGTCATGATTGACAGGGCAGGTGAGTATGGGATCTAGGGCACAGGAAAAAGGTTCAGTTCCAAACAAGAAAAGATCTACTTTTCTACTAAGACTAGATGTAAGGGAACAAAAATATCAACTCAAGATGGACCAGAGACTTAACTCTAATACCTGAAATCATAAAAATTCTAGAAGATAACATTGTAAAAATCTTTTTTTTTTTTTTGAGACTGAGTCTTGCTCTATCACCTAGGCTGGAGTGCAGTGGTGAGATCCTGGCTCACTGCAACCTCCACCTCCTGGATTCAAGTGATTCTCACGCCTGAGCCTCCCGAGTAGCTAGGATTACAGGCACCCGCCACCACACCTGGCTAACTTTTCTATTTTAGTAGAGATGGGGCCAGGATGGTCTTGAACTCCTGACTTCAAGTGATCCAACTGCCTCAGCCTCCTAAAGTGCTGGGATTATAGGCGGAAGCCACCGTACCCAGCTGAAAAACTCTTCTAAACATTGGCTTAGGCAAAGAATTCATGGCTAAGACCCCAAGAGCAAATGCAACAAAAATAAAAATTTTTTAAATTGGACCTAATTAAACTAAAAAGCTTCTGCACAGTGAAAGGAATAATCTGCAGAGTAAGCCAACAACCTACAGAGTAAAAAAAAATATTTGGCTGGGCGCGATGGCTCACACCTGTAATCCCGGCACTTTGGGAGGCCAAGGTGGGTGAATCACAAGGTCAGGAGATCGAGACCATCCTGGCCAACACAGTGAAACCTCATCTCTACTGAAAGAAAAAGATTAGCCAGGCATGGTGGCACAGGCCTATAGTCCCAGCTCCTCGGGAGGCTGAGGCAGGAGAATCGCTTGAACTCAGGAGGCAGAGGTTGAAGTGAGCCAAGATCGAGCCATTTGCACACCAGCCTGAGTGACAAAGTGAGACTGTGTCTTAAAAAAAAATTTGCAGGCCGGGCGCGATGGCTCACGCCTGTAATCCCAGCACTTTGGGAGGCTGAGGCGGGTGGATCACGAGGTCGAGAAATTGAGACCATCCTGGTCAACATGGTGAAATCCCGTCTCTACTAAAAATACAAAAAAAAAATTAGCTGGGCACAGTGGCGCGTGCCTGTAATCCCAGCTACTCAGGAGGCTGAGGCAGCAGAATTGCCTGAACCCAGGAGGCAGAGGTTGTGGTGAGCCAAGATCGCACCATTGCACTCCAGCCTAGATAACAAGAGCAAAACTCCGTCTCAAAAAAAAAAAAAAAAATTTGCAAACTGTGCTTCTGACAGAGGACTAATATCCAGAATCTACAAAGAACTCAAATCAGCAAGAGAAAAACAATCCCATCAAAAAGTGGGTAATGGACAAGAATAGACATTTCTCAAAAGAGGATAAATGGCCAACATCACTAATTATCAGGGAAATTCAAATCAAAACCACAATGAGATACTACTTTATGCCTGCAGGAATGGCCACAATTAAAGTAAAAAACAATAGATGTTGGTGTGGACGTAGTGAAAAGGGAACACTTTTAACACTGCTGGTGGGAATGTAAACTAGTACAACCACTATGGAAAACAGTATGGAAATTCTTTAAAGAACTCAAAGTAGAACTACTATTAGACCCAGCAATCCCACTGCTGGGTATCTACTCAAAGGAAAAGAAGTCATTATATGAAAAAGACACATATGCACACATATTTATAGCAGCACGATTCACAATAGCAAAGATACTGAACCAACCTAATTGTCGATCAACCAACGAGTGGATAAAGAAAATGTGGTATAGATAAACCATGAAATTCTACTCAGTCATAAAAAGGAATGAAATAATGTATTTTGAAGCAATTTAGATGGGGGGATATTCTAAGTGAAGTAACTTAGAATATGAAATATTGTTATGTTCTCATATATGACTAGGAGCTAAACTATGAGGATGCAAAGGCATAAGACTGATATAATGGACTTTGTGGGGGAAAGAGAGGGGAGTGAAGGATTAAAGACTACATATTTGGGTACAGTGTATGCTGCTTGGGTGATGGGGGCACCAAAATCTCAGAAATCGCCACTAAAGAACTTACCCATGTAACCAAAAACCACCTGTTGCTCCAAAATTATTGATATAAAAATAAAAATTTTAAAAAGAGGTAAGGGAATAAAGATAGGAACCTGGCTGTACTAAGGACTTCAATATCACATAATGCTGGGACTCATGCTGTGATTTCAAAATTTCCTTAATAAATCATATACTTAAAATGGCTAAAATGACTGTTTTATGTATTTTACTACAATAAAAATACGTTATTTGATTACTATCCAATTTTCATATTCTAGTAAGTTAGCACTGATAACTACATTTTATGGTTAGCTTGAGTTTAGCTTTTAATTTGCTACTCTAGATCTTACATAAGAGCAATCCTGTTTAATGTCTTAGAGCCACTGAAAATAATGTATTCTACTTTGACTGTATTTTACCTATTTTTACATAGCAGAATAAACCAAAGATCTTACCATCTGAAATACATCAGAGCCTTCATCAAAATCCACCATGGCAAAAAATATCCTGTTGGTGAATGCACTGGAGTATCGCCAGGAGTTTGCCAGGATCTGGAATTCTTCATCAGCTTGCCTGGATGCAATGAGATTTGTGAAGACAACATATAAAACACTTTTGGAAAGCAATCTCATTTATCACCAGTAAAACAAGTCCAAGCAAGCAATAGAAGTTTTTCCAATGGGAGAGATAATAAAAAACACTGACAGGTCAGATTGTGCTGTCAGGGTTAAGACAAACCTTGTTTTGGCATAAGAGAAGCCTTATCCTAAGTTAGAGATTTCACCAGAAGTAATAATTACCTGACTCCATTTCATACTTTGTGCCTGTTTCTTATCCCAAAACTCTTTCAACAATCATTGGAAATACACAGCTAACTGTCTCTACAATAACTTTCAATACCCTACATTACTTCTAAGACTTCAAAGACGTGGTAGCAGTATATTCAGTAAAGAAAGTAGAAATACAGTATTAATCCATTTTTTTAAATCTGAAGTACAAATGCTATGTGTACAAATAACATAATCAGATAAGTTATTAGGATGAAAGATAAGAAGACTCTAGGAGCCGGGCACGGTGGCTCACAAGGTCAAGAGATCGAGACCATCCTGGTCAACATAGTGAAACCCCGTCTCTACTAAAAATACAAAAAATTAGCTGGGTGGCGCGTCCCTGTAATCCCAGCTACTCAGGAGGCTGAGGCAGGAGAATTGCTTAAACCCAGGAGACGGAGGTTGTGGTGAGCCGAGATCGCGCCATTGCACTCCAGCCTGGGTAACAAGAGCGAAACTCCGTCTCAAAAAAAAAAAGAAGACTAGGAATTGAAATTAATTGAGGCCAGCTCGCGCCTCAATTAATTTCAAAGTGCTAATCCCAGCACTTTGGAATGCAGAGGCAGGTAGATCACCTGAGGTAAGGAGTTCAAGACCAGCCTGGCCAACATGGCAAAACCCCATCTCTATTAAAAATACAAAAATTAGCCAGGTATGGTGGTGCACACCTGTAATCCCAGCTACTCAGGAGGTTGAGGCAGGAGAATTATTGAACCCAGTAGGCGGAGGTTGCAGTGAGCCGAGATCAAGCCACTGCACTCCAGCCTGGGCAACAGAGAAAGACTCCATCTCAAAAACAACAACAATAAACCAAGTTAATTGAAACCTCAAGTCATCTTTGAATTTTTCCATATCTCCCATATGCTTTCAGTTTTCAAGATCTGTCAATTCTCATTTGTGATCAACTTTTCACTCCATACCGTCCTATTTTTACTGCTATCATTTAAGGTCAGATATTTGTTATCTAACAGTAGGATATTAAAAAGTATTGACTCTGGTTTCTCCGCCTCCAGTCCTTTTTTTTGAGATGGAGTCTTACTCTGTCACCCAGGCTGGAGTGCAGTACTGCCATCTCAGCTCACTGCAAACTCCGTCTCCTGGGTTCAAGCAATTCTCCTGCCTCAGCCTCCCAAGTAGCTGGGATTACAGGCGGCTACCACCACTCCTGGCTAATTTTGTATTTTCAGTAGAGACAAGGTTTCACCATGTTAGTCGGGCTGGTCTTGAACACCTGACCTCAGGTGATCTGCCTGCTTTGGCCTCACGAAATGCTGGGATTATAGGTGTGAGCCACCATGCCTGGCCCTCCTCCAGTCCTTCTTACACTCCAATATACATCCATCTTCCTAAATTACTACTTTCCTGAAACACTTCTCAGAAATCACTGTTACATTCTTATTACCTTCAGAGTCTCTAATCTCTTTCACTAGTTATTGAAGCTTCTTTATCACATAGCTCCAAATAATGCACCTAATTTTTATCTAACCTTATTACTAATCAATCTCAAACAGAACCCTTTATTCCCAGTATTTTATTTACTCCTATCCTTCTACCATTGTGTACATCACGCTTGTAACCAGAATATCCTGACCGTATCAACACTTGACCCATTTGTCTAGCCCTAGCACAAGTCTTATTTCCTCCATTAGGCCAATCCTAATCACTCTTATTAACTTTCTTTATGGAAATTTTATAGGATTTATTATACATACAGTTGATCTAGTAATCACAAATTGCCTCATATTGCCATCTAAATTTTCATAGGTGTAACTCATTTCCTTAACCAGATGATAAGGATAGGACATCTATTTTACAATTCTCATCCCAAGAGCACCACAAATATAGTATTATTCACATTGCTGTTGCTTAATTTTTATTTGTTGAATGAGTGTAGAAAAATTTGGGTTAATATTAAATTTGGTCTTACAGAAAGTAAGATGCTGGCTGGGCCCAGTGGCTCATGCCTATAATCCCAGCACTTTGGGAGGCCGAGGTGGGCAGATCACATGAGGTCAGGAGTTTGAGACTAGCCTGGCAAACATGGTGAAACCCTGTCTCTACTAAAAATACAAAAATTAGGCTGGGCACAGTGGCTCATGTCTGTAATCACAGCACTTTGGGAGGTCGAGGCAGGTGGATCACGATGTCAGGAATTCAAGACCAGCCTGGCCAAGATGGTAAAACCCCGTCTCTACTAAAAATACAAAAATTAGCCGGGCATGGTGGTTCACGCCTGTAATCTCAGCTACTCAGGAGGCTGAGACAGGCAATTGCTTGAACCTGGGAAGCAAAGGTTGCAGTGAGCTGATATAGTGCTACTGCACTGCAGCCTGGGTGACAGAGTGAGACTCTGTCTCAAAACAAATCAAAACAAAAATTAGCCAGGCTTGGTGGCGGGTGCCTGTAATTCTAGCTACTTGGGAGGCTGAGGCAGGAGAATCGCTTGAACCTGGGGGTGGAGGTTGCAGTGAGCTGAGATCGCACCACTTCACTCCAGCCTGGGCGAAAGAGCGAGACTCTGCCTAAAAAAAAAAAAAAAAGAAGTCAGTAATAGGTTAGTAAGAATTCCATTAATTTACATTTAATAGACAATTTAAAGGAGTCTGTGTTTGTTCCCCACTATTTTTGTATACTCTTGATTGCTACTGAGTGAACTGACTGAATCAGAATTCTAGATTTCAAGTTTATTCATAGTTATTACTTATGATTCCTTTTTCTTCTTCTATTTATTTAATTTATATTCAGCATATACTCCAAAAAATAAGCACTATAGAACCAAATATCTTGACTATACCCTAGCTCCAGAGAGAAAATCGTTAGTTATCAATGCTGGGTGCGGTGGCTCACGCCTGTAATCCTAACACTTTGGGAGGCCGAGGCAGGTGGATCACCTGAGGTCAGGAGCTCAAGACTAGCCTGGCCAACAAGGAGAAACCCTGTCTCTACTAAAAATACAAAAATTAGCCATGTGTAATGGTGCACACCTGTAATCCCAACTACTCAGGAGGCTGTGGAGGGAGAATCACTTGAACCCGGAAGGTGGAGGTTGCAGTGAGCCCTGATCACACTACTGCACTCCAACCTACACAACGAGAGTGAGACTACCTCTCAAAAAAAATTTTAAAAATAAATAAATAAATAGAAAAGTTATCAAGGTTTGGGGTAGCAGAACACACCATTCTGAAACAAGCTGTCTATTCCTTTGCATGTATCAGGCTGTCAGAATCTGGAGCACCTCCTAGTTTTTACTAATTTCTCATACAGTAGTTTGGTCACTTTTTCTTTCCTTTTTTTTTTCTGCCCCCTCCCCTCAGTCATTTCATTTAAAGTTAATTACCTGATCAGATACACTGATCTAAAAATATAAGTAAAAGGACATTAAAAGGCAAAAACTATTTTATTTATTTTTTAATTTCTGAGCACACATTTTCCTGAATGCTATTTTATTTTTTAGTATCCACCATTTTGAATTGTTCATGGTGTTTTTATTTAAAATAAATATAGGGGAACGATCCAAGATGGCCGATCGCTAACAACCCGGGATTGCAGCTCTCAGGGAAGGCGCGGAGAACTAGAGGACGCCACAACTTTGAGACAAATTCTGGTCACTCACGGAGCAGAAGATCCCCCAGTGGAGGAAACACATGGGTGGCCAGCGCAACTCTCTTGGCCGGCGCAGCTGTTCCGCCGGCACCTCGGCAAGGCAGCTCTTGGAGCAGAGTAAACAGGTTCGGAGGACCCGCACGGGTCCCCAGCAGGACACCAGAGCCCGGCGCAGCAGCTGTGAAAGCACCTTGGCGCGGCAGCGCTAGGCGCAGAGCAAACGGGACCGGTTCCCCTTCTGACCGAGGTTTGGAGCCCCAGGAAAGCAGAGTCACCTACTATGGACACAAGAAGGAAGCCAGACAGGAGAATCCTCGGCAGAAAAGCACCATCAGTTTTAACGCCGCTGCTCTGGCCCTGGGAACTAACAACCTGGACATCCACTCAAGAGACCTAATCTGAAAGTTGGTAATTTCAAAGACGACAGGAGGATAAATTTACAATGACGGGAAGAAAACAGCCTAAAAAAGCTGAGAATACTCAAAGTCAGAACGCCTCTCCCTCTAAAGATGATCACAGTTCCACATCAACAATGGAACAAGGCTTGATAGAGAACGAGCGCATCCTGATGACAGAATCACTCTTCAAGGAATGGATAATAACAAACTTTGGTGAGTTAAAAGAACATGTTGTAGCCCAAAGTAAAGAAACTAGGAACTTTGAAAAAAGGTTTGATGAAATCCTATTGAGAATAGACAACTTAGAGAGGAGTATGAGTGAATTAATGGAACTGAAGAATACAATACAGGAACTCCGAGAAGTATGCACAGGTTTAAACACTCGAATTGTTCAAGCAGAAGAAAGGATATCAGAGGTAGAAGTCCAACTTAATGAAATAAAACGTGAAGAAAAGATTAGAGAAAAAAGGATAAAAAGGAATGAGCAAAGTCTCCAAGAAATGTGGGACTATGTGAAAAGACCAAATTTACATTTGATACGTGCACCTGAATGCGAAGGAGAGAATGAATCCAAGCTGGAAAATACTCTTCAGGATATTATTCAGGAAAATTTTCCTAAACTAGCAAAGCAGGTCAACATTCAACCCCAGGTAATACAGAGAACACCACAAAGATATTCCTCAAGAAGAGCAACCCCAAGGCACATAATCGTTAGATCCACCAGGGTTGAAACAAAGGAGAAAATACTAAGGGCAGCCAGAGAGAGAGGTCAGGTTACCCACAAAGGCAAGCCTATCAGACTTACAGCATATCTCTCAGCAGAAACTCTGCAAGCCAGAAGAGAGTGGGGGCCAATATTCAACATCCTCAAAGAACAGAACCTTCAGCCCAGAATTTCATATCCAGCCAAACTAAGCTTCACAACTGAAGGAAAAATAAAATCTTTTATGAACAAGCAAGAACTCAGAGATTTTATTACCACCAGGCCTGCTTTACAAGAGCTACTGAAAGAAGCATTACACACAGAAAGAAACAACCAGTATTACCCTTTCTAAAAATACACCAAAAAGTAAAGAGCACCAACATAAAGAAGAATTTACACCAACGAATGGATAAAACAGCCGGTCAACATCAAATGGCAGTAACCCTAAATTTAAATTGACTAAATCCCCCAATCAAAAGACACAGCCAAAACCCAATGGCATGTTACATCCAGACCTGTTTCACATGCAAGGATACACAAAGACTCAAAACAAAGGGATGGAGAAAGATTTACCAACCAAATGGAGAGCAAAAATAAATAATAAATAAATAAAAAGCAGGAGTTGAAATTCTCATATCGGATAAAATAGATTTTAAAGCAACAAAGATATAGAGGTAAAAGGATCAATGCAACAACAAGAGCTAACGATCCTAACACCCAGATACGAGACTTAGATTCAATGAGACAGAAAATTAATAAGGATATCAAGGACTCGAACTCAGATCCAGAACAAGTAAACTTAATTAATATTTATAGAGCTCTCCACTTCAAACACACAAAATATACATTCTTGTCAATACCACATCACACCTACCAATAAGTTTAAATGAAACATTGATTGGCCATTATTAATACCCAATTTTTTTCAAAATAAAGCAATATTTCCATTTACTCTTCCTCTTTCTCTTCCTCTTTCTTCCTCTCCTTTACTTATTTTTTTTGTCTTTCCTTCTCTCAAAAAAAAAAATCAACTTGTAAACCTCTAGATCCAGGTCGGCAATGTCTCTCTCATTGCTTGATTTCCTTCCTTCCCTTCCCTTCCTCCCTCCCTCCCTCCCCACTTCCTCCCTTCCTTCCTCCCTACCGTCCTTCTTCCCGCCCTTCCTGCCTTCCTCCCCCCACCAAAAAAAATAAATAAAAAAAATAAAAATAGCAATCTGTACTCCTCGGATAATTCGGAAACAACAAGATAAAATCAATAAACCACTGTTTAATGAAAACATCAGCAAGATTAGTCTCCACCTTCAAGGTTACAATCACTACAAAACAACTGGGAAATTAGAAACATTCCTCGATCATGGATCTTTGGGATCAAAAAAAATAATGTAACCATCACCTTACGTATTTATTATTTTTTTGGTGGTGAGAGCATTTAAAATGTTATTAGCAATTTCAAAATCTACAATACATTAACTATGGCCACCATGCTGTATAATACATCACCAGAACTTATTCCTCTCATCTAACTAAAACTTTATACACTTCCCCCCTTCCCCCTATGTCCTCTCCCGAGCCTCTCAAAACCACCATTCTACTCTGCTTCTAGGAGTTCAACTTTTTTAGATTTCACATGAGATCACATGCATCTTTGTTTTTTGTTTGTTTGTTTTTGAGACAGGCTCTTGCTCTGTCACTCAGGCTGCAGTGCAGTGGGATGATTATAGCTCTCTATAGCTTCAACCTCCAGGGGACTAGTGATCCTCCCACCTCAGCCTCTGGAGTAGCTGGGACTAAAGGCACACCACCATACCCAGCTAATTTTGTTTATTTTTATAGATACAAAGTCTCACTATGTTGCCCAGGCTGGTCTCCAATGCCTGGGCCCAAGTGATCCTTCTGCTTCAGCCTCCCAAAGTGCTGGATTACAGACGTGAGCTACCACATCCAACTGTATCTTTGTTTTTTTTTTTCCTTTAAATTACCAGTTTTCTTGTATTCCAAACTTGGATGAAGCCACCATCATTGCACTAGTAAACATCTCAAGCATTGGGTAGACCAGTTAAAATTCTGGAGCCTGTTTCTTCTAAAAATGGTAGGATATTTGCTTTTCCTACCTTCTAGGATTTTGACAATACAAGAGTATGAAGTTGAAAGCACTTACAAATAACAAAATAATATATCAGTGCTACTGGCATATATTTATATAAGTTGATATTAATTTTTTTTTTTGAGACAGAGTCTCGCTCTGTTGCCCAGGCTAGAGTGCAGTGGCGTGATCTCAGCTCACTGCAACGTCTGCCTTCCAGGTTCAAGTGATTATCCTGCCTCAGCCTCCCAAATATCTGGGACTGCAGGTGTGCACCCCATGCCTAGCTAATTTTTGTATTTTTTTTTTTAGTAGAGACAGGGTCTCACCATGTTGGCCGGGCTGGTCTCAGACTCCTGACCTTAAATGATCCACCTGCCTTAAACTCCCAAAGTGCTGGGATTATAGGCATGAGCCACCGTGCCTGGCCAAGTTGATACTAATTTATAAGATGACTGATTTTTAAGTTAATTTTATGATGGCTACCACAATACTTTATTCATGCTTCCCCCACTAGTATGGATAACCACGAATTGACTATAAAAGAGCAGTAGTATTGCTACCACAGACATCCTAAATAAGGTATAAATATTATTTTAAGTACCCACTGCACTAATTTGGCTCTTCTGGGATTGAGAAATGGTTAACATTTTATGAGTTATTTAAAGTGTAGTTTAAAGTTCATACTTGCAAACGACACACTGTCTATGAAGTTGGAGAGCAGTGAACATGACAATAACAGAGTAATTTCTTGGTGGGGCTTTCACAAGGCGACGGAACTTGTCTCCATTCATTCTTATCACAGGTCTTTTGTTAGTCCATTCCATCAGCTGACTAACCTTTTCAGATAACACCATCTAAAAAAGACAAAATGAGCGTGCTGTTAATATATTCAACTTGCCATTTAAAGTTCTTTTAATTAGGCAACTTACTTAAAATCAATACTAACAAGCAGAGGTATACAGAAAATGTGAGCCCTAAAACCAAAATTGGTAGTTGGGCTGGATAATTATTAAGATACATTATTTCATAATATTCAATCAGACATTACACCTTTGATGTGACTGATTATGAATGAATCAACGAACAAATGACACTGTCTTGCTCTGTCATCCAGGCTGGAGTACAGTGGCAAAATCAGGGCTCACTGCAGCCTTGACCTAGTGATCTCAAGTGATCCTCCCACCTCAGCCTCCTAAGTAGCTGGAAATACAGGCGTGTGCCACCATGCTCAGCTGATTTTTGTATTTTTGGTAGAGATGAGGCTTCTCTATATTGCCTAGGCTGGTCTGGAACTCCTGGGCTCAAGCCATCTGCCCACCTTGGCCTCTGACACTGCTGGGATTACAGGCTTAAGCCACCACACCTGGCCCTTATACATTTAATTTTTGTAGAGACAGGGGTTTCACTATATCACCCAGGCTAGTCTCCAACACCTGGACTCACATGATCCTCCCACCTTGGCCTCCTAAAGTGTTGGCATTACAAACATGAGCCACTGTACCCAGCCAGAATCATTTATTATTTACTAATAAATAACATAAGATAAAAATAACAAAATCTCTCATTTGCCAAAGATTTGAAAGAATGTTGACAAACCAATGGCCAGTTTTATATACAATTTCATTTCTCTTAAAAAGAAAATACAGTGAAAATCTTGAAAACAAACAATTAAGTGGGAGCAATCAGTCTATTCAATTTTAAGGTTGACTGTGTAGCCACAACAATCAAGACAGTGTGGTACAGATGAACAGACAGGATCACAGACCTACAGAACAGATAAACAACCCAGAAATAGACCCATACAAGTGCAGCCAAATGATTTTGCACAAAGGTGCAAAAATAACTCAGTGTAGGAAGAATAGTCTTTTCAACAAACAGTGCAGAAGTAATTGGTCATCCATAGCCAAAAATATGAACTTCACACCTTATACAAAAATTACTCAAAATAGATCATATGCTTAACTGTAAAACTATAAAACTTTTAGGAAAACAAATAGGAGAAAATATTCAGGAGCTAGGAGTAGGCAAAGCGTTCTTAGATCTGACAAAAGCAGGATCCATAAAAAGAGAAAAATTGATATAATGGACTTCATTAAAATTCAGCCAGTTGCAGTGGCTCATGCCTATAATCCCAGCACTTTGGGAGGTTGAGGTGGGCGGATCACTTGAGGCCAGGAGTTTGAGATCAGCCTACCCAACATGGTGAAACCCCGTCTCTACTAAAAATACAAAAATTATCTGGGCATGGTTGTAGGCGCCTGTAATCCCAGCTACTCGGGAGCCCTGAGGTGGCAGAATCGCTTGAACCCAGGAGGTGGAGGCGGCAGTGAGCCGAGATCATGCCATTGTACTCCAGCCTGGGAGATAGAACAAAACTCCATCTCAAAAAAAAAAAAATCTTACTCAATTAAAGATCTCATTAAGAGGATGAAAAAACAAGCTACAGAGTAGGAATAGCTAGAATATCTATTTTTTTAATTATCAAAACTCAAAAGTAAAAAAACCAAACAATTCAATTAGAATATAGTAAAAGACATAAGATATTTACTCAAAGAGGAACAACAGATGGCAAATAAACACATGAAAAGATATTCAACATCATTAGCCATTATGAATGCAAATTAAGAACATGAGACAGCATTACACATTTGTTACTAAAATAAAATATACTGACAAAACTAAATGCTAGTGATGATGTGGAGAAAATGGATCGCTCATACATCACTGGTGGAAATGTACTATGGTGCAGCCACTTTGAAAAACAGTTTGGCAGTCTCTTAAAAAAATCAAGCAACTGGCTTGGTGGCTCACACCTATAATCTCAGCACTTTGGGAGGCCAAGACGGGTGGATCGCTTGAAGTCAGGAGACGGAGACCAGCCTAGCTAGCATATTGAAATCACTAAAAAAAAATACAAACATTAGTTGGGCATGGAGGCACACACCTGTAATCCCAGGTACTCAGAAGGCTGAGGCACAGGAATCACTTGAACTCGGGAGGCGGAGGTTGCAGTGAGCCAAGATAATTCCACTTCACTCAAGCCTGGGAGACAAGAGCAAAACTCTGTCGCAAAAAAACAGCTGGGCATGGTGGTTCATGCCTGTAATCCCAGCACTTTGGGAGGCCAGAGAGGGCGGATTCTCTGAGGTCAGGAGTGTGAGACCAGGCTGACCAACATGGAGAAACTCCATCTCTACTAAAAAATACAAAATTAGCTGGGCATGGTAGTGCATTCCTGTAATCCCAGCTACTCAGGAAGCTGAGGCAGAAGAATCACTTGAACCCGGGAGGTGGAGGTTGCAGTGAGCCAAGATCGTGCCATTGCACTCCAGCCTGGGCAACAAGAGCAAAACTCCATCTCAAAAAAAAAAAAAAAAAACCAGCCGGGCATGGTGGCATGCGCCTGCCTGTAATCCCAAGTACTTGGGAGGCCGAGGCAGAATTGCCTGAACCCAGGAGGTGGTTGCAGTGAGCTTAGATCACGCCACTGCACTCCAACCTAGGCAAGAGAGTGAGAGTCTGCCTCAAAAAAAAAAAATCAGGCAACTAAACATACACTTACCATACAACCCACCAATCACATTCCTTGACATTTTTCCCATAGAAATTGAAGGATTTTTGTGTTAAATTTTGTGTTTTTAGTAGAGATGGGGTTTCTCCATGTTGATCAGGCTGGTCTTGAACTCCCAACCTCAGGTGATCCGCCAGTCTCAGCCTCCCAAAGTGCTAGGATTACAGGTGTGAGCCACTGTGCCCAGCCAGAAATGAAAATTTATATCTACACACAAAAAAGAGCTACAGTTTGTTCTTTTTTAATAGCTAATCATCATGAGGCAGTGGAAGAGAAGCATGGTTAGTTGATAGGATTTCAGTTTGAAATTAAATGTGATCATATTTATTATTCCCCTCAATGTGTGTCCCCCACCCCCCTGCCCCGAGATGGAGTCTTGCTCTGTTGCCCAGGCTGGAGTGCAATGGTGCAATCTCAGCTTACTGCAACCTCCGCCTCCCAGGTTCAAGCAATTCTCCTGCCTCAGCCTCCTGAGTAGCTGGGATTACAGGCACGCACCACCATGCCCGGTTCATTTTTGTGTTCTTTTTTTTTTTTTGACATGGAGTTTCACTCTTGTTGCCAAGGCTGGAGTGCAATGGCATGGTCTCAGGTCACTGCAACCTCCACCTCCAAGGTTCAAGCGATTATCTTGCCTCAGCCTCCCGAGTAGCTGGGATTACAGGTACTCGAGACCAAGCTTGGCTAATTCTTGTATTTTTAGAAGAGATGGGGTTTCACCATGTTGGTCAGGCTGGTCTCAAACTCCTGACCTCAGGTCATCCACCCACTTCAGCCTCCCAAAGTCCTGAGATTACAGGCATGAGCCAACACGCCCAGCCTAATTTTTGTATTCTTAGTAGAGATGGGGGTTTCACCATGTTGGCCAGGCTGGTCTCAAACCCTGTCCACCTCGGCCTCCCAAAGTGCTGAGATGTGAGCCACCACACCCAGCCCCACCCACAATGTTTAATTCTTGTCACGAATGTTAAGAAGGCAGGAGGGGATAACAAAACAAGAATCTCAATGTAGAGTTAATGCTAACTTATGATTTCTCATCTTTATAGGGTTATGTATAGAAAAAGCTGAGAAATCATGGAGTGGCTCATCATTCAGAAGCATTTGACCAGTTACATTTCCCATTACCTATATTCTGGCACTTACCATTTTAAGACACTTTGACATTTGATTCCCTTTCTAGACTATTAGCTACAAGAGAGCAGAGACCCACAATTCTTTACCATATGGTAGGCACTCAGTAAGTGTGTACTAAATTTCTATTTAATGAAATCTAACTGGGAATTGACTGACTTCATTACATTAACATGTAAGAAATAAATGATAATTGCACACATAAACACATAGAAGCATAACTTTTTTCACTTTAGAAAGTAACATGGATTCTAAAAATGTATAATTTGCATTTGTTTTTCTTTTTTGTTTTTGTTTTTTTGAGACAGAGTCTCGCTCTGTCACCCAGGCTGAAGTATAAAGTGCAGTGGCACAATCTGGGCTCACTGCAACCTCCACCTCCCAGTTTCAAGTGATTCTCGGGTCTCAACCTCCAAAGTAGCTGGGATTACAGGAAGACACTACCACCCCTGGCTAATTTTTGTATTTTTATTAGACATGGGGTTTCACCATGTTGGCCAGGCTGGTAACAAACTCCTGGCCTCAAATGATCTGCCTGCCTCGACCTCCCAAAGTGCTGGGATTACAGGCGTGAGCCACCATACGCAGCCTGATTTGCCTTTAAGCATATCCAAATTCATCTAATACTGAACACAATTTTATATCCCAAGTATATCTCTAAGAATGATGGAAAAAAGACTACATAAAAATTAGTTTTATAGCAGATACAAAAACATTCTGGTAAGGGCCACAAAATGAATATGCCACAGATGAGAAACCAAACACACTCTAAACCCACAGAAAAATATCTACACTCTTGAAAGACTGGTTTAACAGGCCAGGCGTGGTGGCTCTCACCTGTAATCCCAGCGCTTTGGGAGGCCAAAGCAGGTGGATTATTTGAGGTCAGGAGTTCAAGACCAGCCTGGATAACATGGCAAAACTCCATTTCTACGAAAAACACAAAAATTAGCCAGTGTGGTAGCACATGTCTGTAGTCCCAGCTACTCGGGAAGCAGAGGCACTAGAATCACTTGAACCCGGGCAGAGATTGCAGTGAGTCAAGATGGCGCCGCTGCACTCCAGCCTGGGCAACAGAGTAGGACTCCATCTCAAAAAAAAAAAAAAGAAAAAGAAACAAAAAGAAAGATTGGTTATAACAAATAATTAACAAGACTGTGGAACAACGAAACAAGTAGTTGGTAAAGGCTGTGGGAGAGTGAACCAGGAGGAAGATAGGGTAATAGGCAAGTATTAATCAGGATAGTCTCAGGAGGCTGCCAGTTTATCAATTCAACAGTAGAACTAGTTGCCAGTAATTGTCAAGAGTAGGGGATATTTGATTTAAATGAAGACTGCTTATATCAAATTTATTCAGTTTTTCCAACAAAATGAATTGTTATTACTTGATACTGCTTTAATGATTCCCACAGCACAGACAATATGGGTTCACATTTTAAAAAACACATTCTGTATTTTAAAGCAATCATTACTTTTGCCATATTTTCAAATTAAATTTGACCATTACCAGCAAATATAAATACGATTCGGCTATTTTATTCAGGGTGAC
The DNA here is from genome assembly GCF_049354715.1 of Callithrix jacchus. NCBI lineage: Eukaryota > Metazoa > Chordata > Mammalia > Primates > Cebidae > Callithrix > Callithrix jacchus. The sequence goes on from NC_133524.1 coordinate 75,556,087, forward strand.
TACATATTCTGTATGGGCTGAGAAAAACAAGTGTGAAGCGGTAACAGGTATTTACATAGTTTTACATATTCTTATCTCTATTCAACCATATAGATACATAATTATGCCAACAGAAGAAACATGTCTTTCGAATTAGTTATAAATATGTGGAGTTTTCTTACACAAGAATTACTGAATAAACTTTTTCAAGCAGGTCTACATAAAAAATTTATGGCCATGCATAGTGGCTTAAGTCTGTAATACTAGCACTCTGGGAGGCCAAGGAGTGAGGACTGCTTAGGCCCTGGAATTCAAGACCAGCCTAGTCAACATAGTGAGACCCAGTTACTACATAAAATTATAAAATTGGTCAGGTGTGGTGGCATGTGACTGTAGTCCCAGATATTCAGGAGGCTGAGGCAGGAAGATCACTCGAGCCCAGGAGTTAGAGGCTGTAGTGCGCTATGATCACACTGAACTCTAGCATGGACAACAGAGCAATACCCTGTCTCTAATATATATATTATTCCTCTTCCTGTTTATTAACAGACCAGAGAGACCAGACTTCTGGCTATTCTTCTCCAAATAATTATCAAGTAGAAGAAATTAGTTCAAAGGAATTACATTATTTTTTCTCAGGCTCTTATAAAACAAAATCACTTCAAAAGACTGCTTAATGCAGAGGCAATTAGATTATATTCTGAGTTCATTTTTTTGTTTGTTTCTTTGTGTATGTGTGTGTGTGACAGAGTCTCACTCTGTTGCCCAGGCTGGAGTACAGTGGGGTGATCTTGGCTAACTGCAGCATCGACCTCCCAGGCTCACGTGATTCTCCCACATCAGTTTCCCCGAGTAGCTGGGACTACAGGTGTGCACTGCCATGCCCAACTAATTTTTATAGAGATGGGGTTTCACCATGTTGCCCAGGCTGGTCTTGAACTCCTGAGCTCAAAGGATCCTTGGCCTCCCATAGTGCTGGGATTACAGGCGTAAGCCATCTTGCCCTCACTGGGTTCATTAATGAACCAAAGACATATCACAACAAATGAATTAGTTTTAAAGTTTTACTGGCTGGGCACGGTGGCTCATGCCTGTAATCCAGCACTTTGGGATGTCAAGGCAGGCAGGTAACTTGAGGTCAGGAGTTTGAGAACAACCTAGCCAACATGGTGAAACCCCGTCTCTACTAATGATACAAAAATTAGTTGGATGTGGTGGCATGTGCCTGTAGCCCTAGCTACTCGGGAGGCTGAGACATGAGAATCACCTGAACCCGGGACGTGGAGGTTGCAGGGAGCCGAGATCGCACCACAGCACTCCAGCCTGGGTGACTGAGACTCTGTCTCAAAAAATAAAAAAACTGTAACAATAAAATTACATGAACATAGCCTGGACCATTATAATTAGACATTATAATCCTAATTCACAATGACCTAATATTTTAAGATATCCTAAAGCAAGCCTCTCTTGAATTGGTTTTATGGAGAAAATAGCAGCTACTATTTGGAATGTCTAGCAAATGTCAGGCAGTTACTTCTTACTTTATAGAGTATATAATTTAGTTCAATTTTTAAAACACTTTAAAAATACAAAAAATAAAAATAAAAAATAAAATAAAAATTTTAAAAACACTTTTTAAAGTACTCTTTTTACATTCACTTATCTGTTGAGGAAACAAGATTGGAGAGGTTAAATAACTTGCCCAAAATGCCAAAGTTAGTAAAATACTAAGGTAGAAATTCAAACAGGCCATGATCATTCTAAACCAGGGTTTGTCAACAGCAACACTACTGACATCTTGGGCCAAATAATTGTTGCGAGGAGTGATTCTGTCTGTGCACTGTAGGATGTTGAGCAGCATCACTGGCTTCTACTCAATGGATGCCAGTAGCACCCTCTTCTCGCAGCTGCAACAACCAAAAGTATCTCCAGACATTGCCAAATATCTCCTGGGGACCAAAATCACCCCACTCCCCACAATATTGCTCTTAAAAAAAGAGGGAGACAGGGTCTCACTTTGTCACCCAAACTGGACTGCAGTGGTGTGATCATAGTTCACTGAAATCTCAAAATCTTGGGGTTAAGTGATCCTCCCATCTCAGCCTCCCAAATAACTGGGACTACATGTATGCACCACCATCCCTTGCTAATTTTTAAAACCTCTAATTTTAGAGATGGGGGTTTTGCTATGTTGCTCAGGTTGGTCTCGAACTCCTGGCCCCAATAGGTCCTCCTACCTCATCCTCTTGAGTGGCTGGAATTACAGGCTCAAACCACCATGCCTAGCTCAAAAACAACTGTTCTGAACTGAAAAGAACTTACATTTTTATAATCTTATTTTTATGTATTCAAAAATCTTTAAAAATCATTACTGATCAGAATACAACATAAGAGAAAGATTTAGTGATAAAGAAAGTAAACCAAAACTTCCTAGAGCAAGGCTTTATCATAATAGGTAACTTCTTAAACCTGTGCTTCTCAAAGTGTGGTTGGTATAAAGGAGCCTGTTAAAAATGCAGACTTTTTGCAGGGCGCTGTGGCTAACGCCTGTAATCCCAACTGTTAAGGAGGTGGAGGCGGGAGGATAGCTTGAGCCCAGGAGTTTGAGACTTGCCTGGGCAATATAGCGAGACCCTGTTCTCTTTAAAAAAAAAAAAAAATGCAGACTTTGGCTGGGCACGGTGGTTCATGCCTGTAATCCCAGCACTTTGGGAGGCCGCTTGAGCCCAGGAGTTCAAGACCAGCCTGGGCAACACAGTGAAACTCTGTTTCTATTTTATAAAATTAAAAAAAAAAACATGCAGACTTCTGGCCAAGCATAGTGGTGTGGGCCTGTAATTCCGCCTACTCAGGAGGCTGAGGTAGAAGCATCATTTGAGCACAGGAATTTCAGGTTGTAGTGAACTACGATTGTACCTGGTGATAGCCACTGCACTCTAGCTTGAGCAATATAGTTAGACTCCATCTTTAAAAAAAATGTATATTCCTAGTTCTTATCCCCCCAATACATTTGATTCAGTAGGTCTAGGGTAGGTTCCAAGAATACTGAATTGTAACATGTACACATTATATACAGTGAAGTTTGAGATTGACAGTTCTACAATCTGATTCTTATGGGATAGGACTATATGTTATATAAATTTCTATGAATAGCAAAGGAAAATCAAATAAACATCAAGTGAATCAAATGATGAAGAACAGGAAAAAAATATGCCATTTCTTTTCTTTTGCTTTTTTTTTTTTTTTAATTTTTTATTGGATTATAGGTTTTGGGGTACATGAGCAGAGCATGCAAGACAGTTGCGTAGGTACACACATGGCAGTGTGCTTTCTTTTCTTCTCCCCTTCACCCACATTTGGCTTTTCTCCCCAGGCTATCCCTCCCCACCTCCCCCTCCCACTGGCCCTCCCCTTTTCCCCCCAATAGACCCCAGTGTTTAGTACTCCCCTTTCTGTGTCCATGTGTTCTCATTTTTCATTACCCGCCTATGAGTGAGAATATGCGGTGTTTCATTTTCTGTTCTTGTGTCAGTTTGCTGAGGATGATGTTCTCCAGATTCATCCACGTCCCTACAAACGACACAAACTCATCATTTCTGATTGCTGCATAATATTCCATGGTGTATATGTGCCACATTTTTCCAATCCAGTCTATTATCAATGGGCATTTGGGTTGATTCCAGGTCTTTGCTATTGTAAACAGTGCTGCAATGAACATTCGTGTACATGTGTCCTTATAGTAGAACGATTTATAGTCTTTTGGATATATACCCAGTAATGGGATTGCTGGGTCAAATGGAATTTCTATTTCTAAGCCCTTGAGGAATCGCCACACTGTCTTCCACAATGGTTGAACTAATTTACACTCCCACCAACAGTGTAAAAGTGTTCCTTTTTCTCCACATCCTCTCCAGCATCTCTTGTCTCCAGATTTTTTAATGATCGCCATTCTAACTGGCGTGAGATGGTATCTCAATGTGGTTTTGATTTGCATCTCTCTGATGATCAGTGACGATGAGCATTTTTTCATATGATTGTTGGCCTCATATATGTCTTCTTTCGTAAAGTATCTGTTCATATCCTTTGCCCACTTTTGAATGGGCTTGTTTGTTTTTTTCCTGTAAATCTGTTTGAGTTCTTTGTAAATTCTGGATATCAGCCCTTTGTCAGATGGGTAAACTGCAAAAATTTTTTCCCATTCTGTTGGTTGCCGATCCACTCTAGTGACTGTTTCTTTTGCCGTGCAGAAGCTGTGGAGTTTGATTAGGTCCCATTTGTCTATTTTGGCTTTTGTTGCCAATGCTTTTGGTGTTTTCTTCATGAAGTCCTTGCCTACTCCTATGTCCTAGATAGTTTTGCCTAGATTTTCTTCTAGGGTTTTTATGCTGCCAGTTCTTACGTTTAAGTCTTTAATCCATCTGGAGTTAATTTTAGTGTAAGGTGTCAGGAAGGGGTCCAGTTTCTGCTTTCTGCACATGGCTAGCCAGTTTTCCCAACACCATTTGTTAAACAGGGAATCCTTTCCCCATTGCTTGTTTTTGTCAGGTTTATCAAAGATTGTATAGTTGTATATATGTTGTGTTGCCTCCGGTGCCTCTGTTTTGTTCCATTGGTCTATATCTCTGTTTTGGTACCAGTACCATGCTGTTTTGATTACTGTAGCCTTGTAGTATAGTTTGAAATCCGATAGTGTGATGCCCCCCGCTGTGTTCTTTTTGCTTAGAATTGACTTGGCTATGCGGGCTCTCTTTTGGTTCCATATGAAGTTCATGGTGGTTTTTTCCAGTTCTGTGAAGAAAGTCAGTGGTAGCTTGATGGGGATAGCGTTGATTCTATAAATTACTTTGGGCAGTATAGCCATTTTCACGATATTAATTCTTCCTAACCATGAACATGGAATGTTTCTCCATCTGTTTGTGTCCTCTCTGATTTCGTTGAGCAGTGGTTTGTAGTTCTCCTTGAAGAGGTCTCTTACGTTCCTTGTGAGTTGTATTCCAAGGTATTTTATTCTTTTTGTAGCAATTGCGAATGGCAGTTCGCTCTTGATTTGGCTTTCTTTAAGTCTGTTATTGGTGTAGACGAATGCTTGTGATTTTTGCACATTGATTTTATATCCTGAGACTTTGCTGAAGTTGCTTATCAGTTTCAGGAGTTTTTGGGCTGAGGCAATGGGGTCTTCTAGGTATACTATCATGTCGTCTGCAAATAGAGACAATTTGGCTTCCACCTTTCCTATTTGAATACTCTTTATTTCTTTTTCTTGCCTGATTGCTCTGGCTAGAACTTCCAGTACTATATTGAACAGGAGTGGTGAAAGAGGGCATCCTTGTCTAGTGCCAGATTTCAAAGGGAATGCTTCCAGTTTTTGCCCATTCAGTATGATATTGGCTGTTGGTTTGTCATGAATAGCTTTTATAACTTTGAGATACGTTCCATCGATACCGAGTTTATTGAGGGTTTTTAGCATAAAGGGCTGTTGAATTTTGTCAAATGCCTTCTCTGCGTCAATTGATATAATCATGTGGTTTTTGTTTTTGGTTCTGTTTATGTGGTGAATACATTTATAGACTTGCGTATGTTGAACCAGCCTTGCATCCCCGGGATGAATCCTACTTGATCATGATGAATAAGTTTTTTGATTTGCTGTTGCAATCGGCTTGCCAATATTTTATTGAAGATTTTTGCATCTATGTTCATCATGGATATTGGCCTGAAGTTTTCTTTTCTTGTTGGGTCTCTGCCGGGTTTTGGTATCAGAATGATGTTGGTCTCATAAAATGATTTGGGAAGGATTCCCTCTTTTTGGATTGTTTGAAATAGTTTCAGAAGAAATGGTGCCAGCTCTTCCTTGTGTGTCTGGTAGAATTCGGCCGTGAACCCGTCTGGACCTGGGCTTTTTTTGTGTGGTAGGCTCTTAATTGCTGCCTCAACTTCAGACCTTGTTATTGGTCTATTCATAGTTTCAGCTTCCTCCTGGTTTAGGCTTGGGAGGACACAGGAATCCAGGAATTTATCCATTTCTTCCAGGTTTACTAGTTTATGCGCATAGAGTTGTTTGTAATATTCTCTGATGATGGTTTGAATTTCTGTGGAATCTGTGGTGATTTCCCCTTTATCATTTTTTATTGCATCTATTTGGTTGTTCTCTCTTTTATTTTTAATCAATCTGGCTAGTGGTCTGTCTATTTTGTTGATCTTTTCAAAAAACCAGCTCTTGGCTTTATTGATTTTTTGAAGGGTTTTTCGTGTCTCAATCTCCTTCAGCTCAGCTCTGATCTTAGTTATTTCTCGTCTTCTGCTGGGTTTTGAGTTTTTTTGATCTTGGTCCTCTAGCTCTTTCAATTTTGACGATAGGGTGTCAATTTTGGATCTCTCCATTCTCCTCATATGGGCACTTATTGCTATATACTTTCCTCTAGAGACTGCTTTAAATGTGTCCCAGAGGTTCTGGCACGTTGTGTCTTCGTTCTCATTGGTTTCGAAGAACTTCTTTATTTCTGCCTTCATTTCGTTGTTTACCCAGTCTACATTCAAGAGCCAGTTGTTCAGTTTCCATGAAGCTGTGCGGTTCTGGGTCTGTTTCTGAATTCTGAGTTCTAACTTGATTGCACTATGGTCTGAGAGGCTGTTTGTTATGATTTCAGTTGTTTTGCATTTGTTGAGCAGTGCTTTACTTCCAATTATGTGGTCAATTTTAGAGTAGGTGTGATGTGGTGCTGAGAAGAATGTGTATTCTGTGGATTTGGGGTGGAGAGTTCTGTAAATGTCTATCAGGTTTGCTTGCTCCAGGTCTGAGTTCAAGCCCTGGATATCCTTGTTGATTTTTTGTCTGGTAGATCTGTCTAGTATTGACAGTGGAGTGTTAAAGTCTCCCACTATTATTGTGTGGGAGTCTAAGTCCTTTTGTAAGTCCTTAAGACCTTGCCTTATGTATCTGGGTGCTCCTGCATTGGGTCCATATATGTTTAGGATAGTTAGCTCTTCTTGTTGTATTGATCCTTTTACCATTATGTAATGGCCTTCTTTGTCTCTTTTGATCTTTGTTGCTTTAAAGTCTATTTTATCAGAGATGAGAATTGCAACTCCTGCTTTTTTTTGCTTTCCATTTGCTTGGTAAATCTTCCTCCATCCCTTTATTTTGAGCCTTTGTGTATCCTTGCAGGTGAGATGGGTTTCCTGGATACAGCACACTGATGGGTTTTGGATTTTTATCCAATTTGCCAGTCTGTGTCTTTTGATTGGTGCATTTAGTCCATTTACATTTAGGGTTAATATTGTTATGTGTGAATTTGATACTGCCATTTTGATGCTAAGTGGCTGTTTTGCCTGTTAGTTGTTGTAGATTCTTCATTATGTTGAAGCTCTTTAGCATTCAGTGTGATTTTGGAATGGCTGGTACTGATTGATCCTTTCTATGTGTAGTGCCTCTTTTAGGAGCTCTTGTAAAGCAGGCCTGGTGGTGACAAAATCTCTGAGTACTTGCTTCTTCGCAAAGGATTATATTCTTCCTTCGCTTCTGAAGCTCAGTTTGGCTGGATATGAAATTCTGGGTTGAAAGTTCTTTTCTTTAAGAATGTTGTATATTGGCCCCCACTCTCTTCTGGCTTGTAGTGTTTCTGCTGAGAGATCTGCTGTGAGTCTGATGGGCTTCCCTTTGTGGGTGACCCGACCTTTCTCTCTGGCTGCCCTTAGTATTCTCTCCTTTATTTCAACCCTATTGAATCTGACGATTATATGCCTTGGGGTTGCTCTTCTTGCGGAATATCTTTGTGGTGTTCTCTGTATTTCCTGCAATTGAGTGTTGGCCTGTCTTGCTAGGTGGGGGAAATTTTCCTGGATGATGTCCTGAAGAGTATTTTCCAGCTTGGATTCATTCTCTTCGTCCCCTTCTGGTACACCTATCAAACGTAGGTTAGGTCTTTTCACATAGTCCCACATTTCTTGGAGACTTTGTTCATTCCTTTTTGCGTTTTTTTCTCTGATCTTGGTTTCTCGTTTTATTTCATTGAGTTGGTCTTCGACTTCAGATATTCTTTCTTCTGCTTGGTCAATTCGGCTATTGAAACTTGTGCGTGCTTTGTGAAGTTCTCGTATTGTGTTTCTCAGCTCCTTTAATTCATTCATATTCCTCTCTAAGTTATCCATTCTTGTTATCATTTCCTCAAATCTTTTTTCAAATCTTTTCTCAAGGTTCTTAGTTTCTTTGCATTGATTTAATACATGATCTTTTAGCTCACAAAAGTTTCTCATTATCCATCTTCTGAAGTCTAATTCCGTTATTTCGTCGCAGTCATTCTCCGTCCAGCTTTGTTCCCTTGCTGGTGAGGAGTTTTGGTCCTTTCTAGGAGGCGAGGTGTTCTGGTTTCGGGTGTTTTCCTCCTTTTTGCGCTGGTTTCTTCCCATCTTTGTGGATTTGTCCACTGGTCGTCTGTGTAGTTGCTGACTTTTCGATTGGGTCTCTGAGTGGACACCCTGAATGTTGATGATGAAGTATTTCTGTTGCTTGGTTTTCCTTCTACCAGTCTAGCCCCTTCGCTGTATGACTGCTGAGGTCCGCTCCAGACCCTTCTTGTCTGGGGTGCACCTCTAGCAGCTGTGGCACAGCGAGGGATGCTACCAGTTTCTTTTTCTGCTATCTTTGTCCCAGGATGGTGCCTGCCTAATGTCAGTCGTTTGGATATAGAGGGGTCAGGGAGCTGCTTGAGGAGACAGTTTTTCCTTTATAGGAGCTTGATTGCTGAGCTGTGAGCTCTGTTGTTCATTCAGGGCTGTTAGGCTGCTATGTTTGATTCTGCTGCAACATAGCTCATTTAAAAAACCCTTTTTTTTCTCAAATGCTCTGTGTTGAGGGGTTTGGGCTTTATTTTTGGATGTCCGTTGAGGTCCTGCCCAGCTAGGATGCAGACTAGCCACTGTTTGCCTGCCGAGGCTCCGCCCTGCTGTTGTGAGGCTCGCCCTTGCTCCGCTGTTCTGCTGTTTTCCACCACGCCCTGCGGCGGAGTCTCTCTGTTGTAGCGTGTTGCCTCGGCAACGGCTGGCTGCGTCAGCAGTGGGCGTGTATCTCAGTAGGGACGGGTTGCCTCGGCAACGCTGGCTGCGTCAGCAATGGGCGTGTATCTCAGTTGGGGCGGGTTGCCTCGGTAATGGTGGCCGCCCCTCCCCCTCAGAGCGTCTCAGGCCGTCTGCACGGGACTTGTTTGAAATCGCGGTTTTGTTCGTCCCACTGGGCCAATCCTAACGCTCTGTTCCTGCAATCCCCTGGGCTGGCCCACTGTGCAAGTCTAGCTCAGTCTCAAGTCCAGCCCTCTCACGTCTCCGGTTGCCGGTTCAACGGGGCACCCGGACAAGTGTGCCCTTTGGGGAGCGCTGGGTAGGGCCGGCCGCCGCCACCCCGGCTGCCGGCTTCGCCAGGCGGAATATCTGCCTGGCGTCCCGCGTCTCCTCTTCACTTGGGAATTTCCCCGTTCCGTGGGCAACAAAGATCAGTCTGGAAATGCAGGTCAGACACACCTCTCCGCAGACACAACGAGAACTCCAATCCTGGGTTGTTCTCACAGCGCCATCTTGAGTCCTCTCCATTTCTTTTCTTTTTCTTTTTTTGAGATAGAGTTTTTCTCTTGTTGTCCAGGCTGGAGTACAGTGGCGCGATCTCGGCTCACTACAACCTCTGCCTCCCGGGTCCAATTGATTCTCCTATCTCAGCCTCCTGAGTAGCTGGTATTACAGGCAAGTGCCACCATGCCCAGCTAATTTTTTGTATTTTTAGTCGAGACAGGGTTTCATCATTTTGGCCAGGCTCGAACTCCTGACCTCAGGTGATCCACCTGCCTCGGGCCTCCCAAAGTGCAGGGATTATAGGCGTGAGCCACTGCACCTGGCCAAAATATATCATTTCTAATAATAATCCTAATATCTAATATCTAATGATCCTACTGGAACAGTTGAACAATGTGATATTCTACTTAAATATAATGTCTTAATACTTCTTAGACACTTCCTTCACTGGTCCTCTATTTTGTCTTCTCTACTTAATAGATTTATAAAGGAATTTCTTGTTTCCTCTCTCTCTTGTTTCAATGTAGAGACAGGGTCTCATTCTTTCACCCAGGCTGGAGTGCAGTGGCATGGCTGTTACCTCACTGCAGCCTTGAACTCCTGGGCTCAAATGATCCTCCTGCCTCAGCCTCCTGAGTAGCTAGGACGACAGGTACATGCTATCATGCTTGGTTATTTTCTTTAATTTTTTGCAGAGACAGGGTCTTGCTATGTAGCCCAGGCTGGTCTTAAAATCCTGGGCTCAAGCAATTCTCCCACTTTGGCCTTCCCAAAGTGTTGGATTACAGGTATGAGCCACTGTGTGTGGCCAAGAATTTCTTCAAATTTGAATGGAAAGGTTTCTTGATCATGGTAAATCTCTATCCCTAAAGAAGCTTTTTCTGCTGGGCATGGTGGCTCATGCCTGTAATCCCAGCACTTTGGGAGGCCGAGGCAGGTGGGTCACCTGAGGTCAGGAGTTCAAGACCAGTCTGGCCAACATGGTGAAACCCCATCTCTACAAAAATACAAAAATTAGCTGGGCATGCTGGTGCCTGTAATCCTAGCTACTTAGGACACTGAGACGAGAGAATCGCTTGAACACTGGAGGTAGAGGCTGGAGTGAGCCAAGACAGTGACACTGTACTCTAGCCTGGGCGACAGAGCAAAACTCTGTCTCGAAAAAAAAGAAGCATTTTCCTAGGGGTGCCTCTCGTTCTTTGTCAAGAGCCCATTATTTGGGTATGGAAAGGCATGGTTCAGAAATAAAAATTTTGTTCCTCTATTGCCACTACACTAAATCCCAGTATTCATTTTCCAGATACTCCTTTTATCTTCCAAAGTCACAGCCTTCAAATGGAAAAGTTAAAAATTTCATCTGTGTCCTTCAGGTCATTCTACGAATACTTGAAAATTATTAGGAAGAAACACATCTTCCAAAGACTACAACATGTAAACATCGGTTTATTAAGTGGACTACTCAGCAACTCCAAAAAAGCAATTAATTTGTAAACAACTCTTAATGAAAATACTTTTTCCCCTAATAGTTTTTTGAGATGGAGTCTAGCCCTGTCGCCCAGGCTGGAGTACAGTGGCACCATCACGACTTACTGCAACCTTCACCTCCTGGGTTCAAGCGATTCTCGTGCCTCAGCCTCCCAGGTAGCTGGGACTGCAGGCGCACACTACCACACCCAGCTTATTTTTGTGTTTTTAGTCGAGACAGGATTTCACCATGTTGGCCAAGCTGGTCTTGAACTCTTGACCTCAGGTGTTCCGCCCAACTCGACCTCCCAAAGTGCTATGATTACAGGTGTGAGCCACTGTGCCTGGCCTCAACTAGCAGTTTACAAACATTCAAGAAAACATACTGATCTAAAGCTTTTAAACTGTATTGGATATATATGAAAGATTTAGTGGTAAATAGATATATATATGTGTATATATAAAGAGAGATTTTTTTTTTTTGAGACGGAGTCTTGCTCTGTCGCCCAAGCTTGAGTGCAATGGCATAATCTCGGCTGACTGCAACATCCACCTCCCAGGTTCAAGCAATGCTCTGCCCCAGCCTCCCGAGTAGCTGGAGTTACAGCACCTGCCACCAAGCCTGGATAATTTTCTATTTTTAGTAGAGATGGGTTTTCACCATCTTGGCCAGGCTGGTCTTGAACTCCTGACCTCGTGATCCACCCACCTCAGCCTCCCAAAGTGCTGGGATTACAGGCGTTAGTCACCGAGCCCAGCCTTGTATTGGATATATTTTTTATAAAACAAATTACAGGATTACTATGAAAAACACATTAGGTTTATAAGATATTCACGATCAATTTATTTCTCTCCTTCTCCTTGGCATACGTTAGTCTATTTTCTACCATTCAAATAAAACAAAAATAGCAACAATACTCCCAACTGAAATACTTACCAACAAAGTAAAGTATGTTTAAAATCTTTCTCTTCTTTTGAAACATTTTAATATGTCTAAAAAAAGTCACCTCACTACTAGAAGTCAATGTCTTTAATTCTTCTTGTAATAATCAAATGTTATAAAAATCTATGACTATAAGAGATTCAGAGGCCCAAGAAAGAGCAGTGAGACATCATTTTAATTTCATCTTACCTGTTTGCATTATATTTAACTTGATTAGCTCTACCAAAGTAGCTGAAGCTTTAATAACCACAAATTTTCCTATTGTCACTAAGTATCACTCATCAAAAATGGAATATAGGATCTGTTAATTACTATTTAAAGCTAAAATATGATCCTGCCATTCAAATTTCTTTTGAATTTCAGAAGCAAGAAAGCTAAGTATTACCAGTCTGAATTCCTCTAAAATGCACCTTTCCCCAAAAGTGTATTTCTTAAAAAAAATTTTGTGGGTACGTAGTAGGTATATGTATTTATGGGGTACATGAGATACTTTGATATAGGCATTCATTGCATAATAATCACATCATGGTAAATGGGGTGTCCATACCCTCAAGAATTTATCCTTTGTGTTACAAACCATCCAATTATACTTTTAATTATTTTAAAATATACTACTATGTTATTATTATTTTCGGACAGGGTCTGGCTCTGTCACCCAGTACAGTGGCCCATCTTGGATCACTGCAGCCTGGACCTCTCAGGCTCACGTGATCCTCCCATCTCAGCCTCCCTAGTAGGTGGGACTACAGGCACACATCACTATGTTCAGCTAATTTTTTTTTTTTGGTAGTGACAAGGTTTTGTCATGTTGCCCAGACTGTCTCAAACTCCTAGGCTCAAGCAGTCCACCCACTTCAGCCTCCCAAAATGCTAGGATTACAGGTGTGAGCCACTGCACTTGGCCTCATTCTTCTTTAAATTTAAATTTTTGTGGGTACATAGTAGGTGTATATATTCATGAAGCACATGAGATGTTTTGATACAAGCTCAAAATGTGTACTCATTATATCATGTAAAACGATCCATCTCCTCAAGGATTTATCCTTTATATTACAAACAATCTGATTTATACTCAATTTTTAAAAATCTATGAGTTATTGACTATAGTCATTCTGTTGTGCTATCAAATAGTAGGTCTTATTCATTCTAATTTTTTTTTTACTCATAAAGAATCCCCACCTCCCCTCACTACCCCTAGCTTCCGGTAGTCATCATTCTACTTTCTATCTCCATGAGTTCAAGTGTTTCGATTTTTAGCTCACACAAATAAGTGAGAACAACTGATGTTTGTTTTTCTGTCCTTGGCTTACTTTACTTAGCATAACAACCTCCAGTTCCATTCATGTTGCAAATGACAGGATCTCATTCTTTTATATGGCTGAATAGTACTCCCAAAACTTATCTGTGTCTTTGTTCTAACCATTAGGGTTTATTCACAAAAATTCTTCATACTTTCAGCTTTTCTAATCATCTATCAGTCTTCAGCTGCTAGTAAAATGAAATGAATTCTTAGTTAAGGTATACATTTCAAACTCCCTCCTTAAGAGATTTGGAACATTTTTGGAAATATAACTGGCAGACAATTACTGAAGAAGACAGTCAACAGAGAAGTAAGCATTTTTAATCCTTAAATGCCATCTGCTCCATTATCAGTCCACCAACTTCCTGGATAGGGTCAAAACCTATCATTGTGTCCTTTCCTTAGTTTTGAATTTTTTGGTGGTGTCTCCATTTATTTGTTTTGAAACTGCTACTGAGCCTATTTCTCTGTAATCAGATATTTTCTAGAGAACTGCAGGGTTTTTTGCACATGTGACGCTTTCATGTCAGTTCTAAAAGCATTTTTTTTTTAACATTTACCTAACGTCTTCTATATGCCAGGTACTGCATTAAGCACTTTATAGCCCTCATCTCATTTAATTATCACAAGAACCAAACAAATCAGTGCTTTTTCCATTGTGATGAGGAAAATGAGACTCAGAAAAACTTGTTAAAGATCATCAGGAGTGGATTAAAGCATATCCTCTTTAAAAGACTTTTTTGGAAAACTGAGAAGGGAGACCTATCTGCCATCCTAGCATTATGATGACCATTTTCTCCAGATTTCCTATTATTTCTCTATTATTAGATTTCCAGAAGTAAAGGAATATGAATAATTTTATCATAGACCATGATCTTTCATTTTTATCATGCTGTCTCTCTAAGATAACACCAGATACAAGGAAGAACAACTTCCCTTCCACAACAGAGGGAAAGGATTGACCATAAAAATAAAACCAGTCACCGCATGCGGTGGCTCATGCCTGTAATCCCAGCACTTTGAGAGGCCGAAGTGGGCAGATCACAAGGTCAGGAGTTCGAGACCAGCCTGACCAAAATGATGAAACCCCATCACTACTAAAAATATAAAAATTAGCCAGGCATGGTGGTGCTTGCCTGTAACCCCAGCTACTCAGGAGGCTGAGGCAGGAGAATCGCTTGAACCCAGGAGGCAGAGGTTGCAATGAGCCGAGATCATGCCACCACACTCCAGCCTGGGTGACACGTGAGACTCTGTCTCAATAAATAAATAAATAAATAAATAAGAAGGAGGGACTCAAGATGGCGCTGTGAGAACAACCCATGATTGGAGCTCTCATTGAATCCGCAAACGGTGAGTCGGAGCTGCATTTCCAGACAGATCTTTGTTGCCCACAGAACGGGGAAACTCCCAAGTATAAAAAAGACACGGGACGCCAGGCAGTAGGTCTGCCTGGCAAAGCCGGCAGCCAGGGCGGCGGCGGCCGGCCCTACCCAGCGATCCCCACAGGGCATGCTTGTCCGGGTGCCCTGTTGAACCGGCAACCTGAGACTTGAGAGGGCTGGACTTGAGACTGAACGAGACTTGGACAGTAGGCCAGCCCAGGGGATTGCAGGGACAGATCGTTTGGGACACCCAGTGGGACGAACAAAACCGCGATTTCAAACTATCCTGAGCAGACGGTCCGAGACGCTCTGTGGGGGAGGGGCGTCCACCACTACCAAGGCAACCCACCCCAACTGAGATACATGCCCACTGCTGACGCAGCCAGCCATTGCCGAGGCAACCCATCCCTACTGAGATACACGCCCACTGCTGACACAGCCTGCCGTTGCTGAGGCAACACACTACAACAGAGAGACTCCGCCGCAGGGCGTGGTGGAGACCACAGCAGAGCCTGCAGGAACAGGGCGAATCACACAACAGCAGGGCGGAGCCTCAGCAGCCAAACAGTGGCTAGTCTGCCTTCTAGCTGGGCAGGACACCTCATCGAACATCCAAAAATAAAGCCCGAACCCCCCAACACAGAGCATTTGAGAAAAAAAGGGTTTTTTTTAATGAGCTCTGTTGCAGCAGAATCAAACATAGCAGCCTAACAGCTCTGAATGAACAACAGAGCTCACAGCTCAGCAATTGAGCTCCAAAAAAGTACAGACTGTCTCCTCAAGCAGCTCCCTGACCCCTCTATATACAAAAGACTGACATTTGGCAGGCATCATCCTGGGACAAAGATAGCAGAAAAAGAAACGGGTAGCATCCCTCACTGTGCGACAGCTGCTAGAGGTGCACCCCAGACAAGCAGGGCCTGGAGTGGACCTCAGCAGTCATACAGCGAAGGGGCTAGGCTGGTAGAAGGAAAACCAAGTAACAGAAATACTTCATCATCAACAATCTGGGTGTCCACTCAGAGACCCAATCGAAAAGTCAGCAACTACACAGACGACAAGCGGATAAACCCACAAAGATGGGAAGAAACCAGCGTAAAAAGGAGGAAAACACCCGAAACCAGAACACCTCGCCTCCTAGAAAGGACCAAAACTCCTCACCAGCAAGGGAGCAAAGCTGGACGGAGAATGACTGTGACGAAATGACGGAATTAGACTTCAGAAGATGGATAATGAGAAACTTTTGTGAGCTAAAAGAACATGTATTAAATCAATGCAAAGAAACTAAGTATCTTAAAAAAAGATATGAGGAAATGATAACAAGAATGGATAACTTAGAGACAAATATGAATGAATTAAAGGAGCTGAAAAACACAATACAGAACTTCGCGAAGCATGCACAAGTTTCAATAGCCGAATTGACCAAGCAGAAGAAAGAATATCTGAAGTCAAAGACCAACTCAGTGAAATAAAACGAGAAACCAAGATTAGACAAAAAAGCGCAAAAAGGAATGAACAAAGTCTCCAAGAAATGTGGGACTATGTGAAAAGACCTAACCTACGTTTGATAGGTGTACGAGAAGGGGACGAAGAGAATGAATCCAAGCTGGAAAATACTCTTCAGGACATAATCCAGGAAAACTTCCCCCACCTAGCAAGACAGGCCAACACTCAAATGCAGGAAATACAGAGAACACCACAAAGATATTCTGCAAGAAGAGCAACCCCAAGGCACATAATCGTCAGATTCAACAAGGTTGAAATAAAGGAGAAAATACTAAGGGCAGCCAGAGAGAAAGGTCGAGTTACCCACAAAGGGAAGCCCATCAGACTCACAGCAGATCTCTCGGCAGAAACACTACAAGCCAGAAGAGAGTGGGGGCCAATATTCAACATTCTTAAAGAAAAGAACTTTCAACCCAGAATTTCATATCCAGCCAAACTGAGCTTCATAAGTGAAGGAAAAATAAAATCCTTTGCGAACAAGCAAGTACTCAGAGATTTTGTCACCACCAGGCCAGCTTTACAAGAGCTCCTAAAAGAGGCACTACACATAGAAAGGATCAACCAGTACCAGCCATTCCAAAATCACACTAAAAGTTAAAGAGCATCAACATAATGAAGATTCTACAACAACTAACAGGCAAAACAGCCACTTAGCATCAAAATGGTAGTATCAAATTCACACATAACAATATTAACCCTAAATGTAAATGGACTAAATGCACCAATCAAAAGACACAGACTGGCAAATTGGATAAAAATCCAAAACCCATCAGTGTGCTGTATCCAGGAAACCCATCTCACATGCAAGGATACACAACGGCTCAAAAGAAATGGAGGAAGATTTACCAAGCAAATGGAGAGCAAAAAAAAGCAGGAGTTGCAATTCTCATCTCTGATAAAATAGACTAAAGCAACAAAGATCAAAAGAGACAAAGAAGGCCATTACATAATGGTAAAAGGATCGATAAAACAAGAAGAGCTAACGATCCTAAACATATATGGACCCAATGCAGGAGCACCCAGATACATAAGGCAAGTTCTTAATGACTTACAAAGAGACTTAGACTCCCACACAATAATAGTGGGAGACTTTAACACTCCACTGTCAATACTAGACAGATCAACCAGACAGAAAATCAACAAGGATATCCAAGGCTTGAACTCAGACCTGGAGCAAGCAAACCTGATAGACATTTACAGAACTCTCCACCCCAAATCCACAGAATATACATTCTTCTCAGCACCACATCACACCTACTCAAAAATTGACCACATAATTGGAAGTAAAGCACTGCTCAGCAATTGCAAAACAACTGAAATCATAACAAACAGCCTCTCAGACCATAGTGCAATCAAGTTAGAACTCAGAATACAGAAACCAACCCAGAACCGCACAGCTTCATGGAAACTGAACAACTGGCTCTTGAATGTTGACTGGGTAAACAATGAAATGAAGGCAGAAATAAAGAATTCTTCGAAACCAATGAGAACGAAGACACAACATGCCAGAACCTCTGGGACACATTTAAAGCAGTCTCTAGAGGAAAGTATATAGCAATAAGTGCCCATATGAAGAGAATGGAGAGATCCAAAATTGACACCCTATTGTCAAAATTGAAAGAGCTAGAGGAGCAAGATCAAAAAAACTCAAAACCCAGCAGAAGTCAAGACATAACTAAGATCAGAGCTGAGCTAAAGGAGATTGAGATACGAAAAACCCTTCAAAAAATCAATAAATTCAAGAGTTGGTTTTTTGAAAAGATCAACAAAATAGACAGACCACTAGCCAGATTGATTAAAAAGAAAAGAGAGAACAACCAAATAGATGCAATAAAAAATGATAAAGGGGAAATCACCACAGATTCCACAGAAATTCAAACCATCATCAGAGAATATTACAAACAACTATATGCACATAAACTAGTAAACCTGGAAGAAATGGATAAATTCCTGGACTCCTGTGTCCCCCCAAGCCTAAACCAGGAGGAAGCTGAAACCATGAATAGCCCAATAACAAGTTCTGTAGTTGAGGCAGCAATTAAGAGCCTACCACACAAAAAAAGCCCAGGTCCAGACGGGTTCACAGCCGAATTCTACCAGACACACAAAGAGGAGCTGGTTCCATTCCTTCTAAAACTATTTCAAACAATCCGAAAAGAGGGAATCCTTCCCAAATCATTTTATGAGACCAACATCATCCTGACCCCAAAACTCGGCAGAGACCCAACGAGAAAAGAAAACTTCAGGCCAATATCCATGATGAACATAGATGCAAAAATCTTCAATAAAATATTGGCAAGCCGAATGCAACAGCAAATCAAAAAACTTATTCATCATGATCAAGTAGGATTCATCCCGGGGATGCAAGGCTGGTTCAACATACGCAAGTCTCTCAACGTAATTCACCACATAAACAGAAGCAAAAACAAAAACCACATGATTATCTCAATTGACGCAGAGAAGGCATTTGACAAAATTCAACAGCCCTTTATGCTAAAAACCCTCAATAAACTCGGTATCGATGGAACGTATCTCAAAGTAATAAAAGCTATTCATGACAAACCAACAGCCAATATCATACTGAATGGGCAAAAACTGGAAGCATTCCCTTTGAAATCCGGCACTAGACAAGGATGCCCTCTTTCACCACTCCTATTCAATATAGTTCTGGAAGTTCTAGCCAGAGCAATCAGGCAAGAAAAAGAAATAAAGGGTATTCAAATAGGAAAGGTGGAAGCCAAATTGTCTCTATTTGCAGACGACATGATAGTATACCTAGAAGACCCCATTGCCTCAGCCCAAAAACTCCTGAAACTGATAAGCAACTTCAGCAAAGTCTCGGGATATAAAATCAATGTGCAAAAATCACAAGCATTCGTCTACACCAATAACAGACTTAAAGAAAGCCAAATCAAGAACGAACTGCCATTCACAATTGCTACAAAAAGAATAAAATACCTTGGAATACAACTCACAAGGAACGTAAGGGACCTCTTCAAGGAGAACTACAAACCACTGCTCAACGAAATCAGAGAGGACACAAACAGATGGAGAAACATTCCATGTTCATGGTTAGGAAGAATTAATATCGTGAAAATGGCTATACTGCCCAAAGTAATTTACAGAGTCAACGCTATCCCCATCAAGCTACCATTGACTTTCTCCACAGAACTGGAAAAAACCACCATAAACTTCATATCGAACCAAAAGAGAGCCCGCATAGCCAAGTCAATTCTAAGCAAAAAGAACACAGCGGGGGGCATCACACTACTGGACTTCAAACTATACTACAAGGCTACAGTAATCAAAACAGCATGGTACTGGTACCAAAACAGAGATATAGACCAATGGAACAAAACAGAGGCACCGGAGGCAACACAACATATATACAACTATACAATCTTTGATAAACCTGACAAAAACAAGCAATGGGGAAAGGATTCCCTGTTTAACAAATGGTGTTGGGAAAACTGGCTAGCCATGTGCAGAAAGCAGAAACTGGACCCCTTCCTGACACCTTACACTAAAATTAACTCCAGATGGATTAAAGACTTAAACATAAGACCTGGCAGCATAAAAACCCTAGAAGGAAATCTAGGCAAAACTATCCAGGACATAGGAGTAGGCAAGGACTTCATGAACAAAACACCAAAAGCATTGGCAACAAAAGCCAAAGTAGACAAATGGGACCTAATCAAACTCCACAGCTTCTGCACGGCAAAAGAAACAGTCATTAGAGTGGATCGGCAACCAACAGAATGGGAAAAAATTTTTGCAGTTTACCCATCTGACAAAGGGCTGATATCCAGAATTTACAAAGAACTCAAACGGATTTACAGGAAAAAAACAAACAAGCCCATTCAAAAGTGGGCAAAGGATATGAACAGACACTTTACGAAAGAAGACATATATGAGGCCAACAATCATATGAAAAAATGCTCATCGTCACTGGTCATCAGAGAGATGCAAATCAAAACCACATTGAGATATCATCTCACGCCAGTTAGAATGGCGATCATTAAAAAATCTGGAGACAACAGATGCTGGAGAGGATGTGGAGAAAAAGGAACACTTTTACACTGTTGGTGGGAGTGTAAATTAGTTCAACCATTGTGGAAGACAGTGTGGCGATTCCTCAAGGCCTTAGAAATAGAAATTCCATTTGACCCAGCAATCCCATTACTGGGTATATATCCAAAAGACTATAAATCGTTCTACTATAAGGACACATGTACACAAATGTTCATTGCAGCACTGTTTACAATAGCAAAGACCTGGAATCAACCAAAATGCCCATTGATAATAGACTGGATTGGAAAAATGTGGCACATATACACCATGGAATATTATGCAGCAATCAGAAATGATGAGTTTGTGTCGTTTGTAGGGACATGGATGAATCTGGAGAACGTCATCCTCAGCAAACTGACACAAGAACAGAAAATGAAACACCGCATATTCTCACTCATAGGTGGGTGATGAAAAATGAGAACACATGGACACAGAAAGGGGAGTACTAAACACTGGGGTCTATTGGGGGGAAAAGGGGAGGGCCAGTGGGAGGGGGAGGTGGGGAGGGGTAGCCTGGGGAGAAATGCCAAATGTGGGTGAAGGGGAGAAGGAAAGAAAAGCACACTGCCATGTGTGTTCCTACGCAACTGTCTTACATGCTCTGCTCATGTACCCCAAAACCTAAAATCCAATAAAAAATTAAAAATAAATAAATAAATACATACATACATAAATAAACCAGTCACTGTAAAAACAAGACTTTGTTGCCTAGCAGAAAACATAAGCTTTGGAACCAGACAAACCAGTGTGGTATCCCAGCTCAGTTTCTTAGAGCTGTGCTTCTCTGAGCAAGCCCTCAACCCCCCTCTTGCTTACTGTCAGTTTCCTCATCTTTCTTTTACATATATATGTAAAAAATGTATATATATGTATGTATATTACTTATATTACATATTTAATATAACTGTGTGTGTGTGTGTGTGTGTGTGTGTGTGTGTGTGTGTATGGTGAGTAGACACAAGTCTGGCTATACTGCTCAGGCTGGTCTCAAACTCTTGGCCTCAAACAATCCTCCCACCTCAGTCTTCCAGAGTTCTTGGATTATAGGCATGAGCCACCATGTCTGGCCAGTCCCCTTGTCTTTCAAAGTGGGTTAACACTTACTCTGAAATGTTAATGTGTGGATTATAGATAATGAGTGTAAACTATGGTGCCTGGCATGTCGAAGGCATTTGTTAAATATCAGTGAATAAATTGCTGGGCTCAGTGGCTCACATCTATAATTCTGGCACTTTAGGAGGCCAAAACAGGAGGACTGCTGGAGGCCAGGAGTTTGAAACCAGCCTGGTCAACATAGTGAGACTGTGTCTCTACAAAACATTTTTAAAAATTTAAAAAGGAGAATAATAAATCCATGTTCCAGTGAAAACATTGTTAAAGGTATAAATAATAAGCAGGGCAGCATTCCATTTACCAATAGACAACTATGAGGAACTTGAGTGATGCTTAATCCTATTCATTTAGGGGAGGTATCTTTTAAAAAGCATAGATTTTTTGGCCGGGCGTGGTGGCTCACGCCTGTAATCCAAGCACTTTGGAGGCCAAGGCGGGCGGATCACCTGAGGTTGGGAGTTCAAGACCAGCCTGACCAACATGGTGAAACCTCATCTTAAAAAAAAAAAATAAGGCCGGGTGTGGTGGCTCAGGCCTACAATCCCAGCACTTTGGGAGGCTGAGGCGGGTGGATCACGAGGTCAAGAGATCGAGACCATCCTGGTCAACATGGTAAAACCCTGTCTCTACTAAAAATACAAAAATTAGCTGGGCATGGTGGCGTGTGCCTGTACTCCCAGCTACTCAGGAGGCTAAGGCAGGAGAATTGCGTGAACCCAGGAGGCAGAGGTTGGAGTGAGCCGAGATTGTGCCATTGCACTCCAGCCTGAGTAACAAGAGCGAAACTCCATCTCAAAAAAAAACAAAAAACAAAAAACAAAATAGATTTTTTTGGGGGAGGGGACAGACTCTCACTATTGTTCAAGTGATTCTCATGTGTCAGCCTCCTGAGTAGTTGGGACCACAGGCATACCCCACCATGGCTGGCTCATTTTTTTGTATTTTTAGTAGAGACGGGGTTTCACCATCTTGACAAGCCTGGTCTTGAAATCCTGACTTCAAGTGATCCACCTGCCTTGGCCTCCCAAAATGATGGGATTACAGGCATGAGCCACTGCACCCGGCAAAAAAAAAAATAGATTTTAAGATCAGACATTATCCTATTATATAAAGTCAAATTTACTAGAATAGAGAGATGTGGAATTTTTAAAAATAGTATTTTCAAAAACTGACAAAAAATGTTCTGCAACAGAAAACCCTATTTTGAAACTGTGTCCAAGGAGTATCATAGTAATCTTTTTAAAAACAGCCCAAACCATTCTCAGAGAGGGAAGGAGTAAAAAACTAAAACATCTTTAGCAACCTATAGAAATTCCATGCTTATTGACAAGAAAAATCCAATTTTACATTGTGAAATCTAAGAAAACCTACAACTGAATGAACAGATTCCTGGCTGAACACAGTGGCTCATGCCTGTAATCCCAGCACTTTGGGAGGCTGAGGTGGGTAGATCACTTGAACCCAGGAGTTCAAGACCAGCCTGGACAACATGGCAAAACCCCATCTCTATAAAAAATTCAAAAATAATTAGGTATGGTGACACATGCTTGTAGTTCCAGTTGGGGAGGCTTAGGTAGGAGGATCACCTGAACCTGGGAAGGTCATAAGGCTATACTGAGCCACGATTGTGTCACTACACTCCAGCCTTGGCAACAGAGTGAGACCCTGTTTCAAAAAAAATTTTCTTAACATATATATATTTTTTTTTAAAAAAAGAAAGAACAGATTCCTGATTTTATGTAAGTATATAGTTAATTCAATATTTGTTGAGGACATTTTGACAGACAATGCTGGCTGTGATGGAAAGAAAAATTAAGAAGTTTCTACATTCAAGATGCTTATAGTGTTATGGCAAAGACTGGCCTTTAAACAAGGACAATACATGTCAGGCACACAGGCTCACTCCTGTAATCTTAGCATTTTGGGAGGCCAAGGTGGGAGGATCACACGTCCCCAGGAAGTCGAGGCTGCAGTGAGTCATTATAGTGCCACTGCACAGCATGCAGCCTGTGCAAGAGGCCCTGTCTCAAAATAAATACATAAATACAATAAATACATAAATACAATGACAATATGATGTGCTGAATTCATTTCAATTTACCTGGAGGCACCAAGAAAACTTTAGCCAAGGAAGAAAGAAGGTACAGTTTGGGGTAAGATTTGAAGAGTAGGAATCTTCAGGTGAATGAAAGGGTGGGGTAAGAGAGAAAGAAGATATTCTCACTTAAGTCCTGTACATGCAAGAAAAGGGTGAATGCTTCCAATAGAGTACAGAAAGATCAAGGAAGGCATGTAATTTATTGCCTTAACATAAAACTCACATAACATAAAATTCACCATATTGACTATTTTAAAGTATAATTGACTATTTTTAAATCAATGCTGATTAAAAAAAAAAAAAATCAGGCCAAACGTGGTGGCTCAGGCCTATAATCCCAGCACTTTGGGAGGCCGAGGCGGGTGGATCACGATGTCAAGAGATTGAGACCATCCTGGTCAGCAAGGTGAAACCCCGTCTCTACTAAAAATACAAAAATTAGCTGGGCATGGTGGTGCGTGCCTGTAGTCCCAGCTACTCGGGAGGCTGAGGCAGGAGAATTGCTTGAACCCAGAAGGTGGAGGTTGCGGCGAGCCGAGACCGTGCCATTGCACTCCAGTCTGGGTAATAACAGCGAAACTCCGTCTCAAAAAAAAAAAAAAAAAAAATATCTAGGACCGGGTGCGGTGGCTCACGCCTGTAATCCCAGTACTTTGGGAGGCTGAGGCGGGTGGATCATGAGGTCAAGAGATCGAGACCATCCTGGTCAATATGGTGAAACCCCATCTCTACTAAAAATACAAAAAATTAGCTGGGCATGGTGGCACGTGCCTGTAATCCCAGCTACTCAGGAGGCTGAGGCAGGAGAATGGCCTGAACCCAGGAGGTGGAGGTTGCGGTGAGCTGAGATCACGCCATTGCACTGCAGCCTGGTAACAAGAGCAAAACTCCGTCTCAAAAAAAAAAAAAAACATCTATTTTTGGCTAGGCCCTTCTGCTTCCAGTTCAGTGAGAAAGTCAATGAATAAATATAATTTCACTAGTAGAAATACTAAGTTTTAAAAAGACTTCACTTTTCTTTTCTTTCTTTCTTTCTTTTTTTTTTTTTTGTTGAGACAAGAGTCTTGCCTTGTTGCCCAGGATGGTGTGCAATGACGGGATCTCGGCTCACGGCAACCTCCACCTCCCAGGTTCAAGCATTTTCCTGCTTGAGGCTCCAGAGTAGCTGGGTTTAGAGGTGCACGCCACCATGCCCAGCTAATGTTTTGTATCTTTAGTAGAGACTGGGTTTCACCATGTTGACCAGGCTGGTCTCTATCTCCTTACCTTGTAATCCGCCCACCTCAGCCTCTCAAAGTGCTGGGATTACAGGCATGAGCCACCACAACCAGCCAAAAGCCTTCACTTTTTAATTAAAAAGAGTAAGTGGAGCAGGCACAGTGGCTCACACCCATAATCCCAACGGTTTGGGAGGCCAAGGCAGAAGCATCACTTGAGCCCAGGAGTTCGAGACTAGCCTGGCAACACAGAGAGACTCCGTCTCTACAAAAAAATTAAAAAGCAGCTGGGGATGTTGTGGCACATGCCTGTAGTCCCAGATATTTGGGAGGTAGAGGTAGAGGTGGGAGGATCATTAGAGCCCAGGAAGTTGAGGCTGCAGTGAGCCATGATCCTGCCACTGAACTCCAGCCTGGGCAACACAGCAAGACTCTGTCTTTAAAAAAAAAAAAAAAGAAGCGATCATTGTAGAAATTCAGGTATTACCAGCAATACCAGTATATAAGGTGAAACGTGAAAATGTTCCCCTCATCGAGAATCCCAACTGCCCAGAGATAGCCACTGTTAAGGGACTGTCATGTATCCTTACATACACATATACTTATATATAAGGGATGCTGTTGTTTTTAATATAAAAAGCTTCTAAGACATAAAATTATGTATTGCTCTGCATCTTGTTTTCCACATAACAACAGCTTAGAATCCTCCCAAAGGACATCAATTTCTAGTTTCAGTGTCTGAGAAATTCATGGTACTTTTGACAACTGTATATTTTTATTGTACTATTTGCCAATCTAAGAAGTAACTCACAGTTCTGTTTAATTTCCTAGCTTCACTTCACGGTACTTTTGACAACTGTATATTTTTATTGTACTATCTGCCAATCTAATAAGTAACTCACAGTTATGTTTAATTTCCTAGCTTAGTTTTTCTTCTTATGATATAGTTCAAATACTTAGGAACATAGAGAAGACAACTTCTTTCTTCCTTAATTCAGCTCAAGTAGACAAGTGTCTGAAGTGCTTAACTGGTATTTGTAAAGTATGCATACAGTTTTTCTGCATTAGAGGATGCACAGAATTTATAGGAAATAGCATTAGAATGACTGACATAGGGTTTAAGTCCTTGTTAATTTTCTAAATTTAAGACTATTTTTCTTATCTATAAAATTAGAGGGTATAAATAATTGCTAGTAGTCTCAAAGTTCTAGGAATATATTACAAATCACAAAGGTTTGAAAACACAATGTTAAACTTCCTCCACTTGGATTGCTTAATGGTGAGAAGAGAATATTGTATCTCCTCCACTTCCCAAAGCCTATAAATTCCATAAGATCTTAGTTTTGTTAATTTATGTATACCAAGCACCTAGACATTGCCTAGTATGCTTATATTTATGGAATGATTAAAAATCGTTAGGAACTTTCAATTTGGTAAATTGTTTTGAAACAATTGTACTCTTGGCATAATTTCACTCTTCGGTCTCACTCCTGAAATGAAAATGCTACAAAATAGAGGACTCTTGTACATCATTCAGGGAGTTACAACTGCCAACAGTAGAAAGACTCTCAGTCTACTCCCGGGAGCTAAAGTCGAACTCCCCACCCCCAACATCTGATGGGGCCCACACTCAAAAGTATCAAAACTCATAGCTATGCACGTTCACAAGCCTATAGAAGCCGAGCTGTCACCTACTCTACCCCACTCTCAGACTCTACATGCCCGGAAGACAAAGAGTTATAGTTCCTTCTCTCACGAATCCAACTCCGAAAACCGCGGAATCAAAGCCACCAAAGGCAAAGAAGCGGCAGGGAAAGCGGGTGGGAAGAGGCGAACAGACTCTCTCAAGCCCCAGTCATTCGGAAAAGCCCGTGTTGCTGGAAACCACGTTCTCACCTCCTTCTTTCTTTGGGCAGAGGCCGAGGGAACGTCGTAAACTATGAACAGAGCCACTGCCATTGTCGCAGAAACACACCAAAACGACCAACGCGCTGCCATGTTCGCTCTTCTCCCTTCTATAAGCGAAACTTTGCTCTGGCTGGGTCTGAGGGTGGGGCGTGAGAACAAGCAAATCGGCCCCTTGCCTTTTCTCATTGGTTCAGCTCAGCCCTGCCGGGCGGCCCACACACATTACGTCACAGCGCGCTAGCGCTACACGCCCGCTAAAAGAAGGTTCATTTCTAATTGGCCCCCGTCAGCCAATAGGAAAAGGATAATCTGGAGGTTTTTCAGTGGTCCGCTAACGATAAAGACCCGCCCCTTTCTCGATACGTAAGCATCAAGCGCTCTGCCGCTTTCCAAACACACATGCGCAGTTGTGAAATGTTGCGGTGTTTTCAGAATCCAAAATGGCTTCAAGTTGTCGGAACGGAATCTTTCACGCAAAGACTCATTTAGAAGTCCTTCAAATTCACCTCTTTCGTGTAATATTCTAGAAAAATGGGACCTAGCCTTGTGACGGAAAAGAGCTGTCTAGTCCATCATCTTGCCTCCAGAGTACTTCAAAATGAAAAAATAAAACTAGGAAAGGAAAAATATAACGGAGGGAGATTTTTAAAGGTAAACATGAACAAGAGCTTGTTGAATACCTGTTGTGTCCTAGAAACTGCCAGAAGCGCTGAAAAAAAGGATATCAAAGATTATTCTTAGAAATTGTTTGTTTATGGCTTTTCTTTTTGAGGCGGAAATTCGCTCTTGTCGCCCAGGCTGGAATGCATTAACGCGATCTCGGCTCACTGCAACCTCCGCCTCCCGGTTTCAAGCGATTCTCCTGCCTTAGCCTTCTGAGGAGTTGGGATTACAGGCGCCAGCAACCACGCCGGCTAATTTTTTGTATTTTAGTAGAGACGGGGTTTCGCCATGGTGGGCAGGCTGGTCTCGAACTCCTGACCTCAGGTGATCCGCCCACCTCGGCCTCCCACAGTGTTGGGATTACAGGCGTGAGCCACCGCGCCCTGCTGGCTTTTTTTTTTTCCTTCCAGTTAAACTCCTTGACTTACTATTTAAAGTACCAACAAGGACTTGAATTGCTGGTGATAGACGGCAAATGCCTTCTTTTTATTTATTATTTTGTTTGGAAGATGGGTGCAAAAGTAAGGTTGTACAGAAGCACTTTCCCTCTTTTTAAAGTTTTCGCGATACTCAGTTTTCATTAAATATCCAATTCTCTCATCTAAAAATAGTGGAAATCCTACATAGATGAAGTTTCCATTTATTTAGACCATTTTGTTTTACCTTAGTGGGTTGTTAAACTGGGATAATTTTGAATTAGAGAATAATTTCTCAAGAACAAAAACAACAAGATAAAATCAATTTGCCTACAATTTGGATTTGTTTTGATGGTGTGGAAAATATTTTATGACTTTTATTTTAGGCCCTACTGGAAAAACAAAACACCGGAAAATAATTTCAGTATGTTGGAGAGACAAGGAGATAGGATGGAAAGAAAAATAGTTGGTTCTGAAGTGAAGAGATGTAAAATAGGGATATGAAAATATTTAAATCATTTATGGAAACATATTAAGAAAATGCAGGCGGGGCACGGTGGCTCATGCCTGTAATCCCAGCACTTTGAGAGGTTAAGGTGGGTGGGTGGGTGGATCACCTGAGGTCAGGAGTTCAAGACCAGCCTGACCAATATGGCAAACCCCGTCTTTACAAAAAATATAAAAATTAGCCAGGCGTGGTGGCTCAGGCCTGTAATCCCAGCTACTTGGGAGGCTGAGGCGGGAGAATCGCTTGAACCCTGGAGGCAGAAGTTGCAGTGAGGCGAAATTGTGTCATTGCACTCTAGCCTGAGCAACAAGAGCAAAACTCCATCTTGAGAAAGAGAGAAAGAAAGAAAATGCGCAATAAAAGTACACTGAGACATGCTGTGTGATTCAATTTATATGATATATGACATTCTGGAAAAGGCAAACTCATTGGCACAGAGAACAGATTAGTGGCTGCCGGGGGTTAGGGCTAGGAAAAGGGGTTGATTATAAGGAGGACAAATAAGGGTATTTTTATGATGCTGGAGCTATTTTGTCCTTAATTGTGGTGGTAGTGACACAATTTTATGCATTTGTCAAAATGCATAGAACTGTACACCAAGAAGAGTGAATTTTACTATGTGTATGTTTTAAAAATAAAAATAAAAATTTTAAAGTTTAAAAGAGATATCTTACCTATCAGATTGGCAAAAATCCAAAAGTTTGACACTACATGCTATTAGCAAGGCTGTGGGGAGACAGGCACCCTTTATATTAATACATTGCTGGTAGGAAGGCAAAATGTTACAACATATATGGAGGGTAATTTGGCAATATCTAAACTACACATGTATTTATCCTTTAATCCAGAATCCCACATCTAGTAAACTACCTTGGAGAGATACTTTCAACAATATAAAAATATGTGTGCACAAAGTTATTCATTTAATCATTATTGAAATTGAAATACTCTTGAAACTACCTAAATGTTCAAACATAGGAGATTGATTGAATATACTATAGCACATATACACCACAGATTTTGCAGCTGTAAAAAAGGAATGAGGGAGACTTATGTAAAATGATAATGGATTTTATGCTACATTTGTGTAAAATAGAAAGAGAAACAAGAAAACATACAGGTATTTGCCTATTTTTGCAAAAGGAAATACACAAAAGATAAACCAGAAAGTAATGAAATTGTTTACTTACAGGAATTGGTGGAAATGGAATGCAATAGTTGGGGGAGGGAATGACTTAGGTACACCAGTCTGTTTAGTTTTGACTTTTGGAATAATGTTAATATTTTAAATAGTCAACATGTACAATCAAATCATTTAGTTTTACAAAATGAAAAAGTCCTAGAGATGGATAATGGCAATAGTTGCTCAACAATGTGAATATCACTAATGCCACTGAACTGTATGTATTTTATTTATTTGTTTGTTTTGAGACAAAGTTTTGTTCTTGTTGCCCAGGCTGGAGTGCAATGGTGTAATCTCAGCTCAATGCAACCTCCGCCTCCCGGGTTCAAGAGATTGTCCTGCCTCAGCCTCCTGAGTAGCTGGGATTACAGGCATGTGCCACCACACCCAGCTAATTTTTTGTATTTTTAGTAGAAATGGGTTTTTGCCATGTTGGTCAGGCCGGTCTCAAACTCCCGACCTCAGTTGACCTGCCTGCCTTGGGCCTCCCTAAGTGCAGGGATTACAGGTGTGAGCACCTGGCCTATTTTATTTATTTTTGTTTTTGTTTTGAGATAGGTCTCGGGCTGGAGTGCAGTGGTGCGATTTTGGCTCATTGCAACCTCTGCCTCCCGAGTTGAAGCAAGTCTTATGCTTTAGTCTCCAGAGTAGCTGGCATTACAAGCATGTGCCACCATGCCTGGCTAATTTTTTTGTGTATTAGTAGAGACAGGGTTTTGCCATATTGACCAGTCTGGTCTTGAACTCCCAGCCTCCAGTGATGTGCCCACCTCGGCCTTCCAAAATGCTGGAATTACGGGCGTGGGCTATCACACCCGGCCCAGAAATGTATATACTTTACAAATGTAAATTTTACGTATATCTAACAAGAAGTTGTTTGGTGTTTTTTTTTTTTTTTTTTTTTTTGAGACGGGATCTCATTCTGTTGCCCAGGCTGTAGTGCATGGCACGTTCTTGGCTCACTGCAGTGTCAATCTCCAGGGCTTAAGCAACCCTCCCACCTCAGCCTCCCAAGTAGCTGGGACTACAGGTGTGCACCACCATGCTTGGCTAATTAAAATTTTTTTTTTTTTGTAAAAATGAGGTATTGCCATATTGCACAGGCTGGCACAAGCTTTTTTCTTTTTTCTTTTTTTAAATAAAATCTATGAAAATGGGAGAAAAACTCAAATTTAATACAAACAGAATAAAGGGAGCCCAACTTTTTTTCTTTTTTAAAGCCAGGGTTTCACCATGTTGGTCAGGCTGTTCTTGAACTCCCGACCTCAGGTGATCCACCTGCCTTGGCCTCCAAAGTACTTGGATTACAGGCATGAGCCACCATGCCCGGCCGAGGGAACCCAACTTTCAAATAAAAAACGCAATCACACTAAAGAAAAAAAAAGAACTAAATACCTTATCAACACACCACTTTGACTATATATTCTTAGTCTAAAGAAAAAAGTAACTGAAAGCAAATCTTGAACTCTACTTTGTAGGTTTGTTTTTGATATGGGTATAGCAATTCTGAAAATATATTGTGTGTAATGTAATATGGAAAAACATTGATGTTGTTGAAGGCCAGAATTCTCACTGTGGAAGAAAGGAGATACAGATATGTAATGAGGGAAAGTAAAGAACATTTGGGCATTGAACAGGAATTGGATGTATTAGTATAAACTTATCATTCATAACATATATTCCTAACCGTATTTACTGAAAATACTAGCAGCAATTACATTCCCCACTTGTGCTGGTGCACAAACTTAAGTTACTAATTGCCATTCCCATTAGAATGGATTAAGGTTCTTTAGAGACATAGATAGCTGATTCCAGTAGTGAGGCAGGGGAAGTACAACATCTTGAACATCTTGTGTCAGAAGATAAAGATGGTGAAAAAAATGATGGAGACATTTCAAAAAAGACATAGGAGCCAGCTTGAAGAAAATCCTAGTGGGACTGTTGATCATTAAAATAAATAATGACAGTAATGAATTATAAGTAATCAAATTCATAAATCCATACTGATAACAAATAGAGGAGGAAATAAAATTCTTACAGAATACCTGCTATTAAACAGAGAAGGAGAAAATAACTGTTTTACAACCTTTTAGGCAAAAATCATTAATGGATATAAAAACTTAGTGGAGTAAAACTTTGATGAAGGTCAGGATATTCACATAGTTTCAATGTATTCTTCACAAGTAATAACAAAGGGCTAACTTTATAGTGTAGAAACCTGGAGGGCACTACTTCAACCACTTGATTAAAATTGTCATTACCAATAATGAGACAAGCTAAGATCATATGCCTCCTGATAAAGATGCTCTAAAAAGAGACATCTGTTATGCAGTATTTCTGTTAGTACATAAACAATCCCTTCATGAGGAAACATCAAATGAAAACAAATTGAGGGCACTTTTACAAAATAACTGGTCTGCACTCTTCAAAAATATTACAGAGCACAAGGAGGTCCATTACCAGTTTTGCCACTTATAATTGCCTGATCTTCGACTTAGTCTGAGCTTTATCTTGATCACTTAAGAATTCTGCACTTCATTTCCTCCAAATGTAAAATTGAGAGAATAAAGTTTACCAGTAGTGAGAAAAAATACTGCCATGAAATACAAAGAAAAGCTGAGGAACAATTAAGTTTTAAAGGAGACTTCCAACCTGGGGAAACATAGTGAGACTCCATCTTTTAAAAAAAATTAGCTGGGTGTAGTGGTGCGCACCTGTGGTCCTAAATACTCAGCATGCTGAAGTGGGGGGATTGCTTGAGCCTGGGAGTCAAGGTTTCAGTGAGCTATGATTGCACGACAGGACTCTAACCTGGGTGACAGAGGGAGATCCTGTCTTGAATAAATAAGACTACAGACACATGACAAGTAATTCAGTGCAGGGACCTGAACAAAATTCTGGATAGAGATCTTGGAATAATTGGTGAAATTGGAATATGAGCTGCATTATATCAATATTAAGTTTTCTGAATTTGATAACTGTAATGTGGTCGTCAGTTGATTTCCGCCTTTTTGAAAATGAATCCTGAAGTATTAACAGGTAAAGGCACATGATGTATACAAGTTATTCTCAAATGGTTCAGAAAACCCGCCCAAATATATATATGGAGAAAAAGAACACAAGTGGCAAAATATTACCAATTACTGTATGTAGATAATAGATACACAAGAGTTCTTCCACCCAATATTTTATTATGAAAATATCCAAACATACAGACAAATTCAAAGAATCCTACTGTAAACACCGACAACACCTACCACCAAGATTCTACAATCAACAGCTTTGTAAATTTCTTTTATCACATATTTATCTACATATTATGGAAGATTTTACTATTCTTGCAACTTTTCTCTAAACTTGAAATTATTTGAAAATTAAAAGCTAAGTCGATTAGTATAGCAGTAATAGCAGATCAAAAAAAATAAGTAAAGGAATTTTTGGGGAACGGAAAGAAGAAAGAGCTAGTGTGGAGATACCAAACCAAAGCTTTTGGAACTTTAACACCGTTTTGAAGCTAGTGCCTTAGACAATTTGGCCAAAGATAAGTGTCTCGGCTGCACTCTATAGAGCTCTAAATCTGGCTTCAAGGAGTTCTTTCATGCTTCATTAACTACCACTTACGTCATTTTAAAGAGCCGGAAACTACATTTCCCAAAAGGCCTTTATTTTTCCTCGCGGTAAAAGGGATTGCAATTACTATAGGTTTTACAAATCTCGCGAATGTCATCAAATCTCATTACGGATCCCGGCTGAAAGCCATTTTGTTTTTCAGCGCTCTTCAAGGGTATCTGAAGCGAATTTGCACCAAAGCAGCAGTTGTGTTGCTGCAGTTTGATCTTCACCTTCACGATGTTTCCCCTGGTCAAAAACGCACTGAGTCGTCTCCAAGGTGAGCAAAAATTACGCTAAATCGTTTACAACAACCTTATATCAATTTGTCCTCGCGGCCTCTCGTGTCCTTTCCCTGTACCAACATCTCGGCCTTCTAATCTGAATGCTGTCTGTTTTCCATCTCGTCCCAAGTCATTGGGACAATGTCCTTACTGACTTTATCACCCAGTGTTTCTCTTTAGGTTTTCAGCTCTCTTTCTGTTATCGGAGTGGTAGTCTAGCACTGCTTTTTAATTCTTCAGTAACCTTTGATTTCAGGGACGGACACTCTTGGTAGACACCTCTCGTTCCTTAAGTGATGTCCTACATTTTAGCTTTGGGGAATATGTTTACTCCTAATCTTGTATAGAAGAATATCTTCTCGAATTCCTATTACTGTAATAGACGGCAACGGTAAGTCCAGGTCTTCACCTGGTCTAATTGCAGGGAAACAACCCAAATGGTATCGATGCAGCTTTTAAGTTATTTGTGGGTTAACAATGTTAGCTGACCGGGCGCGATGGCTCACGCCTACAATCCCAGCACTTTGGGAGGCCGAGGCGGGCGGATCACCGGAGGTCAGGAGTTCGAGACCAGCCTGGCCAACATGGTGAAACAACATCTCTACTAAAAATACAAAAATTAGTCGGGCGTGGTGGCAGGCGCCTGTAATCCCAGCTACTTGGGAGGCTGAAGCAAGAGAATCGCTTGAACCCGGGAGGCAGAGGTTGCAGTGACCCGTCTTAAATAAATAAATATTAGCTGTCTCGAAAGCAATCGTGGTCATTTT
The DNA here is from genome assembly GCF_049354715.1 of Callithrix jacchus. Taxonomy (NCBI): domain Eukaryota; kingdom Metazoa; phylum Chordata; class Mammalia; order Primates; family Cebidae; genus Callithrix; species Callithrix jacchus. The sequence continues at coordinate 75,590,056 of NC_133524.1, forward strand.
TTCTTATCAAAAAGTTTGGCAAGTACAGGGAATTTTGAGACCAGCATTATGTAGTGAGAATGCAATAGATTGAGGAGAACAAATTAATTTTAATACTTGGTTTGCACTGAAGGTGACCTTGGGTAACGTGGGCAGTTGTTATACAATGAAGATGCCCCTGAATTACTATTTAGTTTGTTTAGCCCTCTTTTGATTTTCACTTAACATAATCATGGGAGGATATTACTAGGTTGTGTTCTAAACAGTTAAGCAACTTTGAAAATAACCACAAAATATTAGCTGGACTATTTTTATATTCCACAAGCAGCATTTATTATTTCTTTTACTTTGTGCATATGACTTATTTAGCCTCTCTCAATCTCAGTTTCCTTATTTGTAAAACAGGTAATTTGTAAATAATGCCTAAATTGTAAATAATGCCTGCTTCATGGGGTTGTTGAGGATTATATGAGATCATGAATGTGTGGTAATGGAACAGTTGTCACAGAGGAGAGGTCTAATGATATCCACCAGAGTTACATGAGTGTGTTGAAGTAATGAGATGTTGCAGAATTTTTTGGTAGTCTTAATTTCTTTGCTCTTTGAGCAAATAGAGCCATTTTGTATCTCAGGAAAGATTTTTTGTTTTTTTCAGTGTGGAATTCACATGCCCACTTTTTATCCTTTCTGGAGCAGAATATATTATGAAATGTTTGTAAATTTGCTTATCCCAGTGTGACTAAAACATGAAAATGGAAAGCTATGTAAGGCAGTTAGAAAATCCAATAATGGTCAAATAACTATCTCGAAGTAACTCATTGTACCACATAGAAGTCATTATATTATTAATTGCTAGTGAATGGGCAACCTTGCAGTCAGTTTCTGTCTTTTTTTTTTTTTTTTTTTTTGAGACAGAGTTTCGCTGTTGCCCAAGCCCTCCTTCTTAGTTCCTCCAAGGGGCCATTTAAAAATTTTGTCTCCTCTTTCTACTAGTATAATAATAACAGCATAGTTTATCATTCTGCTCAAAAACTTTTACCACCTCCCCGCCTACCAAAAAAAGTGGTCTTCCATGGTCCTTTCTAGTTTTATCCCCTATTACTTACCTATACACCTTGTCCTTCAACCAAACTTAGTTTTCTAGTATGCTGAACTTTTCTGTCTGCCTTTTTTCAGATTTTCCTTATCTCACGTTTCTATAACCAAATCCTGTCTACCATTCAAAGTGCTTAGCTAAGCTTGTCTGAAGGTAGTGGTTTGTCTCAATTGATTGCTCACAGTGAGTTACAGATTGAACTTCCTTGTTCTACTCTAATTTTAGGGAAAAAACAACAGCAACAACAAAAAAAGTGCTTAGCTAATTCTGCTTCCTTGTAGGATATTGATTTGTGTCTACATGTGTAATATTCTCCTCTAGACTGGGAGTTACTTGAGGACAGGATTTATGTCTTACACTTTTTTATATACCCCATTTCTTTTAGCATGGTGCCATATTCATTAATTTTAAATTTGTCTCATTTTTTATTTTTAGAGAAAGAATTGCTCTCTTACCCAGGCTGGAGTGCAGTGGTGTGATCATAGCTCACTGTATCCTCTAATTCCTGGACTCAAGTGATTGTCCAGCCACAGCCTCTTGAGTAGCTGGGACCACAGGTGTGCATGTACTACCATGCCCGGCTAATTTTTAATTTTCAATCTTTTTCTAGAGACAGGGTCTCACTATGTTTCTCAGACTGGTCTGAAACCCCTGGCCTCAAGCGATCCTCCTATATTGGCTCCTAAAGTACTGGGATTACAGATGTGAGACACTGTGCCTGCCTATTAATTTTTTACAAGTCAAGATTAGTCTAGTTTTGGCAAGTATTTTTTCTTTTTTTTTTTTTTAAAGATGGGGTTTCACCACGATGGCCAGGCTGGTCTTGAACTCCTGACTTCAGGTGATCCACCCACCTCGGCCTCCCAAAGTGTTAGGATTGCAGGCGTGAGCCACTGCGCCGGCCGTCAAGTTTTTTTGTTACTATAGTAATTTTATGATCATAAGCATTTAGTGTGCTTTAATTTGAAGTTCATTTGAGTTTCTTTGCTCTTGTATGTTGTAAGTTGTTGGGCTCCATTGAGTAAACTAATGAAAATTTAAGTCATAAGTATTCAAATTAATCAATGGGAGCTGAAGTTGCAGGGATTATGCAAATACCACCTCGTAGAGAATGTTACATCATTCATTCTTTGCTTTTTTCCCCCCGACACTATTATGAAAACTCTTAGACATACTGAAAAGTTGGAAGTATTGTATGAATACCCATGTACCCGCCACATAGATTCTACAGTTAACATTTACTATATTTGTTTTATCATATATCCATCTGTCAGTCTTATTTTTGGTGCATTTCTGAGTACATTGGTTCGCCTTGATTAATAGCTAAAATATGTTTTAACATTTTATTGAACTACATAATACTGTAAAATTAACTTCCTTGGCTTTCCTGATTGGCAGTATCAATCACATATGTTCTCTTTTCCTGACAATTGATAATAACGCTTCTGTATTTTTTTCTCTGTAAGTTCGAAGCATTCAGCAAACAATGGCAAGACAGAGCCACCAGAAACGTACACCTGATTTTCATGACAAATACGGTAATGCTATATTAGCTGGTGGAGCTACTTTCTGTATTACTATGTGGACATATGTAAGTACTATTGATTGATAATTTCTATTTTAGATGTTTTCATTCTCATTTAGTCTTTGCATTCAAAGTATTTTAACGCAGTAGTGTACGTATTTATTTAGGAGGAACTTGAGAGATTATGTAATCTAATTACTTACCCAGTGAAGGGATTACTTTCCCCCAGCATTCATCTATCTTCTGTTCTTAACATTCCCAGTAATATATTGCTTAGTGGATCACAAGGCAGCCTTTTCCATATTGTGTAGCTGGTGTTTTTTCTTTTTTTTTTTGAGATGGAATCTCACTCTGTTGCGCGATCTCGGCTCATTGGAGCCTCCGTCTCCCAGGTTCAAGTGATTCTTCTGCCTCAGCCTCCTGAATAGGTGGGACTACAGGCACATTTTTTTTGTTTGTTTTGTCTTGTTTTTTGAGATGGAGTCTCCCTCTGTCACCCAGGCTGGAGTGCAATAGCACAATCTCGGCTCACTGCAAACTCTGCTTCCCAGGTTTGAGCGTTTCTCCTGCCTCAGTCTCCCGAGTAGCTGGGATTACAGGCGCCTGCCACTACACCCAGCTAATTTTTGTATTTTTGGTAGAGACGGGGTTTAACCAGGTTAGTCAGGCTGGTCTCGAACTTCTGACCTCTGGTGATCTGCCTGCCTCGGTCTCCCAAAGTGCTGGGATTTCTGGTGTGAGCCACGGTACCTGGCTAATTTTTGTGTTTTTAGTAGAGACAGGGTTTCACCATATTGGCCAGGCTGGTCTCGAACTCCTGACCTAGTGATCTGCCTGCCTCGGCCTCCCAGAGTGCTGGGATTACAGGCATGAGCCACCACACTCAGCCTTGTGTAGCTGTTAAAAGGTTCATATGGTGAGTTAAAATCTGACTTTTTATTTTTTTGAGTTGGAGTCTTACTGTGTTGCCCAGGCTGGAGTACAGTAGCACGATCACAGTTCACTACAGCTCTGCCTCCTGGGATCAAGTAGTTCTCCTGCCTCAGCCTCCCTAGTAGCTGGGATTACAGGCACCCAACACTATACCTGGCTCATTTTCTTGTATTTTTAGTAGAAATGGGGTTTCACCATGTTGGCTATGCTGATCTCAAACTTCTGACCCCAGGTAATCCACCTGCCTTGGCCTCCCAAAGTGCTGGGATTACAGTCATGAGCCACTGCGCCTGGCCCTGACTTTTTTTCATATGCTACCCATCATTTCATTGTAACACAGAAATTCTGACCTACTTCCTTATAACAGCTATCAATCAGATAATGGAAAATTGCTATCATGTCTCCTGAATTTTCTTTTTCTAATTAAACATCCTTAGTTCTAGTGGTAATTTTTTTGTTACATGGTTTGACAGTGAGATGTAATGTAATTTTTTATATTTTAGTTTCTTTACATCTTAAATTTTACAGTCTATTTTTTAGTCACTGTACTTAATGGCTAGAAGTGGGAGTCTTGAAGTCTTAATATATAACTTGGTTTAAAAACATACAAATTAAGCCTCACCTTAATAAAGAAACTTTATTTAAATAAATAGGCCTTTTAATTTTTTGTTTTGATCGTCTTGAAATCAAATATAATATTAAAATGTGCGATTAGGCTGGGTACAGTGGCTCATGCCCATAATCTTAGCACTTTGGGAGGCTGTGACGGGTGGATCACCTGAGGTCAGGAGTTTGGGACCAGCCTGGCCAAAATGGTGAAACCCCATCTCTACTAAAAATGCAACAATTAGCCGGCATGGTGGTGGGCACCTGTAATCCCAGCTACTCGGGAGGCTGGGGCAGGAGAATCACTTGAACTCGGCGGGTAGGGGAGGGGCGGAAGTTGCAGTGTGCCACCCCGGGGAGAAAGCAAGACTGTTTCAAAAAAAAGAAACTGCTTAATTAGAAGGATAAACAAATGTTGAACAAATGTGTGATCAGAAGAGTTTTTGGAGGTGAAATGTTCTTTAATGATAAAGAGAGTACAAAGTGCTCTCTGGCAGTTATTTAGGTAGTTGTGGTTGAGGGAATCAGTGTTTCGAGGGGGTAGTATAGAAATGTGAAGCATAAATTTGAATTAAATAAAATTTAAAAATTCATTTCCTCAGTGATACTAGTCACATTCCAGGTGGCCAGTAACCACATGTAGCTAGTGACTACTGTTCTGGACAATGAAGATATAGAACATTTCCTTCAGCTCAAGAAGTTCTGTTGAACAACAACACTGCTCTAGAAAATCAGGATAGCAATTAGGTTTGGTCTATATGGAGGGTACTGTATCCCAGGTGAGGTTCTGTGTATTTTTAACCTATAGAGCAGAATTTCTGTCATTTTTAAGAAATAGTCTCCAAGGGATAATGTACTCTGGTTTAAACACATAACTGACAGCATTTTAATTCTTACAGGTAATAACACAAATCGGAATAGAATGGAACCTGTCCCCTGTTGGCAGAGTCACCCCAAAGGAATGGAGAAATCAGCAATAATCCCAGCTGGTGTAATAATGAAGTGTTGAAAAAAACAGCTCATAATTGATGCCAAGTTAAAGCACTGTGTACCCATTAAGATATGGCATTATTGAAGAAATAAAGTACATTTGAAACCTTCATTTTAGGTTTTGTTTCTTTGTAAACGATACCAAGCTTGATCACTTTAACCTTTGTGTTAATATTAAAGTCAAATGCTGTGCCACTTCTTAAACAGGTTTTTTTGTTTTTGGTTTTTTTGAGACAGAGTCTCACTCTGTCCCCCAGACTGGAGTGCAGTGGCGCCATCTTGGCTCACTGCGACCTCTGCCTTCCGAGTTTAGGCGATTCTCCTGTCTCAGCCCCTCAAGTAGCTGGGACTACAGGTGCATGCCACCACACCCGGCTAATTTTTGTAGTTTTAGTAGAGACAGGGTTTCATCATATTGGTCAGGCTGGTCTTGAACTCCTGACTTCAGGTGATCCACCTGCCTCAGCCTCCCAAAGTGTTGGGATTACAGGCTAGAGCCACGGCACTCGGCCCTTAAATAGCTTTTATGAGATAATGTGAAAGGAAAATTTGCTTTTGACCTGGAAGTCAACTTCATAGTAAGCTGAAATTATGTTTGTAAATAACTGATCACGTAACTATTTTAGATCACCTTTAGCCGGGCGCCGTGGCTCAAGCCTGTAATCCCAGCACTTTGGGAGGCTGAGACGGGTGGATCACGAGGTCAAGAGATCAAGACCATCCTGGTCAACATGGTGAAACCCCGTCTCTACTAAAAATACAAAATATTAGCTGGGCATGGTGGCGCATGCCTGTAATCTCAGCTACTCAGGAGGCTGAGGCAGGAGAATTGCCTGAACCCGGGAGGCGGAGGTTGCAGTGAGCCAAGATCGCGCCATTGCACTCCAGCCTGGGTAACGAGCAAAACTACGTCTCAAAAAAAAAGATCACCATTGAGCCAAAAATTTGGCCCGGATTTTGGTTGTGCCTATACTGTCTGCCTCTCATGTGTATTTATACTTGGAATTAGCATTATTAACTCCTTTTCACTTCTGCCTAGAGAACTTACAGTATCACCAGACCCAAGGGAAGAGTGGTTCTATAAAATGAACTCCTAGCCTGTCTGAAGACTAGCTACTAGTTCCTTTGCTGTTTGACATAATTATTTTGATTATAGCTCTTGTTTTTTTTTAATCATACTTATGGATGTTAATGATATTAAAGAATCTATCAAATGCAGTCTGTTCCCAGTTATCTACTATCAGTCACCTCTCCTATTGATACCACAGTGTTTGGATTTGTGGATTATCTTGAGTTTAGTATATAACATTGGATTTTATGTATGTTACCTGAATAAAAACAATACCTGCTCCACATATTTCATTACTTCTTGGCTGAGAGCTGTAATCTAGTAGATTTCTTAATAGTGATCAAGTAAGCAGAAAGTAGAATTTCAGTGAAGTAACCCATCTATATTAGCTAAATTATTTTTTGCTTATTACATGGAATGCTAGAAGTATGCTGCCGTGGCATATGTCCTAGTTTCTCCTCAAATGGACCGAAGTCTGATTTTATTTGAATAGGAAAAATCAAGTATCATTGTAAATTAAGTTGCACGTTTAGTAACTATACTTTATCACTGTTTGATTAATTTGAACCAACACTTTGTTATTTCATATTTAGAATGTTCAAAATGGTACTATTCAAATGCATATAACCCCAAGACATACTCAAGTAAAATAGACATGTATTTAAGGAAGTGTCAACCTTCCATTATATACCTTTTTGGCCGGGCGCGGTGGCTCACGCCTATAATCCCAGCACTTTGGGAGGCCGAGGTGGGTGGATCACGAGGTCAAGAGATCAAGACCATCCTGGTCAACATGGTGAAACCCTGTCTCTACTAAAAATACAACAATTAGCTGGGCATGGTGGCGCTCGCCTGTAGTCCCAGCTACTCGGGAGGCTGAGGCAGGAGAATTGCTTGAACCCAGGAGGCGGAGGTTGCGGTGAGCTGAGATCGAGCCATTGCACTCCAGCCTGGGTAACGAGCGAAACTGTCTCAAAAAAAAAAAAATTATATACCTTTTTGTCACTGAATTAACACTTTCTCACGATGTGGGGGCAGTTTCAGTATGATTTGTAGTACTCAGGTAAGTGATAGTTGTCATCTATATGACAATTTAGAATGTTTTCTGTGTCCATTTGCCACCAAAATTATATGTTGCTTTGTGTGATAAAATCTGGTGGTGGTAGTATCTTTGAACAAACTTCTTGAACTTAGTTTTGTAGTTAATCTTGTCCTGATGAGTAATTCTAAAACTACTATGATCACTACTAGAAATGAAGCAGTTTTTTTGTTCCATCACAATATATACTGACCTGGGAGCTTTCCTAGTGCTCTCAGAGCCTAGTGCTTTCCCCCAAATGTTCTCAACTTACTGGCAATGTCAATTTGAGTTTTAGTTATACCTAGAGTTGCAAGGTCGTCAAATTAGTCTTCCATCCTCAAGTATCTTGTATGTCTGAAGAATTTAGGTAAGTTATTTACCTTAAAAGCATTGCCAATTGTTTAAACTCTATTTGGATGGCTATGAAATTTTTTTTTAAAAATAGGGTGAATGTCATAAATCCCATTTTTTCTGAGAGTTTTGCTCTGTCGCCAGGCTGGAGTGCAGTGGCACAATCTCGGCTCACTGCAACCTCCACTTCCTGTGTTCAAGCGATTCTTCCACTTCAGCCTCCCGAGTAGCTGGGACCACAGGCGTGTGCAACCACGCCCGGCTAATTTTCGTATTTTTAGTTGAGACGGGGTTTCACCATGTTGGCCAGGATGGTCTTGATCTCTTGACCTCGTGATCCACCTGCCTCGGCTTCCCAAAGTGCTGGGATTACAGGCATGAGCCATCGCGCCTGGCAATCCCATTCGTTTTTTTTTTTTTTTTTTTTTTGAGACAAAGTATTGCTCTGTCGCCCAGGCTGGAGTGCAGTGGTGCAATCTTGGCTCACTGCAACCTCCGCCTTCTGGGTTCAAGGGATTCTCCTGAGTCAGCCTCCTGAGTAGCTGGAATTACAGGCGTCCACCACCACACCCAGCTAATTTTTGTATTTTTAGTAGAGAGGGTTTCGCCAAGTTGGCCAGGCTGGTCTTGAACTCCTGATCTCAGGCGATCCACCTGCCTCGGCCTCCCAAAGTGCTGGAGTTACAGGCATGAGTCACAGTGCCTGACCTCATAAATCCTATTCTTTTATGTATTTATTTATTTTGAGGCAGAGTTTTGCTCTTGTTGTCCAGGCTGGAGTGCAATGGCGCGATCTCAGCTCACCACAACCTCTGCCTCTCAAGTAACTGGGATTACAGGCATGTGCCACCAGTCCTGGCTAATTTTGTATTTTTAGCAGAGACGGGGTTTCTCCATGTTGGTCAGGCTGGTCTCGAACTCCGGACCTCAGGTGATCCTCCCACCTTGGCCTCCCAAAGTACTGGGATTACAGGCGTGAGCCACTGTGCTCGGACTTTATAAATCCCATTCTTAATTTCACTCTAGAACAGGATTATTTTAGCACCTGTGTTCTGTTACTTTAGATTCATTTAACTTACTTAGAAATAGATACTGTGGTAGTTGTAGAGGTACAGATGTTGAGTTCCCATCCTCCTGGCTTAACATCATTGGGGTTATTAATACACATCATAAGCATTTTAGGGACACCTGCTATCTGTTCAACCTCCAGCAAACCTGATTACTTCTTGAAGACATTCGTTCTATGCTTGTGCATTGGTAAGGAGGATTAGGGATGATGCATTTAAAGACAGAGTTTTAGGCTGGTCCTGGTGGCTCGCACCTGTAATCCCAGCACTTTGGGAGGCTGTGGCAGGAGGATCATTTGAGGCCGGGAGTTCGAGATCAGCCTGGGCGATGAAGGGGAGACTCCCATGTCCACACACAGAAAAATAAAAATTAGCCAGGTGTGGTGGTGTGTACCCGTGGTTCCAACTACTCGGGAGTCTGAGGTGCAAGGAACACTTTAGCCCCAGAGTTTAAGGTTACAAGGACCTGTGATCACACTTCTGCACTCCAGCCTGGGTGACAGTGAGACTCAAAATATATATATATATATGTGTGTGTTTATGTTAAATATTAAAGTGAGTAAGAATGTTCATGGTTGGCAGAGCATCTTGCAGCTCATAGTGATAAACTTTAATATTTACATAAAAATACTAGTGAGCTAGTAGATTGAATATCCTGCTTCTGATAAAGCTATATTTTTGGTTCCTGCCTTTTAATGAATTTCTTTTGGAAGCTTAATACGACGTTAATAATAGTTACAAACCAACTTGCTAATATTTGGATACCCACTTAAAAGCCATCTTTATTTCATATGATCTGATTTTCAAGATTTTAAATTTGGGACTGAGTTTGTATCTTAATTAAGGCTGTGCACATTGGTAGAGTCCTGAGGCTAATTTTATATTTATGTGAATGGGTATAAAGGGGGAGAATAATTCTGAAATACTTAAACAGAGACCTAAAATGTAGATCTATGGGTAATTTTAAATGTTGCCTGTCATGGCTTAATAGGGACTTGACAACAGATAGGATGGAAATTATTTTAACACTTAAATATGCTTACTTTGTGCCAGACACTGTTCTAAGTCTTTTGCAAATATTTACTTGCAAAAGATATTTGTATTTTGTGTACTATTTTGATTTCTGCAACATTATTAGACTCTATACTTGTCCGTGGGAACTGAGTTCAAATGGTTCCAGATGAAAATACAAACTGTCCTGTGATTAGTTTTGTTATACATCTTATGACAGATACTTCATGAAAGGAAATATGAAAAGGCCACATCTTGCTTTGAAATAAGTGAGATGAAACCTCTCCCTCTTTTACTGTTAATGTTCATAGTTTTAAAAATCCTAGACTTTTCCTGCTTTTTAAAATTTCAAGTTGGAAAACAAGAATAAAATAATATCCTTTTCTCAAATGTTTTCTGTACCACTTACTGCATTGTATTACATTTTATGCATCTAATTTCTATATTAACTAATGGAAATAAAAGACTAACATTTTTGTGTCACTGGAATCTTCTAGGTGTTTAAAATGATGGACGAGTGAACAAATGGGGGAGTGGGTCAGAGCTTGGAATGGCGACATGAAGGTGGTGAGGTGACGTCCCTGCCCCCTCAACACACATATACATTATGAATTTATAAAAATTTTCCTCTTGATGTCATTTTTCAGTGGAGGGACCCGGGGAAGTTCATAGCTCTGGCATTTACATCTGGAATTAGGCTACACGGTCTACCGGAAGCAAGTTAACACAGTCTAACAGATGCACGCTAATTTCATGCTGGGCAAAGATGAACTATGTGGAAGTTGACTTATAAGGAGCTTTATGTTACATCTTGGCCTGAGGTTAGGAAACTACAGATGACCAAGGCACTATTTTAGTACGGGTTTTCTAGTTTTGTTTTTGTCGTGGAGGCGGGGTGGGGTAGCGGATTCCTGCTCAAAGACCCACCAGAGGCTGCGTGTCTGCCCGGGGGCAGCAGGGGGCGGGAGAAGCTTGACTCTAGACCTTGCGTTCCTTTTCACGTGACCTGTCGCTCTCTTTCCCGTGGCGGCCCTGCTTCCGGCTGGGGCAACACCCGGAAGTGGGGGTAGTCGAGGGAGGGAGGGGTGAAGGCGGCTGGTCGCGGCGGCGGAGGGTGGGAAGAGAGAAGCGGAGGGAGGAGTTGTTGCTGCCGCGGCAGCCGCGGCTAGTGTAACTTCTCCGATTGTGTGAGCTTTGTTGGAGCCTGCGTACGTGGATTTATCGCTGCCACTGTCTACGTAGCTCCGGAGGTTTAACCATAGGATAGAGAAACCAGGTAAGTCCTACATTGGCTTCCCGTCGTCCTTTCTCCTAGAGGGGGTCTTCTGTGCTGTCAGTTTGTACTTCGAGTGTGGTAAGAAGGTCATGTTAGTCTGGGGCAGTCTCGAAAGTCTCACTTTTTCACAATTCAGGTATTTACTACACTTATGTTTTACCTCCCCTAACAGGGGATAGACGAGGGGATATTAAATCCTGATCTGTGTCACTTTTTTGTACCCTCTTGAAGGGAGTGTCCTGATCATCTGTGGCCTACGTTACCCAATTAATTGAGGGTACAATAAAGTTTGTGGTCGGTATTGGAAATCACATGGACTGGGGTCTTTCTTAGTGACACTTCTTTATGCTTTGGAAGCCAAGGTTACTAAAATGACTATAATTGATGAAATAATAATTGAAAAACAGGTGTTCGGCTTCTTGTCTTGCTTGGGGAGCGTAAGGTAAACTGAGAGAACACTCTTGTTTCCACTTAGTTTTGTTCATTGTGCTCCCTTTCCAGTAAAGTTACTCTCCATTCTTGTCCAACCCTGTAGCATCTCATCTTTGTCACTTTCTTCGTTGTAGACTTTGAGATTATCTTAAGCTCAAACACTTACCTTTTCACAATTCAGCATTTTCCCAGGATCTAATCTTTGTTTTAATCACAGACTCTATCTACAACAGTATGGCTTTGTATTGAGACTTAATATGTGCAGAACCTTGAATTAGATGATAATGAGGTTATTATTTTGCGGGATGCAGTGGGGGGAGTGGTGCACAAGAAATAAGACAGAGTTCCTGACCTCAAAAGAGTTTACATACAGTAGGCTGGGTGCGGTCATGGCCTGTAATACCAACACTTTGGCAGGCCAAGGCAGGTGGATCACCTGAGGTCAGGAGTTTGAGACCAGCCTGGCCAACATGGCGAAACCCTGTCTCTACTAAAAATACAAAAATTAGCTGGGTGTGGTGGTGGGCACCTGTAATCCCAGCTACTTGGGAGACTGGGGCAGGACAATCGCTTGAACCTGTGGAGGTTGCAGTGAGCCGAGATCAAGCCATTGCACTCCAGCTTGGGTTACAAGAGCAAAACTCTGTCTCCAAACAAGAAAACAAAACGAGTTTACATACAATTGAGTCTGTTGAATTCAGCCATGAAAACTGGTTTCTAGTAGCCCCACTGACTGAATTACTAGGTTGCTTATTGCATCCTATTTAATGGTTATTTTGAACTGGCATCTTATTATATTTAAAGTTTTCTTGTGTCTAAGGTCATGACATGAGAGGTTTTTTTTTTTGTACTTGAGGGTCTTGGTGTAATAGGAAAGAAAGATACATGATTACCTAAACATTTAAAAAATCTCACTAACATTATATATTAGGAACAGGAAGTGTTATGAGAGTGCAGGGAAGGGAGCATGTGAACTGGGCCTTGAAAAATACATAAGGTTTAGTTTTGCAGGAATGGAGGAAGTGGAAGACAGTCCAGATAGGAGAAATAATGTGAGCAAAGCCGTGTGGGTGTCTGGAAAGTTGTCCGACATCCATTAACACACATCTTCCAAGATGTCACTGATTAAGATCAGAAAAAATATAGAATACAAAAAGCTAGTCAGCTCAGAGATGTATCCAACTGCCATCCAGCCAACAAAAAAGCTTATACAGGGGAAAAAATGCATGGAAATGACAAAAACAATGTTAATGTACGAGGCTTAATTCTGATGTAAACTCAAATCTAAAAGAAAATAATTTAAAACTTGCTATACTTTAATTCTGATTGAGTGTTGTGCCTTAAATATAAATTGGAATTGGTTTTTAAATTGTTGGGAATGAATAACATTTTCTGAAGTGAGAAGCTGATCCAGGTTTTCCCCAAGGAATCTCTGCTTTTCCTTTTTTCCTCTAAATTGATTTCTCTTTATTGGTCTTCTTAACTTGATAGGAATTATTCTTTTCCAATCACAGCCTTAGACAGATCTTTTTGATTTCTGCCCTCAAGATAAGGTTAAACAGCAATTCCTCCAAAGGATGGGTTAACATCTCTATTCTCTAATGCGGAAGGTTGATTTTCTTTGAAAAATGCATGCAGAAACAGTAAAATGTGCTTACAAAATAAGAGAGAGAAAAGAGTGCAAAATAACCCCAGCTAACATACTTCAACCTTCACTTCTGTGAGGGCGCTAAAGGGAAAACATTTTTTAAAAATAAATTCCTTGTTATAACTGCTTTTATCTATATATTTAAAAGCTCTCAGAAAACTTTATTAATCAAGACTTTTGACATCCCAATGAGTGAAAATAATCTTCATTTGCCTGTTGGGAAAGTAAATTACAAGGAGAGATTTGTCTGAGTTCATAGAAGCACTAGCACTGTTTGCAAACTGAAGTGATTTCCTAATTTTTATGAGCTCAAATGTATGAGATATTGGTAGACTACATCAGTTTTCACAGATACTTCTTTCTTTGAAGGAAATGAGGGTAAAATACCGCATTTTGAGCCAGTTATGTGTACTTGTGTACCATATTTTCTGTCCACATTTGGAATCATACAGCTATGTCTCAAGGATGAATAAAGAATTTTACTTATTTTTACTATTAATCTCTAGTGTAGAAGTCCAGTTTTTCAGATCTATAATCAGGAGTACATTTTTAACAATTTGCCCATTGAAATAAATGGGTTATTTCACATTGTAGGGATATTGTTTTAGACTGACCATTAACCTTATTTTATTATTATTTTAAAAAGATGTTATTGTTATTATTTATCTATGTATTTATTTATTTTTAGAGACAGAGCCTCACTCTGTGGGCTAGGTTAGGGTGCAGTGGCACAATCAGAACTCACTGTAGCCTTAATCTCCTGGGCTCAAATGATCCTCTGGCCTCTCAAGTAGCTGGAAACACAGGTGCATGCCACCATGCCTAGCTACTTATTTATTAATTATTATTTTTAAGAGATGGGACTTGCTTTGTCACCCAGGCTGGAGTGCAGTGGTACCATTATAGCTCACTGCAGCCTCAATCTCCCAGGCCCAAGCGTTTCTTCCACCTCAGCCTCCTGAGTAGTTGGGACTACAGGCGTGTGCCACCACTCCCAGCTAATTTTTAAATTTTTTGTAGAGACAGCATAGTGCTGTGTTGTCCAGGCTGGTCTCAAACTCCAGGCCTTAAACAGTCCTCCTGCCTCAGCCTCCCAAAGTATTGAGATTACAGGTGTGAGCCACTGTGCCCAGACCCTTAGTTGATTTTGTTTGTAAAAAAGGTAAGGTGGTTTCTCCATCTGACTTTGGACCAAGCCAAGAACAGAGCAGAGCATCCTAAAGACACCCATTGCCCTGCTGCTGTACACTTCAACAGCTTGCACAAGGGAACTCACTTGGAGAAATTGTGTAGTTTTAAAACATATTTTGTGTAAAATAGCTTGCTCTGCTATAAATCACCATTAAAAACCAATGTTTTCATTTGATACTTAAATGTTTTTGGAGTGAAAATTACCAGTAAGATAACATGACCCCAACAAAAAATATGGTTTAATCGTATTAAAGAGTACCATATTGATTTGTCAAAGTTTTTTAACTTAGTAAAGGTATTCACTTCCTTGGATTTGTACTTTGTGATTTAGTATGCTGCACTCTGGACTGGTTATGTTAACTGAAAAAATAAAGTACTTACCTGGAAAAAAAATGGTAATATATTTTGTTTTGTGCCATCATAATTGCTGCTGATCTTGCATGTGCAATTGATGTCTCAATCAAAGCAGATACGGAGGGAAGAATATCTGAATTACTTCCCTCCCTTACTCCCACTTGAGAGTTTGCAGAGCACTCATTGTATACTGCTTGGAATTGTGAAGAAAATGGTTTCTGCTTTCTTAAGTGTTCACCTGAAGTGTGCAACCTGCCACTCAGGAGAGGAAAGCATTAAAAGAGCTTCTAGTAAGACCTGAGAAACTGTCAACAGAGGTAAGAACAGAGAGAAAGAAGTTAAAAGTGGAAAGCCCTCTAAAGAAAATTCTCAGAACTATTTAGGATAAACTTGTAGCCGACCTACAGTGTCATGAGGATACTTAAGAGTTGATCCTTGAGCTAACAAAAGCTTAGTTGTTAAAGAATTCTAAGTGTAATCTCCTTTGTTGTGGTAGGAATAAGAGAAGATATCTAACTTTTTTGATGATGATAAAATTGTTTGCTCTAAGACTTATAAATTTATTAAGTTAATATTAAAGTATTAAAGTATATATTAATTGTTAATGAATGAATTGTATTATTAAAACAATAATATTAAATTATTTGCATACAGCCAGTTTCTTTTCTTACTCTTTTTTTTTTTTTTTTTTTTTTTTGAGACAGGGTCTTGCTCTGTTACCCAGCCTGGAGTGCTGCAATGGCATGATCTCAGCTCACTGCAACCTCTGCCTCCTGGGCTCAGGTTATCTTCCTATGTTAGCCTCCCAAGTAGCTGGCATGTGCCACCATGCTGTTAATTTTTTTTATTTTTAGTAGAGAATGAGTTTCACCATGTTACCCACGTAGGTCTGGGATTCCTGGCTTAAGTGATCTGCCTGCCTCAGCCTCAGCCTCAGTCCTGGGATTACAGGAGTGAGCCATTGTTCCCGGCCCACTTTCTTTTTTATAATTTTTTATAATTTTATGATTTTGCACCATTGGCCTGAAGGAAAAGCCAGCTTCATTTTGACCAATAAATGCTTGCTTCAATTTTGCTGTTAATTCTAAATATTACTTTTTACTTCAGATTTTAGCTATAATATCTTGTTATTAATTTCTAATCACAACTGTAAGTGCATTTCTTATGTTATTAGTAATCAGATTGGTATCATATATCCTCAGCTATTGCTCATCTAAAGCAAAGTGTTTATTTTGCACATTTGTTTCTGCCTAGGTCATAATAGGATTAATTTTGGCCACAGAAATCTTTATAGCCTTCAGATAGTTTTAGAGCCTTAAGTTCTTTGAGTGACGTTGGGAAAAATGGATAATTTATTTAGTACAGAATAATATTTGACCTTGAGTGCCAAGGTATGATTAGAATTGCTTAAGAGTTTGTCCACTGTGTTTATTACAAAAATAACCCACAGATTCCTGTTTCTTCCTTTTTTCTCTCTCTCTTTTTAGATTACTGTTTCTTAACGTTAGGGCAAGTAATAAGTCATGGGACCATGACTCTTTTACTATTTTTTTTTTTGGATGCAAATAAGTGAAGGTGACCAGAACTGTTCCTCTATCTGGTGTGAAAAATAGCTCTGGTACTTTATTATTTGCATTTTGGTAAGAGTACACATACTCTTTCATAGGGACAAATTTTATTCCCAGACCTAGCAAGTGGTTAAACTGGGATTTAGATCTAGTCAGCCTTGGATTCAGAACCTGTGCTGTTACCTAACATAAAGGAGCTGTATTTTAAAAAGTACATAGACATTTGAGCAAAGTAGGTATATTGGAATTAAGTTCCTTCTTTGCCTTAAAATGGGAAATACTCATTTATCTTTTAATGCGTGAATGAGCAAATTGATTTTGTGATTAAATGATTAAGATATTGGTAGCTCATAATTTCCTTGGTAATTTTAAGCTAATCTCAAAAGTAAGGAACCATCATTTTGTTTTTAGTTAATTACATTAGCCAAACATATGCTAGGCCAAGTGCTGTGGCTCACACCTGTAATCCCAGCACTTTGGGAGGCTGAGGTGGGTAGATCACTTGAGGTCAGCAGTTCGAGACAAGCCTGGGCAACATGGTGAAACCCTGTCTACTAAAAATACAATAATTAACTGGGCGTGGTGGTGTGTATCTGTAATCCTAGCTACTTGGGAAGCTGAGGCAGGGGGATTACTAGAGCCCAGGAGGCAGAGGTTGTAGTGAGCCGAGATTGCACCACTGCACTCCAGCATGGGCAAAGGGGAGTAAAACCATGTCTCCAAAAAAAAAAAAAAAAGATACGGTAAAACACCTAATTTTTATTTTTGTTTATTTATTTTTGACATGGAGTAATGGTCTGACACCCAGGCTGAATTGCCATGGTGTGATCTCAGCTCACTGTAGCCTCTGCCTCCCAGTCACTCATGCCTATAATCCTAGCACTTTGGGAGGCCATGGCAGGCAGATTGCTTGAGCCCAGGCATTCAAGACCAGCTTGGGCAACAAAGGGATATCTTGTCTCTACAAAAAAATACAAAAATTAGCTGAGTGTGGTAGCATGTGCCTGTAGTCCCAGCTACTCAGGAGGCGGAGGTGGGAGGATCCCTTGAGCCTGGGAGGTTGAGGCTGCAGTTAGCCAAGATCACGCCACTGCACTCCAGCCTGGGTGAGAGAGTGACAGAGTGAGACCCTGTCTTGTCTGGAAAAAAAAAAAGCCTGTCTTGTCTGGCCCAGCCTAGGTGCTAGACTGTCTGGGTGGGATCCCAGCCCCTCTGCTTACTACTTGTATGACACTGGGCAGATTTCATACCCCTCTGTGCCTCAGTTCCAAATTTGTAAAATGGGGACAATAACAGTACCTGTCTCGCAGGATTATTAATGATCTAATACATGTACAGCTGTAAGAACAGTGTCTGGCAGATAGTAAACATATAATAAAATGTAGTTGCCTTTAATATTTTAATATATTATTTACTGTAAAAGTAATTTTAGCATCCTATATCATAAAATTATAAATTACAGTTTTGCTATACTATAGATTTAGTAGACTACAGCAACAATAAAGTAATCAATCAATACTTGCAAGCAATTTTTAAATTCTCTTTTTAGAAAATTTTTTTGGAGACAGAGTAGCCCAAGGTAGAGTTGCAATGGCACAATCTTGGCTCACTGCAACCTCCGCCTCCCAGGTTCAAGTGATTCTCATGCCTCGGCCCCCCAAGTAGCTGGGATTACAGGTATATGCCACCACACCTGGCTAATTTATTTATTTTTAGTAGAGACAGGGTTTCGCCATGTTGGCCAGGCTGATCTCCAACTCCTGGCCTCAAGTGATCTGCCCACTTTGGCCTCCCAAAGTAGTAGGATTACAGGCTTGAGCTATTGCTTCTGGCCCTGCCACCACACCTGGCCCAATATTTAATTTCTAAATTACACCACAGAAAATTGGCCAGTGTGGTGGCTCACGCCTGTAATCCCAGCACTTTGGGAGGCCAAGGTGGGTAGATTGCTTGAACCCAGAAGTTTCAGACCAGCCTGGGCGACTAGGTGAAACCCCATCTCTACAATGAAATAGAAAAAATAGTTGGGTGTGGTGGTGTGCGCCTGTAGTCCTAGCTACTTGGGAGGTTAAAGTGGGGAGATTGCTTGAGCCTGGGAAGTCGAGGCTGCAGTGAGCTGAGATCATGCCACTGCATTACAGCCTGGACAACAGAGCGAGACCTTGTCTCAAAAAAAGAAAGAAAGAAAATGGAAAACTCAGATTGAGAGGGCCCAGTAGCCTACAGTATAGCTTCAAATGCTAACATGGCATCTTAAATCTCATTATGACAGCTGGCAAATCAAATCACTGTGGTGCACTCATCCTATTTTCCTATCAAGAAAACTCATAACAATCTGCTTCTGTAATTAGCCACAGGCTCTGGGCCATTGAGATGTTCCATATTCCCTAATTGTCAAATGCTGAACCATACTTCTACTGAATAAGTTGTGAGACAATGTAAGCAAGGGAAAAGGCCTTCAGAGTATGTCTAACCTACTCTGAAAATAGCTGCATTCTTACAAAGTTGTATGTAAATTCAATTTTTACAAAGCATGTCAGCATTTTGATTAGTAAATTTTTATTGTGTGCCTATTGTATATCCAATGTTTATGGTGAGCTATACAAAGAAGCATAAGGCATATGCTCCCACCTCTAGCAAGAGAAAGAAGTTTAATACCAAGCAGAGAGAAATTAGGTACTACTAAACTATGAAACTGAATCCAGGGTATTTGGAATTTAAAAAGAAAGTGGCTAGGAGTATTTGACATGATTTTTCATGAAGGAGGTGGGACGGACATCAGTTCTTTTACTTACTCAATAGTAATTTATTTATTTAAGACAAAGGCTTGCTCTGTCGCCACACTGGAGTGCAATGGCATGGTCTCAGCTCACTGCAATCTCCAACTCCTGAGTTCAAGCGATTCCCCTGCCTCAGCCTCCCAAGTAGCTGGGATTGCAGGCATGCACCACCACATCTGGCTAATTTTTTGTATTTTAGTAGAGACAGGGTTTCACCATGTTGACCAGGATGATCTTGATCTCCTGACCTTGTGATCCACCAGTCTTGGCCTCCCAAAGTACTGGGATTACAGGCGTGAGTCACTGCGCCTGGCCTCAACAGTGATTTATTGAGTGGCTACCATGTTCACTGGTGGTATGATAGTGAACAGAGGAGATATGGTCCTGCTTTTGTGGAACTTACAAAATAGTGAAGGAATAGGACTTAAATATGTGCAAGAAAACATTCTAGGTGAGGGGACCAGTTCTAAACAAAGTCATAGAAATAAATGGTAAGATCATGGAATGTATGGCAATCAGTGAAGGGACTTGCCTGACTGTAGTAGAGATTTTATGTTAGGGAGGAGCATTGCAAGTGATAGATATGGACCATCTTTTGAATGCGTTGAAGAACAACTTAAAGTCTCTCTAAAAGTCCTTTGGATATCTTGTTTTGGAGAGGGTTTGGGGCTTTGGGGTTATACTACTTTGGTTTGATCTCATCTCCACTCTAATGAATTTTATTTATTTTTAATTTTTTCTAATGAATTTTATAGTAAGTTTTATGTTTATGTTTAGAATTTTATGGTAAGTTTTCTCAGTGACACAACTCTATAGGCAATAAAATGTTACTTACACTGAGTGGCTAAGGTCAGTAACACTTGTATCAGTTAAGCAATTTGCACAGGAGGTCCAAGGAAAGGTTGGGAGAAATAAAAAGAGGTTAGGCAAGGAAAGAGAAATAAATGCATTCTGTGATGGTTGGTAGAATGTCATCAGAAATGTATTAAAGCAAAACTATACATTTGCCTAGCTTTTGTTTCTAGTTGTGTTTCTTTTCTTTCTTTTTTTTTCTTTTTGTGATGGAGTCTCGCTCTGTCACCCAGGCTTCAGTGCTCACTGCAACCTTCGCCTCCTGGGTTCAAGCAGTTCTTTTGCCTCAGCCTCCTACAGGCGCATGCCACCATGCCCGGCTAATTTTTACATTTTTAGTAGAGACAGGGTTTCACCATGTTGGTCAGGCTGGTCTCTAACTCAACCTCATGATCTGCCCGCCTTGGCCTCCCGAAGTGCTGGAATTACAGGTGTAAGGTACCGTACCTGGCCCTGGTTGGGTTTCATTAACAGTAGTGTGTTTTCCTTGTCTAAATATGAGGAAGATAAACTTAACTGTGGCTATTTGACTTGGACATCTGAGAGCTAACAATGGTTGGCTTAGTTTATGTTCTACATTTGAAGCATCTGGTCAATTTTAGATTACCTTCTATATTTGAAGCATCTGGCTAGACCAGTTGTGTCCCAGTTTTGTATTTCACCTAAACTCAACTTGGTCAGAAGCTTATGTAAGTAAGTATTGTTTGTAACCTGTATTAGTACTCTCTTAACATGGATTAAGGCATGAATGGATTGCCAAATTAATACCTGTTATGACCTGTATTTTTTCTTGTTACCTTTGGATTTAATGTAAGTATAATAATGCTCTAAGAACATTTGACAGTATTGTTCAGGAACTTTTTTTTGGAGACAGGGTCTGGCTTTATTGCCCAGGCTGGAGTGCAGTGGCACAATTACAGCTCACTGCAGCCTCAACCTCCTGGGTTCAAGCGATCCTCCTCCTTCAGCATCCCAAATAGATAGGACCACAGGCATGTGCCACCAAGCCTGGCTAATTAAAAAAAAAATTTCTGTAGAGGCGGAATCTTACTTTGTTGCCCAGGCTGGTTTTGGACTCCTGGGTTCAAGTGACTCTCCTGCCTCAGGCTTCCCAAAGTGCTGGGAGTACACAGGTATGAGCCATCATGCACAGCTGCTTATTCAGTTGCTTTTAAGACATTTTTTTCCACCAGAAAAGTAGAAATGATCATATCAGACCACCTTTGTCTCCTCCCAGTCTTTTATTATGGTGATCTTTAACCTTGTTAATAATGAGGAGCTTCTTTTAATCTCAGTCATGAGATCAGGGCAGATACTGACAGTGTAGTCCCTGAGAAATAGTTGCTGGCTGTGCTATTCTTCCTTTAACACTGGGAATCTCAGCTGAGATTGTAGCAGAGATAAGACACTGTGGGGAACCAACGTGGAGTTTTATAAGAGGTGAGGTGTCTAGATCTACCCGTAGATCTCGATTTGCAGGTTTGAGACTCCTACCTTATTTCATCCATGGCTGTTGCATTATACAAATCTAGTGGGCAGCAGCCACTGTCTGTAAAAATTATGACATGGACTTATGCAATGTGGCAATCCTGGAAGCTACCCAAACCACTTGTATTTCTAGTCCTGTATTCCCTTCAATACCTACTACATACAGCAGCCATGATAGTCCCAACACGTTTATCATTTGAATCTCTTTGCTTCCCACTTTAAGACTCCCCTTTAATCCAACAGATAAAATTTACATCTTTGTCTAAGGATTTCAAGGAGTTGCATAAATGTTCTTATTCTATTTAAGTATACTCATCAAAGAAAATGGTAATACCTGCCCCATCTAATTCATAGGTTATCAGTATCAAGTGGAATAATGTATGCAAAAATACTTCATAAATTAAAGGATACTACACAAATATAATATTCTTTTTGGATGTATTATGTTGTAGTGGAAAGAACACTAATTTGAATCAGATTTCTGGCATCTCAGTTCATTTTACTATTAACAAACTGTGACTTTGGACAAATTACTTTGTGCTTTGGGGGCTTTGTTTCATTACCTATAAAAGGAAACTAATAATGCCATTCCTATCTATCCAGAAACCTGAGTTATTTTTCCCTCCCTCCACATTCAATCACCAAATTTTTTTTCTAGTTCTTAAAATTTCTTAAATTGGTCTTCTCCTCTCTGTCTCCATTCAGTTCCTAATCATTTCCCTTTGGGGCAGGAGCCTGTTAAAAAAATCGTGGTAAAATATACGTAATATAATATTGACCATTTTAACCTTTTTTTTTGAGACAGAGTCTCACTCTGTCACCCAGGATGTAGTGCAATGGTGTGATCTCTGCTCCCTGCAACCTCCACCTCCCAGGCTCAAGCAGTTCTTCTGCCTCAGCCTCCTGAATAGGTTGGATTATGGGCACATGCCATCCCTGGCTAATTTTTGTATTTTTGTAGAGTCGGGGTTTCACCATGTTGGCCAGGCTGGTTTCGAACTTTTTCACCATGTTGGCCAGGCTGGTTTTGAACTCCTGACCTCAAATGATCTGCCCGCCTTGGCCTCCCAAAGTGCTGGGATTGCAGGCATGAGCCACTGTGCCCAACCCCATTTTAACCATTTTTAAAGGTACAAGTCAGTGACATTGAGTACATTTTCAATGTTGTACAATCATTACCACTATGCATTTCCAGATTTTTTTTCATCATCCCAAACTGAAACTCTGTACCCATTGACTAATAGCTTCTCATTCTGCCTTCTCTCACCCCCTTGTAACCTCATTCTACTTTCTGTCTCTATGAATTTACCTAGTCTAGGTACTTTTTGAAAAATATTTTTGACGTTTATTTTTGATTCAGAGGGTACATGTTCAGGTTTGTTACCTGGGTATATTGCGTGATGTTGAGGTTTGGTGTACAATTGATCCTGACATCCAGGTACTGAGCAGAGGACACAATAGTTTTTCAGTCCTTGCCCCACTCCCTCCCCACCCAGTAGTCCCTCGTATCTATTGTTGCCATCTTTATGTCTATGAGTACCTAATGTTTAGCTACCACTTATAAGTGAGAACATGTGGTATTTATAAGTGAGAACATGTAGTATTTGGTTTTCTGTTCTGTGTTAGTTTGCATAGGATAATGGCCCCCAGCTGATTCCATGTTGTTGCAAAGGACATGATTTTATTTTATTTTTTATGGCTGCATGATATGCCATGGTGTGTGTATACCGCATTTTCTTTATCCAATCCACCATCGATGGGCACCTAGGTTGATTCTATGTCTTTACTATTGTGAATAGTGCTGCAGTAAACATACAAGTGTCTCCTTTTGGTAGGACAATTTATTTTTATTTGTATATATACTCAGTAATGGGATTGCTGGGTCAAACGGTAGTTCTGTTTTAAGTTCTTTGAGAAATCTCCGAACTGCTTTCCACAGTGGCTGAACTAATTTACATTCCCACCAACAGTATGTAAGCATTTCTAGGTAGTTTTAATAAGTGGAATCATACAATATTTGCCTTTTTGTGTCTGGCTTATTTTACTTAGCATAATGTCTCAAAGTTTTGTCCATGTTGTAGTATGTGTGAGAATTTCATTTCTTTTTATGGCTGAATAGTGCTCCATTGTTGGGTAATAACATTTTAACTGGTCTTCCTAACTCCAGGCTTGCCCTTATCAAATTTGTCCTTCATGATCTGACCTCACTTACCTTTATAACCTTCTTGTTGTTACCATTCATGCTGTATGCCTCAGCCATACCAGCGGTAGTCCTTAAATATGCCATGCTGTTTGATAACTCTGTAACTTTATTCATGGATCCTTTGTGTGAAATTTATTTCCATTCTTGTGGAAAACTCCTACTCAGTCTTCAAGACCCAGTTTACCTAACAATAGTGGATGGGTTAAATTATGATACATTCATATAGTGGACTTCTCATCAGCCTTTAAAAATTATGGCATATATATTAGTGGTTGAAAGCACAGACTCTGGACCAGGCTTACTGGGATCAAATTTCAAATCTGTCACTTACTAACTATGTGACATTGGGAAAGTTCCTTAACCTCTCTGTATCTCAATTTCGTCATCTATAAAACAAGCATAGTAATTGTATCTATCCCATGAGGTTGTTTTCAACATTTGATTACTTAAAACTGTTAGCTAGTCTGGGCACAATGGCTCATGCCTGTAATCCAAGCACTTTGGGAGGCCGAGGTGGATGGATCACTTGAGATCAGGAGTTTGACACTAGCCTGGCCAACGTGGCCAAACTCTGTCTATATATATTATGTGTGTATGTATATATATATATACATAAATTAGCCAGGTGTGGTGGTGGGCACCTGTAATCCTAGGTACTTGGGAGATTGAGGCAGAAGAATCATGTAAACCCAGGAGGTGGAGGCTGTGGTGAGCTAAGATCATGCTACTGCACTCTAGCCTGGGCAACAGAGCCAGATTCTCTCAAAAAAATAAAAATAAAAATATTAGCTATTATTTTTCTTTTATTTATTTTTTAGTTTTTAAATTTTTTGTAGAGACAGGGTCTTAATATGTTGCTCAGGCTGATCTTGAACTCCTGGCCTCAAGGAGCCCTCCTGCCTTGGCTTCTTAAAGTGCTGGGGTTACAGGTGTGAGTCACCATGCTCAGCCAAAAGTATTAGCTATTGATATATATTAATATTTACTGTCATAGAAAAACGTTTATAATATAGTGTTAAATGAAAAGAAACATGCTATAAAACAGAATATTATATCATTTTTGTTAAAAATGTATATGTTGTTAGGTGTGGTAGCTCATGCTTATAATCCCAACACTTTGGGAGGAGCAGGCAGGAGTGTTGCTTGAGGCCGGCAGTTTAAGCAGCCTGGGCAATATAGGGAAACCTCATGTCTACAAAAAATAAAACATTAGCTGGGCATGTGGTACATGCCCAGGAGGCTGAGGTGGGAGGATTGCTTGAACCTAGGAGGTTGAGGCTGCAGTGAGCTGTTACTGTGCCATTGCACTCCAGCCTGGGCAACAGAGTGAGACCCTGTCTCAAAAAAATGTGTGTTTATATGTATACACACATATTATACCCTCCTAGATTTACACACACACACACACACCCCTCAACATGTTAGCCTTTATTATTTCTCAGTGATAAACCAATTGATTTTTGTTTTTTATATTTTTTGTTTTTTAAATATTTTTAATATATTTTTTATATTTGCTTGTCTATATTTTCTGTTTTTCTCCATTTGACATTTATTTCTTACATTGGAAAGGGTGAAAAAAACACAATTAAAGCATCTCTTCTGTGAAGCCTTCCCTGAATTCCCTTCCTTCATCCTTTAGGCTACCAGCATACCTTGCATCCCTGAACTACTTAAAGCCTGTGTCATATTCATTCACCTTTTAATTCCCAATGGAGACTAGTTAAAGATACATATACTTAGCCATATTAGTAAGGTGAAAATGGAATTATGTCCAGGCATTTTTACACATGTTATCTCATATACACTGCTCAACAGTCTCATGAATAAGAGTTATCTGTATTTTTCAGATAAGGAAACTGAGCATCAGAAGAGACCAAACAATTTGCTGAAGGTATACAACTAACTAGTAAGCAACAGAATTTGGATTCAAATTCAAGTCTTTCTGATACCAAAGGTATTCTTTTCAATGTATATTGAATGAACGAATGATCTAATAAATGTATCTGCTGCCTCAGATGACATAATTTATGAAAGATTTATTGGTAAACAAATATTCTATATGAATGTAAAGATATGTTATTGTTATTTTCTTTTATAGTTCCATTTGCACCCTAGATTGTGACTAGGCAAACCAGCTTTCCTTCTTCCATGCACAATTTTTTCCCTTTGTTATTATAAATTGGCAGTTTTGGTTCTCCATTTGTCTTTTAATACTGCCCATGCTCTTTCCACTCTTTAGGAACCTGACTCATAATTATGATATGAAGCTTTTCAGATTAATATAGCCACG
The DNA here is from genome assembly GCF_049354715.1 of Callithrix jacchus. Taxonomy (NCBI): domain Eukaryota; kingdom Metazoa; phylum Chordata; class Mammalia; order Primates; family Cebidae; genus Callithrix; species Callithrix jacchus. The sequence continues at coordinate 75,615,846 of NC_133524.1, forward strand.
TTTGTCAAATTGACTGTTGTGTGTACATGTTCAGGTAACAATTTAAAAATGTCTGGCCAGATATAATTTGTTTCAGTGATGCCAAAGTATGGTTATTTCTAGTTTAATCTCTTTACCCTTTTCTTTTTTTTCTTTCTTTCTGTTTTTTTACCTTTTTTGGGCTGATATGTCCACATTTAATTTCCTTCATTCATATTTATACCGATTTCAAAAGAAGGTGTTGTCAATGATAAAACATTAGATAGAATTAGTTTTTAGACAGAGGATGTTAGTAAGTTCAGCTTATGTCTTCTTTAGGTTTATGTTTTTGTGTGTATGTGTGCACACACATGTACGTGTGTACAGCCTTCATCAAAAGAAAAAGTGCAGATAGTCGAGGTGTTTTAGTAATTTATTTCACAGATACAACAGAATATACTAAAGCAAAATTTAGAGTTTGATTATAGCTTAACTCCCTATAATTTTTTTCAGAATTAAAAAGATGAATCCCCTTTTAATCAAACTAACTGAAGGGAATATCTACTCTGCGAAAATTGCCTCTCTAAAATGGGGGGGAAATAATTCCCTTTTAAGTAAAGCACTTTTAAAATTCTGCCAGAACCAGGTTTCTAAAGATTTCAACCTATTTTTGTGGTGTTAGTTTTGTGAGATGATGAAGTTCATCTTAGTGATTTCTAACTAAGAAAACACACAACCACAGAACTGAGGAATGGATTATGGAAAGGGAAACTTCCTGCAATTTATGATGAATTTATAGAAATAGTGAATATTTAAATTCCATAAATATTGTTGCTGATAGTTACTTGTCTTGATTTCTGTTGAACAAGTGTGCATTTGAATTAGCACACAATTTCTTTTATTCCTAACAATTCAGTATATTTTCCATAGCCATCAATATTTGGGATTCTGCTTGCTTATGATTACAAATCACTTGAAACCTGCCAGTTGAAAATTCTCAAGGGCCTTCTGTGAATTCATTCTTTTTTATCTGTATAAAATATTTGGCTAAACAGTTGTCCGTGACAATTTTAAATTACTGTTTCCTTTCTTAAAGACTCCTTTTCTGAAGCTGATCTCCTACGCATTTTCAATACATAGTTTTTCATCCTTGTCCCTCCTGACAGTGATTAAGCTTTGAACAAGAGAGAGTGTTACCAGATTTTCACCTTTATTGGCCTAAGTCTTTTTTTTTTCTTTCAAGATGGAGTCTTGCTCTGTTTCCTAGGCTGGAGTGCAGTGGCATGATCTTGGCTCAGTGCAACCTCCACCTCCCGGGTTCAAGTGATTTTCCTGCCTCAGCTCCCTGAGTAGCTGGGACTACAGGCATGCACCACCACACCTGGCTAATTTTTGTATTTTGGGTGGAGATGGGGTCTCACCATGTTGACCAGGCCAGTCTCGAACTCCTGACCTCAGGGGAACTGAACTCCTGGACTCCTGACCTTGGCTTCCCAGAGTGTTGGAATTATAGGAATGAGCCACTGAGCCTGGCCAGCCTAAGTCTGTAAAACAGGACATGAAAGGAATTGAAGGGTTGGGTATGGGTAGGGATGTAGATCTAGACTATATTTATAGAATGTTTGCTTCCTTCATGCTGAAAATTGTTCTTTGACCTTGGGGTGAAAAGAAAAAATATATGAAAAACAAGAATGTTATGAAAAGTCTAAGTATTCTGAAAAATACATCAGTATACTACTTTGTAATCATACCATGTAAATATTTCAGTTATAAAAATTATAGATTTTCTCCCAATATGCCAACTGCTTTAAGAAAGTATTGGAAAGATTGATTATATTCTTTCCTAAGAGGAAAGATGACTTTGTATAACCACCAAGATGGTTTACTAACATACACCACATATGAAGAGTTTTATAGTCTTCACCAACATGAGTCAAATGCTAGTGTGTATAGGGTTGGTGGTATAAACCTACCTGGTACCTTTTTGGTTTTCCTGATTAAATGGTGCTAATGAAGCCAGGGTTATAGGCTTCTTCTCTGTGGAAGTCACTTGTCCTTTGGAGTCATTAGGTATACCACTGACTCTGCTCCACAGTTTCCGAATGCAGTTTGTTCATCCAGTAAGGGAGACTAGCACAGAGTAAAAACTGCTCAGCAAAAAGCCATTGTCAGTACCCATGCCCTTATCCTCCTGATGGAGAGGGGAGGGTCTGTATGTCCAGGCTTTCAAACTTGCATATACATTTTTATTATTTATCAATGGAGGGTACACTTAGAAATTTATTTCTTTGGACTTCTGCAGTATTCTGCTTATAAAGTGTTTCTGTGACTGCTTGAACCTGGGAAGTGGAGGTTGCAGCGAGCTGAGATCACGCCATTACACTCCAGCCTGGGCAACAGTGTGAGTCTCTGTGTCTAAATAAATAAATAAATAAGTAAGTGTTTCTGTGGTTTCAACTCTAGGTCCCTTTTTGCCTTTATCTCCAGACTCTTTTGTCTCAAAACTACGCTCTCAGAGAACTAAGGAAAGACTTGGCTCATTATATGCATTTGCAGAAAGTAATAAGGCTTCTTTTTCTCATCTCCATAAAGTGATCTCAATACATTTCTCTAGAGTGACAAATCTACAGTTTCAGAATTGAAACAACAACTCTTTTGGGGTTTATTAGATTCTTCTATATTAAGTAGAGCAGTTTTAGGTGAGCCTCTGGGTATCTCAAGAAACTGAATTTCCAGTGTGGCTCATAGTCTTTTGTAATCTGTACAAATCTATAGTATCTTTTATTGAGTATCACTGAAGAATGAGGTATTTTGCAGAAGGGAATTTCCAAATAACTGAAGTATACCCTTTACATTTTTGTCATTCAGAGATCTTAATGGGGATCTGATGCATACATCCTGCAAAGGCATCCTTGAAACACATTTACTTTTCCAAAATAAAAATTCTTTTTTTTCTGATTAGAACATTGACAAATGGTCAAGGTAAAAACAAAATCCAGTCAATATTTATTTATTCATTTACTTTTTGAGACGGAGTCTTGTTCTGTTGCTCAGGTAGTGGGGCAGTCTCAGCTCACTGCAGCCTCTGTCTCCCAAGTTCAAACGATACTTCTGCCTCAGCCTCCCAAGTAGCTGGGATTACAGGTGCCTACCACCATGCTCATCTAATTTTTGTATTTTTAGTAGAGGCAGGGTTTTGCCATTTTGGCCAGGCTGGTCTCAAACTCCTGACCTCAAGTGATCTGCCCACCTCAGCCTCCCAAAGTGCTGGGATTATTGGCATGAGCCACCTCCCCCAGCCCCAGTCAATATTTAGATATCTCTCCTTTCTGAGATTTAGTTTTCTTACAGCGTTTATCACTACTTGACTTTTGCAATTGTTTTTTTTGAGACAGAGTCTCTGTCATCCAGGCTGAAATGCAGTAGCGCAATCTCAGCTCACTGCAACTTCACCTCCCTGGTTCAAGAGATTCTCCTGCCCCAGTCTCCCAAGTAGCTGGGATTACAGGTGCACACCACCACACGCGGCTAATTTTTGTGTTGTGTCATCATGCTGGCTAGGCTGGTCTTGAACTTCTGATTGCAAGTCATCCTCCTGCCTCAGCCTCCCAAAATTTTGGGATTACATATGTGAGCCACCAAGCCCAGCTCACTACTTGATTTTATGTATTTCTTTGTTTGCTTATTGTCCATCTCCCTCACAAGAATGTGAGCCCCATGAAAAAAGAGACAGTGACCCTCTTCACTGCTGTATCACCAGTACCTAGATTAGTACCTGAAACAAAATAGGACTTCTATAATTATGTGCTGACTAAATGAAGAAAGTAGAAATCACTGTGAATTCCACCATCCAGGGATTAGCCACTGTTAAGATTCTGGTTTCCTTCCTTTCCTTTTCCCTTTCCCTCTTTTCCCCCTTTTCCCCCTTCCCTCCTTCCTTCCTTCCTTCCTTCCTTCCTTCCTTCCTTCCTTCCTTCCTTCCTTCCCTGCCTCCCTCCCTCCCTCCTTCCTTCCTTCTTTCCTTCCTTCCTTCCTTCTTTCCTTCTCTCTTTCTCTCTCTCCCCCTCCCTTCCTTCCTTTATTGAAATGAAGACTGTTGCTATATGAAGGAAAATGAAAAGACAAGCCATAAACTAGGAGAAAATATTTATTTATTTATTTTAGACAGAGTCTCACTCTGTCACCCAGGCTCTGGAGTGCAGTGGTGCGATCTCGGCTTACTGCAACCTTTGCGTCCTGGGTTCAAGCAATTCTTCTGCCTTAGCCTCCCGAGTAGCTGGGACTACAAGTGCATGCCACCATGCCCAGCTAATTTTTGTATTTTTAGTAGAGACAGGGTTTCACCATGTTGGCCAGGCTGGTCTCAAACCCCTGACCTCAAGTGATCTGCCCACCTCGGCCTCCCAAAGTGCTGGGATTACAGGCGTGAGCTACCGCGCCTGGACTTGGAGACGATATTTTGAATCAAATTTTTGTTTAAGAGATACAGTCTGTGTTCTCCAGGCTGGACTTGAACTCCTGACCTCAAGCCATCCTCTTACCTCAGCCTTCTGAATAGCTGGGACTACAGGTATGTGCCACTGTGCCCAGCTGCAAATCACATTTTTGACAAAGACTTGTATCCATAATAAACTTTTAAAGCCCTCCAAATTTAACAAGGAAGCAATCAAACAACAAAATGGGCAAAAGATGTGAATAGACACCTCACCTAGAGGATATGAAAACAGCAAATAAAGGAAATGATTTGGCAGATGAAAATTAAAACCAAAATGACAATTATAACAAATGTACCACTCTGGTGTGTGATGTTGCTAACGAAGGAGGTTATATGTATATGGTTGTAGGAAGTATTTGGGAAATCTCTGTACTTTCTGCTCAGTTTTGCTGTGATCCTAAACACCATCTATAAGTAAAGTTAAAGTGAGATACAACTGTACACTTATTATTAGAAGGTCTGAAAAAAACAAACAAAAGTGGCAATACCAATTGTTGGTAAGTATGCAGAGCAACTGGAACTTTTATACATTGCTGATAGGAATACAAAATAATACAGCCACTTTGGAAAACAGTTTGCTAGCAGTTTCTTATGAAATTAAACCTATATCTCCAATATGACTCAGCAATCCTACTTCTAGATATCTCTCCAAGAGAAATGAAAACCTATGTTTACACAAAGACCTGTATATGAATGTTTATAGTAGCATTGTTCAACATTAGTCACCAAAAATTGGAAACAACCCAGTTCTTTCAACTGGTGAAAAAGATAAATAGATTGTTGTATATTTATACCATGGAATACACTTGTTGATTCTTGCAATTACATAGATGAATCTTAAAATGCATTTTGCTAAGTGAAAGAGACCAGATACATAAGGGTATGTATCATTTCATTTATCAATTTATATGAATAATCATTCCATTTATATGAATAGCTAAAAAAACAAAGCTACAGAGAGGAAAACAGTGGATGCCAGGGTTTGGGGGTATAGGGAAGCATTGATTATAAAGTAAAGGCATAGCATGAGGGAATTTTGGAGGTGATGGGATGGTTCTGTCTCTCTCTCTCTCTCTCTCTCTCTCACACACACACACACACACACACACCCACAACCCTCTACCCCTGTCTGTCTTGTCAACTGTCACCAAATTGATGGGCATGTTGTCAGTGTTAATATTTGGTCTGGTCTACTAATTACCCCCCCAAATCTATATTATCAACTTGGTAGCATATATAGTACAGTTTAATTGAAGAAAACAAATGATGATTTATTAACCACTATGTCATATGAAAAGTCATAGAAATATGTTTTTTAGTTTAAAAATATGAATATGGATATACACATACATTTATTTATCAATAACTTCTTACTTCAGTGGAACTTACTGGTTATACCAGATAAACTTTTTCCACTGCTTGAGCTTTCAGTAGACCATTTATGTCAGTTAGTGATAAATTTTGTGAGCATAACACCTATGTAAGTTTCTCAGACTCTGTTACAGAAATGCATTTATCTTGTGGTTCAGGCAGCCTGGGATGGAAGGTAAATGCTTTCTTTTTATAAGTATCTTGAAATTTCAAGTGTTAGAGAGAAAAAGATTTTATTTTTATTTTTTATACCTCTCACAGGGTTAAGATTTTATTTTATTTATTTTTTGTGTTTTTTTTTTTTTAGGGAGGAAGGGAGGAAGGCAGGATGGGAGGAAAAGAGGAAGGGAGGGAGGGAGGGAGGGAGGGAGAGAAGGGAAGGAAGGAAATCGAGCAATGAGAGAGACATTGCCGACCTGGATTTAGAGGTCTACAAGTTGATTTCTTTTTTTTCTTTTTTTGAGAGAAGGGAAGAAAAAAAAGGAGTGAAGGAGAGGAAGAAAGAGGAAGAAAAAGAGGGAGAGAGAAGGGAAATGTTGCTTTATTCTAAAAAAAAATGGGTATCAATAATGGCCAATCAATGTTTCATTTAAACCTATGAGTAGGTGTGATGTGGTATTGACAAGAATGTATATTTTGTGTATTTAAAATGGAGAGCTCTATAAATATTTATTAAGTTTACTTGTTCTGGATCTGAGTTCGAGTCCTTGATATCCTTATTAATTTTCTGTCTCGTTGAGTCTAAGTCTCTTTATAGGTCTTATGTATCTGGGTGTTAGGATCATTAGCTCTTCTTGTTGCATAGATCCTTTTACCACTATATCTTTGTTGCTTTAAGATCTATTTTATCAGATACGTGAATTGCAACTCCTGCTTTTTATTTATTCATTTATTTTTGCTCTCCATTTGGTTGGTAAATCTTTCTCCATCCCTTTGTTTTGAGTCTTTGTGTATCCTCGCAAGTGAAATGGGTCTGGATGTAACATGCTGTTGGGTTTTGGCTGTATCTTTTGATTAGGGGATTTAGTCGATTTAAATTTAGGATTACTGCCATTTGATGATAACTGGCTGTTTTATCCATTCGTTGATGTAAATTCTTCTTTATGTTGATGCTCTTTACTTTTTGGTATATTTTTAGAAAGGGTAATACTGGTTGTTTCTTTCTATGTGTAATGCTTTTTTGAGAAGCTCTTGTAAAGCAGGCCTGGTGGTAATAAAATCTCTGAGTACTTGCTTGTTCATAAAAGATTTTATTTTTCCTTCAGTTGTGAAGCTTAGTTTGGCTGGATATGAAGTTCTGGGTTGAAAGTTCTGTTCTTTAAGGATGTTGAATATTGGCCCCCACTCTCTTCTGGCTTGTAGAGTTTCTGCTGAGAGATCTGCTGTAAGTCTGATAGGCTTCCCTTTGTAATTAACCTGACCTTTCTCTCTGGCTGCCCTTAGTATTTTCTCCTTCGTTTCAACCCTGGTGAATCTAACGATTATGTGCCTTGGAGTTGCTCTTCTTGAGGAATATCTTTGTGGTGTTCTCTGTATTACCTGGGGTTGAATATTGTCCTGCTTTGCTAGTTTAGGAAAATTTTCCTGAATAATATCCTGAAGAATATTTTCCTGCTTGGATTCATTCTCTCCATCACATTCAGGTACACCTATCAAATGTAAATTTGGTCTTTTCACATAGTCCCACATTTCTTGGAGACTTTGCTCATTCCTTTTTATCCTTTTTAATCTAATCTTGTCTTCTTGTTTTATTTCATTAAGTTGGACTTCTACCTCTGATATCCTTTCTTCTGCTTGAACAATTCGACTGTTTAAACTTGTGCATACTTCTTGGAGTTCCTGCATTGTATTCTTCAGTTCCGTTAATTCACTTATATTCCTCTCTAAGTTGTCTATTCTCATTAGGATTTCGTCAAACCTTTTTTCAAAGTTCTTAGTTTCTTTACATTGGGCTGCAACATGTTCTTTTAACTCACAGAAGTTTCTTATTATCCATCTTTGGAAGCCTGATTCTGTTAATGGGATGCGCTGGTTCTTGATCAAGTCTTGTTCCCTTGTTGATGAGGAACTGTGATCCTCTTTAGAGGGAGAGGCATTCTGATTTTGAGTATTCTCAGCCTTTTTACGCTGGTTTCTTCCCATCATTGTAAATTTATCCACCTGTCGTATTTGTAATTACCAACATTCAAATTAGGTCCTTGAGTGGACGTCCAAGTTGTTAATTCCCAGGGCCGAAATATGAGCAACCCACTGTGCTGGCCAAAACAGCGGCGTTAAGACTGATGGTGCTTTTCTGCCCAGGAATCTCCAATCTGGCTTCCTTCTTGAGTCTGTAATAGGCAACTCTTTCTTCCCAGAGCTCCAAACCTCGGTCAGAAGGGGAACCAGTCCTGTTTACTCTGCACCGAGAGTTGCCACGCTGGCCTCAAGAATCGCGCTGGCGACCCGTGTGGCTCCTCCAAACCTTGGTCAGAAGGGGAACCAGTCCCATTTACTCTGCACCGAGAGCTGCCGTGCTGAGGTGCCGACGAAACCACTGCGCCAGCCACAAGAGTCGTGCTGGCGACCCGTGGAACTCCTCCACTGGGAATCTTCTGCTCCGTGAGCGACCAAAATTTGTCTGAAAGTGTGGCGTCCTCTCGTTGTCTGAGCTTTCACTGGGAGCTGCAATCTGGAGATGTTACCGATCGGCCATCTTGGATCGTTCCCCAGGGTTAAGATTTTAAACTAAATTTTTGAAAGACCTCATTCAGTTCTAGTTCCTTTTATTTACCCATACAAACTTAAATCTCTTCATAACCATCAGATGCCATATCACCCTTGTGAAACAACCTGATGGAACCAGACATATCTCAGGATTTTTATAGGATTGGGCTAACCAAAGTGAGATTTGAACTTGTTTGAAGAATATACATGGGTAATGAGCTGACCTTTTAATTCCTAGAATTTATGGGCTTAACCCTACAAGAGTTGTCACTCTGTTTATTTCTGTAAATGATTAAGGCACCTGTATTGTAGGAAACTTCACAATGTACAGCAGAAATTATGAGTACTACCAGAATTACTACTCCTAAGGTAACTATTTAGTCTTCCAAACTTTGCTATGTAGGTATATACATATGTGTCTGTCCAGGTCTCCTTTTAAAAACAAAAAAACCCTCATTTTAATATTCACTGTATTATTGACTGCCTTTGTATGTCAGAAAATTTTAATATAATAATTGTGTATTCTACTCAATATATGGAATGTTAATTATTTTTACCAATTCCGATTTTGTTAGTCTTTTAACTTATATCCGCTTGTGTGGTGGCTCACACCTGTAATCCTAGCACTTTGGGAGGCCAAGGCCAGTGGACCACTTGAGGCCAGGAGTTTGAGACCAGCCTGGCCAATATGGCGAAACCCCGTCTCTACTAAAAATACAAAAAATCAGCCGGGTATGGTGGTGCACGCCTGTAATCCCAGCTACTCGGGAAGCTGAGGCACATGAATTGCTTGAACTTGGGAGGCGGTAGTTGCAGTGAACTGAGATTGCACCACTGCACTCTAGCCTGGGTGACAGAGCAAGACTCTGTCTCAAAAAAAAAAAAAAAAACCATATATCCACTTATTTTTGCTCTGATGAACATTACTATATTTATATCTTTGAGTATTTCTCCATTATCCATCCATTTATTTCCTTAGGATATATTCCTGAAAGTAGTATGGTCAGGTCAGCAAGTGACACTTTTTTAAAACTTACTTTTTATTATCAAAGTAGTACATATGCTCATAGTAATGAAAAGACAAAAGGTGCAAAAAGGTATAAGGCAAACAGTAAAATGCTCTGACTTAACAGTAGCCCTCTGAGAGGAACTGTAAAATGAACAGATATAAATTTATGTTAATTTATACATTCTATATATAATTCATGTGTGTTAGATGATGTATTTGTTTTCTTGAAACATTCACTCTAATTACAGAGTTTACTAAGGTTGAGTTAATATAGAGAGATATTCGAGAGTTTAATAAGGTTGGCAGTTAAATATATCAGAATAGTTATACAATTATATCATGTATATACCAACAATAATCATCTAGAAAATATAATGAAAAAAGCTCTTATTCATATATCTTCTTTTTTGTTTGTTTTGGTTGTTTTAAAACTTTTACTGCAAGGTAACAATGAAGTAAACAGTAATTAGACACCTACCAATTTTTCCCCAAAACAAAACAAAAAAAAATGTAAACAGGAAAGTAACTCTGCCTATACTTGTACAGCTTCTCAAATCATGTTAGAAGGGTCTCACATTCAATGATCAAGAAATTTTAAAATAGCAGTAATTATTTTCATTTAAAGAAAAGGTTCCCTTTCTCCCCTCCCACCCCAAGTATTTAACATGAAAGAATGGGCTTCCTTAAACATTAATTTTATACTTATTTTTTGAAGCAGCAACAATTAACCATCAATAATTTGGCATTTCTGTTTACAGTCGCTACAAAAATTTTTTAAATTTCACAAAGCCATTATCCAGTGTTGCCATGAAACAGAGACTGTAAATTCTAGGTAGCTATGATTCTTTCTGAAACCAATGTTAAGTCAAAGAAATATAAAGCAGGGCATTACACTAGGTTTCTGGATCTAGTACACTAAAAAGAGTGAAACCTAGGAAAAGTTACCTACCGTTTTAGGGAAGAAATAAAGACCTGCAAAAGCTGCTTTTTGGTTGTATAATATTTTACACACTGTGTGGAGTTGCGGCATCTGCTAACTGAAGCAGACATGCACTGTATTTATCCCTGCCCTATATCCTAGAGCCCTCCCTCCCCACCCCCAACAATCTACTACCTTATACCAAGTATTGTGGATATGAGCCCAAGTTCATCCCAGACAATCCAGTGAACAAGTTAGTGTAATGCACTGGTGTGAAGTGTGAGATATAAAAAAGTCCCTTTCAATCTTCATCAAAGTTTTGCTGTAGAAGAAAATTGGCAGCCAAATTTTCATTCTTCTCACAAGCAAAATATGCTTGGATCACAAGTCCTTCGGGAAATCCTAATGCCTTTAACCTTTCTATAGCTTCTTTTTCCTGAGGTGTTACTTGAATATAGTTCATATGACCACTTCCAGCTTCTGCAATTCCTCCACTGCCACCTCCACCTCCTCCTTGACCGCCAGCTTCTTGAACTGGTTCATTTAACATCTGAATAAAATGCTCCTGGTGTTGGCTAATTTGCTGAAGTAATTGAGGATTCTCTCGACCTATCTGCTGCAGTAACGCTGGGAGCAGGGAAGGATTCTGTTGAATAATTTGTCTCATCTGTTGAAACTGAGGCTGATTCCGTAAAAATTCAAGGGGATGTCCTCCAGAACTTGTTGTTGTAGTCGTTGCTGTTGTAGTCGCTGCAGTTGCAGCCACTGCTGAAGACTGAGGAGCCCCAGTACTAGCTGCTTGAGGGGGGTCAACCACAGCCTGATTTTCTCTATCTCCAGGGATTCCCATTAAAAGATATTCCACCGCTCTGTCAGGGTTGTTGAAACTGGCTCTCAGGGCTGCAATTACTTGCTTTTGTTCATAGCCCATTGACATGATCTCAGTGACCATATTCTCATAAGACTGACCCGTCACAAGTGCACTTGTTGCATCTTCAAAAAGGTTTGACCGAGAAGAATCTCCTGATGTACTGTCAGTTGATGTTGGGCTAGTAGCCACTGGTGTCTCTGCTGGCTTTTCTGCAGGTTTCTCTTGTTTAGTTGCACTAGCAGGTGCAGGTTCAGGAGATGCTGTCGCTGATGCTGGAGTGACGGATGATGGTGTGGAAGTGGGCGCCAAAGCAGGGGCAGGGGTTGGAGCCTGAGCCACAGTTGTTACCGTGGAGGAAGTAACTGCTGTAGTGCTGGCGGGAGCTGACTGCTGAGTTGTAGCTGGTGCTGGTGTTGACACTGCTTTGGGTTTGGTCACCATAACCACCACAAAGTTTTTCTCATCAATTTTATATTCTTTGAGAGCAGTATCATCATTGAGGATTTTGCCTGCAGAAATTAATTTTTGACCTGCTACCGGAAAGGCATCTTTCCCCTTTTCAGATTCAGTCTTCTCTTTCAGTGCTTTCACCGTCTCCTCGGGGTCGATGTCTATCTTGAAGGTCTGCTGCTGGAGGGTCTTCAGGGTGACCTGCATGGTGCCGCCGCGCAGCTCTGCTGCCAGGCCTGCGCCGGGTGCTGACCGCTGGGCGGGGTCTGTGGCCTGGCCATATCTTCTTAATTAGTTTATTCCTTAGTAGGATTTTTGGTTTTTTGGGTGCACTCCCAAAAAAACCAAAAATATATGAATGAATAAACTTAATAAAAAATTTGCAGGAAGATTCAATATTGTAAAAAGAGGTTAACTCTATTCAAATTAGTCTATAAATTTAAGAGATTTTGATGGAAGGAGGATCTGACACAGTGATGTTAAGGTTCATATGAAAGAGTAAATATTTGAAAACACACAGACAAATTCTGAAAAAGAAGGATGATAAGAGGGATATGCCTTTTTAGGCAAAAAATGCATTAAAATGTACAACAATTTAAAAAAGTAACATTGTACCTAATGTATTATTCACTTAAAAATGTGTTAACTCTCATAGTAAGTGTTCTTACTCCAATAAAATAAAATTTTAAAGAATTACTTCACATCCCACAAAAAAAGTACTGGTACCAAAATAGAATAACAGATCAATGGAAGAAAACATCCAAAGAGAGACTCCCGAATAATAATTTAGTATAAAATAGTGGTAGATTTTCAGGTAGATGAGGAAAGAGTAGCTTACTTAACAAATGGCATTGGAACAACCAGTTAATGACTTTAAAGAAAAAAAGTTTCTTATGTTATAAACTGAAACTAAAATAAATTCTAGATGAGTTAAGGATTTAAATGTAAAGTACAAAAGGTACTAGAAGAGAGTATAAGTTGAGGTAAGGAAGGCCTTCCAAATCCTGATACCAAAGGCATGGTACATAAAATTAAAACTTTTGCTGGGTGCGGTGGCTCATGCCTGTAATCTCAGCACTTTGGGAGGCCAAGGTGGGTGGACCACTTGAGGTCAGGAGTTTGAAATCGTCCTGACCAAATGGTGGAACCCTGTCTCTACTAAAAATACAAAATTAGCTGAGCATGATGGTACACACCTGTAATCCCAGCTACTTGGGAGGCTGAGGCAGAATTGCTTGAACCCAGGAGGCAGAGGTTGCAGTGAGTCAAGCTCGTGTCATTGCACTCAAGCCTGGGCAATAAGAGCAAAACTCTGTCTCAAAGAAAAAAAAAATTAAAACCTTTGACATAGGGAAAAAAACCACAAATAGATAAAAGATAAACAAGAAATTTAAAAAAGACTAACAATATATGACAAGTAAATGATGAATATCTTTATTATGCAAAGATCTCTTGCCTATCTATAACAAAAAAGGTAAACACCTAAAAGAAAAATGCACAATGGAAGTAAACAGGGCAATTCACAATTGAAGAATACAACTGGTCAAAAAATCTCACGAAGTTATTGGAGATAAAAAACAGATGATAATTTTTCATATAACAGATTGACAAAGCTTAACAAAATTTTCATAATACCTGATAAAAGTGTGGATAGACACTCTCCTATACTGCTAGTGTAAGTGTGAAATGATATCTTTCCAGAGAGCAATTTACGGTATGTATCACAAGCCTTAAGAAGTACTATTTATATTTAGAACATGTGGAAAAATTAAAAATAAGTAAGTACAATTTATATATATTGTTAGTTGGAGTATAAATTGATACAGTTTTTCTGGAGGGCGGGTAGGAACTATTTATCTAAGTTTAGAATGTACATGCCCTTTGTCCTAGCAGTTACACTTCCAGGAGTTTTATCTAAAAGATATGCTCATGAAGATGTATATACAAGGACATTCATTGAAGCAAGGTTTATAATAGCACAGAACTGAAAACAACCTAAATGTTAATCGAAAGGAACTCATTAAATAAAATATAACACATCTACGCAATGGAATATTATAATCATTTTATAAAAGGGTAGTTCTATCTATCTTCTTTGGGGATAGTTCAGTTTTTTTTTTTTTTAAATTGTGGAGGTCTGTATGTTCTTAAAAAAATTTTTTTTCTTTTCATTAATTAGAGATGAGGTCTCACTATGTTGCCCAGGCTGGTCTTGAACTCCTGGTTTCAAGCGATCCTTGGCTTCTCAAAGTGCTGCGATTATAGGCATGAATCACTGCACCTGGCAGGAGGTCTGTATGTCTTGATACAAGATGTGAAAGATGTGTTAAATGGAAGCTGCAAGGTGCAAAGTGGTACATGTAGTATGATCCCATGTGTGAAAGAAGAAAAAATAGGGAAGATAGGCATTAAGGAGGCTTTAAAATACACTGGGAATGATAAAGTTGTCATTTTTATCTTTAGAGCATAATTTGTGAGTGAATTATTTTCAATTGTTTTCCAGTTGCCTTAAAAGCTTTGTTGATTGTGGATCTGAGAACATCACATTATAAAATCCAAATAGAAAATATCTTTAAATTATTAGACAGTTTAAAGCTTATGAGAATATAACAATAATATTACTGCATTCCTTTGCTTATTAATTAAGTATATCACACTAATAGAATTTGTTTCTATGGAAACAGTGTTAACTCATACGCCTCAGATGGAAATGATATGTCAGGGTAGAGATTCAGATCTTTGAGCCTTTTAAATAGATTTTTCTCGGAAAAAGAAAGGTGTTCTCTCAGGTTTACTATTTTTAGGTAGGTTGAGATGACCATAATGTCTTAGTTATCCAGGCAGTATGACTTCCAAAGTTATTTTGCCCAATGCAGATTGATCGATATTTGTTGAATTGTGTCTAAAAAAGAATATTTTCTCCACTCCAAAGCATCATATTATCTTCTAATGTCAAAATCTTCCTTTAACATGCCAACCTCTGTAATTGCTCATTCATGGGGTTTTAATGTAACTAACCCATGACTTGTTCCTAATTTGGTAAATTTTCTATGTTACTAGTTTTGGAGCAGAAGATTTAATTCAAATGTTACAAATTCCTTTGTCCCAAATATGTCCCCAAAGTCAGAACAGGACATGCTGTTTTCCTCAACCAATTTAGGAACTCCTTTCTTTCTTTTTTTATTGCGGGGGGAAGAGCATCTTGCTCTGTTACCCAGGCTGGAGTGCAGTGGGTGAACATGGCTCATTGCAGCCTTGCCTGGTCCCAAGTGATCCTCCTGTCTCAGCCTCCTGTGTAGCTGGGACCACAGTCACGTGCCAACATGCCTGGCTAATTTTTTTATTTTTTATAGAGACCGGGTCTCATTTGGTTGCCCAGGTTGTTCTTGAACACCTGTGCTCAAGCAATCCTCTTGCCTTGGCCTCCCAAAGTGTTGGGATTACAGGCATAAGCCACTGCATCCAGCCCTCTTTCTCTAACAGTAGTATTTTCTGTTCACAATTGAATTTTTCTAGGCTTTTACTTTTTGTTTGTTTATTTATTTTTTTGAGACAGAGTCTTGCTGTGTTACCCAGACTGGAGTGCAGTGGCATGATCTCAGCTCACTGCAAACACCGCTTCCCAGTTTCAAACAATTCTCGATTCTCATGCCTCAGCCTCCTGAGTAGCTGGGATTATAGGCAAGCACCAGCACACCTGGCAACATTTTTTTTTTTTTTTTGAGACGGAGTTTCACTCTTGTTACCCAGACTGGAGTGCAATGGCATGATCTTGGCTCCCTGCAACCTCCGCCTCCTGGGTTCAAGCAATTCTCCTGCCTCAGCCTCCCAAGTAGCTGAGACTACAGGTGTGCACCACCATGCCCAGCTAATTTTTTGTATTTTTAGTAGAGATGGGGTTTCACCTTGTTGACCAGGATGGTCTTGATCTCTTGACCTCGTGATCCACCCACCTTGGCCTCCCAAAGTGCTGGAATTATAGGCATGAGCCACCGCGCCTGGCCTGGCAACTTTTTTACTTTTAGTAGCAATGGGGTTTCACGATGTTGGCCAGGCTGGTCTTAAATTCCAGATGTTGGGTGATCCGCCTGCTTGTGGGGGCTCCCAAAATGCTGGGTTTACAGGCATGAGCCACCATGCCCTGTCTTTCTACGCTTTTAAACTAATTATAGAGAGATTTATTGGTGCTACTTTTAAAAAATTCTCCTTTTGTGTCTGTTTTTCTTTTTGATTCTCTTACAAATTTAGGATTAAATAATCTTACAAATTTGAAGACTAAAGAATCACATTCTGCTCATTATTTTAGTGCCCAGCACTCAAATAATTCCTTTTTTGATATGTTTTCTGTCAGCCCTCTCTTACTGTTGTTTTCTTCACTTCCTTAATTGCAGTCACCTCTTTGTTATTTTTAATCTTTGCTCATTTCTGCTTTTAAGCAGGAACTGTATATGACCTGCTTACTCTTGGGTTTTGGAAAAAACTATCTACAATGTCCAAAGCTATAGAAGAAAATAAATGCATCCAATTCAGGCAAATAAAATGTTTGGCTAATTTCAGCATTTTCTTTATTATTTTCTTAGATAATAAAGTAATACATGCAAAAAATAAAAATAAGAAATTAAAAAAATAACACATATTTGTTTTAACGAAACTAAAGTAATATAGAATTATATACAGTAAAAAGAAATTCACTCCCCCAAAGGGTAAGCACTGTTAATAGTTTGTATTCTTCTAGATTTTTTTCTAGTCACAGATATGCTTTCATGTCAGTATATGCATATTTAGCTGATTCTTAACTGCTGTATAGTATTCTATAGTATAAATACACTACAAAGTATTTATCTATTTCCTAATTGATAGACATTTAGAGAGTCTCCAAATTTTAACTTTTTTTTTTTTGAGACAGAATCTTGCTGTGTTGCCCAGGCTGGAGTGCAGTAGTCTGATCTCGGCTCACTGCAACTCCGCCTCCTGGGTTGAAATGATTCTCCTGCCTCAGCCTCCTGAGTAGCTGGGATTACAGGTGCCTGTCACCATGCTCGGCTAATTTTTTGTATTTTTAGTAGAGACAGAGTTTCATCATGTTGGTCAGGCTAGTCTCAAACTCCTGACCTCATGATCTGCCCACCTCGGCCTCCCAAAGTGCTGGGATTACAGGCTTGAGCCACTGAGCCCGGCCTTAATTACTTTAAATATGCTTACACCTAAAACTTTATACATTTGTGTAAGTGTTTTTGTAGTTAGATTCTTTTAAGTACAATTGCTGGGTCAAGTTATGCACACATTGTATGTTGATAAGTATTGCAAAATTGCCCTTCAAAAAAGGCTGTAGTGACTTACACTTCATTAACAGTATGATAAAATGTTTTTGTATACCCTTGGCCATCCTTAATAGATAGATACATAAATCTTTTAAATTTTTGCCAACATTATAAGAAAAAACACAATGTTATTGTTTTAGTCTGTATTTAAATTTCTCAAATTTGTGTTTTTAACTAGTTTAGTTGAACATCTTCTAACAACTAAATTATATGTCAAATAAAAAAGTTTGTAAATTAGAACATACACTATAAACATCCAGCAAGAAAAAAGTATACACAGAAGAAAGTGTGTAATCGTTTATCCCTCTTTTTCTGCATATGTTTGGAATAAAGTAACATAATATACAAACTGATGATCTTTTCAGGTGCCTATAAAGAACTCTCAACTGGTAGACTTCAGCATCAGTTGGGATGATAGGCTAAGTAGCATTTAAAATTTTTTTAGAGACAGGGTCTCACTCTGTATCCCAGGCTGGAGTGCAGTGGCATGATCATAGCTTACTGTAACCTCGAACTCCTGGGCTCAGGTGATCCTTCCTCAGCCTCTGGAGTAGTTGGGACTACAGATGCACTACCACACTCAGCAATTCTTTTTAAAAAAGTTTATTTAAAGACAGGGACTTGCTATGTTGCCCAGGCAGATCTTGAATGCCAATCCTCAAGTGATCCTCTTGTGCCAGGCCCCAAGTGGCTCTTTTCTACCCTGGTCTCTCGCTTATTATCTGGTTGAACAGGCTCAAGTCTGCCAGTGAGAGTAACTTAGCTTTGTGGATCATTGTGTCATTCCTCAGTATGGTAATTTTAAAAAATATATTAAGGAATTCATTCATTCATTCATTCATTCGAGTCGGAGTCTCCCTCTTGTTGCCCAGGCTGGAGTACAATGGCACGATGTCAACTCACTGCAACCTCCACCTCCTGGTTTCAAGCGATTCTCCTGCCTCAGCCTTCCAAGTAGCTGGGATTACAGGCACCCGCCACCACGCCTGGCTAATTTTTGTTTGTTTTTTGAGATGGAGTCTCGCTCTGTTGCCCAGGCTGGAGTGCAGTGGCACGATCTCAGCTCACTGCAACCTCCGCCTCCTGGGTTCAAGTGCTTCTCCTGCCTCAGCCACCTGAGTAGCTTGGGTTATAGGCATGTGCCACCATGCCCGGCTAATTTTTGTATTTTTAGTAGAGGTGGGTTTTCACCATGTTGGTCAGGCTGGTCTCAAACTCCTTACTTCATGATCCACACACCTTGGCCTCCTAAAGTGCTGGGAGTACAGGCATGAGGCACCGCGCCTGATTGAGGGCTGAGGATGTTATTTAATGTTTGTTGCTGTTGTTGTTGCTTGAGACAATATCTCACTCTGTCGCCCAGGCTGGAGTGCATTTTGGCTCACTGCAATCACTGCCTCCCTAGCTCAGGTGATCCTCCCACCTCAGCCTCCTGAATAGCTGGGACCACAGTCATATACCACCACACCCAGATAATTTTTTTGTAGAGACGGTGTTTCGCCATGTTGCCCTGACTGGTCTCAAACTCCTGGACTCAAGTGATCTGCCCACTTTGGCCTCCCAAAGTGCTAGGATTACAGGTGTGAGCCATCATGCCTGGCCTGGCAATTCTTTCTGACCTTATAAATTTTCTTATCTTTTAGATAACCACGCCTGGCCTGGCAATTATTTTTGACTTTATAAATTTTTCTTATATTTTAGATATCTGCTTTAGCTCGCTACTATTTAACATTAATCTGCCTTGGTAACTCTTTATTTTGTGTTTATAGGCCAGAGTCCCTGTAGACATATGTACTAATTACCAGAATTACACAATAAAATTGCAGAGCTAAATAGTAGCAGAATTGTAATTTGCCAAATTATTTTAATAGGTCAATACTCAAAGGACATTATTTGCTGACTTTTATTAAGACCTATATTAAGATTCTATAGTGTTTATTTCTAAGGCTACAAGTTTTTTCAAGAATAAAAATATGTTTGATTCTGAGTTTTACTCTCCATCCCAAGGTGTGACATAAAATACATTTATGGGTGTGATAAGATGGACTGAGTTACAATTTTTTAACCTCAAGAGCATTTATGGCTAGTTCCTACCCCTAAGGTCATCTTATGTGTCCATATGCGGTAATGCTTTTTTCATTAGATTTTACATTTCAATCACAGACATTTGTCGAAAAAGATGAGGTAGGCTGGAAACTGTGACTCACATGTAATCCCGGCACTTTGGGAGACCAAAGTGGGAGGATTATTTGAGTCCAAGAATTTGAGACCAGCCTGGGCAACATAGTAAGACCCCATCTCTAAAAAAAAATCAGAACTTAGCAAGGTGTGGTGGTACATGCTTGTAGTCCTAGCTACTCGGGAGGCTGAGGTGGGAGGATTGCTTGAGCCTGGGAGGCAGAGCAGAGCATCACACTACTGCACTCCAGCCTGGAGCACAGAGCAAGAGTCTATCTAAAAAAAACCAAAAATCAACAATGTATTGTCTATTTCAAAATAGCTAGATTTAAATGTTTCCAACACAAAAGATAAATGTTTATGGTGATGGGTATCCTAAATACCCTCATTTTATCATTATACATTGTATGCATATATCAAAATATCACATGTATCCCATAAATCTGTAAAATGTTATCTAATATATAAATAAAAAATAAATAAGAAAGTTTTCCTAGTCCTGAGAAAAGGAATTTAAGCAACCACGACCTCCTCTTTTTATTTTTATTTTTTTGAGATGGAGTCTTGCTCTGTCACCCAGGCTGGAGCACAGTGGCACAATCTCAGCTCACTGCAACCTTTGCCTCCTGGGTTCAAGCAATTTTCTGCCTCAGCCTCCTGAGTAGCTGGGATTACAGGTGCGCGCCACCATGCCTGGCTAATTTTTGTGTTTTTACTAGAGATGGGGTTTCACCATGTTGGCCAGGCTGGTCTCGAACTCCTGACCTCAAGTGATCCCCCCCACCTTGGCCTCCCAAAGTGCTAGGATTACAGGAGTGAGCCACTGTGCCCGGCGGAGTTGCTCTTAAAACAAGTTATGAGTATGTTAATAGGAAAATACTTGATAAGAACTAATTCATAATAATTTGAAATCACTTATTCTATCATTGTATTAGTTATTTGGTCTTTCAAACACATCTCTATTTACATAGGAACCTTAGTTCCTTACCATGCATAAGCAGTAATACTGGAAACTGGGCATCTTGGTTCAGTAAGAGGAAAGAGTCAAATTGATTATTTTACTAAAGCAAATCCTTGATTTGTTAAGTATACAAAAGGAGCCGTACAAATTGTTTAGTTGTTAGATAACTGTAATAATTTTTTATCTATTCTTTCTAAACTAAATTTGAACCTCAATTTTTTTAAAGTTTTCATGGTAGCTGGATATATTGGTGATGAAGCAAAAAAACCATGTTAACTGTAGAATCTAAGTGATAAGTATGTGTTTATTGTATACTTCTTCCAAATTTTGTGTATGTTTAAAAATGATTAATTCATACTGTTAGGATTATAGTACTACCCACAGCAATCTACAGATTCAATGCAGTCCATACCAGAATCCCAGTGACATTTTTGCAGAAATAGAAAAACCTATCCTAAAATTTGTAGAAAATTTTAAGGGACTCCAAATAGCCAAAACAATCTTGAGAAAGAAGAATGAAGTTGGAGAATTCTCATTTCTTGATTTCAAATCTTGCTACACACCTACAGTAATGAAAAAACAGTATGGTGCTGGAATAAAGACATATAGACCAATGGAATAAGATAGTCCAGAAATAAACCCTCACATACATGGTCAAATGATTTTCAACAAGGGTGCCAAGACCATTCAATGGGGAAAGGACAGTTTTTTTCAGCATATCATGCTACGTAAACTGGGTATCTACATGTAAAATAATGAAATTAGACCCTTACCTTATTAGCATTAACTTGGAATTGATCAAAGATGTAAACTTAAGAGCAAAAGCTGTAAAACTTTTAGAAGAAAAGATAAGACATGATATGGATTTGGCAATGATTTCTTGGATAATACCAAAAGCAAAGGTAACAAGGGAAAAAATAGATAAATTGGGCTACATAAAACTCTAAAACCTTTGTACATCAAAGGATACTCTCAAGAGAGTGAAAAGATAATCCATAGACTGGGAGAAAATATTTGCAAAGCATTTATTTGATGAGGGATTAACATCCAGAATATATAAACAACTCATCAAAAAACCCAATTCCAAAAATAAGCAAAAGACATGAATAGGTATTTCTTAAAAAAGATGTACAGATGAACCACACATATATAAAAAGATGCTCAACATCACTAGCCATTTAGGAAATACTGCTTCATACTTATGAGGTTGATTATAATTTTTTTTTTTTTTTTTGAGATGGAGTTTCGCTCTTGTTACCTAGGCTGGAGTGCAATGGCGTGATCTCGGCTCACTGCAACCTCTGCCTCCTGGGTTCAGGCAATTCTCCTGCCTCAGCCTCCTGTGTAGCTTGGATTACAGGCACGCACCACCATGCCCAGCTAATTTTTTGTATTTTTAGTAGAGACGGGGTTTCACCATGTTGACCAAGATGGTCTCTATCTCTTGACCTCGTGATCCACCTGCCTTGGCTTCCCAAAGTACTGGGATTACAGGCTTGAGCCACCGTGCCTGGCTGATTGTAATTTTTTAATTTAATTTTATTTTTAGAGACAGCATCTCATTCTTTCACCCAGGGTGGAGTACAGTAGCCTGATCCTAGCTCACTGAACCCTTAAACCCATGGGCTCAAGCGATCCTCCTGCTTCAGTCTCCCAAGTAGCTAGGAC
Source organism: Callithrix jacchus (assembly GCF_049354715.1). Classification (NCBI taxonomy): domain Eukaryota; kingdom Metazoa; phylum Chordata; class Mammalia; order Primates; family Cebidae; genus Callithrix; species Callithrix jacchus. The sequence continues at coordinate 75,637,753 of NC_133524.1, forward strand.
TACAGGCACATGACACCACATACGGCTAATATATTTATTTTTTATTTTATGTAGAGACAGAGTCCCGCTATATTTCCCCAGGCTAGTATCAGACTCCTGGCTTCAAGTGATCCTCCTGCCTTGGCCTCCAAAGCACTGGGATTATAGGCATAAGCCACCTCACCTAGCCTATACTTTTTTTTAAAAAACAAAAAATAACAAGTATTGGCAAGAATGTATAGACACTGGAATCTTTGTACAATCTGTTGGTGGTAATGTTAAACATAAAATTACTGTATGACACAGTAAGTCCACTTATAGTTGTATAGCCAAAGGAATTGAAAGCAGGGACTTAAACAGATACTTGAACACCTAAGTATTCTTTTTAATCTTTAACAATATGGGAGGTAAAAAAAAAATCTCATTATTTATGTGCTTCCTAAATTATTAAATGAGGTTGACAATCTTTTTTTGTTTGTTTTTTTTGAGACAGGATTGTCTAAGCTGGAGTGCAGTGGCATGATCATAGTTCACTGCATTTTCTAACTCCTGGCCACAAGGGATCCTTCCACCTCAGCCTCCTGAGTAGCTGGGATCACTGGTGTGCACTACCATACCTGGCTAATTTTTTAATGTTTTGCAGAGACAGGGTCTTGTTATATTCCAAGGCTGGTTTCAAACTCCTGGGCTCAAGTAATCCTACCACCTGGCTTCCCTAAATGCTGGGATTATAGGTTTGAACCACTGGTGCCCCACCATTGACAATGTTTTCTAAGTTTCATAACAACCTAACATTTCGTCTCTTGTGGATTGCTTTCTCCAATACTTTGACCATTTTTCTGTGTGTGTGTGTGTGTGTGTGTGTGTGTGTGTATTGGGGGGTGGTATTATAACTGAAAATAAGCATTTTGAAGACTTGACACATGCTGACAAATTTCAATAGCTAATATTATTTATGCTTTCATAATAAAGCTGATTCACTCGGCATTTACTGAATTCAAACTTTATGTAAGTATTGAAATAGAGACAGTCTTCAAAGGCTTTACAAATCAAAGGTATTTTCTTTACAGAACATACAATTATAGATTTGATTACCTCATCCTTTTTTTTTTCTTGAGACCGGGTTTTGCTCTGTTGCCCAGGCTGGAGTGCAGTGGTACGATCTTGGCTCACTGCAACTTCTGCCTACCAGTCAAGCGATCCTTCTACCTCTGCCTCCCAAAGTAGCTGTGACCACAGACGTGCACTGCCACACTGGCTAATTTCTGAAATTTTTTTTTGTAGAGACGAAGTCTCACTATGTTGCTCAGGCTGCTCTTGATCTACTGGGCTCATGCTGCCTGCCTCAGTCTCCCAAAGTGCTGGGATTACAGGTGTGAGCCACCGTGCTCAGCCCATTGTTGTTAACTATAGTCATCCTACTGTACTATTGAACACTAGAAATTATTCCTTCTATCTAACTGTATGTTTTTTAAAATTTTTAATTTATGTGGGTACATAATAGGTGTATATACTTATGGGGCACATGAGATACTTTGATATAGGCATGCAATGTATAGTAATCACATCAGGGTAAATAGGGTATTCATCCCCTCAAGCATTTATCCTTCATGTTGCAAACAATCCAATTATACTCTTTTGGTTATTTTAAAATGTACAATTAAATTATTATTGACCTTGTCATCCTTTTGTGCTATCACACAGGTCTTATTTATTCTTTGTATTAATAACTACTTTTTGTACCCATTAACTGTCTCCTCTTCCTCCTGACCCCACCAACTACCTTTCTCAGCCTCTGGAACTATCCTTCTTAACTGTGTGTTTGTACCCATTAACCAACCTGTCTTCATCTCATCCCCACTGCTCCACACTTCCCAGCCTCTGGTAACTATCATTCAACTTTCTATCTTCATGAGATCAACTTTTTTTTAGCTCCCATATATGAATGAGAACATGTGATATTTGTCTTTTATGTGCCAGGCTTATTTCACTTAACATAATTACCTCCATTTCTATCCATGTTGCTGCAGATGACAGCATTTCCTTTTTTATGGCTGAATAGTATTCCATTGTGTATATATATCACCTTTTCTTTATCCATTCATTCGTTGATTGACACTTAGGTAGATTCTGTATCTTGGCTATTGTCTTTTCACTTTCTTGATGGTGTTTTTGCAGGACTTAATTTTGATAATATACAGTTTATCTTCTTTTTTATTGTTTGGACTTTTGTTGTCATGTCTAAGAAACCATTATTTTATCCAAGGTCAGAAAGATTTACTCCTGTGTTTTCTTCTATGAGCTTCATAATTTTCCGATATTTAGGTCATGTTGTTCCATTTTGAGTTAATCTTTGTATGTGCTGTGATGTAGGGATCCAACTTTGTTCTTTTGTATGTAGATATTTAGTTGTTCCAGCACCATTTGTGGCAAAAGACTGTGCTTTCCTCATTGAATTATTTTGGCACTCTCGTTGAAAGTCAGTTGTTGTTAACACGTAGGTTTATTTCTTGATCCTCAGTTTTATTGCATTCACCTATAGTCCTGTCCTGAGGCTAGTACCACACTGTTTCTTCAACACTGTATGTTTGTCATAAGTTTTAAAATCAGGATGTGTGACTCCTCCAAACTTTTTTTTTTTTTTGATACAGCTGTCATTCTAGCTGGAGTGCTGTGGTGCAGCCATAGCTCACTGCAGCCTTGACCTCCCAGGCTCAGGTCATCTTCCCACCTTAGCCTCCGAGTAGCTGGGACTACAGGCATGCACCACCTATAGCACTCAGGCTAATTTTTTGTAATTTCTTATTTTGCCATGTTGCCTTGCCTGGTCTCCAACTCCTGTACTCAAGCGATTCACCCACTTTTGCCTTTCAAAGTGCTGTGAATTACAGGCGTGAGCCACTGCTCTCAGACTTCCTCCAAACTTTATTCTTTTTCAATACTTTTAGCTTCTCATATCCTTTGCATTTCTATATGAATTTTTAGGATGCTTATCAATTTTTAACAAAAAAGTCAGCCGAGATTTTATTAAAAGTTTTATTAAAGTTTGTATTGAATCTGTAGATTGATCTTGTTGGTGAGTACTGCCATTTTAACAATGTTAAGTGTTCCAATCCAGGAGTCCCCCACCCCCAGGGCTTGGACTGGTATTGGTCCCTGGCCTGTTAGGAACCAGGCCACACCAGCAGGAGGTTAATGGCTGGCAAATGAGCATTACTGCCTGAGATCTGCCTCCTGTCAGATCAGTGAGGGGCATTAGATTCTCATAGGAGTGTGAACCCTATTGTGAACTGGTCATGCAAAGGATTTAGGTTGCATGCTCCTTATGGAGAATCTAGCTAATGGCTGATGATTTGAGGTGGGACAGTTTCATCACCAAATTATCTTTCACACCCCTGCCATCCTGGTCCATGGAAAAATGTTCTTCATAAAACCAGTCCCTGGTGCCAAAAAGATTGGAGACTGCTGTTCTAATCTATGAACATGGAATTTCTTTCTACTTATTTAGGTATTATTTCATTTCTATCAAATTTTCAATGTACAAGTGGATAAGATTATCTCATACTGTTGGAAGAGTTTGTGAAGGACGAGTATTATTTTTTCCTTACATGTAGGTTTCCTTTTTATTCTATTGTGTCCTTTGAAGCACAGAAGTTATTAAGTTTTATGTATTCTCATTTGTCTGTTTTTGTTTTCATTGCCTGTGGTTTTGGTGCCTTATCTAAGAAGTCATCTCCAAATTCAATGTCATGAGCTTTTCTTTGTTTTCTTCTAGGAGTTCTATAGTTTTAGGTCTTATGTTTAGTCTTTGATCCATTTTGAGTTAATTGTGTGTGTTATAAGGTTAGGGTCCAACTTCATTCGTTTGCATGTGGATATCCAGTTTTCCCAGCACTGTTTGTTGACACTGTCCTTTCCCCATTGAGTGGTCTTGACACCCTTGTTAAAGTCATTGGCATAAAGGTAAGGTTTTGTTTTGCATATCTATAAGGTTCTCTATTCTAATTCCATTGGTCTATATGCCTGTCTTTTTGCCAGTACCATACTGTTTTGATTACTGTAGCTATATAACATGTTTTGAAACCATGAATTGTGAATCTTTCAACTTTGTTCTTCATTCTGATTTTTTTTTTTGGGTGGTACCTTTAAATTTGATAGAAATTTTAGGATGGATTTTTCTATTTCTGCTAAAAATTTTATTTGAGTTTTGATAGAGATTGCAGTGAATCTGTAAATCGCTTTGGATAGTATTGACATGTTAACAATATTAAGTCTTCAAATTCATGGACACAGGATGTTTTCATTTATTTGTGTCTAATATTTTTGTAATTTTTGGTATACAAGTCTTTCACTGCCCTGGTTAAGTTTATTCCTAAGTTTTTTGCTTTTCTTTGATGCTATTGTAAATGGAATTCTTTTCCTTAATACCCGTTTTGGATTGTTCGTAGTGTATAGAAATACAACTGACTTTTGTGTGTTGATTTTGTATCCTGAAACTTTCCTGAATTCATTTATTAGTTCTAACTCTCTCTCTGTGTGTATTTGTGTGTGTGTTCATGTTATGTGTACAATCTTAGGGTTTTTTTTTTCGAGATGGAGTCTTGCTCTGTCACCCAGGCTAAAGTGAAGTGGCATGATCTCAGCTCACTGCAACCTCCACCTCCCAGGTTCAAGCGATTCTCCTGCCTCAGCCTCCCAAGTAGCTGGGGTTACAGACATGAGCCACCATACCCAGCTAATTTTTTGTATTTTTAGTCGAGACAAGATTTCACCATGTTGGCCAAGATGGTCTTGAACTTCTGACCTCCAGCGATCCACCCACCTCGGCCTTCCAAAATGCTGGAATTACAGGCCACTGCACCTGGCCTAGGGTTTCATATGTGTAAGAACATATCATCTGTAACAAAGATCATTTTGCTTCTTTCTCTCCAATTTGTATGCCTTTTATTTCTTTTTCTTTTATTTGCTTGTTTATCTATTTTTTTCCCTAATTGCTTTGGCTAGGGCTTTCTATATACCATGTTGAATAGAAATGATGAGAGTGGGCATCCTTATCTTGCTCCTGATCCTAAATGAAAACTTTCAGTCTTTCTCCAGTAAGTAGGATAATCATTGTGGGTTTGTTTTACTTTATTTTGTTTATTTAGAGATAGGCTCTGATATGTTGCTTAGGCTGTACTTGAACTCTTGGGCTCAGGCAATCCTCCCACCAATTTGGTATCATGTGGATACAACACATAACAAAATAATGTACATACAACATAAACACATCTAAACACACATCTAGGCACACACACACACACACACACACACACACACAACAGCTTTTACTTCAGAACTCTAGCCATGAGATAGCAATACAAACTCACTGGTTTACAAAAGATGGTTGGCTCCAAATTATTTCTGGCAAAATTGGTACCTGTTCACATGGCTAAACTTCAGTTGCCCTGATAGACAATGTAATAAAGGCTGTTGACCAACATTTGAATAAAGCAGTTTTCATGGTGGTTTGATTTTAAAAACCTCTTTTACTCTTTTTTTTCCCCTTTCCAAATGAGTTTAGGGTTAAATTCTCAATGTTTACATTTTAGCTAGAAGTGGCCTCCAGGTGGCCTTGAATTAGTAATACTATAAACAGTGGGTTTTACCTCAACACAAGTGGAAAAAGTAACAGCAGATTTAAAGTAGACAGAAAAGAAAATAGAGAAATAGAGAACTTAAGAGACTTTATGTTCAACCCCATAGTTGCAGGTCAACCATTTGATCTCTGAATTCCTCTTGATGTAATTCGCCCATCAGTTTAAAAATGTGCACAAGAACAGGCCATTATATGTAACCAGGTGCTGTCCTAGGAAACCTTGCATGTCCTTGAACTTTCCCATTTCACAAATACTTGCAAGTAGAGGTGCCATAAAATCAGCTGGGATGCCTGAAGGAAGTCATTCTCCTTGTCTTTTCTCATTCTTAGAGGATTTATTTCCAACTTTTTCTTTTCATTTTTTTTAAAGGAGGAGGCAAGCTGTAGTTTGGGGTTCAGTGTAGTGGAGCTGAGAAACTCAGTCTCTAATTCATCTATGAATAGGACAGTTCAGTTTTTCAAACAAATGCACAGGCTAGCCAATTGAGATTAATTTTGGGAGGGAAAGGTGATGGAGAAGACCCTTTAGAATGCACCTCCAAATCAAAATTAGAATCCCAAAGCACGACTTCCTAGGAAAAGAAAAGACAGCACAGAATGATCCACAAGACCATCAACAAAGCATGAGGTCCAGGGCTCAGGAGGACTTCCCAGTCACCCAAGAAGAAGCTTGAAGTTTGGGGGTCTTTCAATGAACCCATGATGGTACCTTAGTTCTCAGTTCAGGTGATGCCTTCCTGGAGTCCTAAGTCTTCTCTGAGCCCCACGTTGGGCACCAGTTAATTGTTAATGGAAAAACCAATCTCTGTAAAATATTTTAAGAGGTCTATTCTGTGCCAATAAAGTGACTGTGGCCTGGGGAACAGTCTCAAGAGGTCCAGAGAAAGTATGCCCGCTTTGTTCTAGTTTTTAAAGGTGGAACTTGGGGTCACTAATTGGAGGCCTTTCTTCTGTTCTCATATAAGCATTCAGTAGTATAAAGTTTTCCCTAAGCTACTGCTTTAGTGGCATGCCAGAAATTTTGAGATGCTATGTTTTCATTTTAATTTGTTTATAATACTTTCTAACTTCCTTTTTGATTTATTTGATGCATGGGTTAAAAAGAAGTGTGTAATTTCCAAATATTTACAGGTTTTTAGAGATCTTTTTGTTTTTTTAATTTTGAATTTAATTCCAATGTGGTCGGAGAATATACTTTGACTTTAATCCTTTCGAATTAAGTGGGACTTATTTTTTACAGCCCAGAATTTTGTCTATCTTGGTTAATGTTCCATCTGCATTTGAGAAGAAAGTATATTTGCTGTTAGGTGGAAAAGTCTATGAATGTCAATCAAGTGAAATTGATAATTTTGAACAAGTCTACTATCTCCTTGGCTAGAGACAGTACTTCTACTTGTTCTGTCAGTTGTTCAGAAAGAGGTGTTAAAATTTCCTACCATTCTTGTGAAGTTTTTTGAAATTTCTCCTTGCAGTTATTTTACATTTTACATCATGAATTTTGAACCTCTGTTATTAGCTACATCTGCATTTAGAATTGTTATGTCCTTTTCATCAGTTGGCCTTTATCATTATGAAATGCTGGTCTTTATTCCTGCTTATAGTTTTTTGTTTGGAAGTCTACTTAAATATTAATATAGCCTTTCAATTTTCTTTTGAATAGAAGTAGCAGGATATGTCAATTTGTCTCATTAATTGTGATAATAATTTGGATCATTTGCTTGAGTATTTTTTACTGTAAAGTTAATTATTGGAAGACCAGCTCCCAATATATCAATGTGGATTCAAGATTTCTCAAAGTGATTGAGTAGTCAGTGAAAAAGAAAAAAAAGACAAACAGTTTTCTTCAAAACTGGGCCCAGGGGAGACACCACATAAAGTCCCTCCGTGGATGGCTGGAATTCCCCTGAAAACCACAGTTTTTTATTAGACTCTTTCAATAGGGGAGGGTGAGTGAGGCTACACAACAGTGTGGAAATGATCATATAAAAAGAATACATTTGCAAAAACTGGTACACAAAAATCACAATGCGGTATTATAAAAGCAGAACAATGTAAAGATAACTTTCTGTGTGTCAGCATAGAAATCATACACCTTAGCAAGAGTAGAGGTTAAACATAAACTTATGATTATCAGCAAGAATACAATGGGCTCACAGCTGCAGGGGGAACATGCTCTAACACAGAACAACCAGCCTGACCACAAAGCTGCAAGAGGAGGGGTCTCCATGCAGGCCTGGAAGAGCAGTGAGTGGGAAAAGAAAGACTTTCACATCCTTATTTCCACCACAGAGGTTTTTCCTCATGACAGACGCCCCTCATGTCCATTTATAGGCTCTCCATAAGGGTTGCATTCCTTTTCCAGGGCCATAATCAATATGCCTTTCCTGGGAAAGGAATTTGGGTATTAAGCCTCTCCATTACACGTCCATTTATAGGCTCTTTGTAACGAGAAGCTTATTACTTGCTGTCATCTCTCTCCGGCAGTCAAGCTATGTGGTTAGTCCCTTTCACAGAGTTCCTGGTTTTACAACAACAGCTCAGCAGAGCCAAAGTTAAAAGTTACAGCTCAGCTTTTCACATTATTCATTTTCTCAAATTTAATCAATACAGTAAGTAACAAGCATCACAAAGCAAATAACTCATTTCAGGGAAGTCAAATTCTAAGAGAATTTACAGTTTAAAAATCAACAGCAGGCTGAGTGTGGTGGCTGACGCCTGTAATCCCAGCACTTTGGGGGGCTGAGGCATGTGGATCACGAGGTCAGAGATCGAGACCATCTTGGCTAGCACGGTGAAACCCCGTCTCTACTAAAAATACAAAAAATTAGCTGGGCGTGGTGGTGTGTGCCTGTAGTCCCAGCTACTTGGGAGGCTGAGGCAGGAGAATCACTTGAACCCCTGGGTGGCGGAGGTTGCAGTGAGCCGAGATCATGCCACTGCACTCTAGCCTGGGCGACAGAGTGAGACTCTGACTCAAAAAAAAAAACATTAACAACAATTTCTTCTTGTTATTTCAGATAGCTCGAGTTTTGCCAATTCTTCCAGAAACTTAGGGTTGCTCAGTCACCACTGAGGGGTCCACAGTGTTCCCAGCAGTTAATTATTTAGTATTCTATACTTATTTGTCAGTAACTCTAGTTAAGTAGTTTGTAGAGTGGTACTTTGAGATTACATAAAAATCATTTCTCATCAACTTTTTTCACTAATTTTAACATGCATTAATAGTGTTTTTCCTCAGTTGGTTATTACTATGAAGCTTGCCAAATAGTGATTTTCTCACTTTATTATTTTTTCTTCACTTATTAGTTGGCATTTTTCTGTGAGGCAGAACTTTCCTTTCTGAAGTATTTGTTAACATGTTGAATTAAAATATGTGATAGTACTAACACAAAACATAGGAGGGATATAGTATACAGATGCCATCCCCAAGATTTCCACATCCTAATACCTGGAACTGGTGAATACCTCACATGGCAAAGCGAACATTGAAGATGTAATTAATTTAAGGATTTTTTTTCTGTAGATACATTGGCTGGAAATAATTTAAGGATCTTGGGCCAGAGGAATTATTTGGGTAATTTGGGTAAGCCTAATATGATCACAAAGGACCTTAAATGTAAAAGACAGCCACAGGAGAGTCATAGAAGGAGATATGAGGACAGAAGCAGAGGTTGGAGTGATATGATTCGAGGCCGGAGGCCGCAATCCAGTGAATGCCAGCAGCCTCTAGAAGCTGGAAAAATCAAGGAACTGGATTCTCCCTGAGAGCCTCCAGAAAGGGACACAGACCTGACAACACTTTAATTTTTTTAAAAACTTTTTCTTTGACTGCAAGATTACATCCTTTAGTCTCTGTTATTTCCTGTAAGTTGAAAGGTAGCTCTAAAGGCTTGGTTAGATAGGAGTTAAAGCTTTTTGGTGAGAATGCTTATAGGTGATGCATAGGAGGCACATGATGCCTTGTCATTCCACTATTAGTGATACTAATATTGATCATTGAGTTAAGGTGGACTTTGCTCCCTTTACCTCAGTTTACCCAGTGAGACCCATTTTGGACTGCTGACCTCCAGAAATGTAAGAGAATACATTTGTATTTGTGGAATTTGTTACAGTAGCAAAACAAGGAGTTATTAACTAGAGTTAACATGTTTTAAAAATTTCTGCCTTGTCCAGGCTGAGGTAAAAGTTCTAATTTAAGGTAGACTGTAATACATCAAGGAGGCATGTTATCATCTCTAGGGTACTTAAATAATAGATTTTTGAAAAATATAACTAACAAGCTATTATTTGGCTAAAAAGAAATGAAGAAAAATATTTAGTTAATCCAAAAAAAGGCAAGAAAGGATAAAAAGGATCAAAGGACAAATAAGAAACAGATAGCAAGATGATAGATATAAACCCAGATATATCAGTAATGTCACTAAATGCAAATAGACCAAATAATACAGTTCGGAGCAGAGCTTATTAGAAGGTTTGAACAAAAACAACTAAATGCTGTTCAAAAGAGACACACTTTCAATGTAAAGGTCACAGAAAGTAAAAGGATAACAAAGTATTTTATGGAAATAATAAACATGTTATGGAAATACTATCTGAAAGATAGCTGATGTGGCTATACTATTGTCAAAGTACACTTAAGAAGTATTACTTGAGAGAACACTTTGTAATGTTAAAAAGGTTAATTCAACAGAAGATATAACATTCCTAAGTTTGTACACACTGAATAGCATAGCCTCAAAATATATAAAACAAAAATTATCAGAACTGAAATAGGAAATAGATCCATAATCATAGTTGAAAATTTTAATATACGGCTCTCAGTAACTCATAGAATAATCTTCCCACAAAGAAAACTGGAGTCCCAAACGGCTTCCATGGTGAATTCTTCTATTTAGTAAGGAAAAAACACCAATCTAACACAGACTTTTTCTGAATAATTGAAAAAAGTAAACGCTGCCCAATTCTTTTCTGAAGTAACCTTTATATCAAAGGTTACCTTCATATCAATGTAACCTCAAAACCTGACAAGGAAAATCTCTTTCAATAAGTTGTGACATCAGTGGAGTGTCCACATGGGAAAAAAATTAGCCTTGATTACTGCCTCATATGAGCCACAAAAAGCAGCTGCAGATGGCTCACAGACCAAAATTGTAAAGACTAAACATTGTGAAATGATAATTATTCTAGACCAGCATTGTTCAATAGAAATACGTGAGCCACATATGTAATTTAAAATTTTCTAATAGCCACAATATAAAGTAAAAAGAAATGTGAAATTAACTTTAGTAATATAGTTTAAGCCAGTATCTCAAGGTTACTGTCATTTTAATATCTAATCAATCAATATAAAATTATTAATGAGATAGTTTACATTCTTTTTTCCTACTAAGTTCTTGAAATTCACTATGTATTTTGCACTTATAATGCATCTCATTTCAAGCAAGACACGTTTCAAGTATTCACTTCACACGTCATTAGTGGCTACTATATTGGACAGCATATAGAACATTTTCACTGCAGAAAGTTTTATTAAGCAGTGCTATTCTTGTCTCACCTATAGTTTTTGGATTGTTTCTTCATATTGCCATTTAACTTCATCCTTTATTCTCTGTTATTTCCTGTAAATTGGAAGTTAACCCTAAAGGCTTAATTAGATACAGATTAAAGATTTTTGTTGAGGTTGGGTATGGTGGCTCACCCCGTCTTGTCAGCCTAGCAATTTGGGAGGCCAAGGCAGGTGGATCACTTGAGCTCAGGAATTTGAGACCAGCCTGGACAACATGGCGAAGTCCCATCTCTACTAAAAATACAAAAATTAGCTGGGGCTGAGGTAGGAGGATCACTTGAACCCAGGAGGTCGAGGCTGCAGTGAGCCAAGATGGTGCCACTGCACCGTAGCCTGGGAGACAAACATCATGGGGGGCAGAGACAGGGAAGATTTTTCATGAGAATATTTCATAGATGGTACACAGAGGGTATGTAATGCCTGGTTGTCCCCATTATTAATGAGCCTATTGATCACTGAATGGAGGTAGACTTTGCTCCATTAATTTTCATCTTGCCATCAAGAGAAAATTAGAGTATCTGGCAAAGATCTCAGAATGTTAGTAGTTACCCACCGAATCTGGCCATCTGACCAAGAAGAAATCACTTCCCTGCTTTCAGCTTTCTCATCTCACAGGAGAATTGAGAGGTTATCTATCCATTCATTCAATTGACCATGCACCCAACAGAAAACTCTTTATTGAGCAACTGTATTGGTGCGCTCTCTCTTTCACTCTCTTATGCTCTTGCACTCTTTCTTTCCATTGTGGTTTTCTCCCTTAATTTACATTTGGAAGGTTTGGAATAGAAGATTTTCATCCCAGTAAGAGGGTGAAAAGTAGAGGCATATATCAGTGCTGCAGCCTTCCTTGTTATCTGCTACTAGTTAGGAGTCCCTATGGAGACTCACAAAAGTGATTATTTTGGAGTCTGTGTTTGGCCAAGTATATGTGACTTGGGCCCATGCCGTTAATCTCTGCCTTTTTACTGTACAGTAATAATACTTATTGTATAATTATAAGTAACATTTATTTAGCAATAACTACTGCTAGGTACTACATATATATTTTTACCTAGTTAATAATAGGCATAGTTTCCTTCTTAAGTTTTCCTGAGATTTCATGCAATTTCATTGGTCTGAAATGTATTATAAATTATTTCATTCTTCTGTGGGAAGCATTTATTTTAAATGCTTTAGGTGGGTTGAGGGCAGATACTTGAATAGGTAACTTCTAATGATAATTCAGTTCCTCTGATATTATTTTCTAAAGTAGATATAACAAATTGTTCAGGATGATAGAATAATATGTTCCTAATGATAGACAATGGAGACTCAGAAGGGTGAGGGGGACTGAGGGGGATGGACAATGAGAATTTATTTAATGGGTACAGTGTATGTTATTCAGATGATGGATACTCTAAAAGCCCTGACTTGACCAATACACAATCTATGCATGTAACAAAATTGCACTTGTGCTCCATAAATTTGTACAAAAAAGAATAATATGTTCCTAGATTCTAGATATTGCCCACATCATCTTAACTAGTCAGTCCACTTTGTTGTAATAATTGTGGACTGTATTGCTTTATTATTACTTGGCTATTAATTTACAGTGCTGAAATGATAATATTGTATCTACTCCTTTAGTATATTCTTACTACTTTTAGGAGAAAGTTTTGAGAAATTTGTTTAAATCTGAATGTTACGTTTATGAAGAACTAGTGTAAAGGAAATTCCATTTTTTAATATCCACTCTAAAAAATTTCATTTCCTTTTTTATATCTACTCTAAAAATAAGCATATGATGAGCCAAGAACATCCACTAATGACTAGTTGTTACATTCTTTTATCATGATCCCTTTGAACTAATTCCAAGTTATTGTACTAACCTATTAAGCTGATTGTTCATGAAATAGGAATCAAAGCCAAGTATTTCACATTTAAAGTATATATTACGACCAGTTCTTGCCAGAAAATCAGAAGACATGGGAAATAAGAAAAATTATAAGAATACATTATAAATGAAATAAAATTACAAGGAAATGACTGATAATGAAATGTATCTTTCCATTTATTCATAGTTAATTTTGATTCTCCAATTCTTCATTGAAATTTCTGCAATAAAAAAATAAGTGTGTTACCACTTCACATCCATTAGGATGGCTATTACAAACAACAACAACAACAACAACAACAAAAAACTCAGAAAATATCAAGGATTGGCGAGGATGTGGAGAAACTGGAACTCTTGTGCATTGTTGATAAAATGTAAAATGGTCCAGTCATGGTGGAAAACAGTATGGTGGTTCCTAAAAATATTAAATATAGAATTACCACATGATCCAGCAGTTCCACTTTTGGATGTATAACCAAAACAATTCAAAGTAGAGATTTGAACAGATATTTGTATGCCAGTGTTCATTGCGGCATTATTCACAGTAGTCTAAAGGTAGTAGCAGCCCAAATGTCCATCAACAAATGAATGAATAAATACATTGTGGTATGGATGTGTGTGTGTGTGTGTGTGTGTGTGTGTGTGTGCGTATGAGAGAATATTAGTCAGCTTTACAAAGGAATGAAATTCTGACACATGATCCTACATTGGTAAACCTTGACTGTGTTATGCTAAATGAAATAAGCTAGCCACAATAGGACAAATATATGAGTTTACCTATATGGAGTACCTAGAGTAGTCAAAATCAGAGAGATATAAAGTAGTACAGTGGTTACCAGGGTCTGAGGGTGAGGAAGATAGGGAGTTATTTTTTAATAGGTACAGAGTTTTAATTTGGGAAGATGAAAAAGTTCTGAAGATAGATGGTGGTGATGGTTGCACAACAATGTGCATGTACTTAATTCCACTAAATTGTATAGACAAAAATGATTAAAATGGTAAATCTTGTATTACGGTAAATGGTAAATCTTGTATTTTACCACAATTTTTTTTTGAGACGGAGTTTCACTCTTGTTGCCCGAGCTGGAGTGTAATGACATGATCTCGGCTCACTACAACTTCCGCTTCCTGGGTTCAAGCAATTCTCCTGCCTCAGCCTCCCAATTAGCTGGGATTACAGGCATGTGCCACCATGCTCAGGTAATTTTTTGTATTTTTAGTAGAAATTGGGCTGCACCATGTTAGCCAGGCTGGTCTTGAACTGCTGACCTCAGGTGATCTGCCTGCCTCAGCCTCTCAAAGTACTAGGATTACAGGCGTGAGCCACCGTGCCTGGCCATTTTACCACAATGTAAAAAGTATTTTTAAAAAAGTGTCTGCCTTTCTCAGAAAATATTCATTTTGCTATAGCCCATACATACTTTGAGAGAAAAGATAAATATTGTATAAAATTGTGTGTGATGAAAATCATTTCTGACTTCCACTGAGTATTCTGAATGGCAGCAACTTAAAGAATAGCCATATCCATTTATAATAGGATATTGCATCCATGGCTTTATAGTGCAAACAATGGGGAAAATTCAGTGATGGGAAGAACAAAATGGAAGTCGGTAGTTTTTCTTCTTTGTTCTGTGATATAGTCCAGACTCTTCCCTCACAGACAATGGAAACATGGTAGAAACTCTCTACTATGGTTGGTCAGTTGAAGAAGGGAATCATAAAAATTATGTAAATAAGCCAGGTGCAGTGGCTCATGCCTATAATCCTAGCACTTTGGGAGGCTGAGGTGGGAGGATTGAAAGGTCAGGAGTTTGAGACCAGCTTGGCCAGCATGGTGAAACCCTGTCTCTATTTTTAAAAAATTATGTAAACATAGCTTAGTCATTTAAAAAATCTAAAATGTGGATTCATTTGTTCTCCAATATTTATTTTTATTTTTGGAGACAGAGTCTCTCATTGTTGCCTAGGCTGGAGTGCAGTGGCATGATCTTGGCTCACTGCAACCTCTGCCTCCTGCATTCAAGCAGTTTTCCTGCCTCAAGCCTCCCAAGCAGCTGACCACAGACACATGCTGCCACACCCAGCTAATTGTTCGTATTTTAGTAGAGATGGGGTTTTACCCTATTCCCAGACTGGTCTTGAACTCCTGAGCTCAGGAAATCCACCCACCTTGGCTTCCCAAAGTGCTAGGATTACAGGTGTGAGCCACTGCGCCCTGCTTTATTCTCCAATATTTATATGTAGGGCCACTACCTTTTCTTTGCATATGGTTCCTTTGGAATTCTTCCGTTCCTTCCTTGTATAAACCACACCCATATTGCTTCCTTCCAGATTTCTAGCTTCTAGTTTGGTTTTATTAAAATAGAGAACAAATTTAAGAGATGAGAATTCTTTTAGGTTTTTATGATTACCCCCCAATCTATTTTAGCTGTACTTTGCTACTCACCTTATCGAACATTCCTAATGCATTCAATTTTGTTTTCATAGAAAGAACAACTCTCCTTTTTGCTGTTATTTAATCAGAGTACATAATATTTGATTAAATCACTTGGCCATGAGAAGTTCAGTGGACATAAACAGCTTGAGAGCAAGCACAGCTTAATCTCTATATGCCAACAATTCTGGTGGGAACAAGGAGGGTGCATCTAAGTACTAAGCATGCTGTGGGCATCTGAATATTTTATTGATAGAAAAGAGACCATCAGTTAACCCATTGGAGGTTGGTTAAGAGGACTTTTAGTGGAATAAAATTTGCTTTCTCAATGTATCCTAACATTTTTCTTGTCTGAAAATGGAGATCTACATCATTGTTTTTAATGGCCACATGGTATTTATTATACACGCATTAGGCTGGGTTCTTGCTTGCAGACAACATAAAGCAGTTCTGACTCTCTTAACCAGAAATAGGAATTTATTGGTTATGCCATTGGATTGCTTATAGAGACAACAGAAGTCGATCAGCGTCAACCAGGCTTGGAAAATGGGCAGGAACAGAATGAGACTAAAACAGGCCAAGGACAAGCCCCATGAAGTCTAGTGAGGACCTCTTCACTGGCACTGGCTTTCTCAGGACTTTTGCCACTGCCATTGTTGGCATCTTGACTGTGTTGCTGCCTTTGCTGAAAATGATCTTGATCTGTCCTTGCGTATTCATGTTACTTTCTCATGATTCAAAATCCTGTGCAGAAGCATCTGACTATCCAAATCCAGAATCACTCAGCAGCATCTCAGCTTCAAGGGAACAGGGAAAAGGCATATCTGTCTCCTCCCTTCTCCCTTCCTCCCGCAACTCACACACTTTGGCTTTAATAATGGGAGCCAGGGTTGTACTGTTTATTTCCAAGATGCTCGAGGTGGGGGCATTTTCTTGACATGGGATGTGTGTTTGAATGCTGGCTAGCCAAACATAAGACAGCTATTACACTGTGATGCACTAGAGTTTATTTAATTAATATCCTATTGTAGAAAATTTAGATTGTTTCAATTTTTGTTCTGTTTTAAGCCACATAGTAATGGACACGTGAGCAGTCTGCTAGGTGGAATAGGTATCTTAGCTGTTTTAATTACTTAATTTTAATTTTTAAGTTGCTTATAAACATCTGTGTTCAGTTTTGGTATAGACATGTTTTCAACTCTTTTGTGTCAATACCAAGGAGTGCAATTGCTAGATTGTATAGTAAATTATATTTAGTTTTATAAGTAACTGCCCAATTGTCTTTCAAAGCGGCTGTACTATTTTGCATTTCCACCAGCATTAAATGAGAATTCCTATTGCCCCACATCCTCTTCAGCATTTGGCATTGTCAGCGTCTGGATTTTGGCCATTCTGCTAATAATAGGTATGTGGTAATGTGTCATCATTGTTTTAATTTGCATTTCTCTGATGACATATGATGTGGGGCATCTTTTCATATGCTTGTATATTATCTGTTTATCTTCTTTGGTAAGGTGTCTGTAAAGGTCCTTAGCCCATATCATCAGGTTGTTTTCTTAGCACAAGACTTTTTAATAATTAAAACTTTTAAAGACTTTAATGTCTGGCTGGGTAATTAGCATTTAGCATCATTATTTTTTAGTAATGATACTTATAAAATTAATGGGATACTTGAAATGTTTGGCTAAACTAAGTTGTCCTTTTCAGCCTCACCAAACTTTTATTTTTTTTTGTAGTTTATTCTGAACAAGTCACAACAAATATAAAATAAATGTTTTTTCTTATTAAGAACTTATTTTATATTTGTAGCTGGGACTACAGGCATGTGCCACCATGCTCAGCTAATTTTTGTATTTTTTGTGGAGACACAGTTTCACTATGTTTCCTAGGCTGGTCTTGAACTCCTGGGCTCAAGCAATCTACCCACCTTGTCTTCCCAAAGTGCTGAGATTACCCATGTGAGCCACCATGTCTAGCCTGTTTTTTCAACTTATTCTACATAAGTGGTTAAATACTGACAGTTATTTTAGTTTTCATAGGCACTTAATGATTTTGCATTTGTAGGTTTTGGCACTATGTTGTCTTAGAAGTAAAATTGTAAGATGGATTTTTCCCTATGAAAGAAGCAATAACATTACAGGCAGTTCTTGATTTAGACATAGATTGTGTCTGACAAGTTAAATCAGGTGATTTCAAAATAATTTTTTTTTCTTTTTAATATTTTTATATTTGGGGGTATATGTGGTTGTTATATGGTTGTTACATATGTAACCAAGTGATTGTTTTGATGAGGGAGAAAAGGTATTTCAGTTCCCAAATAGTCTTCATAGACTCTAAGATTCCTGTACCAAGACCATATTTAACACATAACATTGTTGAAAAGTAGCTGACTCAGCTGCAATTTCAAATAGTTGCATTCTATTTCCTCCTACCTTCCTGAGATAATGATAGCTGCCTTGCAAGAAAAGTTTTACACACACACTAAAAACATGTTTCTACCTTTTATCTATTATTGACATGGCAGCAGTTGCTCAGCCCCTGTTGGAAAGGCACATAGATACATTAGGCATATTTCTCACTTTTGGGGAACCTGTCTTTACCTGTATTTATTGCAGGGTATCAGTATTATTCAAGCATTCTCTCCACACCACTCTCACCTTTGGCTGGTTTTACTTTATGCCTTTTGCAAATATTGCTGTGTTAAGTTAATCTTTTGAGGTTCTTGTTAGCTTTGGACTCCAGCCTGAATTGGCTGTATGAACATAGATAAGTTTCAGCTTTAGCTTCCTTAATTTTAAAAGGAGATTATGATCCTACTTATGTAGCAGGATTGTTGTGAGATGCATGCAGTGCTATAACAATCTGAAGTATCTCTATTGTTATCATAGGACAACTTATTTGTAGTGTAGAGATGCTATGACTAGCCTAGGAGTCACAAAAATGGCCAGGCAGTACATTGCCTTTTTTTGTCCTAAATTGTTTATTAGGTATGAATTTTACAAACTTTACTTATATTAGCAGTAACAGTGAAGCTGGAGAGTATTGCACCTTCTCCAAGCTGTCCGGCGAGAACCACCAATAGTGTAGTGGAACTTATGGCCCTTTCCAAGGCCACGGCTCTTTTGGCCTGCAGATGTCAGCCCACACATCTCTGTGTGCTTGTGGACTGGTTTGGTGATCCACTGGGTGTCAGGATTTCTTCTGATAGCTTTTTGGAATGGATCAATGAGAATAATCTCAAAAAATTTCTATGTGGAATCTTCAACCCAATGAGAATTCAGGACTCTTAGAGCCCAACAGTGGTATCCAGCTTGCTCCTCTGCAACAGACTGAAGGCTTCGAGCAAACTTTAGCTGGTTAACATCATGATGGACAGGCTTGCCGTAAGTTGCACTCTTAGGAACTGGACGTTTTCAGCCACCATGGCGAACACTAATCCTATGTATAATGGTAACCTTGCTTGGCCTTGTAACCCAGTTGGTGTGCTTTATCAGGCTAGATGGGGTGGGGAGTCCTGTGGAGAGCAGAGAGCTGGCAATATTGCCAGCAGCAGACCCTCAGAAGAAAGCACATGACACCAGACTGCTTCTTTCTCCATAGCTCCTGGATGTACTTGTATGCACCCATCTTGGCTTACCTGATGGCTGCCGCCAGAAGGAAAAGTGTACGTTGCCTTTTTAATTTGAATGTTCTGTTCTTTTTTGACCTTATTAATGTGTAAGTATTGCTACCTAATCTTTTAGGAATGGTCAAATGAAAAGAACCGTTATTTTATTTTATTTCCCAAGACAGAGTCTCACTCTGTCACCCAGGCTGGAGTGCAGTGGTGTGATTTCAGCTCACTGCAACCTCCACCTCCCGGGTTCAAGCGGTTCTCCTACCTCAGCATCCTGAGTAGCAGGGATTACAGGTGTGTGCCACCATACCCGACTAATTTTTGTGTTTTTAGTAGAGACGGTTTCACCATGTTGGCCTGGCTGGTCTCAAACTCATGACCTCGTGACCTGCCCACCTCATCCTGTCAAAGTGCTGGGATTACAGGTGTGAGCCACCACATCCAGCAAGCACTGTTATTTTAAAAACATACACCTGTCTACTCCAGCTGTTTCATCTGGAATCTTAGTCCTCTGTTTATATAATCCTGGTTGTTTGATGAAAGAAATTAGACAGTATTTTGGAAACAGGTTAAGTAGTAAGGTTGATTTTCATTTTAAAGGTTTATACAATTTAGAAAAAGGAGATGCATTATATAAAATAATGGAGAAGCTAATGCTTTCCTCTTTTGTTTTCATTTTAGAGGTGGTAGTGATTTTAAATAAAAGTAAATAAGTAGGAAAAAATTAATTGATCTGGAAATATGTTATAGATACCTTGAAGGCCACTAGTTGAATGTTATTTGCATAGCTAGAAATCATCTATTTATTTAATAAAATAGGCATGTTTTATAGCCTTGGTATAAATAAAATGGGTTATTTAGGCTGTTTATTTATGTGTGGTGGAACATATATATCATTGGTTTTACTTATTGAATTATTTCAGTTTCAGTAACTTTTCTTTTAATTTCTGCATACTTCCTATATTTTTTTTTCATTTCCCATTAAAATGTGCTAGCTTTATGAGATGAAATAATTTAGGCCTACAAAGAGTATAGGGAGTCCTATAACATACCTGTATATTCACTACCCAACCTAAGAAGTTAAACATGAAATATATAGTTGCATTTCCCTTTTGTGCTCCTCTCCAGTCACTCCTCTCTCCACCTCAATCTCTTGAATTTGCCGTTTATCATGTCTGTGCACATATTTATATTTTTACTATATCACAACTATATATGTGTGCATACAAAAACAATGTGTTTTTAAACCTTTTTGTCCTTTTTCTGGATATAATGTCAACATTTTATTTCATTTTTTATCTATGAACATTGTTTTATTTTATCTTGCATATTTTTAAAATGTATTAGATGGTGTCAAACTATCACAAGTTTTCATATTTATGGGGTACAGTTTGATGTTTTGAAACATCTACATGTTGTACAATGATCAAATCAGGGTATTTAGCATATCTATCACCTCATACATTTATCATTTTTTTGTGATGAGAACATTCAAAAGTCTCTCATCTAGCTATTTTGTAATGTACAATACCTTACTATTAACCATCCGCACCCTACTGTGCAATAAAAACACCAGAACTTATTCCTTCTAAATGTGACTTAGTACCCATTTACCAATTTCTTTCCCTCCTTCCCTCTCCAGTCTCTATAACCACTGTTCTACTCTTTGACATCAACTTTTTTCTTTTTCGAGTTCCACATGAGCAAGATCATGTGGTATTTGTCTTTCTGTGTCTGGCTTATTTCACTTAACATGATGTCTTTCAGTTCCATTCATGTTTTTACAGATGGCAGAATTTTATTCTTTTTTATGGCTGAATAGTATTATATATATATCTATACACCACATTTTGTTTATCCATTTATCCATTGTTGGACATGGATTGATTCCATATTTTGGCTATTGTAAATAGTGCTGCAATAAACATGATGATGCAGTTAATCTCTTCAACATACTAATTTCATTTCCTTTCAATAAATAGTAGTGGGATTGCTGGATCATATGGTAGTTTAATTTTTACTTTTTTGAGGAATCACTATACTGTTTCTTATAGAGGCTATACTAATTTACAATCCCACCAACTGTGTATAACTGTTCCCTTTTCTCCATATCATCACCACCCCCTTTTCTTTTGTTATTTTGATAATGATCATTCTAATTGGAGTGAGTAGATATCTCCTTGTGGTTTTGATTTGCATTTTCCTGGTGGTCAGTGGTATGGATTGGATCTGTGTCCTGGCCAGATCTCATGTGGAAATGTAATCCCCAGTGTTGGAGGTGGAGCCTAGTGGGAAGTGTTTGGAACATGGGGGCATATCCCTCATGAATGGCTTAGCACCATCCCCTTGGTAATGAGTGAGTTAACATGAGATCTGGTTGTTTAAAAGTGTGTGGTTCCTCCTGTTCTCTCTCTCTTGCTCCCACATCACCTTCCATCATGAACAAAAGCTTCCTGAGGCTTAACTGGAAGCTGATCAGATACCGACACCATACTTACACAGCTTGCAGAACTGTGAGTCAATAAAACCTCTTTTCTTTATTAGTTATCCAATCCCAGGTATTTCTTTCTTCTTCTTTTTTTTTAAAATTGACACAGGGTCTTGCTCTTTCACCTAGGCTGGAGTGCAGTGGCCTGATCACAGCTCAATGCAGTCTTGACCTCCTGGGCTTAAGTGATCCTCCCACCTCAGCCTCCCAGGTAGCCAGGAATACAGGTGTGTGCCAACAAACCTGGCTAATTTTTGTATTTTTTATAGAGACTGAGTTTTGCCATGTTGCTCAGGCTTGTCTCAAACTCCAGAGGGCTCAAGCATTCTGCCTGCTTTAGCATCCCAAAGTGGTGAGATTATAGGTGTGAGCCACTGTGTCTGGCCAGGTATTTCTTTATAGCAATACAAGAGCGGCCTAACACAATTAGTGATATTGAGTGTTTTTTCATGTACTTGTTGGCTATTTGTTTGTCTTCTTTTGAGAAATATCTATTAAAGTCTATTGCCTATTTTTTAGTCAGGTTACTTTGTTGTTGCTAAGTTCTTTATATATTCTGGATATTAACCCCTTGATAAATGTATAGTTTGTAAATATTTTCTTCCGTTCTGTAGATTATCTCTTCACTTTGTTAATTGTTTCCTTTGCTGTGCAAAAGCTTTTCAGTTTTATGTAATCTCATTTGTCTACTTTTGCTTTTGTTGTCTGTGCTTTTGTGGTCCATTCAAAAATTCCTTACTAAGCCCAATGTTGTAAAGCATTTCCTGTATGTTTTCTTCTTGTAGTTTCATAGTTTCAGATTTTATATTTAAGCATTCAATCCACTTTGAGTAGATTTTTATATATGGTGAGAGGTAGGGGTCTAGTCTCATTCTTCTGCATGTGGCTATTCAGTTTTCTCAGCACCATTTATTGAAGAGAGCTGTATGTGTTTGATATGGTTTGGATGTTTGTCCCTTCCAAATCTCATGTTGAAATGTGATTCCCAGTGTTGGAGATGGGAATTGTGGGAGGTGATTGGATCATGGGGGAAGATGGTTTGGCATCATATCCTTGGCGATAAGTGAGATCTGGTGGGTTTTCTTTTGTTGTCTCTTACAGGAAGGAGAAATCTGGTTTAAAATATTCTGGGAGCTCCCCCTTTTCTCTCTTGCTCATTCTCTCACCATGTGACATGCTGGAGTTCCTTTGCCTCCGCCATAATTGTAAACTTCCTGAGACTCTCATATGAAGCAGATGCCAGCACTATGCTTTTGTACAGTCTGTATAACCATGAGCCCAAATAAATTCTCTTTTTTGAATTGCCCAGTCTCAGGTATTTCCTTATAGCAATGCAAAAATGGACTAACAGTGTTCTTAGCACTTTTTTTTTTTGAAAATCAGATGGCTGCAGGTACATGAATTTATTTTAGGGCTCTATTCTGTTCCATTGTCTGTATACCTGTTTTTATACCAATACTATGCTGTTTTGATTACTATAGCCTTGTAATGTATTTTGAAGTCAGGTAGTGTGATGCCTCCAGCTTTTTTCTTTTTGCTTCATATTGCTTTGGCCTTTTGGAGACTTTTGTCATTCCATATGAATTTTAGGGTAGTTTTTTCCTACATGAAGACTCTCATTGATATTTTTATAGGGATTGCATTAAATATGTAGATCACTTTGGGTAGTATGGCCATTTTAACAATATTCCAATCCATGAACATGGGATAGCCTTTCATTTGTTTGTGTCTTTTTTTTTTTTTTTCAATTTTTTATTGGATTATAGGTTTTGGGGTACATGAGCAGAGCATGCAAGACAGTTGCATAGGTACACACATGGCAGTGTGCTTTGCTTTTCTTCTCCCCTTCACCCACATTTGGCATTTCTCCCCAGGCTATCCCTCCCCACCTCCCCCTCCCACTGGCCCTCCCCTTTTCCCCCCAATAGACCCCAGTGTTTAGTACTCCCCTTTCTGTGTCCATGTGTTCTCATTTTTCATCACCCACCTATGAGTGAGAATATGCGGTGTTTCATTTTCTGCTCTTGTGTCAGTTTGCTGAGGATGATGTTTTCCAGATTCATCCATGTCCCTACAAACGACACGAACTCATCATTTCTGATTGCTGCATAATATTCCATGGTGTATATGGGCCACATTTTTCCAATCCAGTCTATTATCAATGGGCATTAGGGTTGATTCCAGGTCTTTGCTATTGTAAACAGTGCTGCAATGAACATTCGTGTACATGTGTCCTTATAGTAGAACGATTTATAGTCTTTTGGATATATACCCAGTAATGGGATTGCTGGGTCAAATGGAATTTCTATTTCTAAGGCCTTGAGGAATCGCCACACTGTCTTCCACAATGGTTGAACTAATTTACACTCCCACCAACAGTGTAAAAGTGTTCCTTTTTCTCCACATCCTCTCCAGCATCTGTTGTCTCCAGATTTTTTAATGATCGCCATTCTAACTGGCGTGAGATGGTATCTCAATGTGGTTTTGATTTGCATCTCTCTGATGACCAGTGACGATGAGCATTTTTTCATATGATTGTTGGCCTCATATATGTCTTCTTTCGTAAAGTATCTGTTCATATCCTTTGCCCACTTTTGAATGGGCTTGTTTGTTTTTTTCCTGTAAATCTGCTTGAGTTGTTTGTAAATTCTGGATATCAGCCCTTTGTCAGATGGGTAGACTGCGAAAATTTTTTCCCATTCTGTTGGTTGCCGATCCACTCTAGTGACTGTTTCTTTTGCCGTGCAGAAGCTGTGGAGTTTCATTAGGTCCCATTTGTCTATTTTGGCTTTTGTTCCCAATGCTCTTGGTGTTTTGTTCATGAAGTCCTTGCCTACTCCTATGTCCTGGATAGTTTTGCCTAGATTTCCTTCTAGGGTTTTTATGGTGCCAGGTCTTATGTTTAAGTCTTTAATCCATCTGGAGTTAATTTTAGTGTAAGGTGTCAGGAAGGGGTCCAGTTTCTGCTTTCTGCACATGGCTAGCCAGTTTTCCCAACACCATTAATTAAATAGGGAATCCTTTCCCCATTGCTTGTTTTTGTCAGGTTTATCAAAGATTGTATGGTTGTAGATATGTTGTGTTGCCTCCGATGCCTCTGTTTTGTTCCATTGGTCTATATCTCTGTTTTGGTACCAGTACCATGCTGTTTTGATTACTGTAGCCTTGTAGTATAGTTTGAAATCCGGTAGTGTGATGCCCCCCGCTGTGTTCTTTTTGCTTAGAATTGACTTGGCTATGCGGGCTCTCTTTTGGTTCCATATGAAGTTCATGGTGGTTTTTTCCAGTTCTGTGAAGAAAGTCAATGGTAGCTTGATGGGGATAGCGTTGATTCTGTAAATTACTTTGGGCAGTATAGCCATTTTCACGATATTAATTCTTCCTAACCATGAACATGGAATGTTTCTCCATCTGTTTGTGTCCTCTCTGATTTCGTTGAGCAGTGGTTTGTAGTTCTCCTTGAAGAGGTCTCTTACGTTCCTTGTGAGTTGTATTCCAAGGTATTTTATTCTTTTTGTAGCAATTGCGAATGGCAGTTCGCTCTTGATTTGGCTTTCTTTAAGTCTGTTATTGGTGTAGACGAATGCTTGTGATTTTTGCACATTGATTTTATATCCTGAGACTTTGCTGAAGTTGTTTATCAGTTTCAGGAGTTTTTGGGCTGAGGCGATGGGGTCTTCTAGGTATACTATCATGTCGTCTGCAAATAGAGACAATTTGGCTTCCACCTTTCCTATTTGAATACCCTTTATTTCTTTTTCTTGCCTGATTGCTCTGGCTAGAACTTCCAGTACTATATTGAATAGGAGTGGTGAGAGAGGGCATCCTTGTCTAGTACCAGATTTCAAAGGGAATGCTTCCAGTTTTTGCCCATTCAGTATGATATTGGCTGTTGGTTTGTCATAAATAGCTTTTATTACTTTGAGATACGTTCCATCGATACCGAGTTTATTGAGGGTTTTTAGCATAAAGGGCTGTTGAATTTTGTCAAATGCCTTCTCTGCGTCAATTGAGATAATCATGTGGTTTTTGTTTTTGGTTCTGTTTATGTGGTGAATTACGTTGATAGACTTGCGTATGTTGAACCAGCCTTGCATCCCTGGGATGAATCCTACTTGATCATGATGAATAAGTTTTTTGATTTGCTGTTGCAATCGGCTTGCCAATATTTTATTGAAGATTTTTGCATCTATGTTCATCATGGATATTGGCCTGAAGTTTTCTTTTCTCGTTGGGTCTCTGCCGGGTTTTGGTATCAGGATGATGTTGGTCTCATAAAATGATTTGGGAAGGATTCCCTCTTTTTGGATTGTTTGAAATAGTTTTAGAAGGAATGGTACCAGCTCCTCCTTGTGTGTCTGGTAGAATTCGGCTGTGAACCCATCTGGACCTGGGCTTTTTTTGTGAGGTAGGCTCTTAATTGCTGCCTCAACTTCAGACCTTGTTATTGGTCTATTCATAGTTTCAGCTTCCTCCTGGTTTAGGCTTGGGAGGACACAGGAGTCCAGGAATTTATCCATTTCTTCCCGGTTTCCTAGTTTATGTGCATAGAGTTGTTTGTAATATTCTCTGATGATGGTTTGAATTTCTGTGGAATCTGTGGTGATTTCCCCTTTATAATTTTTTATTGCATCTATTTGGTTGTTCTCTCTTTTCTTTTTAATCAATCTGGCTAGTGGTCTGTCTATTTTGTTGATCTTTTCAAAAAACCAGCTCTTGGCTTTATTGATTTTTTGAAGGGTTTTTCGTGTCTCAATCTCCTTCAGCTCAGCTCTGATCTTAGTAATTTCTTGTCTTCTGCTGGGTTTTGAGTTTTTTTGATCTTGCTCCTCTAGCTCTTTCAATTTTGACGATAGGGTGTCAATTTTGGATCTCTCCATTCTCCTCATATGGGCACTTATTGCTATATACTTTCCTCTAGAGACTGCTTTAAATGTGTCCCAGAGGTTCTGGCACGTTGTGTCTTCGTTCTCATTGGTTTCGAAGAACTTCTTTATTTCTGCCTTCATTTCGTTGTTTACCCAGTCAACATTCAAGAGCCAGTTGTTCAGTTTCCATGAAGCTGTGCGGTTCTGGGTCGGTTTCTGAATTCTGAGTTCTAACTTGATTGCACTATGGTCTGAGAGGCTGTTTGTTATGATTTCAGTTGTTTTGCATTTGTTGAGCAGTGCTTTACTTCCAATTATGTGGTCAATTTTAGAGTAGGTGTGATGTGGTGCTGAGAAGAATGTGTATGCTGTGGATTTGGGGTGGAGAGTTCTGTAAATGTCCACCAGGTTTGCTTGCTCGAGGTCTGAGTTCAAGCCCTGGGTATCCTTGTTGATTTTCTGTCTGGTTGATCTGTCTAGTATTGACAGTGGAGTGTTAAAGTCTCCCACTATTATTGTGTGGGAGTCTAAGTCCTTCTGTAAGTCATTAAGAACTTGCCTTATGTATCTGGGTGCTCCTGTGTTGGGTCCATATATGTTTAGGATGGTTAGCTCTTCTTGTTGTATCGATCCTTTTACCATTATGTAATGGCCTTCTTTGTCTCTTTTGATCTTTGTTGCTTTAAAGTCTATTTTATCAGAGATGAGAATTGCAACTCCTGCTTTTTTTTGCTTTCCATTAGCTTGGTAAATCTTCCTCCATCCCTTTATTTTGAGCCTTTGTGTATCCTTGCATGTGAGATGGGTTTCCTGTATACAGCACACTGATGGGTTTTGGATTTTTATCCAATTTGCCAGTCTGTGTCTTTTGATTGGTGCATTTAGTCCATTTACATTTAGGGTTAATATTGTTATGTGTGAATTTGATACTGCCATTTTGATGCTAAGTGGCTGTTTTGCCTGTTAGTTGTTGTAGATTCTTCATTATGTTGAAGCTCTTTAGCATTCAGTGTGATTTTGGAATGGCTGGTACTGGTTGATCCTTTCTATGTGTAGTGCCTCTTTTAGGAGCTCTTGTAAAGCAGGCCTGGTGGTGACAAAATCTCTGAGTACTTGCTTGTTCGCAAAGGATTTTATTCTTCCTTCACTTCTGAAGCTCAGTTTGGCTGGATATGAAATTCTGGGTTGAAAGTTCTTTTTTTTAAGAATGTTGAATATTGGCCCCCACTCTCTTCTGGCTTGTAGTATTTCTGCCGAGAGATCTGCTGTGAGTCTGATGGGCTTCCCTTTGTGGGTGACCCGACCTTTCTCTCTGGCTGCCCTTAGTATTCTCTCCTTTATTTCAACCCTGTTGAATCTGATGATTATGTGCCTTGGGGTTGCTCTTCTTGCGGAATATCTTTGTGGTGTTCTCTGTATTTCCTGCAATTGAGTGTTGGCTTGTCTTGCTAGGTGGGGGAAATTTTCCTGGATGATGTCCTGAAGAGTATTTTCCAGCTTGGATTCATTCTCTTCGTCCCCTTCTGGTACACCTATCAAACGTAGGTTAGGTCTTTTCACATAGTCCCACATTTCTTGGAGACTTTGTTCATTCCTTTTTGCGCTTTTTTCTCTGATCTTGGTTTCTCGTTTTATTTCATTGAGTTGGTCTTCGACTTCAGATATTCTTTCTTCTGCTTGGTCAATTCGGCTATTGAAACTTGCGTTTGCTTCGCGAAGTTCTCGTATTGTGTTTTTCAGCTCCTTTAATTCATTCATATTCCTCTCTAAGGTATCCATTCTTGTTATCATTTCCTCGAATCTTTTTTCAAATCTTTTTTCAAGGTTCTTAGTTTCTTTGCATTGATTTAATACATGATCTTTTAGCTCACAAAAGTTTCTCATTATCCATCTTCTGAAGTCTAATTCCGTCATTTCGTCACAGTCATTCTCCGTCCAGCTTTGTTCCCTTGCTGGTGAGGAGTCTTGGTCCTTTCTAGGAGGCGATGTGTTCTGGTTTCGGGTGTTTTCCTCTTTTTTGCGCTGGTTTCTTCCCATCTTTGTGGATTTGTCCGCTGGTCGTCTGCGTAGTTGCTGACTTTTCGTTTGGGTCTCTGAGTGGACACCCAGAATGTTGATGATGAAGTATTTCTGTTGCTTGGTTTTCCTTCTACCAGTCTAGCCCCTTCGCTGTACTACTGTTGAGGTCCGCTCCAGACCCTGCTTGTCTGGGGTGCACCTCTAGTAGCCGTGGCACAGCGAGGGATGCTACCAGTTTCTTTTTCTGCTCTCTTTGTCCCAGGATGATGCCTGCCTAATGACAGCCTTTTGGATATAGAGGGGTCAGGGAGCTGCTTGAGGAGACAGTTTGTACTTTATAGGGGTTTAATTGCTGAGCTGTGCACTCTGTTGTTCATTCAGGGCTGTTAGGCTGCTATGTTTGATTCTGCGGCAACACAGCTCATTAAACAACCCTTTTTTTTTCTCAAATGCTCTGTGTTGAGGGGTTTGGGCTTTATTTTTGGATGTCCGATCAGGTGTCCTGCCCAGCTCAAAGGCAGACTAGCCACTGTTTGGCTGCCGAGGCTCCGCCCTGCTGTTGTGTGATTCGCGCTGTTCCTGCCGGCTCTGCTGTGGTCTCCGCCACGCCCTGCGGCGGAGTCTCTTCGTTGTAGCGTGTTGCCTC
Organism: Callithrix jacchus; assembly: GCF_049354715.1. NCBI lineage: Eukaryota > Metazoa > Chordata > Mammalia > Primates > Cebidae > Callithrix > Callithrix jacchus. The sequence continues at coordinate 75,666,880 of NC_133524.1, forward strand.
AGCAACGGCAGGCTGCGTCAGCAGTGGGCGTGTATCTCAGTAGGGACAGGTTGCCTCGGCAACGGCTGGCTGCGTCAGCAGTGGGCGTGTATCTCAGTTGGGGCGGGTTGCCTCGGCAACGGCTGGCTGCCTCAGCAGTGGGCGTGTATATCAGTTGGGGCAGGTTGCCTCCGTAGTGGTGGACGCCCCTCCCCCACAGAGCGTCTCGGACCACCTGCCCGGGATAGTTTGAAATCGCGGTTTTGTTCGTCCCACTGGGTATCCCAAACGATCTGTCCCTGCAATCCCCTGGGCTGGGCTACTGTGCAAGTCTCGTTCAGTCTCAAGTCCAGCCCTCTCAAGTCTCAGGTTGCCGGTTCAACAAGGCACCCGGACAAGCGCGCCCTGTGGGGATTGCTGGGTAGGGCTGGCCGCCGCCGCCCCGGCTGCCGGCTTCGCCAGGCAGACCTACTGCCTGGCGTCCCGTGTCTTTTTATACTTGGGAGTTTCCCCGTTCTGTGGGCAACAAAGATCAGTCTGGAAATGCAGCACTGACTCACCGTTTGTGAATTCAACGCGGGCTCCAATCCTGGGTTGTTCTCACAGCGCCATCTTGAGTCCCCTCTCTGTTTGTGTCTTCTTTGAATTCTTTCATCAGTGATTTATAGTTATTTATTTATTTACTTACTTACTTATTTTGAGACAGAGTCTCACTCTATTACCGAGGCTGGAGTGCAATGGCAGGATCTCAGCTCACTGCAACTTCTGCCACCCAGGTTCAGGTGATTCTCCTGCCTCAGTCTCTCATGTAGCTGGGATTACAGGCTTGCACCACCATGACCAGCTAATTTTGTATTTTTAGTAGAGACGGAGTTTCACCATGTTGTCCAGGCTGGTCTCGAACTCCTGACCTCAGGTGATCTGCTCACCTTGGCCTCCCAAAGCACTGGAATTACAGGCATGAGCCGTCACACCTGTCCAATGTTGTACAGCTTTTAGTGTAGAGATCTTTCGCCTCCTTGGTTAAGTTTATTCCTAAGTATTTTTTTTAATTTTAATAGCAATTGTAAATGGAATTGTTTTTTGATTTTTTTTCAGGTGGTTTGCTATTAGCATATAGAAACAATACTGATTTTTTTAAGTTGGCTTTGTATCCTGTGACTTTACTGAATTCATTTTTTAGTTCTGCTTTTTAGTAGATTCTTTAGGGTTTTCTGTATGTAAGATCATGTTACCTTCAAACAGGGACAATATGACGTCCTTCTGAAACTTTTTTTTCTCAACTATGTTTATGGGATGTATCCTTGTTGCTACTCCTAGTTCTACCTCAGGGTTTCTCAGACTTAGTGCTATTGACATTTGGGGCCAGATAATTTTGTTGTGAGGGGCTTTCTTGTCCATTACAGGGTAATTGGCAATATCCATGGTCTCTATCCAGTAGATGCCAGTAGTAATCCTTTGCTGCACTCTTAGTTGTGACAACCATAAGTGTCTCCAGACATTGTGAATTGTCCTGTTGATGGTGACGTCACCCCTTCTCTCAGTGAGAATTGCAATTGTAGTTCATTCATTTTAACTTCTATATCGTTTCATTATAAATATACCACAACCAATTTTTAAATTTTCTTGTTGATGGACATCTAGATTGTTTCCAGAGTTTTAACTATTAGCAACACTATTGCAATGAGCATTTTTGTTCTTCTTTCCTTGTGTACATGTGTGAGACTCTGTCTATGATAGTATGCTTAGGAGAGAAAATGTTGAGTTTTAGTATATGCATATTCAGCTATCACAAAGCAGTTTCCATAATTGTACTAATTTACACTCTAACCAATGGAGCAAGAGAGATCCTGTTTCTCCACATTCTAACCAACACTTGTTATTGTCAGATTTTGAGATTTGTATCTACCTGGTGGAGGTGCATTATATTCATTGTGGTTTTAATTTGAATTTCCTTGATTACCACAAGGATCACAAATTATGCAGATAGAGTTGTATCCAAAAAAGAATTAAGGCTAGGCATGGTGGCTTATGCCTGTAATCTCTACACTTTGGGAGGCCGAGGTGGGTGGATGACTTGAGGTCAGGAGTTCAAGACGAAACTGGCCAACATGGTGAAACCCCATCTCTACTAAAAATACAAAAACTAGCCAGGCCTGGTGGCATGTGCTTTTAGTCCCAGCTACTCAGGAGGCTGAGGCAGGAGACTCACTTGAACCTGGGAGGTGGAGGTTGAAGTGAGCTGAGATTGCATCACTGCACTCCAGTCTGGGCAACAGAGTGAGACTCCATATCAAGAAAACAAAACAAAACAAATCAAATTAAAAAAAATTAAATCTTACTGCATGATAATTTATTGAGAATACAGGAGTCTTTCCCAAATTATAAGTATTAATTATTTTAGGGGAATTTTAGAATGATGTTTGAGCTTCTGTGACCAGCTTTAAGAAGTGGTTTTGACCAACAGAAAGGGAAAAAATTTTTGCAATCTACCCATCTGACAAAGGGCTAATAACCAGAATCTACAAAGAACTTAAACAAATTTAGAAGAAAAAAACAACCCTATCAAAAAGTGGGCAAAAGATTTGAACAGACACTTCTCAAAAGAAAACACTTATGCAGCCAACGAACATGAAAAAAAGCTTATCATCAGTGGTCATTAGAGAAATGCAAATCAAAACCACATTGAGATACCATCTCATGCCAGTTAAAATGGCAATCATTAAAAAATCAGGAGACAACAGATGCTGGAGAGGATGTGGAGAAATAGGAATGCTTTTACACTGTTGGTGGGAGTGCAAATTAGTTCAACCATTGTGGAAGAGAGTGTGGCGATTCCTCAGGGATCTAGAAATAGAAATACCATTTGGCCCAGCAATCCCATTACTGGGTATATACCCAAAGGATTATAAAACATTCAATTATAAAGACACATACACATATATGTTTATTGCGGCACTGTTTACAATAGCAAAGACTTGGAACCAACCCAAATGCTCATCAATGATAGACTGGATAAAGAAAATGTGGCACATATACACCATGGAATACTGTGCAGCTATAAAAAGGATGCATTCATGTCCTTTGCAGTGACATGGATGAAGCTGGAAACCATCATTCTCAGCAAACTGACACAAGAACAGAAAACCAAGCACCACATGTTGTTCTCACTCATAAGTGGATGTTGAACAGTGAGAACACATGGACTCAGGGAGGGGAACATCACACACTGGGGCCTGTTGGGGGATGGGAGGGCTAGGGGAAGGATAGCAAGGGGTGGGGGGATTGGGTAGAGATAACAGTAAGAGAAATGCCTAATGTAGAATAACAGGGCATGGATGCAGTAAACCACCATGGCACGTGTATACCTGTATAACAAACCTGCACGATCCGTACATGCACCCCAGAACTTAAAGTATAATTTTTTAAAAAGTGGTTTTCAACAATCAGACTTTATATGTGCCATGTTTTGTACTCAATTTCTGTAGTTTCTGTTTCCAAACCGGAGATGATCATCTAGTCATAATATTGTTCTTCCTCTTAGAAAATGATATTACTGATGGTGATTATGATCTGTGCTTAGGGAGTGGCTCAAAATACATTAATAACTTGAAATTATTTATCTCAGTGTTGTTGGATGCTCTTGTATGCCAAATTTGTCTCTTTGATACTGTGGTTTCCTGGAAGCCTACGTTTTTTTTTCCGTACCATATGAAACTGTTTATGATTTTAGTCTGTTTTCTGAGTCATTTTGCTAAATGCAATGGGATGTTACAAAAGATATTCCTGGTTTTGTACCTACCTTTAAGACATTTAAAATGAAAAAGATGGACATAACATATATAATGTAGTCAATTAGAGTTGTGTGTACATGTAGTAGAGTAGTGAGAGTGAGATGGAATTCTTCAGGTTTTGTGTGTAAAGTCCAATTTAAGTAGAGTTTTGAAAAAAAATGCAGGTGAATTATGAAAGCAGAAAGAAATATATATTCAAAGTTGATATTACTTAAATTAAGATATAGTGGGAAAAGAGGCTTTATTAATGTAATTTTTGTTTGTGTTCACACATTGTGGACTCCTCAATACCTACTCCCCGGGTGAATTATCCAGTGCCTCTCTGTCTAACTGGTCTCTATCAGTTTCTCAGTAAGCCTGAGAGATAGTCCAGTACTTTGGTCTGGAACATACCCCATAATGAAACTGTATTTCAATCTTACATTCTTAAACAGATAAACTAGCCCTCATCTACCAAAGGTGTTCTATTCTAAAAGTTTGTTGCCAATTCTGTTTGTTGAATTTGATGTTTTCCCATAAAACGATGTGGTCAACTTTGGTTATCTTGCTAGATCAGCCCTCAAAAGCCCCATTTGACCCATAGCCAAATGCTACAAGAAGAATAAGGAAGTGTCCTTTTTTAGGTTCAGGACCATCCTTAGATAAAATTTTGATAGGATCTGTTTGTTTTAGACATTCTTCTACTTCCTTTTTTATACCCTTGTATTGTTTCCCACTGACCCCTCTTGGGCCCCTAATACCTTCATGGTTGCCTTAAGTACTCCATCTTGGACTCTCCACAGGAACTCATCCTATTTGTCCTTTACTCCCAAACCTGCCTTTCCTGTCCAACCTGGGCTTTTGTTCTCTTGTAGTAACATACCTTATGTAGGTATTAAGAGATAAAATTCCAAGTATCAGCCCCCTAATTATCAAAAAAGTGTTTATATTTTAAAAAGAAGATACACTGGATGTTAAGACAACTGACCTTCAAAAAGTCACTTCATGGGGGAAAAGAGATATGGAAGGAGCTATTCTAGATTAAATGAGATAAAAGAGACATAATAACCAAATGCAATATGTGAACCTTGTGAGGGTCCTGAATAGTTAAATTGGACTTCTTCAGACTAGAAAACTTATATACAAAAGGACACTATCAAAAGAATGGAGGCTTTGGGTAAAAGCGGCTGAAAGATGGTTTGGCTGCTCTGGTTGGACTCTTCCATCCCAGTGAGACTGGAAAATAGGGTCTGCAGGCAGAAACATAAGGCTGATTCACACTTCAGCTATGACAGGAAATATCATAGAGCATAGACCAAGTAAATGACTTTGTAACTTTACTTCATCCTTCCCTTTTACATAGAGTGTACTCCAAGTAGAGGGTATTTAAACTCACAACAACTCTGTAAGAAGGCCTTTTCAGCCCCTGTGCTCAGGCCCGCTCCCACACTGTAGAGTGTACTTTCATTTCCAATAAATCCCTTCATTCCTTCCTTGCTTTGTTTGTGTGTTTTGTCCAATTTTTAAAATGCCAAGAACCTGGACACCCTCCACCATTAACACCAGCCTTTCCCTGTGGCTGACCCTGAGGAGTTAGGAGTTTCTTCACAGCCCTTCTTCCTCTCTCTTCTCCCTCATCTTTAGACTCCTTTTCAGCATCTTCCCTGGGCATTGCTGTGAGTTTAGCCTGGCCAGTTTTAAGCAGGAGCAGTGGCTGAACAGTAGACCTGCTGGAGGAAGTGGAGTTGCAGATCTGAGCCACCGCATTTTCATTATCCAAACTTCTTGCAGCCACATCTACAGTATCAGCTCAAGTGGAAGAGCTTGCCGTCAAATGTACGGAAAATGCACATTTCCTAAAACATGACAGGACCTTTTGAAAGAAGGCTGTGATTCTTGGCAACCTGACAATTGATTTATATGCTTAGTTGTTTGATACTGACTGTGTAATAATTCATACTTCCTCATATGTGATCATTTCACATGTGCCACATATACAGGATAATTTCTAGCAGTTATCTATATCCTCAGAGTGAAATTTTACTTGGTTCTCTTGACTTTTGTATAAGCAGAATACTGATACTATTTTTGATGTTGACCAGTACTTGTTTATTCTTACTTTCTGCCCTTCAAACTTTCTTATTTATGTATTTGTGCGTTTATTTATTTATTTATTTATTTTTGTTTTTTGAGATGCAGTGCCACTCTTGTTGCCTAAGCTGGAGTGCAATGGCACGATCTTGGCTCACTACAACCTCCACCTCCTGGGTTCTAGCAGTTTTCCTGTCTCAGCCTCCCTAGTAGCTGGGATTACAGGCGCCTGCTACCACACCAAGCTAATTTTTTATTTTGTATTTTTAGTAGAGACGGGGTTTCACTATGTTGGCCAGGTTGGTCTTGAAGTCCTGACCTCAGGTGATCCACCTGCCTCAGCTTCCCAAAGTGCTGGGATTACAGGTGTGAGCCACCATGCCTGGCTGCCCTTCAAACTTTCATAGAATCCTTTATGAAATTTAATTTTATTAGTAGATAGTTAATATTAATTGTGCCATGGTGCTACCAGTAGCAAATTAGGTGGACCATTATTTGTTGTGCAACAAGATGCCAACCATGGTAGAGTCTGAAGTTAAGCTTCATCTTAGGGACCAAGGGAGGTAACTTTAAGATTGCCAAAGGTAGTTCCAGCTCCACTAAGCTAAGTTCTCCAGAGCAAATGATTGTCTTATTAACTTCAATACTCCTGCACCTAAAACAGTGTCATACAGCACTCACTAAATATTTATTGAATAAAAGAGGTGACTAACATAATAAAAAGGTTTTTTTCTTCCTATATTTAGCATGAAGACTATTTAGAGATACAACTATTTTTCTTTAATTTTTATTTTTATTGCATTTTAGGTTTTGGGGTACATGTGCAGAACATGCAAGATAGTTGCATAGGTACACACATGGCAGTGTGTTCTGCCTTCCTCCCCTTCACCCATATTTGGCATTTCTCCCCAGGCTATCCCTACACAGTTCCCCACCCCGCTGTCCCTCCCCTATTCCCTGCAATAGACCCCAGTGTGTAGTACTCCCCTCCCTGTGTCCATGTGTTCTCATTTTCCATCATCTGCCTATGAGTGAGAATATGCGGTATTTCATTTTCTGCTCTTGTGTCAGTTTGCTGAGTATGATGTTCTCCAGAGTCATCCATGTCCCTACAAAGGACACGAACTCATCATTTTTGATTGCTGCATAATAATCCATGGTGTATATGTGCCACATTTTCTCAGTCCAGTCTATCATCAATGGGCATATGGGTTGGTTCCAGGTCTTTGCTATTGTAAACAGTGCTGCAATGAACATTCGTGTGCATGTGTCCTTATAGTAGAATGATTTATAGTCCTTTGGATATATACCCAGTAATGGGATTGCTGGGTCAAATGGAATTTCTATTTCTAAGGCCTTGAGGAATCGCCACGCTGTCTTCCACAATGGTTGAACTAATTTACACTCCCACCAACAGTGTAAAAGTGTTCCTATTTCTCCACATCCTCTCCAGCATCTGTTGTCCCCAGATTTTTAAATGATCGCCATTCTAACTGGCGTGAGATGGTATCTCAATGTGGTTTTGATTTGCATCTCTCTAATGACCAGTGATGATGAGCATTTTTTCATATGTTTGTTGGCCTCATGTATGTCTTCTTTTGTAAAGTGTCTGTTCATATCCTTTGCCCATTTTTGAATGGGCTTGTTTGTTTTTTCCTGTAAATCTGTTTGAGTTCTTTGTAAATTCTGGATATCAGCCCTTTGTCAGATGGGTAAACTGCAAAAATTTTTTCCCATTCTGTTGGTTGCCGATTCACTCTAGCAACTGTTTCTTTTGCCGTGCAGAAGCTGTGGAGTTTCATTAGGTCCCATTTGTCTATTTTGGCTTTTATTGCCAATGCTTTTGGTGTTTTGTTCATGAAGTCCTTGCCTACTCCTATGTCCTGGATAGTTTTGCCTAGATTTCCTTCTAGGGTTTTTATGGTGCCAGGTCTTATGTTTAAGTCTTTAATCCATCTGGAGTTAATTTTAGTGTAAGGTGTCAGGAAGGGGTCCAGTTTCTGCTTTCTGCACATGGCTAGCCAGTTTTCCCAACACCATTAATTAAATAGGGAATCCTTTCCCCATTGCTTGTTTTTGTCAGGTTTATCAAAGATTGTATGGTTGTAGATATGTTGTGTTGCCTCCGATGCCTCTGTTTTGTTCCATTGGTCTATATCTCTGTTTTGGTACCAGTACCATGCTGTTTTGATTACTGTAGCCTTGTAGTATAGTTTGAAGTCTGGTAGTGTGATGCCTCCCGCTGTGTTCTTTTTGCTTAGAATTGACTTGGCTATGCGGGCTCTCTTTTGGTTCCCTATGAAGTTCAAGGTGGTTTTTTCCAGTTCTGTGAAGAAGGTCATTGGTAGCTTGATGAGGATAGCGTTGATTCTGTAAATTACTTTGGGTAGTATAGCCGTTTTCACGATATTGATTCTTCCTAACCATGAACATGCAATGTTTCTCCATCTGTTTGTGTCCTCTCATTTCGTTGAGCAGTGGTTTGTAGTTTTCCTTGAAGAGGTCCCTTATGTTCCTTGTAAGTTGTTTTCCTAGGTATTTTATTCTTTTTGTAGCAATTGTGAATGGCAGTTTGTCCTTGATTTGGCTCTCTTTAAGTCTGTTATTGGTATAGAGGAATGCTTGTGATTTTTGCACATTGATTTTTTTATCCTGAGACTTTGCTGAAGTTGCTTATCAGTTTCAGGAGTTTTTGGGCTGAGGCAGTGGGGTCTTCTAGGTATACTATCATGTCTTCTGCAAATAGAGACAATTTGGCTTCCACCTTTCCTATTTGAATACTCTTTATTTCTTTTTCTTGCCTGATTGCTCTGGCTAGAACTTCCAGCACTATATTGAATAGGAGTGGTGAAAGAGGGCATCCTTGTCTAGTGCCGGATTTCAAAGGGAATGCTTCCAGTTTTTGCCCATTCAGTATGATATTGGCTGTTGGTTTGTCATTAATAACTTTTATTACTTTGAGATACATTCCGTCAATACTGATTTTTTTTAGGGTTTTTAGCATAAAGGGCTGTTGAACTTTGTCAAATGCCTTCTCTGTGTCAATTGAGATAATCATGTGGTTTTTGTCTTTGGTTCTGTTTATGTGGTGAATTACGTTGATAGACTTGCGTATGTTGAACCAGCCTTGCATCCCCGGGATGAATCCTACTTGATCATGATGGGTAAGTTTTTTGATGTGCTGTTGCAATCAGTTTGTCAGTATTTTATTGAAGATTTTTGCATCTATGTTCCTCATGGATATTGGCCTGAAGTTTTCTTTTCTTGTTGAGTCTCTGCCATGTTTTGGTATCAGGATGATGTTGGTCTCATAAAATGATTTGGGAAGGATTCCCTCTTTTTGGATTATTTAGAATAGTTTCAGAAGGAATGGTACCAGCTCCTCTTTGTGTGCCTGGTAGAATTCGGCTGTGAACCCATCTGGACCTGGGCTTTTTTTGAGTGATAGGCTCTTAATTGCTGCCTCGACTTCAGACCTTGTTATTGGTCTATTCATAGTTTTGGCTTCCTCCTGGTTTAGGCTTGGGAGGACACAAGTGTCCAGGAATTTATCCATTTCTTCCAGGTTTACTAGTTTATGTGCATAGAGTTGTTTGTAATATTCTCTGATGATGGTTTGAATTTCTGTGGAATCTGTGGTGATTTCCTCTTTATTGTTTATTATTGTATCTATTTGGTTGTTCTCTCTTTTCTTTTTTATCAGTCTGGCTAGTGGTCTGTCTATTTTGTTGATCTTTTCACAAAAACCAGCTCTTGGATTTATTGATTTTTTGAAGGGTTTTTCGTGTCTCTATCTCCTTCAGTTCTGCTCTGATCTTAGTTATTTCTGGTCTTCTGCTAGCTTTTCACTTTTTTTGATCTTGCTTCTCTAGCACTTTCAATTTTGACGATAGGGTGTCAATTTTGGATCTCTCCACTCTTTTCATATGGGCACTTATTGCTATATATTTTCCTCTGGAGACTGCTTTACATGTTTCCCAGAGATTCTGGTATGTTGTGTCTTCGTTCTCATTGGTTTCAAAGAACTTCTTTATTTCCGCCTTCATTTCATTGTTTATCCAGTCAACATTCAAGAGCCAGTTGTTCAGTTTCCATGAAGCTGTGCGGTTCTGAGTTAGTTTCTGAATTGTGAGTTCTAGTTTGATTGCACTATGGTCTGAGAGAATGTTTTTTATGATTTCAGTTGTTTTGCATTTGCTGAGGAGTGCTTTACTTCCAATTATGTGGTCAATTTTAGGGTAGGTGTGATGTGGCGCTGAGAAGAATGTATATTCTGTGGATTTGGGGTGGAGAATTCTGTAAATGTCTATCAGGTTTGCTTGCTCCAGGTCTGAGTTCAAGCCCTGGATATCCTTGTTAATTTTCTGTCTGGTTGATCTGTCTAATATTGACGGTAGAGTGTTAAAGTCTCCCACTCTTATTGTGTGGGAGTCTAAGTCTTTTTGTAAGTCATTAAGAACTTGCCTTATATATCTGGGTGCTCCTGTATTGGGTCCATATATATTTAGGATCGTTAGCTCTTCTTGTTGTATTGATCCTTTTACCATTATATAATGGCCTTCTTTGTCTCTTTTGATCTTTGTTGCTTTAAGTCTATTTTATCAGAGACGAGAATTGCAACTCCTGCTTTTTTTTGCTGTCCATTTGCTTGGTAAATCTTCCTCCATCCCTTTATTTTGAGCCTTTGTGTATCCTTGCCTGTGAGATGGGTTTCCTGTATACAGCACACTGATGGGTTTTGGATTTTTATCCAATTTGCCAGTCTGTGTCTTTTGATTGGTGCATTTAGTCCATTTACATTTAGGGTTAATATTGTTATTTGTGAATTTGATACTGCCATTTTTATGCGAGCTGGCTGTTTTGCACATTAGTTGATGCAGATTCTTCATTTTGTTGATGCTCTTTAGCATTTGGTATGTTTTTGGAATGGCTGGTGCTGGTTGTTCCTTTCTATGTGTAGCACCTCTTTCAGGAGCTCTTGTAAAGCAGGCCTGGTGGTGACAAAATCTCTGAGTACTTGCTTGTTTGCAAAGGATTTTATTTTTCCTTCACTTATGAAGCTCAGTTTGGCTGGATATGAAATTCTGGGTTTAAAGTTCTTTTCTTTAAGCATGTTGGATATTGGCTTCCACTCTCTTCTGGCTTGTAGAGTTTCTGCCGAGAGATCTGCTGTGAGTCTGATGGGCTTCCCTTTGTGGGTGACCTGACTTTTCTCTCTGGCTGCCCTTAGTATTTTCTCCTTCATTTCAACCCTGGTGAATCTGATGACAGTGTCCTATTTTGCTTGTTTTGTATCTTATGTTGCTTTTTGGTGGTTTGTGTTATGTGTCAGTGATCAAGCCAACTAATTCTCTAGCATATGTAACTTCTGGATGTCTTTGATATGACATCTTAATTTGTAGATATGGAGATGTGTATAGCATGATATTCTGAAGCTCCACAATGATGCAATGAAAGGCCACGGATGGGCAAAGAATAGTTTTATTTAGCATATTAAGTCTAGTTCTGGACCCCCCTCCCCCTTTTTTTTGAGACAGAGTCTCGCTCCATCGCGAGGTGCCAGGCTGGAGTACAGTGGTGCAATCTCAGCTCACTGCAACCTTCGCCTCCTGGGTTCAAGCAATTCTCCTGCCTCAACCTCCTGAATAGCTGGGACTACAGGCACGTGCCACCATGCCCAGCTAATTTTTTTGTATTTTTAATAGAGACGGGGTTTCACCATGTTGGCCAGGATGGTCTTGATCTTTTGATCTCGTGATCCGCCTGCCTTGGCCTCCCAAAGTGCTGGGATTACAGGCGTGAGCTACCGTGTCCAGCCTGGACCTTTTTTTTTTAAAGTTAAAGGTCACATATGAGGTGTGATTTCTATAGCAAAGAAATGTTTATTTCAGTATCAGGAAAAATATTTTTCCTGCATGTCCTGAAAATTGCAATTTGAAAAATGTACAAAATAAATTAAAAGCAAATTTTGCTTCTAAAATAAAAGAATGGAAGACAACCAACTGGATAGGAGAAAGTATTTGAAAGTCATGTATCTAATAAGGGATTAATATCCCAGAATATAAAGAACTCTTACAACTCAACAACAACAACAACAAAACAACCTTATTAAAAATTGGGTAGAGTACTATAATAAACATTTCTTTAGAGATATAGAAATAGCCAATAAGCACATGAAAAGATGCTTGACATCATTAGTAATCAGAGAAATGTGAATCAAAACCACAATGAGATACCACTTCACACCTGCTAGGATGTCTAGAATAAAAAAGTCAGATAACAAGTATTGGAGGTCGAACAATTGAAGCCCTCATATACTGCTGATGGGGAATGTAAATGGTACAGTCACTTTGCAAAACAGTCTGACAGATCCTCAAACAATTAAACATAGAGTTATTATATGACCCAGTAAGTGTACTCTTAGGTATTACCAAAGAGATATGAAAACACAAAAGTTTGTACATGAATGTTTATAGCAGCATTATTTGTAATGCCAAAAGATGGAAACAACCCAAGTGTTCATCAACTGACAAATAGATAAAATATGGTATTACCTGTGTAGTGGAATATATTCTGCCACAAAAGGAATGATGTACTGATATGTGCTGTAACGTGAACACTGAAAACATGCTATATGAAAGAAGTCAGTCACAAAAGACCACATATTACATGATTCCATTCATATGAAATGTCCAGAAGTGGAAAATCTATACAAACAAAGTAGATTAGCAGTTTCCTAGGATGGATGGATTAGGAGGTGATCAGTGATAGCTAAGGGTATGTTTTGATTTTTATTTAGGTGATGAAAATGTTCTGAAATTGCCCGTGGTGATGGTTGCACGTGTCTGTGAATATACTAACAACTATTGAATTCTACACTTTAAATGTGTGAATTATGTAATATGTGAACTACATCTCAAGAATATTTTTAAAATGGTGTTGGGCAAACAGGGCATCCACATGTAAAACAACATATGTTGGATCCTTACTATACACCGTGTATAACAATTAACTCAAAATGTATTAAAGACCTAAATATAAGAGCCAAAACTACAAAAACTCTTAGAAAAAATCATAGCAGTAAATCTTCATAACTTTGAATGTGGGAATGGTTTCTTAGATATGACACCAAAAACACTAACTAAAGAAAAAAGATAAATTGGACTTCACAAGTTAAAAGCTTTTGTGATTCAATGGACACCATCAAGAAAGTGAAAAGAATGGAATGCCAATACATTTTACACATTGATGTACCTTGGAAACATTATGCTAAGTGAAAGAGTCCAGACATACAAGGACATATATTGAATGAATCCATTTATATGAAATGACCATATAGGCAAATCCATAGAGATAGGAAATAAAGTAGCATTTGCCAGAGGCTGTGAGTAGGGAGGAGTGGGGAGTGTTGCTAATGGGCATAGGATTTCTTTTTGGAGAAATGAAAGTGTTCTGCAACTGCATAGTCATTATGGTTGCACATCCTTGTGAATATACTAAACACGGTTGAACTGTATACCTTAAAAGGCTGATTTAAAAAAAAAAACGTTTCTTCTAAGAAAAAACCAAGATACATGTGCAGAACGTGCAACTTTGTTACATAGGTATACCTGTGCCATGGTGGTTTGCTGCACCTATTGACCCATCCTTTAAGTTTCCTCCCCTCACTACCCACCCCCCAACAGGCCCTGGTATATGTTGTTCCCCTCTCTGTGTCCATGTATTCTCATTGTTCAACTCCCACTTATGAGAGAGAACATATGGTATTTGGTTTTCTGTTCCTGTGTTAGTCTGCTGAGTATGATGGCTTCGAGCTTCGTTCATATTCCTGCAAAGAACATGATTTGATTCTTTTTCATGGCTGCATAGTATTCCATGGTATATATGTACCACATTTTGTTTATCTAGTCTATTATTGATGGGCATTTGGGTTGGTTCCAAGTCTTTGCTATTGTAAATAGTGCTGCAATAAACATACATGTGCATGTCTCTTTATCGTAGAATGATTTATATTTCTTTGGGTATATACCCAGTAATGAGATTGCTGCCTCAAATGGTATTTCTGGTTCTAGATCCTTGAGGAATCACCATACTGTCTTCCACAATGTTTGAACTAATTTACATTCCCACCAACAGTGTAAAAGCTTTCCTATTTCTCCATACCCTCACCAGCATCTGTTGTTTCCTGACTTTTTAATAATTGCCATTCTTACTGGTGTGCGATGGTATCTCATTGTGGTTTTGATTTGCATTTCTCTGATGATCTGTGATGTTGAGCTTTTTTTCATGTTTCTTGGCTGCATAAATGTCTTCTTTTGAGAAGTGTCTGTTCATATCCTTTGCCTACTTTTTGATGGGGTTGTTTTATTTCTTGTAAATTTGTTTAAGTTCCCTGTAAATTCTGGATTTTAGGCTTTTGTCAGATGCGTAGATTGCAAAAATTGTCTTCCATTCTGTAGGTGAAAAGGCTGAATTTTATAGCATGTGAATTATATCCCAATTTTTAAAAGAATGTATATGTTTAGCTCAGGCTTCTATAACATAATACCACAGACTGGGTGGTCCAATTGTTTAAAGCTGCACAGAAACTAGTTGGAGAAGTCCATTAATAATCTTGCTTTGTTAGTAGCAGCGGGTATGGTTCAGCAGCATTTTCTGTTAAAGTTTCTCTGAGCTCAGCAAAACTAAAATGATACAGTAATACTTTTTATGCTATTTGAAGTAAAAGGTGCAAAAGGTTATACACTGAAAATTCTTTTTCCCACCCTTATTCTCTAACCACTCATTTTCCCTCACCAGAGGAATCACTGTTTCCATGGGCTATATTAGATTGATTTATGTGAAATTGCCAGTGTTTGACTATGATGATTTCATGTGGTTCAGCCTAATATCAATGAAAAAACAGAGCCCTGTCTTCATGGAGTTTTTATTCTAGTGGGAAGTATATTACTTAATTATTGCAGTGGAACAAATTACTCCAAAATTTAGTGGCTTTAAGGCAACAAGCATTTATTATCTCACAGTTCCTATTTCTCAAGAATTTGGGAGCAGCTTAGATGGGTGGTTCTGGCTCAAGTATCTCGAAGTTGTAGTCAACATGGTGTCTGGGGCTGCAGTAGTTTAAAAGGTTTAATTTGGGTCCGAATGAGCAGTTTCCAAGATGGTTCACTTACCAGGCTATTGGTGGGAGGCCTTAGGTCTTTGCTGGTTTTTGACATGAGGCCTCAGTTTCTTGCCATATGCACCTCTCCACAAGGCTGCTTGTATGTCTTTGTATGTGGTAGGTGGCTTACCCCAGATTGCATGATTCAGGAGAGAGGACAAGGAGGAAGCCACAATGCTTTTTTCCCCTCTTGCAATGTTTTTTATGACCTAGCATTGGAAGTCACACCTTGTAACTTCTACCTTAGTCTATTCATTAGAAACAAGTCATTAAGTTCAGGCCACACTGAAGGGGAAAGGGTTAAAATCCACCTCTTGAGGGAAGGAGTAGCAAACAATTTGTGGACATATTTTAAAGCCACCACAGGAAGACAGATAATAAGCAATAAACAGCATAAATAAGCAAATTATGGAGTATGTTAGAAGATGTTAAGTTCTATGAAAACAAAAGAAAAAGAGGTAAGGGGAATCAGAGTATGTTTGTGTGGAAGGGATGTAGGTTGCAGTTTTAAATAGGGTGACCAACATAGTCCTTATTAAGGTTAAATTTGAGCAAATACTTGGAGACAAAGAAGTTAGCCAAGAAGTTATCTGGAAGAAGAAAGTCCCAAAGCAAGAGAATAGCTAAAACAAAGGCTTTGAGGTAGGAGTTATCCTTGCATAAGGAACAGTCAGGAGGCCAGTATGACTGGCACAGAGAGGGGTTTGGTGAGTGGTAGAAGAGGAGGCCAGGTAAATTTGAGGGGGACGGGCATGACAAATCATGTGAGACCTTGTTGGCCATTATAAGGATTTGGGGCATTTTTGGTTAGTTCTGAATTTCTACTTGTAAATGTTAAATGAGATTATTTATGGGAAACCTTAGTAATCAGGAAAGCACTCTATGAAGTCTAGTTTCTTGTATTAAAGTATTGAAATTTTTATTTTTAGTTAGCATAGCCAAAGAAACAATATTTTTTTTACTTCATCAAAGGTGAGAAGAATTATTTTCTAAGCAAGAAGAATGTTTACTGTATTTTATTACTAGTGTATTTTAATTTTTTAAACATGATACTTGAGAAACTAGCATATTTTTAATTGGGGAGGTGGGGGAAAGGTTGAGGAAAGATTATTTGCCTGGCTGAAATTAATGAGTTTATTGTTTCTAGCAGGAATGTAAAGAAGAAATCAAAATGGATCCAAATATGGGTGCGAATTCTGTTACCATTTCTGTTGAGGGTATGACTTGCAATTCCTGTGTTTGGACTATTGAGCAGCAGATTGGAAAAGTGAATGGTGTGCATCACATTAAAGTAAGTTACTCTTTGGAAACTGAAGTCAAATGCCATTGAAGAGAATTCTACTAGGAAATTACTTCTAACACTGAGATAGAAGCAGACACACTGACATGTTTGGGAACAAAAACCATCATACTTATCTTGAAGCTAAATAAGTTTTCTTTGACCCATTAATTCCTCTTATAATATAAAGAAAAAAGATATATTTTCAATTTAAAAATGCCTGAACATGGAATCTTGATATTGTGGTTGTATATTTATAGATTTATATTTTATAAGTATATGAGTATTTATATACTGTTTATTACTCTGAATCTCATACTGGACTAAAATATATGTTCTCAGACGATGAGTTGGGGTTTTCTTTTTCTTTTATAACATGGTGATTAATTTGCAATTAAAAATTGAAGGGCAAATGTCTAGAGAATTACTAGTATACTTTGGTTTTTAGTTTTAATTTTTTTTCAGACAGGGTCTTGCTCTGTCACCCAGGCTGACAAAGTGACAAAGTTACAGCTCCCTGCAGCCTAGATTTCCCAGGCTCAAGCGATCATCCCATCTCAGCCTCCCAAGTTCCTAGGACCACAGGTGTGCACCACCATGCCAGCTAATTTTTTAACTTATTTTTTGTAGAGATAGGGGGTCTCACTATGTTGCCCAGGCTCCTTTCAAACTCCTGGACTCAAACGATCCACCTGGGCCTCCCAGAGTGCTAGGATTACAGGTGTGAACCACCATGCCCAGCCAAAATTACTAGTATACCTTGTATGGTATACCTTGTATGGTATACCTAAGGAAGACTCTTATTTTTTTTTTTCAGACTCTTGGGCTTTAAGTTGAAGACTCTATTGTTTAACATTCCTTGAGCATCAGCAGCATTCTAGATATACTGTGGTTAAAGATGTAGTTCAGATTATAAAAAAGCCTTCTGGAGACTGCATGAAGTACCTGTGTTTATCATAAGAAACTTTATGCTTATATAGTGGGGATTGGAAAATGATGGTCTGCAGACCAAATCCAGTTTGTCAACTGCTTTCATATGGCTCATAAGCTAAGAATGCCTTTTATATTTTTACACGGTTGAAAAAAATCAAAAGAATAATACTTAGGAACATATGAAAAGCACATGAAATTCAAATTTTTGTCTCTGTAAGTAAAGTTTTAGTAATGTAAAGTTTTATTAGAGCACAGCCACACTCATTCATGTATGTATTGTGTATGACCCTTTTTTTCACTACAAAAACAGAGTTGAATAGTTGTGGCAGAGCCCATATATGGTATCCTCATTGGTAAGTGATATACTGCCAAATGATTTACCACAGTGGCATGACCATTTTATCTTCTCACCAGCAATGTTTGTGTTCCACTTTGAAATTCTTCCATTTTCTCCACATTCTCTCCAACACTTTGTATTGTCAGCCTTTTAAATTAAAGACATTCTAATGGGTATGTAATATTATGTCATTGGGTTTTTGTTTTCTTGTTATTGAATTTTGATTATATCTTTAATATAAAGTCTTCTCTCAGATATGTGTTTTACAAATAAATTTTTCCAGTCTGTGGCTTGTTTTTTCAGTCTCTTAAAAGTTCTTTTGCAGAGCAGAAGTTTTTATTTTTGATGAATTCATTTATCCGCTTTTTTCCTTTTATGCCTTATGCTTTTAGTATCATATCTAAGAAATCATGGCCTAACTCAAGGTCACAAAGGTTTTTCTCCTGTGTCTTTTCTAAAACCTTTATAATTTTAGGTTTTACATTTAGGTCTATGAGCCATTTTGAATTAACTTGTATACGTTGTTAGGTACCGGTTAAAGTTAATTTCTTTAAAGATATGGATATCCATTTTTCCCAACATCATTTGTTAAAAAGTCTATTCTCTCTCCATTGAATTGCCTTCGGACTTTTGCTGAAAATCAATTGACTATATATTTATATTGGTTTATTTCTCTCTTTCCTATTCTGTTCCATTGATCTATATGCCTGTCCTTTGGCCAATATCACACAGTTTTGATTATTGTAGCTTTATAGTAAGTATTAAAATCAGATACTGTGATTCCTTAACTCTTTCTTCTTTTTCAAAATTGTTTTGGCTATCCTAGTTGCTTTTCTTTTCCATATAAATTTTAGAATCAGTTTATAAGTTTCTACAAAAATATCTGCTGGGATTTTCATTGAGATTGTGTTGATTCTGCAGATCCATTTGGAAAGAACATCTTGACAATATTGAGTTTTCTAATCTATGCACATAGTATATCTCCATTTATGTAGGTATTCTCTGATTTCTTTTATCAGGGATCTGTAGTTTTCAGCATGCAGTTTCTGTACATATTTTGTTAGATTTATATTTAAGTATTTTTGTTTTTGAATGCTGTTATAAATGGTACTGTTTTAAAATTTTTAATTTAATTTCAGTTGTTCATTATGAGATTTTTGTATGTTTATTACTTTGTATTCTGGAATCTGGCTAAACTGACTTATCAAACCTATTAGCTTTTTGGTAGATTTCTTATGTAATTATGTCATCAAGGTATATAAATAGTAGTAGTAGTAGTAGTTGTTGTTGTTTTTGAGATAGAGTCTTGCTCTGTGGCCCAGGCTGGAGTGCAATGACATAGTGTTGGTGGCTCACTGCAACCTCCACCTCCTGGGTTCAAGCAATTCTTGTGCCTCAGCCACCCAAGTAGCTGGAATTACAGGCACGTGCCACCACAGCTGGCTAAGTTTTGTATTTTTAGTAGAATTGGGGTTTTGCTGTGTTGGCAAGGCTGGTCTTGAACTCCTGGCCTCAAGTGATCTGTCCACCTCAGCCTCTTTAAGTGCTAGGATTACAGGTGTGAGCCACTGCACTTGGCCATATGGTTTTATTTCTTCCTTTGTAGTCTGTATATCTTTCATTTTTCCCTTGTATTATTGAGCCTTCATTACAATTTTGATTAGGAGTGGTAAGAGTGGACGATGGTGAGGGGAACATTCAGTCATTTACCATTAGCATTGTATTAATTGTAGAGTTTTTGTAGATGCTATTTATCAGATTAATGAAGTTCTTTTTATTCCTAGTTTGCTGAGCATTTTTTTAAACATCGTGAATGGATGTTGAATTCTGTCAGGTGATTTTTCTGCATATAGAGATGATGGTATGATTTTCCCCCTTTAGTCTGTTAAGCTGGTGAATTACATTGATTGATTTTCAAATGTTGAACCAGCCACGCATTCCCAGGATAAGCCCCACTTGTTCAAAGAAGACTTACTTTTCATTAAAAATTTTTGGGTGGGTGCAGTGGCTCACACCTGTAATCCCAGCACTTTGGCAGTCCGAAGCGGGCGGATCACGAGGTCAAGACCAGCCATCAATATGGTGAAACCCTGTCACTACTAAAAATACAAAAATTAGCCGGGTGTGGTGGTGCATGCCTGTAGTCCCAGCTACTTGGTAGGCTGAGACAGAAGAATCACTTGGAACCTGGGTGGCGGAGGTTGCAGTGAGCCGAGATTACACCATTGCACTCCAGCCTGGGTGACAGAGAGAGACTCCATCTCAGAAAAAAAAAAATCAAGCATATACAAAGGTGGAGAAACTAATAATAGTACAAGGATCCACCCTATACTCATCACCCAGAAGAATCCTTGCTATTTAATTTGCATGCCATTCTCATCAGTTGAATTTTATAATGTATTTTGCTGATGGTTCTAAGAGTTGGTCCAGGCCTTCCTGCCTATTATAATCTGTTAAGGTGGATGTCAGTGACTAGTGGATTGGAACTTCCTAGTGTATCTCCATGCCAGTTCCCATTTCTAAGCCTTTTGGCCACTCCATAGCACCACCCCTGCGCACCCCTTTCTCTTGTCACTCTTCCCAATTCTCAGCACTAATTATAGTGTATATAATTTCAGTACTCTTTCCCATGCTTTATTCAGTTTGTTTTTGAACCTATTTTTTTCCCATCTCTTCAACTTGTATCTCAGGATCCAAAGAAATTAACAATATCTCATGCCAGAACTTTGAGGATTCCTACTGTAATGACAATAACATGTAGAATATTTTGCTTAAATATTATGCTTAATCTTTTTTTTTTTATTGAGACAGAGTCTCCCTTTGTCGCTCAGGCTGGAGTGCAGTGGTGCCATCTCTGTTCACTGCAACCTCAGCCTCCTGGGTTAAAGCAATTGTGACTCAGCCTCCCAAGTAGCTGTGACTACAGGTGCACGTCACCATTCTCGGCTAATTTTTTCTATTTTTAGTAGAAACGAGGTTTCACCATGTTGGCCAGGCTGGCCTCAAACTCCTGACCTCATGTGATCTACCCACCTTGGCCTCCCACAGTGTTGGGATTACAGGTGTGAGCTGCCACACCTGGCCTGAATTGCTTACCCTTAAACATTTTTATTTTTGCTGCTAGGCCTTAATGAGTCAATATTGGATGTGTAATTTTAGCTGAGTTGTATTCTCATTTGTGTAATATGCTTATCATTTTAATACGTTGTTTTATCATTAAAACAACTTTTTTTTTTGAGACGCAGTTTCGCTCTTATTGCCCAGGCTGGAGTGCAATGGCACAATCTTGGCTCACTGCAACTTCTGCCTCCCAGGTTCAAGTGATTCTCCTGCCTCAGCCTCCCGTAGCTGGGACTACAGGCATGTGCCACGACACCTGACTAATTTTGTGTTTTTCGCAGAGATGGGGTTTCTCCATATTGGTCAGGCTGATCTCGGACTCCTGAGCTTTGGTGATCTGCCTGCCTCAGCCTCCCAAAGTGCTGGGATTACAGGTGTGAGCCACTGTGCCTGGCCTGAAACAACTGTATATTGGTAGTGATTCTGTTTGCTGGAGGTTCTCTGTAATTTTGCTTTTATGCAATGTTCATTACAGTAATGGTAGAAATTTGATCAGCTTGCATCAATACCAGAATGGTTTTCCTATGACTAGTTGAGATGCACATGCAATACATTTTTTGACCTACCAGGAGCAGATGTTAATATTATAATGAAAGCTTTGTCCAACTGGACATCAGACTTAGCACAAAATTCAAAATTAGGGGTGTGATGGATTCTTTCTAATTATCAGAAACTCATTATATTTTTAAGTGCGTGAGTGAATATTTTGTGTATCTTCAGGTCAAATACTTGTGAGAACTCTCCTTTTTAACTATTCGTGATCTAAACATTAATTTTTACCTATTTATTTTTCAGAGATTTCAAAATGGTTTTGGCTCTTTAGTGAAATACAGGATTTATACTTTATCTCTGCAGTATTCTTACGTAAAATTCTGACTTCTCATAAGATCTTGAGTAGATTGGTTTCAGTTTGCCTTGTTTTTATTACCCTAAATTGGCTAATTAGCCCATCATTATTCTCTATGAAGTTTGATACATTTTCTTAATTCAGGAGACCTATGAAGTGTTGTGCTTATATGTGGACAATTCTCTTCCTAATCTGAATGTATAGGTGATTTTTTCCATGTCTAAGTTTTATATTCATTTTGGCCAGAGAGGACAAAGTAAACTTTGGATCCATGTTACTATTTGTATGGCGGAAAAAGCAGTGTTTCTCATTTGTTCACTGTACACTCTGATTAGCTAAGTCTATGTTGTTAGCTGTGGCTAGAAAATATTTATTTACATAGTGCATATTCCTTCTCCTAAGTTTTTTGTACTGTTGACATCCATGTGAATACTTAAATATCAACTTTTCATTTTCACATGCTCCAAAAATAGAGGTTTTTTTTTTTTTCATATTTACCATCTACCTTGGCATAACTCCAGTCTTAGAGGCTCCCACACTGCTTCTTCCTGGCAGCATCCCCGAATAGGGATACAGTTGTCTTTAAAGATCTTTGGGGATAGAGCCAAGTTGGAAAAGCTGAGAGATGACAGGTAATTATTTTATGTATTTATCTTCAAAATATTCAATTTATATAAAAACATTTTCCCCTTATCATAACTATGCAAAAATTAGATGCATATTTTGCAGTTTGTTGATTAGGACAGAGAATAGTTAAAGTAGCTCTGCAACCTTCAGTGCTAAAGCTTTAAAAATGAGTTGCTTAATATCAATGAGTAGTAGGTATGACACATGCATTTGATTTATCCTCAAATGAAACTAATTAAACCTCCTCCACTTGATCTAAGGTGGGGCTGGTGTTGAGGGCCAGAACAGAAGCTGAACCTTACTAATTAACTAATTATATAGTAGTGTCTGTGTTAATTCCAGTAAAGCTGTTTTAACCATTTGGAAACTAGTTCATGTAATTTTTTGCCAAACGACTTAGGTACTTATTGTCCACTGACAGCTAAAGTATTTTCCAGAACCCTCAGCTCTCTGTCTAGCAAACTATTGTAGGTGAATATTTGTCTCTGTCAACATATCCACACATAACTATAAAAACAGATTCTGCTTTGATATGTGCAAGTACATTCTTCCCAAAACAGCCTATTTGTACCACATTCATATATAAGATGGCTATTTCCACTGCATCTTCCCAAAGTTCACTACTGCTTAATAAGGTCTGTTTAAGGTCAAACAAATGCAACTGGATTTTGATTACATTGAAAATGAAGAATAGCAGCAATATAATGTGGAAGCACTTTGTGTTGTCAACAGTGATTTACACAAATTGCAGTGACAGATACTCAAGACTACTTTCCAGGGCACATTCATAATTTGATTGCCAAAAATAAAAGAAAACACACTTGTTCTGTCTTTTTCAGTTCTGCCTCTCCTCTTTCAGTCAAAAGCCCTTTTAATAGTAACCTTTATTCCTTTTTTCTTCTTTTAAAAAATATTTTACTAAGGGTAAATGTCTTTTAAGCCCAGAGACAGATTTTCTCTGAAGTTAATGAAGCTTAAGTTTCAGAGCTCATCATTTGCATTAACCTTCTTCTAAGACTCTAGAAGCAGTATTAGCAATGTGTTCACATAGTCATGTTTTTGTACAATTTGAAAAAGTAAAAAAATTTAAGCACACCCCTTCAAGACTATTGTCCATTTCTTCTTCAACTTTTCTTCTGTTAGACCTCCCCTTTGAGTTGGTGTAATATTGGAGTGGCCATGAGTATTTTGGGGAGGTGACTAAGTAGAGGTTGAGTTGGGGATATGTTTAGTTCGGGGTTAGTAGGCTATTTGGCTATAGGTGGTTCTTTATCACTTCTGTGTTTAGTGGAGTTTTTGCTAAGAATTCTGATATAGGGATGGCTTCTTGGAACACCCCTACCCCTCATGGTGCCAACTCACTCAGCATCATGACATGAAGGTGTGGGGCTCAGTGTAAAACTGGTAAATGAATGTTACCAGTTCAAAGAATATGTAAGATTAGTCACTTCACAAGTAAAGTTGAAATGCCCGGAAATATTATAGCTCATATATGAAAGAAACTCAATAGTTTTCTCAAATTTGACAGCAGCTCTAAGAATTTACCAATGCCTCGTTGTTATGTTGAAAGAAACCTTTCTAAACTAACATTAATTAAAAAAAAAATTTTTTTACCTAGAGGAAAGACTGAACTATTTTTATTTTCTTTTATGTACAAGTGATTTTATAAAGTTGTCAAATGAAGCACTAAAAATATATATAGTCAAAAATATAGGAAAAGAAAGTATCAGAAAGCTATATCAGGCATTATTAATAGAAATGTTATTCTTACAGATTTTTATGATATTTGTTAGCTTTAAAAATTTATGACTTGTGATTTTTTAAAAAAAAATTTTATTTTTGAGATGGAGTCTTGCTCTGTCACCTAGACTGGAGTGCAATGGCACGATCTCAGCTTACTACAACCTTCGCCTCCTGGGTTCAAGCAATTCTCCTGTCTCAGCCTCCTGAGTAGCTGGGATTACAGGTGTTCGCCACCATGCCCGGCTCATTTTTGTATTTTTAGTAGAGATGGGGTTTCACCATGTTGACCAGGCTAGTCTCAAACTCCTGACCTCAGATGATCCACCTGCCTCAGCCTCCCAAAGTGCTAGGATTATAGGCGTGAGCCACTCTGCCCAGCCATATAACTTAAGATTTTGTTATGCACTCAGAATATTTTCTTTTGTACAAAATTTTGTTGTTTATAGTTTTGTATTCTTTTTTTAAAAGAAGGCCCTTCAAATAGTTTAATTTTGAGACACCACAAAGTGTGGATTCACCTCTTTATAGACATCATATAGAAAACTGTCTTTGCCCAAACATAATTTATAGTCGAAAGGTAGCTCGACATGATCATACATAAATATTGATTACTTTTTAAAGAATGTTAAAGCTTAAAATTTCTGCAAATAATTAATGGGAGCTAGGCTTAATACCTGGATGACAGAATAATCTGGACAACAAACCCTTATGACATAAATTTACCTGTATATCACAAACCTGCACATGAATCTCTGAGGTTAAAATAAAAGTTAAAAAAGAGTGCACACAAAAATAATATTTCTGGATTATAACTTCTAGGATTATAATTAAGACTCAGGTGCAGTTAATTTAGAAACCAGATTTGGGGAGAAGAGTGTTTCAACTAAGTCAAGGAGCTCTTGCTAGTGTTTGGAATGAAGTAATATAATTGTGATACTAAATTTGCTTTATTGAAAAATGCAACAGCAGAACAGATTAGAGCTTTAATTAACATAATTCAAAGAGTGAATACTCAGGAAATCTCTAATTTTGGAATAAATAGAATATGACTATTTTCCTCTGCAGCTTTAGTATTTAAATACATTCTGGGAATTGTGTCCTAAGTTATACAATAAAATAAACGTAATTTTCTTGTTTGTCTTGCTAAGACTGTAGACTTTAAAGGGATTAACCTGAAGTTTAATTTGATTACCCTTGTGGTCTGTTCAAGGGAAAAGTAAAATGGGCAGATAATGTGAAGATCTTTCCCTGGGGTTGTTTGGCCTTTTTGAAAGTGGAAATGTACAAACAAATTTAATTAGATATAAGTACTGAATGATTCCAAAGGTTAATGCCTTATTAACAAATTAGTTTGTCCCTGAAACTTACAATGCTAACTTTTTGAGTGTTTTTCCCCTTTAATTAGGTAAAGGCTATAGTCCATTCTCGTTTTTTTTTTTTTTTTTTTTTGAGACAGTCTCACTTTGTCACCCAGGCTGGAGTGCAGTGGCACGATCTCTGCTCACTGCAACCTCTGCCTCTTGGGTTCAAGCAATTCTTCTGCCTCAGTCTCCTGAGTAGCTGGGACTACAGGTAGGTGCTACCATGTCTGGCTAATTTTTGTATTTTTAGAAGAGACAGTGTTTCACCATGTTGGCCAGGATGGTCTCTATCTCTTAACCTTGTGATCTGCCCGCCTCGGCTTCCTAAAGTGCAGGGATTACAGGTGTGAGCCACCTCACCCCGCCTCTTAATATAGACCACATCAATAGAAAAATGACCACATCACTGCTTGCAGTTACTAAATTCCTCCTTTGGATCAGTAAATACATTCCTCACTCCCCTTAAAATTAATTGGTGTTTTTATTATTGAAAAAGTAACACATATGCAGAGTAAAATTCCTCTCCCAAGGGAAACCAGTTGTCCTATATATATGTATTCTTCCAGAAAGACTATTAATATAAAACTTTTTTTTTTTTTGGGAGCCAGTGTCTCACGCTTGTTGTCCAGGCTGGAGTGCAGTGGTGTGATCTTGGCTCACTGCAACCTCCACTTCCCGGGTTCAAGCAATTCTCCTCCCTCAGCCTCCTGAGTAGCTGGGATTACAGGCACCTGCCACCATACCTGGCTAAATTTTGTACTTTAAGTAGAGACAGATTTCGCCATGTTGGCCAGGCTGGTCTCGAACACCTGACCTCACGTGATTTGCCTGCCTCAGCCTCCCAAAGTGCTAGGATTACAGGCGTGAGCCACCACGTCCAGCCAAAACTATTTACATGTACATAAGTATCTCTACTTGATATACGTGTATCCCCTTTTTCTGAAAAATGGAAGCATACTATCTACATCATTCTGCACCTTGCTTTTTTTAAAATTAGCAAATATGCCTTAGATAGTCTTCTACATCAATATATAGAGACCCACCTAATATTTTTCTTTCTATATGGGACTCTTTTTTTGGCTTCTTAACTTTTTCTATGGCAAATGACAGTGCACTGAACATTTTGTTTATCAAACTGGTACTCTGTCACTAATACTATATTGGAGTAGCATAGGCATTTTTATTATTTTAAATTAGTAGATAGTATTCATTTATCCATGAAGATGTAGAATCAGCCTCAAAGAGGCTTAAGTTTCTGATTTAGTTGAACTCTATTCTGAGGATCAAAGGAAGGTCAAATCCAAGACAAACAATTTAGCAGTGAAGGAATGGTGTGAAGAGGAACTTTTACTCTTTCTTTTGTGTATTTTTGTATTTAAATTTTTATAATGAACAATCATGCATTTGTTGTATGATTTTTGAAGCAAAGTGAAAATACATTAAAAATGGCCAGGCATAGTGGTTCATGCTGTAATCCCAGTACTTTGGGAGGATGAGGTGGGAAGATTGCTTGAGACCAGGAGTCAAAGAACAGCTTGGGCAACATAGCAAGTCTCTGTCTTTTAGAGCGAGAGAGAGAGGGAGAAGAGAGAGAGAGAATAAATATGTTAGAAATGAAAATTATGACAGAGTGCTCAGTTTAAAGATAGTTTAGTTCATGAAAAGCAATGCTACAACTTAATAAAAACTAACAGAATCTCTGTATCTTTTTTATCTGAAAATATTTGATTTTTGAATTTTTAGATTTATTTTGGACTATTATTTAGTTTCTAAGAATTGTCTTTTTCTAGTTTGTAACCTCATTTAATAGTTTTAAAGTGGTAACTTTTATTTAGCTTAGTCAAATAGGATAAATGTTCATGGAGCTTGATGGCTTCCTCTTATGATATTTTAATTTTTGGTATTCTATATTGAAGCATCAAATAGTGTTACCCTATTAATGTAAACATGTTATTTTTTTCAACAAACTGTAATGGAATTTGTATTGAGACTATATGTATTACAAACGAGAATCCTTTTGTGTATTAGAAATAGTTTTTAGTTGATTCAAAAATATATTATGGGTGGTGAATCAAACATATTAGAAATTCAGGATAATTGATTAATCATGTCACTTTTCTGACATCAGTCTCCATATCTGTAAAATGACAGAATCGTTTCAAGCTGTGAAAAATTTGTCACCTTTATGTTGAGTTGCTATATGAAAATGTAAGAAAGTAAGCTTTAAACTATCTGAAGACTCCCACACTGAGCAGCATACATTCTTGAATTTATTATGATCATATATAAATTGATTCCTAGGGGATAAAAAGGAATTTCAATGTGCTAAAACTTTAGCTAAGTTATTTTCCCATAGTGACTTTAAAAATGTGGAAATATTAGAATGTTCTGATTGTCAGTTCTGCTAAAAACTCAAATATGTTTTAAAATCATTTCAAATTTAAAGTAGCATGGGAGAATATGTAAAATGTGAGGGGGAAAACAATTAAAATTTCATTCAAATACTAGACATATTATATACTTTCAGATTATTTATAAGCCACACATTGCTCTAATCACAGACATAGAATTTTAGTTTTCCAAGGAAACTGTAGATCATCCAGCCTAATCATTTATAGATGGAAAGAGTGTAGACTTTGGAGTTACATACACCTGCATTTGAATCCTAACTCTTTCATTTTCTTGTTGAGTTTCTTGGGCAATTTATTCAATTTCCTGGCTTTCATATAGGAACCTGGGTCACCTTTGTGTTAGTCTGTTCAGGAAGCTGTAAGAAAATACCATAAAGTGGGTGGCTTATAAACAACAGAAATGTATTTCTCGCAATTCTGGAAACTTGGAATTGCTTGACCAAAATCAAAGTGCTGGC
This sequence comes from Callithrix jacchus, assembly GCF_049354715.1. Taxonomy (NCBI): domain Eukaryota; kingdom Metazoa; phylum Chordata; class Mammalia; order Primates; family Cebidae; genus Callithrix; species Callithrix jacchus. The sequence continues at coordinate 75,695,002 of NC_133524.1, forward strand.
AAATTTGGTGTCTGGTGAGGATTGACTTTGTGGTTCATAGATGGTGCCTTCTCCTTGCGTCCTCACATGGTGGAAGGGACAGGGCAGCTCTCTGGGACCTCTTTTTTGAGGGCACAAATCCCACTCTTGAGGGCTCTATCTTCATTACCTAATCACCTCTCAAAGGCCCTTGGCCAATACTATCACCTTGGGAATTAGGACTTCAACATATGAATTTTTGAGGGACATTTTCAGATTATAGTGCCTTTCCTTATCAAATAAGAAAGAATATAAAAGAAAAAAGATGTACTGATGACAAGCTAAGAAGTGGTAGTAACATAATTTTTTGAGCTTTTATAGGAAGAACTAAAAAGATTATTTTATCTAGTCTCTCAGGAAACAAGCCCTCAGAGGTATGGTGATTTGTTTAAGGTTCTAGCTTTCATATTGCCTAAAAATAGAAGATACAGTCTTTGTGGGTTTATGTAAATTATACAGAAATCATATGCAAATTCAAGCATATACTGCACCTGAATTTCATGTTTGACATTTCAAGAGACACAGAACACCACAGAGATTAAAATAATGGATCTTTACAATCCCTGTGACAGTCAGCATTCTACACCACCATTAATACTATGAAGGCCACAGAGTACATTTAGTTTATTTCCTTTTTTTCTCTCCCACTACTGCCTTCATCAAAATATGGTGAATAGTCCTCCACCTTGACTCTTTCCTATGAGCTGTATTCATAATTTGTAGGCTGTTATATTTATTTTCAGAGGAACTTTTTTTTTTTCTTTTTGGACAGAGTCTGGCTGTGTTGCCTAGGCTGGAATGCAGTGGCATGACCTTAGCTCACTACAACCTTCGCCTCTCAGGTTCAAGTGATTCTTGTGCCTCACCCTCTTGAGTAGCTGGAATTACAGGCTCCCGCCACCATGCCTGGATAATTTTTATATTTTTAGTAGAGACGGGGTTTCACCATGTTGGCCAGGCTGGTTTCAAATTCCTGGCCTCAAGTGATCTACCCACCTCAGCATGCCAAAGTACTGGGATTACAGGCATGAGCCACTGCGCTGGCCCAATGGAACTATTGATATGATGGAAAAATAGTTCCTCTGAAGATAAAAATAACAGCATTGGCTCCTAATAAAACATTCTGAAAAAAAGAAGCCGTTGAAATATTGGAACAATGTGGGGAGTAGGAAGGTGGAGTACGGCGGGGAAGGGAGGTTATTTTTTGGAGCTGGGGTTGGGGTTAGGGGACATAGGAAAGGAGAGCAGCACAGACCCAGAATCAGACTGCCGCCAGCAATTTCCAGCTCTATGGAGTCTGCCTGGTTTTGCTCACCATTGTATCTCTAGCAGCTAGCATAGTGCCCGGCACATAGTGGGCATTCAGTAAATATTTGTTGAATAGATAAGTACCTTTTTTTTTTTTTTTGAGACGAAGTCTTGCTTTGCCACCCAGCCTGGAATGCTGTGGCATGATTTCTGTTCACTGCAACCTCCGACTCCCGGGTTCCAGTGATTTTCCTGCCTCAGCCTCCTGAGTAGCTGGGATTATAGGCGTGCGCCAACATGCCTGGCTAATTTTTGTGTTTTTGGTAGAGACGGGGTTTTGCCATGTTGGCCAAGCCGGCCTCAAACTCTGACCTCAAGTGATCTGCCCACCTTAGCTTCCCAAAGTGCTGGGATTACAGGCATGAACCACCGCACCTGACTGATAAGTACCATTTTTACTTCCTGCCCAAAGACTTAGCACTTAGAGCTGTACTGTGATAATTACCGTGTGAATTTCCTCTTAAAAGAAAAAAAAGGTGTTATTAAATTTTGTTTTCTTTTGAGACCTTAGGTTTGAAAAGTCTTTTTGCTGTCTAACAGAGGAAAAATTGAGTTCTGTTACTCCAAAGAGGGATGTTTTTGTTTGTGCTAAGTGTGGTTGGTCACATTTTTTTTTTTTTTAAGACAGGGTTTCACCATGTTGGTCAGGCTGGTCTCAAACTCCTGACCTCAGGTGATCCACCTGCCTCGGCCTCCCAAAGTGCTGGGATTACAGGCATGAGCCACTGCGCCCAGCCTGGTTGGTCACCTTCTAAAACAAATAGAATTTACTAAAGAAAGAAGTTTTTCTAATCTGCAGCATGCAAATATTGTAGGGTACTTTGATTTCTCTTTTGTATAGTATTTTATGCATAGTTTTCTTACGCCGTTTATAAATAAAAGAGGCTAAAGCAGTTAGAAAGTATAGCAAACCATCCAGTGACAAAGTGATGTTTTTTGAGACAGTGTCACATTCCGTCACCTAGACTGGAACGCAGTGGCATGATTTTGGCTCACTGTAGCCTCAACCTTCGGGCTTAGGCAATCCTCCCACCTCAGCACCCTGAGTAGCTGGGACTACAGGAGTGTGCCACCATGCCCGGGGTAATTGTTGTATTTTTTTTGTAGAGACAGGATTTCCCCATGTTACCCAGACTGGTCTGGAATTGCTGAGCTCAAGCAATCTGCCCAACCACGTTGGCCTCCTAAAGTGCTAGGATTACAGGTGTGGGTCACCCAGCCTGACAAAGTGATTTTTACTCTTAAAATGAGAACAATTTCTGACTGGTTATGCAGGGGATTGTTTAAGGTGTACCAGATATAATGTATTTAATGGGCAAGAATCCTTTATATTCGTACTTTATCAGAAAAACTATAGTAGTACCTCGAGTAATACCACCCAAGAATGGTCTGTGATGATGGAAATACTGTGTATCTGCCCTGTCTGATATGTCTAACCGCATTGGCGGGTGAACACTTGAAATGTGGCTAGTGTAACCAAAAAGCTAAATTTTTAATCTTAATAGTTTTTTAAAAAATAATCATCCAGCAAAATTGACTTTTTTGGGTATATAGTTCTATGATCTTTTTTTTTAGTTTTGTTAATGTTAACACATGTATAGATTTAACATCACCACAGCCAGGACATGGCACAGTCCTGTTACCCCAAAAAACTCCCTCTTGCTACCATTTCCCCTACATCTTACCCCTGGAAACCACTGCTCTGTTCTCCATCTTCCCCTTCAGTTGGAAAGTTTAAATTATTTAAAGAGTCATTTTCTTAATCATAAAACCACCTCAGGGGAGTGAAATTAAAGTTTAAAAGAGGCCCTCTTTAAAAACACAAGGACACAAAAGCCTTCATCTGATAGTGGCTACTGTTATATTGCATCTCTTTCAAAAGTATATGTCTCAACTATATGTGGTTTGACTATTCTGCATTTTTTTCATGGAAAATGTTATATAGTATAATTCAAAACCAAATATAAATTATTTCCCCACTTCTGTTTTGGATCATTTATGCTATAGTGATCTCTTCCATCCCTAAGAACAAACTAGCCATCTAGAATGATCAGAGTCTTAGAAACTTTTCATGCCATGGGTATATTTAATATTTTCACCCAAAGACATAGTCTTCAATTATCAAGCTAAAGGAAGAAATAAAAATATGTTCATTAAAATAAGTGAAAGATTTAACTAACTATTGTAGACAATTTAAAGAGAGATTTTCTACTCTGAATTACTTTTAATTATATTTTTGAGTTTTTATTTTGTGGAACAAAGCTTTTCACTGGAAATTAGTAATACCCATATTTAACTGGTTTTTGAAAATTAATATCCTACTGCCATCTCAAAATCAATAGGCCCAGTGCTAAATTCATCATCTCCATTTTCCCTCCACTTTAACCTCTTAATTTCCTCCTCTTTTTCTGATATCAGTTAATGGCACCACCATCTATCTATGCACTGGCCCAAGCCAGATACCTTTCAGTTACCCTAGTCACCTCCTTTACACATCTTGTTAGGAGGTCCTATCCTTCTAAATGTATCTTGGAGCTGCCTCTTTTCTCTTTTCCCCCAGTATTAATGCCTTAATTCAGACCCCCTATTGTATTACTGTTACAATTACAGTAGCCTCCTAGCTGATAGCCCTTCCTCCTATATCACTCCATCCTACTCCACTATCCTCTTCCACACTGCCTCCAAAATGATCCTTCTCTAAAATGAAAATTTAATCTGATGAACTTTTTCATGGCTTTCTATTACCTGTAGGATAAATTACAAACCATTATTGGCATATAGAACCCCATAATAGAACAGTTGCCTAATTCTCAAGCTTCTTACCTTTCTCTATTTTTTTGCTTCCATTTGTCTGGAATTCCCTGCCTCATATATCCTTGCTGATTCCTGATTGTCCTTTAACACTCAGGTACTATCTCTCCTAAGAAGACTTTTCTGACCCATATTCCCAAGGATGAATGGGTATCCCTTTTCTGTATTCTCTGTCCTATTGTTCCTGACACACATAATAAGTGCTCAATAAATATTAGTTGCTCTGTGGTTAATCTTATATAATTAACTACTGTTACAAAGAACTTTCCTGTCTATTTACTCATATGACCCTTATAATAGCCTTGGAAGATAATAGGGCATATTTGCTCAGTTTTCAGATGGTAGAACTAATGGGTATAGTTGGCTAATAAGTGGAGTACTACTGTTGCAATTACAGTAGCCTCCTAGCTGATAGCTCTGCCTCCTATATCACTCCACCCTGTTCCACTATCATCTTCCACACTGCCTCCAAAATGATCCTTCTCTAAAATACCAAACCAGTATTTGTGCGTGTGCGTGTGTGTATCTTCATCACAAATTTTTGTAAGATGTTGGCCAAAGAGATGCAGTCATGACAATAAGTTAAATTGTATGCAGTAGCTAAGCTTTAAAAATATAATAGTTGTTTTTTATCTAATTGAGCAAAACAATAAAGATGTTCTTATTTTGAACAAAATTAATATTATGCTCTAGTGACTTAGGGGGATATAGGAGTATATGCTATAAAATCCTATGAATACTACCTTCACTCATAAACTGGCATGTTTATACCTTTTCTTGTGAACAAAGTTATCCTAATTGGACATTATTTTTATTTTTAATTGATGTATAATAATTGTACATATTTTTAAGAAATTAAACA